>NW_027204715.1:2222500-2822500 GCF_024711535.1 Dipodomys merriami | reverse complement strand
ACCATTGTTTTTCATATGTGCTCTGGTCATTTTCAAGGACCAGTGAGCTCAAACTACTACATTAGTATGTAAAACAACCTTGCATTCTTCCACACAGACAAGCCTTCCACAGTGCCCCTTAGAGTTCTCTCCCCAAGGGCTCCCTGATTGTTTAAAAACACCAATCAAGATGGAATAGAGCTGCTGGGAACTTTGCTGTAATCTCCCCTTGCTCCCTTTTGCAGTGCTTTAAAGTCCTCTTATGCTGCTGAGTGAAGATGTAGTGATTTAGACAAGCCGAGGTGGGCCTCACCGAGGATGGCTTAGGGTGAGGGGGCTGGACACTCGGCTCCCTGTCGGGCCGCCTGTGGGCCAGGTCCAGGCTCAGGGTGCCTGGGGTTGCTGGGGGATCTGTGGCAAAAAGGCCCATTATGAGATCCGGGCACCACAGGGACCAAAGCAGAATTTAAACTTGCATCCTAAGCCTGTCTCTATTCAAGATAATAAGTGAAGATTTGCACTTATGAAATCAAGCTCTGAAGGAGATAGTTACTATGCTAAGGTGGAGAATTTTGTTAATTCAATTGAAACATTTGAAAAAGCGCGCATTCACTCTGGAAAAGAGAAGCCATACCATATGACATGCTTGAAAGGAAAAATAATTTCCTTACAGCCCTATTTGGGAGTTCAAAGCTATAGACACCTCTGTTTTTATATAACTTCATAGCTGAATTTTCCTGTGGGAATGAACACAAACACATCAATAAACTCTCAAGACAGACAGAATGCCAGCAATGCTCTAACACGGGTCTAAATATTCGGTGGAAATATGTCCTTTCAGTTCTGATTTTAAACCTATGCACTCATTTATACTTACTGGGCAATTATATTATTCTAAAAACTACAAGAGGATGCTGTCAAATCATTCACAGTTACATTGTCTTAAAAGAACAGAATGTTTAAATTTGCAGTGTAGACAATGTCTAGATGAATAAAATTATTTTTGTTTCTAAATTGCTGTAGAAGAGGTCCCTTTAAAATATGTTTCATCTCAAGATCATGACCAGGGTTATTGTATGAAACCTAGTATTTTTTTCTTTTCTAAATCATTTCATGAGGATATTATGATCTACAAAAGTCTGTACATATGTATCGTATATAACTGGAATGAATGAGGTAATTAGTATATGCTTACAAAATTTGACTTTTTTGTGTGGTACTGGAAGTGGAACCCAGGGCCTCATACATGCTAAGCAAATTCTCTACATTGGAGCCACACCCCCAGATCTTTTGTTTATATTTATTTAC
Source organism: Dipodomys merriami (assembly GCF_024711535.1). Classification (NCBI taxonomy): domain Eukaryota; kingdom Metazoa; phylum Chordata; class Mammalia; order Rodentia; family Heteromyidae; genus Dipodomys; species Dipodomys merriami. Next base: position 2,821,213 of record NW_027204715.1, on the reverse strand, counting down.
CTTTTGAGTATTTCTTATTTTTTCAAGTAGTTGTAGGAAGGTGTTGCTGCCGTTCCACAAAGTGCATTTGGACAATGCCACTGCCCCTCCCAATCCACCCTTTCCGTCACTCTTCTTCACCTGGGGTACTGTGTTGATTGTTTTGCCATGTAACAAGGTAGTTTATGTGTACAGTGTATCCTTCCCTGTGTTACCACTTCAACCATCTTCACCCCCTTCCACCCACCCCTCCCTCCTTTATACATAAGCTGGTCTCAAATTTGTGATTCTTCTTCCTTTGCCTCCTTGAGTGGCTGGAATTATCGATGTGTGCCTCCATGCTTCTTTTTTTTATTGTGAAAATACCTTACAGAAGGGTTATAATTACATGGGCAATATAATGAGTACATTTCTTATCAAGCATTGTAGCCTCCTCCTTTGTTTCCCCTTCCCATCCCTTCCCATCCTCCCCCCCAACCCTCCCCCCCCCACCAATGTTGTAAAGTTCATTTTCGACATGACAACTACTTGTACTTCTCATTGTTGCAACGGGTCCACCTGTATCCTTATTTAAACGACTTATTTTTCCCCGTCCCCTCCACAAATTATACCGACATCAAATACAGTGAAAGCAGGGGTTATACTATGGGGGAGGGACATACAAAGCAACAAAGAAATAGTCTTATGAATGTGTTAGAAACAATTGCATGAAAGAAAAAAACATTTGAATACATATCTTAGGGTTCATTTTCCTAACATCACCTTATCTGACCTTTTCTGCTTGACTCAGACATATACTAGATATTGCAAATAAGGAAAACCATGGGACCTATGTTTCTTTGGGCCTGGCTTACTTCACTTAATATAATTTTTTCCAAGTTTTTCCACTTCCTAACAAATGGGGCAATGTTATTCTTTCTGATGGAGGCACAGAATTCCATTGTGTATATATACCACATTTTCTTGATCCATTCATCTACTGAGGGGCATCTGGGTTGGTTCCATATCTTAGCAATGGTAAATAAGGCTGCAATAAACATAGTCGTGCTGGTAGCTTTAGTGTGGTCTTGTTTGTAACATTTGGGTAAATGCCCCAAAGTGGGATTTCTGGGTCATAGGGGAGCTCTATGTGAAGTCTTTTGAGAAACCTCCATACTGCTTTCCAAAGTGGTTGAACAAGTTTATACTCCCACCAACAATGCAGTAAGGTTCCCCTCTGTCCACATCCCCTCCAGCATCTGTTGTTATTAGAGTTCTTGATTATAGCCATTCTAACTGGGGTGAAGTGGTATCTCAATGTTGTTTTGATTTGCATTTCTTTTATGGCTAGATAGGTTGAGCATTTCTTCATGTGTCTATTGACCATCCTTCTTTCCTCTTCAGAGAAGTTTCTCTTTAAGTCATTAGCCCACTTGTTTATTGGGCAGTTGTTTCTTTGAAGATTTGTTGTTGGTGGATATAATTTTTTGAGTTCCAGGTATATTTTAGATATGAGACCTTTGTCCGTTGTATGGCTAGTGAAGATCTCCCAATCAGGGGGGTTTTCTGTTGATGTTGATCTTGCTAGCTATGTCCTTTGTCATGCAGAAGCTCTGCAATATCATGCAATCACATTTGTCCAACCTTTTTTTGATTTGTTGTGTTTCTGGGTCTCTATTAAGAAAATTTCAGCCTGTGCCAAGGAGACCTAGGGTTTCTCCTATTCCTGTAATGTTTTCAGAGTGTCTGCTTTGACTCTGAGGTCTTTGATCCATTTGGAGTTGATTCTGGTGCAGGGTGATATATAAGGATCTAGCTTTAGTTTTCACTAACCCCATTTAAGGGCAAGCTAGTGATCTAATTATCTCACAAAGACCCAAATTATTAATCCTAAAGTATGACTTAGGGTAGATAAATCAGTCAGACTATAGTAGGTCCCATATTTAATTTTTGAGTATTATTTACCTCCTACAATATGTTTCCACAAATAGAATGCCTCTGATGACCTTGGCATGCCTCCCCTCCCCCACAGGAAGTAGGGGTTCATGGCACATGGTAGGTGTTGGGTCATAGGACCACGTGAGGCTTACATCATTCAGACTGTTCGATGCTTGGCTTTCAGCACCTTTGAATGTCTAAAGCCATGTACTCAACGCGTGCCAGAGAAACAACGAACATGGGACCTGTCCCTCTGGGCATGGCAGCAAACAAGCCACATGATGGCCGCCTCCTCCCCGCCCCCCCCCCCCCCCCCCCCGTGTGGACAGCCTGGGACCAGCAGTCTAGGAGAAGGAGTGCCTGTCCTCCTGTCCCAGAGCAGGAGGCCCCTGGTAGCTGGTGAGGGGGCGTCAGCGCGCCTGGTCAATGCCAGTCCCTGTGTGAGTGCATGACCTCAGGCTGGTGTGTGAGCAGCAGGGGTCTGGGGTACACAGTGCAGGGGCTGTGTGTGCAGGGGCTGTGTGTGCAGAGGAAGTGTGTGCAGGGGGAGTGTGTGCAGGGTCTGTGTATGCAGGGGGAGTGTGTGCAGGGGCTGAGTGTACAGGGGGAGTGTGTGCAGGGGGAGTGTGTGCAGGGGAAGTGTGTGCAGGGGGAGTGTGTGCAGGGTCTGTGTATGCAGGGGAGTGTGTGCAGGGGCTGAGTTTACAGGGGGAGTGTGTGCAGGGGGAGTGTGTGCAGGGGAGTGTGTGCAGGGGCTGAGTGTGCAGGGGGAGTGTGTGCAGGGGGAGTGTGTGCAGGGGGAGTGTGTGCAGGGGGAGTGTGTGCAGGGGGAGTGTGTGCAGGGGGAGTGTGTGCAGGGGAGTGTGTGTAGGGGAGTGTGTGTAGGGGAGTGTGTGTAGGGGAGTGTGTGCAGGGGGAGTGTGTGCAGGGGGAGTGTGTGCAGGGGGAGTGTGTGCAGGGGAGTGTGTGCAGGGGCTGAGTGTGCAGGGGGAGTGTGTGCAGGGGGAGTGTGTGCAGGGGAAGTGTGTGCAGGGGGAGTGTGTGCAGGGGAGTGTGTGCAGGGGCTGAGTGTGCAGGGGGAGTGTGTACAGGGGGAGTGTGTGCAGGGGGAGTGTGTGCAGGGGAGTGTGTGCAGGGGCTGAGTGTACAGGGGGAGTGTGTGCAGGGGGAGTGTTGCAGGGGAGTGTGTACAGGGGGAGTGTGTGCAGGGGGAGTGTGTGCAGGGGGAGTGTGTGCAGGGGAGTGTGTGCAGGGGAGTGTGTACAGGGGGAGTGTGTGCAGGGGGAGTGTGTGCAGGGGAGTGTGTGCAGGGGCTGTGTGCAGGGGAGTGTGTGCAGGGGCTGAGTGTACAGGGGGAGTGTGTGCAGGGGGAGTGTTGCAGGGGAGTGTGTACAGGGGGAGTGTGTGCAGGGGGAGTGTTGCAGGGGAGTGTGTACAGGGGGAGTGTGTGCAGGGGGAGTGTGTGCAGGGGAGTGTGTGCAGGGGAGTGTGTGCAGGGGCTGTGTGCAGGGGAGTGTGTGCAGGGGCTGAGTGTGCAGGGGGAGTGTGTGCAGGGGGAGTGTTGCAGGGGAGTGTGTACAGGGGGAGTGTGTGCAGGGGGAGTGTTGCAGGGGAGTGTGTACAGGGGGAGTGTGTGCAGGGGGAGTGTGTGCAGGGGGAGTGTGTGCAGGGGAGTGTGTGCAGGGGAGTGTGTACAGGGGGAGTGTGTGCAGGGGGAGTGTGTGCAGGGGGAGTGTGTGCAGGGGAGTGTGTGCAGGGGATTGTGTGCAGGGGAGTGTGTGCAGGGGCTGTGTGCAGGGGGAGTGTGTGCAGGGGAGTGTGTGCAGGGGAGTGTGTGCAGGGGAGTGTGTGCAGGGGCTGTGTGCAGGGGAGTGTGTGCAGGGGAGTGTGTGCAGGGGAGTGTGTGCAGGGGAGTGTGTGCAGGGGCTGTGTGCAGGGGAGTGTGTGCAGGGGGAGTGTGTGCAGGGGGAGTGTGTGTGTGGGAGTGTGTGCAGGGGAGTGTGTGCAGGGGGAGTGTGTGCAGGGGAGTGTGTGCAGGGGAGTGTGTGCAGGGGAGTGTGTGCAGGGGAGTGTGTGCAGGGGGAGTGTGTGCAGGGGCTGAGTGTACAGGGGGAGTGTGTGCAGGGGGAGTGTGTGCAAGGGAAGTGTGTGCAGGGGGAGTGTGTGCAGGGGGAGTGTGTGCAGGGGCTGAGTGTGCAGGGGGAGTGTGTGCAGGGGGAGTGTGTGTGTGTGAGTGTGTGCAGGGGAGTGTGTGCAGGGGGAGTGTGTGCAGGGGAGTGTGTGCAGGGGAGTGTGTGCAGGGGAGTGTGTGCAGGGGAGTGCATGCAGGTGCTGTGCATGCAGGTGCTGTGCATGCAGGGGCTGTGCATGCAGGGGCTGTGCATGCAGGGGCTGTGCATGCAGGGGCTGTGCATGCAGGGGGGAGTTCAGCCCGTCCAGACAGGGGCAGCAGGGAACTGCCTCTGGACGGCCACGAAATGGTCTTAGCCAAGGACCAAGGAGAAGAAGAGCCAGAGGGCATCTCCCCTGGTGAGCACCCTGTGGGGCCTGGCTCAGGAACAGGGAGTCAGGAAACCTGGAGGAGGGATGCGACCCAAGCCATGGTGGCTGCCTGGGTGTCAGGATGGGGAAGGCAGGATGGAGCTGAGGGCGTTGGCGGTCTCCTCCAGGTGGCTGATGAGGTGAAGAAGGTGGGAAGGCGGGGTGGTCAGGGGTGGCATGAGCCTCGCGTTCAATGAGCAGGGTCAGGGGTGGGAGCCGGGGAGCCAGGGGCCTGAGGAGAGCCTGGTAGGGAAAGGCTGGAGGGGCGTGCTGATGACTCCATCCATCATGAACACTCTTGAGGAGATACAGATTTGAAAGAGGACGAGAGTGTTTAAGGTGAATGACGCATTTGTGATTCAACAAAGAAAGCTGATAATAGCTGAACATCTCTAAATCCCATGAGAGAAGACATTAGAGAGTAGTGGTTGTGTCATGTGGTCTCCTCCTTCTGGACCTGCGCAGTGCCCGGCTCACACGTTTGAGTCAATTGCTTCAACCAACAGAAGGTGGTAATAGGAGGGGAATGCTGGCTTTCTGACTGAGCAACACAATTCAGTTACCTCCCGTTCACAGGCAACCTGTCTTCATATTCCAGGGTTCACCTGTGTAACTTGAGAAAGAAAATATTTCCCATGAAATCTGTGAAATTTAGAAACTAATGTTAATGTCTATACCTGAAGATGATTAATTACTTTTTTTGTTGTCCCTTTTTGTTGTGACAAAACTGATTTTGTAGTTTCTTTTTCTTCAGTGATGGCCACATTTCTTTTCTTAGCTGAGGAAATGTCTGGAGTGGATCTGTCCTGATTTGCACACACTAGTTTATATGTGTGTCCTTCTGTTTAGCAGCTCCTTTTTTTTTTTCTAAAAATTTTAGGAGAGTCTCACACGGGGATCCAGGCTATCACCCACAGGGTCTGTGCCTCTCTGACATCAAGCTGATTTTTCTAAACCCACAGCGTGATATTCTAGCACTTAATTTCGAAATGCAGCCTAAATCACAGAAGCCATAATATGTCAAATGATCCCACACTCGCAGGGGGAAAACAGTAAGTAATGAAAAAGCTATGATTGCTTTTCTGTCCTCCAAATGACAGTTATCACCTCAATGATCTGCTCCGGGCGGAGTGGTCTAAACCTGACACACTAAGGGATAACGTCATCTAACAGGGTAGTTACAAAAATCAATACAAAACCCATTTCAGAGATACTCTGTGTAAGAATCCTGGTGTAATGTTCATTTATTGAATAGGCCTGGGGAGAAAAAAACACAACAACTTTTCTGATATATATGCCTTACCTCCCAAGCAAAGGAATTCTGTAGGTAAGCAATAATTGTATTTTTCAATCTATTACTTAGAGTTGCCAGGGCTCAAGCTGGAATCTAATATATGGATGACGGCTATAACTCAATTACTGAGCCTCCGCAGAGTCCCAGTGCATTCCAGGAGTAGAACCGGGAAGCTGTGTGTGTGTGTGTGTGTGTGTGTGTGTGTGTGTGCACGTGCATGCACGTGTGCACATAGGCATGTGCGCACTCTTCTTTATAAGGTCCATGGAGTATTCAGGGACTGGCAAATTTAAACAACCATATGTAACTAGCTAATGCCATTGGTTTCTTTGTTGCTAAGTTCTTATCTGAGATTAAGCCTTTGTCAGGGAACACACACAGTCTTTGAATAAACAGATGTGCAGTTGTCAGAAGGGGACGCGGCGTGTTGGGAGTGTCTGCTTAGAGGCCAGAGGTGGAGAGAAATTGGCTGTCCTCTTGCATCCACTGTCACAGAGCCCTGGGCTTGTTAATCAAGGGCTCAGCCAGAGCAGCAGTTAATATGAGCAAGAGCTGAGAAGAGGTGGAGGAAGGATGCCCTGTACATCAGTGTGCAAGGAAACATCTCAACAGCTGGTAAAGAGATTGTAGCTGGATGAGTGAGTGTCTCTCCTGGGAAATGCTAATGGAAGCTGTTAAATCAGCCTGGACCCCGGAAGTCCAATCATCTTAACCTTCACACTTTATGGCCATCCCACATTTCCATTACCTGCACATCCTGGCGCCAAATGAAGAGCCATCGTGACATTCTTCACGCCGTGGGATATTAACACGAGCGCTGCATGAGGAGGGCCATGCCTCCGCAGAGTCCCTATGCGAATTTCACATTTACCAACAGTGCTACCGATTGAATTTAACAATGGATTGGATTTTAATGATTCTCTGATCATCCTCCCTAACTTTCCAAATACGTACTTAGGAAATGACCTAGAAAGCCTAAAGAGAGTGCACACTAAACTGTTAAAAGCTTCTGAAGTTTGGAAGTGTTTTGCCAGCTATCCAAATGTTTATTTGTGCGTTTGCTTGCACCAGGCGTGGTAGTCAGCGTGTCCTGTGATCCCAGACAGTTGTAATCCACACCTGTGATGAAGCATGCTCTCCAAGCCTGCTCTGGCATCCAAATCACTGGCCAAGAGCACAATCCACGTTCTGCTAAAAGCCAGGGCCCCATCGCTACTTAGCTGGAAACATGAAGAAAATTATTTTCAGTCCTCTGAGTGCTGTCTTCATTTCCATGAAATGAGCTTTTGTTATCAGGGTTCTGTTCCTTGAGAAGCAAAGCAAGCAGATCCTTCAGCCACCCACCCCTGTCCAAATTCTGACTCCACTGCCCTTCATGCAGTCTGGGGCAGGGGCGCAGGTTCGGTCTGGGGCAGCAGCACAGGTTCAGGTTCTTTCTCTTATCAAGTGAGGTGAGGCAGCTGTGAGCCCAGAGATGGCATGGGGTCGGTTCATATATTCTAATATTTATATTTCACGTAAGATGTATATGAACGTAATATAAGAACCTTATTGCCAACAGTGAGACCCATTGCTCCTCCAGAGGAAATGTTAGCTGTAATTTCCATCAAGCGTTTAGATGAACTTCCAGTTCCTTGAACTTCAGACCATGAGTGTGACTGTGTTGTCTCTGAGGGACTGGTCGGTTTGGGGGCTCATCTGTAATGCACATCAGAAGAGGAGAGGAGCACAGGCCACAGGGCTTAGAGGCAGTTTTCTGCCAACTCCTCGTGGCCCCTCTGTGGGAACTCTAGAAGATGAAGGGGGGCCCTGTGTGAGCGGTGTGGGGGGTGTTGGCATTGCTTCCTGGTGGCAATGCGGGGTGCCAGCCTCTATAGGCTTGGTGAAACAAATGAAGAAAATGTGAAATTCAGGACTGATGTGAGATAAAGTATGACAAGCATTTTATATTTGGATGGCTTCCATCATTTTCATGTTTTGTCTTTAAGGCTACATAAAATACCTTCTAATCACCTATTTTTACAATTGCAGAACTATTTTGGAAATGGAAATCAATAAAATAATGGAGATTGCACTGTAAATTTCACATCAGATAGAATGTTCAGTCAAACCAAATGAATATTTCATGACACATTACAAACCTTTTTGTGTTATCAGCATATGAGCAATGTATGAAAGTGTTGCTAACTTTGAAAACATAAGTGACACTAACTGAAGTCAACTCATAATTGTTAAAATAAAAAGATGTCTTAGGTTATGACACCTAACGTATGTGGCTACTGGTATCTGTGCTTTAATCGAGAGAGTCTAATCCTTCACCAAGGGACTGAACTACAGTAAGTCCTTCCATGTACTCACTTCAAAAAATATTAAGCAATGGACATAATTTTATATTATCATTGAAAACAGCCAAACTAATCCATTATGTTCCTTAGTGCTCAGGTCACTGATCAATTGTGTTGACTTATGTATTTTACTCCAATCAATAACAGCTTGAGAAATGGAAATGTCACTTTCTCTGTAGGGCTCATAAGTGCTCGGCATGGTGGTTGTGTGTTTTGTTCTTTTATGGTGCCAGGGATGGAACTCATGGCTTTGCACTTGCTTGACATAGCTCCCTGTGGCTAAGCTACATCCTGGCCAAAATGATGCCTTTAAGCTGTAATGTTTATACCTATTATGACTATTTTCTTCCCCGCTCCAAAAAAATAGTTGATTTAAAAATCCACCATAGGTGATCTAAACCCCGTGGTGTAGAAGTGAAACAAGTTGAGAGAGGGAGCGCTGGCAGGTCCTGCATGCTGCCCACGGCTACCTTCACAGCGTCAGCCATCAGACACCCGGACGGGGCAGTGACACACCGTAGAAAGATGCGCATCTCCCAAACAATGCTCTGTGCTGCTGCACACCTAAGGACTCGAACACGACCTGCCCGGGCAGGGACTCCTCATCATCAAGGTTGCTTATAGAGAGTCTACCAATGCGTGGTCTCCCAGTTACCAGTACAGATTGGGGCAGACACTCTCAGCCACTTTCTGAAGCCACCTTACTGCTCAGCCGTCTGGTGCCAAGGGCCACAGTGCCAGCCTCTCCTCTCCTTCTTGAAGTGAATTTGGCTTTTCTTAGGTTAATGATGGTTGATTTTTTCCCCTTGGATATACTAGCTTGAAATCAGGGAAACTGAGGACGTTTCAAAGGCTCCATCAGGGAGGTCAGCCTGGACACTCATTCCTTCCAGACTGGCCTGGAGAGAAGAGAGGGAGAGTTGAACTCAGACAACTTCAGCTTCCAGGAGTCCATGGAGTCCACACTGTTGGCACTTGTCTGCATCACTACTTTTCTAAGTATGATTGTGACATCAGATCATGTGAAAATAAAATAAATTCTTATCTTGCCTTGATGCTTACTGAAAAAAAAATACACAAACATGAATGTCATCTGCTGATGGCATCATGAGATTCTTTCATTTGAAGATTTACTGGCTCTCTCTATAGCCAAGACAGGTCCACAAGAGCAGCGATTCTCTATTTCAGTCTGAACTTGGGATGCACACTCCACTGTATTATTATTGAAAGTTCCTGACCTTGAGGAATGGGTGCAAAGACAGAAAGCACACTTGTTAAGCATTCAGTTTCATACTTGGGATATTGTGCATAGCTAAGAGGATCAAATACCCTGGAAACGCCCACCTTTAAGCTAACTCTGGATTAGTCCTCCTTGAGTAACTCAGGCTGGAGGAGAAAAGTAGCATGTCTTTTCTTCTCGATGAAGATCCCACCACCTGCTTGTTCTAGCCAACAAGCTAACAATAACCTAGTTCTACTCTTCCCTTTGTCCCTACCAGCCTTTCTCCTTTGTACCTTCTCAACTTACAGTCTCTAGTCCAGCTAGCCTTGCCATCGATAGTCAATGAATCAGTCAATTTCTGGGGATGTTGAATAATAATGGGCAGATCAAGACCAACCCTGACCTAAGAGAAGGTGTATACTTGGAGTTGGTCAGGGGTCAAAGGAGCCCTGACTAGACACCAAGGGTGTTCCTCTGAGTCACAGAGGAGTCAGATCCGTAGGTAGTCTGAAATTCCAGAAACCTGTGCACCTTCTGCAGTGTTTTCAACCAGTTAATCTTAGCTCTTCATCAGACACTCGCCATTCACAGACCACTGAGGCAGTACTATGAGAAATTAATATAATTCCAGAAGACAGGGTATCCTGCCAGAGTCCCTATCCTCAATGTCACCGTGAGGCAGAAGTAGAATGTTAAGAGTTCATCGCTAACGAGATGCTGGTGGACACAGAAGCACAGAATTCAGATAGAGCCTGGCAGAGTGAGACAGTCACTGAACACAGACAGGCACACTCACGCTTACATGCATGCACACAGATACACACACGTCTGTGGAGGAGCGGTCTGCAGGCCAGCTGGAAGCAGGGCCAAGACAGCCCCTCAAACTCCACAGAACACAACACACACGTAGAAGAAGAGCAACCGCTCCGCACGGCAGCCAGGGAGGTTTTGATGCTACCAGTGTTTTAGGAAGGGAAAATCAATATCTGTATCTGACAGTTGACAGTAGGCTGAGTAAACGCCAGCTCTTGCTTTGTAGGCTATGGACATGTTATTTTCTATTTTCAGTGGAGAACAACACAACAGCAACAAAAAACGCTACTTCACTCTACAGCCTTTGAATCAAAAAATCCTACCCTAGGGTCAAAATTCCCCAGACCTGGCTGGAAAGAGGATTCTGTTACAGCTTTGTAAAGATATCTTTGGAAGAAGCATAGTGACAGTTCCCTAAATTCCTGAATATTCTGTAATTTTTTTTGTGAGGGGGAGGGAGTCAGTCATGGGGCTTGAACTCTGGGCCTGGCCGCTGATCCCTCGGCTGTTCAGCTCAAGGTGAGTGCTCTACCACTTGAGTCCCAGGGCCACTTCTGGTTTTCTGGTGGTTAATTGGAGATAAGAGTCTCTCGCACTCTCCTGCCTGGGCTGGCTTTGAACCACTGTTCTCAGATCTCAGTCCTGAGTAGCTAGGATTACAGGCATGAGCCACGGGTACCCAGTTAATATTCTGTAATGTCAATAACAATAGCACATAAATTTTATTCTTCTAGTCCTGGAAATAGGAATATTAAATGTAGTTGGTAACCTTGGGCTCTTGTTATCCTTAATTCCCACATCTCCATGTGGGTATTTAGCCACCTACTTGGAGAGTGACACTGAGAGGTCCCGGGGGCTCGAGGGCTGCCCCTCAGATCCAGGAGCAGTCCTCCTGAGTGGGGAGGACCTTCGAGTCGGGAGGACTGCTTCGAGGAAGCAGGATTAAGCCATGCTTCAATGATCATGGTGAAAGCATTTTGATCTTCTGTGTTATTTATTTCCCTTGGAGTCAGTCTCCAATTGTCACTGAGTATTATTTCATTGTGACTGATGGTGAGTCAAAGTAACAGAATGAAAAGTCTCTGGAATACTATTTGTTAGAGGTTTTATTTATTTGTGAAGTTTTAATCAATGATTCTATTTGTTACCCTGAAGAGGAAGGAAAAAACCTTCTGTGGTCTCTAAAACCATCGATTGTAGCAAAAAAAAAAAAAATCCTTCACTCTTGCAGGGTTACTGCTTGCTTTTACCCGCCTCCAGCATGTATTCTCAAGTATAGGTGGATAATTTCCATTTCTAAGGAAATAACCATATTGGAACAGAAAACATATTTTTAAAAAGTTGTTGTTGATTTAGGTTTGATGCTGTGTGTACACACAGAGAAGCACTTACCAAATTAAAAGACAGCAAATGCCACATCAGTCAAGCAGTGACAACAGATCCCAGAGTACACCATAACACTTGGACACACTGGCCCCACATCGGAAGCCTTGCAATAAAGACCCATATGTGAAGAGAAAATAGAAAGGATCCACAGTGTCAGGATAGCCTGTTTTTGTCCAAGTCGAAGAGACATAAGCAGAAACTATCAAAGCGATAAATGATAGAGGATTACTAACTTGGATTCATGAATAGTATATTGTAGCAGAACACACACACACACACACACACACACACACACACTCACAGGCGAGAGCCTAAGCTAAGGCCAATGAAGTCATGTGTAAGCACATATTTTGTTAAGACAACGAGGTCTCCATATTCCTCCCCCGATCCCCACCGGGAGTCTTCAGTCCACAGAATGATCCTAATTGAATTTTGCCTGTCTAAATGGAGCCTGCCCTGATGTGCACTTGCTTTGAGCACGATGACAGGTTGGGCGTCTCAGAGCTACAGCAATGAAGACCCTGGCCCTCCTTCTATTACCTCCATTATCTAAACAAATAACCTTGGACAAATCAATTTACATTAATCCAACCTTGTGGTACACAACTCTGCAGCTCTTTCTGAATATCTCAATCAAGATTCAAATGAATTTGCCTCAATATTAAACTAGGAAGTGACTTAATCTCCTATTTAAAACTCAAGTCCATTGAACATTATCTTCAAATATAAACATTTCAATAAAAAAGAGTCAGAAATCCAAGCAGAAAAAAGAGATCATATGGAATTATAGCTTCTTTATATTAGGAAGGATAGAATTGAAAACGTGTCCTAGATATATAAAAAATAAACCAAAGGGGAGAAATTATACTGTATATTTTTCATGGGCCTTCTTTCTCTTCCAATCAGAGCAGTCCTTCACTGTAGTGGTAATTTTTATTCCTTGCTGCTCAGGACTGGCAGGCATAGCATCTGAAGAATTCAGTATGTCTCTCAATGTGTAGCGGAGTCAATCTGCATGGAAGAGTCCTTTCTCCCCCTTTCTGCTTTCCCCCCTCTATTTGCACTGAGCTGGCTATCTGTTCAGGCTTCATCAAGGTCTGTGTGTCTGACCTCATGGAGGACAGAAGGGTCTGGCCTCACAGAGGATGGGTGTGTTTGTCCCTCTTGGTTTGATGCTCAGCCATGTGACTCACCTAAATCAGGTCAGTGCAAGAACATCCAATGTGGGTAGAAACAAAAGGGAAAAACTGGGAAGGAAGAGGGAAGGGGTGCCATTGTCCAAAAGTAAATGTACTCATGTAAGTATAACCTCTCTGTACATCAGTCACCCTTCTAATAATGATAAAATATGTTAAGCATTCGATGGATCCTTACTGCGCCATCAGACTATGAGAACAATATCTGGATCAACCTGAGACCAAAGCCCAGAAATGTGTGACACTGAGTTGGCTGGTCAGACCAGCTGGGCCCAGCATATACCAACCATCTCCCAGGGGAGGGAAAGAAGTGATTGTGGAGTAAGGCAATGAGTTTGGGAGAGATTGATGATGCAGAAGTGGCCGGATGATTTGGGGGCCTGTGCCATGTGCTCTGATGAAATCGATTTCTTCATTCTGCCAGGACTTGGCCTCTCACACATTCACTCTCGTGCTTGTGCCCTTGCTCATCCTGTGAAGCGAGCACATCAGAGGCTCCACAGACCCACAAGCCATTGTTGGTGCATGACATGTCAATTTCCAGAGAAAACAATATTTAGGAAAAAGAGTAGAGTTGATTTAGGATCCCAAAGCTGGTACTACTTTTGTGTAAGGTGCTGGTTCTTTTTGCAAATGTTGACATGCAATCATTGTCTGTCTCTCCAGGAGCCCCTAGGACGTGCCATCATATGATCAAAATCCATGCTGGAAGTCAAGAGCGAAAACTTTCTAGAGGTGGATGGTCAGGCCTCGATAACTGGCTTCCTCAGTGGGGAATTTCCTTGTCTTATGTCAGATGTCATTAGACACACATCCATTCATGCCAAAAGCACAACTGCGTGCTTAAATTCAGAAGCAATCCATTCACAGGCTGTGTTTGCAGAGTTTAACCATGTAATAAACTGTCTAGTTAGGGATACCATTAACTATAATTTGAATGAGAAATAGATGTTGTGACAAGACAGTAATGACATAGAATGCTAGGCAAAGGCTTATCAGATGCTGGCTTGGTGTTGAATGGTTAATATGTCCTACCTCACTTAATTATAAGAACTATGCTAGACATAAAACTTTCACTTTACACCTAAAAAGATGACTGATAAAGCAACTCACCCAAACAAACCCAGCTGGTCGATGGTGGACAGGAACCTAAAGCACAGTCTTCCTCGCTACGATGTGCTACCTCTTTTACTCAGTCTCTGACACTCGCTGCCTGGACATGAGTGGACACCTCCCTCAGCACTTTCCAGCTGATGTACATGAAGCTGGTCCCAGAAAATTTTGACATAAGTTGAGGGAAGAGGAAAGGAATTCATTGAAGCAGATTATTAAAAGCATTTAGCTGGTCACAGTTGAATTAAAAATAACAGTGATGGACTGGGAAGGAAAAAATATTTTGACTTAGAGGGACAATGCGCCATGTAAATGGTTTGTAAATGTTTCCTGTGTGACATTATGACTCAGATGTTACACACAGGGAGAGGGTACCTGCTATAGTTAGTACTTTGAAGGTACTGCTATTTTAAATTTTCTCTAAATATTTGTTGCTTGTGCATGTGTGTGTTCATTAAAACGGGCATTTTTACATTTGTACTTTTTCATACTTTATTAACATTAAGAAATTCATTGGGAGTGGGGATTGTTTCCCCAAGGTTGCAGGTGATTGATGTGCATTTCCAGTATTTGCTGTCTCCATGGTTATTTTACATGTCTTACTACCAAATGCATGTCAACAATAGCAGGCTGTGTCTTGGAGTGACTCAAGTTTACACTGGAAAGCTCCCAAGAGTTTGTTTGGGAAACCTTGTTGTTTCCTTAAACACTGTTAGCAGTAGAGTTCTACAATCCACGCGCTATGAGGACTTGAGCGGCCGCCTGTCTTCACCCTGCTATGAATTCAGGGAGAGCCTTCCTTTCACCAGCCTTCCATTCGTAACAGTCTCCCCTCCTTCTTTCCACAGCACATCTGCACATCTGTGAGAAGCAGTAGGAAGGCTCTGGAGACCCAGGTTGCACAGGCCTGTGGGAGAAGAGGGGGCGGGCCCGCAGGCGGGTGGGTGTGGCGGGGCAGCCTAATTGTGAGTTGGGCCAGTGGCGGGTGGGTGTGGCCAGGCTACCCAATGGCACACCGGGTCAGTGATGGGTGGGCGTGGCCAGCATCCTAATGGGACTCGGAGTCAGGGATGGGTGGGCGTGGCCAGGCCCTCCAGGGCTGGGCAGGAGGTGGATCTAACAGAGCAAGTAGAGCTCCAGGAACTCCCAAGAAGGAAGCAGAGGCCTTCTTGTCAGGACTTTGGATCCCACACAGCTGGCGTCAGACTTGGGGTGACTTTCCTGCGTTAGTTGCATGCGACATGAACGGGGACAGCAGCAGAGCTGTGCGCCAGGCCCGGACTGAGCCAGGCCAGGCCTGGCCCCAGGGCAGCGTCCCTGTGGGACGGTATTCCGCGCGGAACCCGCTGATCACCTGCCCAGAAGGGACTCCTGGCCCGAGTCTCTTGGGTGACTTTTTTGACACCGAAGTTTCACAACAGTAAGCACCCGTCTCTGCCTATTTCTGCCTTCAAATGCTTCTCACAGGCCAGCGTTGGTCCGTCTATTAACCAAAGCCTTTCACCTCCATTTCCGTCCAGGATCTCATGCAGTGATGAAAAGGAGGGTCCGCATATTGTGTCCAATAACCTTAAAGAGGAAGGCTTTCTTCTTCCCCTGTCCCCCTGGACGGCTCGAATGTAGCTCTCCTGCCTGGTGGTGCCTGCCTGGGAGGCCTTGTCCCACAGGACCTCCTTTACCCCATCCGAAATCCTTCCAAGGAGGCACGCCAGATTGCTCAGGAGCCATGCTTTTTGCCCTCCACATCTGTGTCAGAGTCAGGCCTGGCGCACATGGGGCTGGGAGCCCTGGTTTCTTCTCTAGCAGAGATCTGAGGAAGGGAGAGGCCTAGGAGACTGCCATCAGGATCGCTCAAATGGAAGTCACTTGGTGAAAAACTGCAAAACTTACACACTGAAATGCTGAGCCAAACCCTGTATCTGATAGTGTTTGAAGAGCACAAGTGTGATAAGATCTACTTCCTCTGCAAGGCCCCTTGGCATGATTGTCGAGTTCTGCGTCTTCCCCAAAGCCTTCAGAATGGCAGCACTCTGAGTGCTATGAAATAACCTATGCTGCATCATTCCTAGAAAAGATCCGCTTACTTATCACAGCTTTTTAAGAGCATGTGGAAAATAGCTCTCACTCGGGTCCAAGAGCAATATGTAACGTTTTATGGAGGTACTTCGAACCTGACATGCAGTATTTTCGACTTATTTTTCAACTGAAGGAAAGTATTGCCTTTCTTTTGGAAGATTCTTCACCATTACTCATTCTCAGACAGGGCTTATTTGTGGGTGGAATACAGTTTTCCTTCTCCTTCTTTCTCCCCTCTTAGAAACTGCTGCTTTCTTACTGAACTTCTGTCTTTCCATGTTAGTCCAACCTGGAGTACAGCCTGGAGGAAGGCAGCCTCTGCCCAGTGAATGATGGTGCCGGGGGTCCTCTGGGGAAGGAGTAGAAGAGCTTCCTCAGAAACCCGCATGCTCCCTTAGCTCTGGGGTCAGCAGAAGCCCTCAAGTAGCCAGCACGGCTGTTCCTCCTGGAGGGTCTGAGGGGTAAAGCACCTGCTCTCCACTGACCCCTCAGGGCCCCATCCTCAGCTTGTGGCTGTTGGAGGTGGTGGAACCTATAAGTAGTGGGGCCAGGAGGGAGGAGGTGACCTCACTGGGGCAGGTCCTGGGCCTAGGGAGGAGGTGACTTCACTGGGGGCGTGTCCCCAGCCTAGGGAGGAGGTGACCTCACTGAGGGCGTGTCCCGGGCCTAGAGGGAGGAGGTGACCTCCCTGGGGGCGTGTCCCCGGCCTAGGGAGGAGGTGACCTCACTGGGGGGGCTTGTCCTGGGCCTAGGGAGGAGGTGATGTCCCTGGGGGCGTGTCCCCAGCCTAGGGAGGAGGTGACCTCACTGGGGGCGTGTCCCGGGCCTAGGGAGGAGGTGACCTCACTGGGGGCGTGTCCCGGGCCTAGGGAGGAGGTGACCTCACTGGGGGGGCTTGTCCTGGGCCTAGGGAGGAGGTGATGTCCCTGGGGGCGTGTCCCGGGCCTAGGGAGGAGGTGACCTCACTGGGGCAGGTCCTGGGCCTAGCGAGAGGAGGTGACCTCTCTGGGGGCGTGTCCCTGGAGGCCGCTAGGACCTCAGCCCCTGCCTGTGGGTCTTGGCTTCCTGGCTGCCCACAGAGGGAGGCCCCCCTGCCCGCACCGTGGGGAGCTGGCCCAGCCCGGCCCCAGGCCAGGTCAGCCGCAGACAAAGTGAACCCTCGTTTCTTTCTGGCCGATTTCCTCGGGCCTCTGCGCCCGTGGTGGGGGCCGAGCCTCTCCCGCCTTCTGGGGCCGCCCAGGCCCGCGGCCCACCGGGGCCCTCCTGTGTTTTATGCGGAACATAAGGAGGTGAGCCCCGCGGCTGGCAGAGCCGGGGCCTGCGGGCGTGGGGATCGGAGGCGCGGAGAGGACGGAGCGGGTGGAGACCGCGAGCCGGGCTCCGGAGCAAGGCCGCGCTCCGCGCCCGCCTGGCCTGCGTCCTACCCGGCGCCGAGCCTCTGCGGGAGCACCCGAGCCTTACACCAAACGGATCCCCACACAGGGAATCCTGCGCGTTCACAGGCCGGAGGGTGGGGCGCGCAGCCGGGATCCCCAAGTGTGCAGAAGAACGGGGCTTTCGGGGGGCCGATGGCTGCCCGGCTCAGCATGAGCAAGAGCGCGAGAGACGCCAGCTGTGGGTCTCGGCCCCGAAGGCCACTCAGCAGTGGGACCCCAGCAACTCTGCCGGTCCCAACGCCTCGGTCCACAGCCGCTACCCTGCTCTGCATCAGACTGCATGGGACCTTCAAACGGCATGATACCAACTTGGATGCACACGGATTTTCACATCGGAGACCATTGTTGCGAAGCTCTCTTTATTGAATATTTTTGTGATAGCCTTTAAGTGGTTGCCATGCAATGAAACAGTTTGTGATTACAGTGCTCCTGGATCAGTCATTTCTTTCAATACTCGCACCCACCCTCCCAATCTTCCCTTCCCTCGCTTTTCTTAATTTTTAGGGTACGTGTTGAATTACTTTGCCACTTAACAGAGCAGTTTACATATACAATGCGTTTTGATTGTGGAACAGATCAACAGATCCACATTTGCACCCGCCTCCCTTGACCCATGCTTCCCTTGTTTTTCTTCATTCTGTGGCATATACAATGGATTCTTGACTGTGCTCTCCCTGCTACATCCCTCCATTGGTCTACCCCTTTCCCCACCTCTCCTCTTATCAGTACCCAAGTTCCCATTCCCTGATCATTATTTTGTTGAGTTTGATTTAGTCTTTCTAAAAAATTACACTCATTTTTCATTGATAGCAAAAACTTCATATCTTTGTTGCTTTTTTTCATAGATGAAATGTCTACTAAAAATATTATGTGTTTTTACTTTCCATTCAAGTAAATTGAACTTTTTTGTTTCTCTCTCTCATTCTTACAAATTTTGAGTTTTGCTCATTGGCCAAGCACCTCCGAGTTTTAACTCAGTGGTCAGAAAGTACTGCACATGAGCTTGCTTGGTGGCTCTAGTGTATAATCTCAGCACACTGAAGACTCAAAGAAGCAGGCCAGCCCACACAGGAAATTTCATTAGATTCATCTCAGCAGAAGAAGCTACACATGGGTGCACATATCTATCTTCTTAGGTATGTTGGAGAGCATAAAATTGAAGGATCTTCTCCAGATGTGACTCAAGGCACACAGTGCATAGATTCTGTCTCAAAGTAACCAGTGTAAGAAGGGGCTGCATCTAGCTCAGTGGGGTAGCACCTGTCTAGTAAGCAGGAGTCCTGAGTTCAAATCCCAGTAACACAACAAAAATAAGTAAGTAAAAAGTAGGACAGAGTGTGAATAATGTTGAATGTGTTCTGAATTCTCCTACTTGGTTTTTGCTGAATTCGTAACCTTTGTATGAACTACCCTCATTAAATTTATGGGCAACTACAGCTACTTCATATGTGAGATTGAGAAATGCTTACTGAAGCCCTGCCCCATTCCAGAAGACTCGGCCTTGGAGAGTGAACGAGTCCAGGCGGTACTGGTTAAACACCAACAGTGTTATTGCTGCAAATAACTTCCCAAGAGTTCACCCAATCCGAGTCCCTGAGCCCCACACGGAATCAGGTGCCGTGCTGGGGTCATTTCCTGTAAGTGGTCTGGGGGTACAAGAGCAGAGGAAGATCCACTCTTTTCTGGTGAACGACTATAAGGGTATTGGTTGGAGATCGGTTCTTATTCTTTGATTGTGAAGCAAGCATGTAAATTGAAACTGATTTACTTTAAAATTACATTGTAATATCTACCAGCCATGACCTAGGCATATGAGTTCTGTCAGCATGCTCCAGTTCTGCGGTGTTGGTGCTGGTTCTGAGCCCAGCCCTGCAGCTCTCAATGGAGAGGGTCATCTCCCACAGGAGCCCCCAAAAGGCAGGGGTCCCCTCTGCCCCGCAGCCCTCCCCCACACAAATTGTTTGTAAACCGTCTTGTCCACTGCTCATTGTTGCAGTACTATCTGAAGATTTCTGACCACATTCTTATCACAGCAGTGATTTACACAGTGAGGAGTGTAAAATCCAGAGCTTTGAACCTTATCAAAAATAGGGGAGTCAGGAAGAGGTGTGTACTATCTTCCCATCTGAAAATGAACATGCTCTGTTCATGACCTGATCTTACCACATTCTGCAGCTGGTAAGGAAACTTTATGAATCTCAACTTAGGGCTCCTTGTATTCATCAAGGAAAATATGTTCAAATTGGATAAAAATACAATTGCAGCCAAAATTGACAAGAACATCTGGAGAAGGCCTCTGTTCTCTCCTGGAGCCACATGGCTCCCGTATCAGCAGCAGATGAAGTTTGGGAGAATCAAAGCCATGGAGAAAAATTAAAGACAGCCCCGCGGGTGCTGTGCTGTTTCAGGTTTGGACTGAACACACAGCTGTGAGGGCAGGAACAGCGAGCATCTCCCTTCCTCTGCAGCCCCGGTGCCTGGCCTGGACAAACGAGGGTGAGATCGGTCCATCTGTGGCCACTTGACTGATGCAATTCACAGGCACTTCCATGTTCAGAAGACGGTAATCATGAGAGAAGCATGGCCTTCCCTTTCTTCCCAGCCTCCCTCTGTACAGTCCTCCACCGAACACTTGCGGATATCCCCAGGAGACCTGATGTGAGTGCGGGCATCAGGGCCACAGCCACGAAGCAGGGTGGGCTTTCACCTTTCTCTATTGCTTTGTTTCTTCCAAATTTCATCTGATGCTGGTACTGGAGTGCCATGGTTCAGCTAGCTGATGAATCAGGACAGTTCAGAAGAACATCAGCCATTGGAGAGAGAAAGATGGAGAGAGAGAAATGGGGGTGGGAGGGAGAGGGAGAGAGAGAAGTGGCAACACATTTCACAGGTAAGCTATAAGGTATGCATCCTAGGGAAACATTTTTGAGGAAGCAGTGTATGGAGTTATAGAGAACAGGTATTTCCAGGGTATTTCTGTATTGGAGAACCAAAAGAGGTCAGCCCAGTTTGAAATCCTGAGACTCTAGAGTTGGGTATGGTGATGTAAACCCCAGGGCTTGGAAATAGAAGACTAAGAACCTTGCTTCAGTGGTGAAGCTGGAGTCAGCTCCTTCCATGCTTTGCTCTCTTCACGTCCTCGACTTTGTTAGAGGAGGCCTGGTCACCATGGAGAGGGATATCAGCGGAAATACTGACCTAGTCCTGAAACGCCCTGGCAGACTCACCAAGTTTAACCGGGGGTCTGCACCCCTGCTTGAGTCTGATTGACATATAAAACCAATGTGACTGGTCATCGGAAGATACCCTGCGCTGGGAGCTGGAGCCCCCATTACTGAGCTTGCCACAGCCCAGACACACATCCATTTGTTGAATGAATAAGTTAATATGGTCATGACTTCAAATTGGAGTAAAAAACAATTGCTGCCAACATTGACAAGAACATCTCCAGTTGCTGGGCTGCTGATAATGGTCTGAAGTCTTGGATAGAATAAGAGAACAAATATGTGAGATCACACTCAAAAGGCAGCCATCTTCCAAGCATCTAAGTTTGGGTGAGGATGAGAATAATGGAAGAGCATTGCTGTCAGGCAAACAATGGCTTCCCCTAAATGTCTGCCCCCTTCCCCCCCCAAGCTGAAAAGCCTCAAGGTGCCTCAGGTACCACATCGGGAGGTAGCAAGGCTGTCCATGCCTCTGCTTGACCCTCCTGTAACCCCAAGACTTCACAAGAGCCAACTCGGCCACGATGGTGCACTGGTGGAAGCCAAGGTTTTGTGAGCAGAGCTGCTGAGCTGAAGAGTCAAGGGCTGAAGCTCCCGAGCCGCAGAAGGAAGCAGCTCTGCAGAACCCCTATGCTAGCCCAGGGAGGCCTGCATGCTCTGAGAGCAGCCATAGGTTGAGATGTCTAGCCCAGGGAGGCCCACACGCTCTGAGCGCAGCCATAGATTGAGTTGTCTGCGCTGTTTTCAGTCACAGAGTCCTTAGTACAGGGGACTAGCAGGAGGCAAGGAAACTGCTCTGCCCTGCACAGCTACTCTGAAATTCAGACATTCAGGCTCCCTGGCTTTGGCTCCGTAGGTATCTAATTCCGCCCTAATTTGGCCCAATCCAGCATGATTGGCACAGTAAACATCTCTAAGTGTTCAACTTCAGTTGGGACTACAGTGGTTAAAATATTTGAAAATGAAAATAGCTTTGCCTATAATTCTGGCTAAAGAAAAAAATACTGAAGAAGGAAAATTTAAGAGTAATGATTTCCTTTCTTTGATGTTTATATCAAATGCTAAAGAAGCTAATAAATCTGAATATACAAATTCTTGAATTAGAGCCACAGTGACTGCTTTGCTAGGTTAAGACCTGTCATCCCTCAGTACGTATAGGAGATATTAGTAGATACATGCATTTGCAGATGCAAATATGTGCACAACTGACATTACCATATGTATTATTGCATCCACAGCATTCTCTAGAGAATTATCAATCATTAGTAATTGCAGTTTCATTAATGTTATAAATAAAGATAGATACAAGATCTTTTTCAGGACTCATCTACACATTTTAAGAAACACATCTAATGGAAGAGACTTTCCACATGACTTAATAGTTAAAATGACTTTCTGGTACTCACTTCAGTGTTAAGTAGCAAAGAACTGCCTGTCATGGTTGATTTCTTGAACAAAAACGCCCCATTTACATTAAAATGGACTTCTAAAATGATTTTGCTCTTTCCACATTGACTTTGGATAAGCAGAATGAACAACCCTCTTTTAAGGTGTCTTGTTCAGCTGCCCTTCTAGCTGTATAGTGAGCATTTGAGAAGGAGGGTCAGAATGAGATTCAAATGGATTTCCCTGGTGTTTTTTTCTTTGCATTCACGATGTCTTTTTGCATGGCCGATTTTCATCACGATAAACTCACAATTCCACTCATCGTATTTGGTGTGGGCTTGCAGGGCTGGTCAACGTGCTATCATCCCACCTGAACTTAGGAGTTGGGAGACGAGTCTGGGAACTGGCAGCATAGTTGGATAAGATTTTAGCTTCTATTTTTGGATTTATTTATTCACGAAGTACAACAAGTAAATGTGAGATTTAATTCAAAATCCGTATGAATCATTTAAGATTGATCACTTCTGCTAGTTCATAAAGAATCTTTCCAGTTAATTCATTTGTTGTTGTTGTTGTTGTTGTTGTTGTTGTTGTTGTTTTTTGGTCAGTCGTGGGGCTTGAACTCTGGGCCTGGGCACTGTCCCTCAGCTCTTCAGCTCAAGGTGAGTGCCGCTTGAGCCACAGCGCCACTTCTGGTTTTCCAGTGGTTTATTTGGAGATAAGAGTCTCATGGACTTTCCTGCCCAGTCTGGCTTTGAGCCACGATCCTCAGATCTCAGCCTCCTGAGTAGCTAGGATTACAGGTGTGAGCCACCAGCACCTGGCTTAATTCATCCATTTTTTAAAAAGTCATTGCCAAGCATGGTGCAAAGTAAATGTCATTGTTGAGAGATTGGTGAGAGAGCACACCAAGCATATAAATTCCTTTCCCTGGGCTTGGACCATGAGAAGATCAGAGAAATCTGGCTCAGTGATTGACTCCACCCAGGTACACACAAGGACCAGTTTGCCCAGCTGGAGGAGGGTGCTTCTAGTGAGTCATCACACCGCCCAGAAGGGTCTCTTGGTATCTCTCTGTACATCTCTCCAGCCCCCTGTCTTTTCACAGCTTCCCTGACCTCCGTGTCTCCTCGTGAGCCTCCATCCTCTCTCTCACTTGGTGTCCCCGGTGGCCCGCTACCACCATATCACCTGGGTTCATTGGTGAAAACATAGCTGTACGTTTGTGACTTACACATTGATATCCCTGACCCCAAACTCTTACGTGCAAGCATCTTCATATTTGTCCACACTTCAAAACCAATAATTACGCCATGGAAAAAGTATGATTTTCAGGAAGCCCAAAGTATCTGTTCTGATCGTACCCAGAATTAAGAAGCAAGGCCATCTGTATCCAAGAGCCAATGAATCCATCCCATGGAAAGGAAGAGTCAGCCTGGCTTGGAGACCTCTAGCCAGCTCAGTCACTGTTTCCTGCCCCACCACAACTGGGCTTAGAGACTTCCAGGTTTAGCCATAGCAGGCATTGCTCCCCATTCCCACCACAACCACCCACTTAAATCACAAGTATTTCCTATGAAAATGAACCTTTAAGAAAATCCCAAGTCCCAGAACCCCTCCTCTGCTAAAAGGAGGATCATGGCACCCCAGTCCTGCTCAGAAAAAATCCAGCATCTACCACTCTGTCCTCCTGATGGGAGCTTGCATGGAAGAGGTGGTACAGATGCATCGAGAAGGAGGCTCAGATGCTGAGTGCTCACCAGCCAGCACTTCTAAATCATCAAAAAAGTAAAAAAGTTAAAATAAGATGGGCGCTGGTAGCTCACACTTGTAACCCTAGCTACTCAGGATGCTGAGATCTGATCTGAGAATCGAGGTTCAAAGCCAGCCTGGGCTGAAAAGTCCCTGTGAAACTCTTATCTGCAATTAACCATTAGAAAACCAGAAGTGGCGCTGAGGCTCAAAGTGGTAGAGCTCTAGCCTTGAGCAAAAGAGCTCAGGGCTGGTGCCCAGGTCCTGAGTTCAAGCCCCACAACCAACAACAACAACAACAACAAATTAAAATAGCATAGCACTGTGGAGATAAAGAGTTCCTTAAAGTTTTTACCTGCTTACAGAATAGAAAAAACGGACAGCGGGAAATTGCCTACGTGAGACTTCTACTCCTGAACTGTCAATCACAGCATCAGTATCAGAGAGCACAGTGTCCCTTGTGTATCTTTAATTCTAATGGAAATAATGTGAACTAATTTTGCCCAAAGAGCTCTTTAATTATCTCTATTGGAAAAACTTCAGCAAAAGGCAAAGTTCAAATACTAAGCTAATTTATAGTGTTTGAGAAATGCTTAATGCCTAAAAACAGTTAAATAAATTTAGATTTATTATGGGTAATAATGGATAATCACAACCATTCCAATATATTCCATGATGGCATAACATTACATAAGCTACATTATATTTATTATGAACATCTGGCATACTGTACTCTATTCAGATAACTTTAATTAAACCAGCCTCAAAGCTCCCATATAATGCCAAGGCAGTTCTAAAGTAGGAGAACAGGCCGGTGCAGTCAGGAACAGCTCCGCCCCTGAAGAAGGCTATCAGCTTTGAGATTTGCAAATGGTTTCCTTTACAAAAGAGGGGCAGAAGATAACAGAGTTTTCAGACCCAGAACCGTACCCTCTGAAGTGTGCTTTAGTCCAGCCACCCCAAACTTGGCCGGTCACAGGCATGCCAATGGTTGAAGTTCAGTGTCTCCTGGGTTTGCAGACAGGAAACCATGGGCTACATGGTAGATGTGGGTGCTCCTTCCTCCTCCTGCAATGGTGAGCTGTGAAGGAAGAGGCCGGAAGGCTGCGAGCACCATTGTCTCCTTCCTCAGGAAAGGACTCTCACGGTGGACACACCAGACACTCACACAACACCTACTTCCTGAGCCCTGCTCCAGGTTCAAGTTACTGGGCCTGACCCTGAAAAAATAACAGACAAAATCACTCCATTTACACTCACATGGTGTAAGGAGGACAATAATACATCTGGTAAATAAGAATATGAGTTCACAAGTAGAAAAAGAAATAAATAAGATTAATGAAGCAAGTGAAAATATTGAGTTCTGGGATAACAAAAGTCTTTACTCAGAAAGTAGTATCCCAGAAAGACCTTTTCCTGGCCAGGAAAGTGATCGAACACATGTACTAACATACACTCACACACAGATACACAGAAGAGGAGTTGCAGATATGCCTTGTGTATGCTGGAGTACATACGTATGCACACTATCCCACCTGTATACACACAGACAAACACCCATGCCTAACCAAATGCCGACAGGATACACACTCAGGCACACATTTCAGTTCATCTTGAGAATTCTATTATAAAGAAGGATGCAAAGCCTTTCTTTGTTTTGAGCAATAACTCTTTGTACTTGGGTCACTAGTTAAATAGGGTGGAAGAAAGCTTCTTGGTATTATTGGAAACAGAATATTGTTTTCCTCCAACAATAATAATAGATAAAATGCATTGCAAAGACAGCTAAAGGTAAAGGAGCTTTGGCTGAACCATGGAGTGTGCTTAGAGACTGGTGCACTGAAGTTCCTCAGCCATCTCAGGATTATTTGACGAGAAAGGAAAATGTGAGCTATAGATTGCCATCTATCTCCTTTGCTTTAGTCCTCCCCCCAAAACAAAATTATGATGGGACAGGTTTGTTAATTATGATTGGCATTGACTCTCATTTAACCTGTAAAATAATCAGTCGGGGTTTGAAAGACACAGAGGAGAATGGAAGCCTAAGCTTATGGACAGAGACTGGGAACTCAGGAAATGTGGCCTGAGAGCCATCCCTTGGCGTCCACTTCCTCGACATCTCTTGTCAGCCAGGTTTGGGAGGACTCTCCATTTGACCTAAGAGCATTGTAGGTCACATTTTGCATTTCCATTCATAACTTATCTGGGCTTATCTGGTTCTGCTAACTGTTAAAATTTGTCATTAAGAAGCATTGATTCCTTTAATTTTTGAGAGCATTGAAATAGTTTGGGAATTTACTATTCATTTGGTTTGAAAGCCCCTAAAAAGTTCAGTTTCCAATCATGTGGACACAGTCATTTGAGATTGGTGGCTTCATGACATTTAATTTTTCCAGTTTTGAAACTTTAGTACTCTACTTTAAATTTGGGGGGAAGAAGCTGGACACCCAAATTCATTAAGTTCATATAATGGCAATATGATTAGGCCCAAGGCACATTTTGATAAAATTACTAAAAGCCAAATACAAAGAAGAAATGTTTGCAAGGAACAAGATAAAATTGATTTTATATTCAAAATAAAATTGATTTTATATACAAGATAAAATTGATTTTATATACAGGGGAAGGTTTATAAGGCTATCAGTCAGTTTCTCAGCAGAAAATTGGACAGAATAGAGTAATTGTACACATAAAATATTGAAAGAGCCAGGGGCTGGTGGCTCATACCTATAATCCTTGCCATTCAGGGTGGGGGGGTGGCTGAGATTTGAGGATCATAGTTCAAAGCCAGCCTGGGCAGATAAGTCTATGGGACTTATCTCCCATTAACCACCAGAAAACCAGAAGTGGTGCTGTGGCTCAGATAGTAGAGTGCTAGCCTTGAGCACACAAAGCTCAGGGAAAAGCGCCCAAGTTCTGAGTTCAAGCCCCATCACCAAAAACTAAAACTAAAAATAAACAAATTAAAAGAAAGAATGAAGAAGGCAACGATTTTTCAGTGAGTAAGCAAAAGGTTAAGAGAGGTCATCACCACTAGACCTGTCTTACAAGAAATTTCTAAAGTTGAAATAAAAAATGTTAAGTAGCAGCAGGAAAGCATATGAATGTGAAATTAACTGTTAAAGTTACCTACCTACATATTATTCACATTATTATTTGATCTGTGGTGATCACATGTGAATCAACTTACCACCAGTATAAAAGTTGAAAGAACAAAGTATTAATAATAAATATGGCTAGAGAATAAATAATAAAAATTATGAGCTTTGGCACCAAAAGCATATTAAATGGAGAGAGGGAGAGAAGACTTGCAGAACATAATTGGATTTTATGAGTCAGACAAAGCTCTTCAAGGTGTTTGGACAACAGGAAGCAATGATGCAGATCCTGTGATCCTCACAGACCAGGACGTTTCTCACTGAGGTCCTGGGTGGGGGACCCCACATGGGACAGCCCCACCGGGCCTGGATACCAGCACGCGATCGTCCTGATACATTCCAGCCACACTTCTCAGCAAAGGCAGGGGGGCCTGGAAAACTGAGGTTCAATGAAAGGTAGAACTACACCCCAGCCCCCAGCCCCAGCCCCAGGTCAGGTGACCAGCAGGCTGAATTCAGACCAAGTGCAGGATTAGAATAGGAGCAGCCAGCCAGCTGTGGACTGCACGGCTGCTCTCCATGCACCCCTCTTCTCTTGGTGGCTGAGCTCTCCGTGGCAGGGGAGGGGCGGGCGGGCGGGCTCACCTGGGCGCTGAGCTTCCACGGCTCAGCTGGCCCCTTCCGGAGAAGGGCAGATTCCCTGCCCCAACAACAGCTCTGGTTCCAAAGAAATGAAAACGAATGCATCATGGGACTGGAACAAATAAGAACTAAAAGCAACTTAAAGTTCCATTTTCATTTTAAGTGTTTGATGATTGGTTTTCTTTGAGACAAGGGTCTCATTAAGACGCCTAGGCTGGCCTTAGCGTGGTAATGCCTCTGCCTTCGCCTCTCCCATTCAGGCGTGCTACCTTCTCAAGCCGGAGGACCCTCTAGAAAGACCTCAGTGTACCAAGACCAGGTACTCCCAGGAGACTTCGTGGTGATAATTAATACACAGCTTTATCACTTAAAAAAAAATCAAACCTGGGTTCTGAAAAGAATGTTTATTTGCAATAAGAAGCATTTACTACTTTAGTAGACATTGGTGTATGGTGGATTTCTTGCAAAGGCTCTGATTTGTGTAGGCCGCTGCTGATGAAATTCTCACAGTTGCTCTCTTCTGGTGTTCATCAGTGTGTGTCTTTCCCCATGCTCGGGTAGGTACTAGAGTCAGTGGTAGAAGGATATGCCGAGGGAATGATCCTACGGCAGCAGCGGTGGGATCAGCGGTGAAGCTCTTGACTCCCAGGCCATGAGTCCAGGCTCCTGGGATGTGGGGTGGGGTGGGATGAAGCTGCCTGTGTCCCATCTCCACTCTGTGGACAGGAGAGCATCCGCCCATCCTACTCTGAGAGGCTTGCTACAAAATTACCCATCACCCCTGGAGGTCCAGAAGCTCAAGAGGAAAGCAAGAAGCTCATGGTCTGGTTCTGAAGATTCTGGGCATCCCAAGAAGCAGGGGGCTCTGGCCGTGACCCTGGCCCAGAGCCTGAATGAAAACACCGGTCTGTGTGGGAAACCTGCTATGGTGGCAACACTTGTAATCTAGTCAAGAGTTTATCTGAGTATTAATTGCTTGCTTTTGTCAGTTGAGGTATCTTTATGCAATACACTAACCTGGGTGAAGAATGTATGGCTAATGTTGCTCAAAATAAGTTTCATTGCATACATGTAACGCATCCTAGTCTAAGACACATGCATGCATTGGAATAGTTACAGCAGAAGAACAAATCAGCATGCCTATCAACTCTTATCATTACACATTTCCAACTGTTGTGGCCAAAGCAGCTATAATCTATTCATTTAGCAGAAGTCTCGACTGCAAGTCACTGTTGTTAACAGCTGTGATCCTGCTGTCTGTGCCACCATCTTCCAAGCCTGCAGATTTCCATCTTCCACCTCCCTCCCCTCGCTCCTTCCCTCCCTCAGACCTCAGCAACCACTGTGCATATCCCTTTGTAAATTTTTTCCAAATCTAAACATATTCTACAACCAAAAGTTACTTTAAAAATATTGTGTCCTTTAGTTACCTATACTAACATAAAAAATCAGTAGAAATTCAACTTTGCTGTAAATAAAGAACTCCTTCTAACTAACCTGTCCAATTTAAACCAGTTTTAGTTAGGCATTAATTTAGTATGCTTAGTACTATTAAAATGTGTGCAGCTATAGACAGACTGGAACAATTGTTTGGTTTAGAGATTAACACCAGGAAAGCAGCAAACTTTAATGTGTCCGGACACATCGTCTTGAAAATACTCCAGCTCTTTGGTTTTATGAAGAGTTGGGAGGCAGAAGATGTTATTACCT
Source organism: Dipodomys merriami (assembly GCF_024711535.1). NCBI lineage: Eukaryota > Metazoa > Chordata > Mammalia > Rodentia > Heteromyidae > Dipodomys > Dipodomys merriami. The sequence continues at coordinate 2,792,083 of NW_027204715.1, read as the reverse complement.
ACGTGGATGTCTGTCCAAGAGGCTCTGGATTTCATTTGCCTGACCTGCACCGCGATAGTCCTTCCAATGCCACAGAATTCGGCACAAACTCCACAATGCTAACAATCTGGACTGTAGCTAAATACGAGTTACATAAATGAGACAATTCATTGAATAGAGAGAGCTCAGCCACATTTTTCTTGTTCTAGTCTTTTATCCACTGTTAAATCCATTGAAGTTCCCGCTTGGGCAGGTGCATTACCTGTGGGGATGGGGCCCCTCCCACCTTCCTCGGGCAGCCCCCTCCCACGGAGGAGCTGGAAAAGGAGCCTCAGAAGCTACAGGTTCCATCTCAAACATCCCAGCAAGCCACATCAAGTCTAGTCACATGCAGAAAAAAGCCTTCCTAATGGACCTCCATCTGGGCTTGGCAATTGACTCCTGTCCCTCAAACCAGTTTAATTGCGTACTAATCTGAATTTAAGTTAGCTGTCACCTCTAATAGGGCAGGCAGTGGAGTTCCACTGGTTATTCTGAAATAAAAATCAGTTCACATGTAGTTATGTTATAAATAATTATTTGATGGTAGCTCAGGATGCTTATAAACTTCCCATGATCAAATAATTATTTATAATGCAATTATACCCAGTAGTAAATAGTAGAAATAAAAAGGATAATTACATTGGTTTAAGCCCATATATGTTTATCTAAAAGTAGAACATAATACCCAGCAATTTGGAAGTTTTAATTGAAGTATAAGTCAAGAAACTGTAATGTCCAGTAAACAGTGTGACTATGCAAATTAAACTTTTCTTTTGTGATTTTTAATTCCTCATTAAGTTATTGAATTTAGATATGCATTTTAAGGATTTCACAGGGATTCTTGGATATGGAATCACTGTGGAGACTAACGATAAAGTTAAATGACCTATTTAAAGACCCAGATAAAACCTTGTTCTCTAGAATAGATTATTTTTCAAAGCCCTTAGGCACAAAATTAAATAGACCAAGGAAATAACAGATTCAAGCACAGACGTTGACATGACTGATGGATCTGACAGGCTTTCACATCAATTTTTCCATGTTTCCTTCGAAAGTCTTAGAGGTAAATCGAACACTTATTGTTGAGTGAGGCTTTAAAAACCATGAGTATGCCCTATATTATTAGTTAAATTGTAGCCAGGCATGATGCCCTACACCTATAATCCTAGATTCTTAGGAGGCAGAGATCAGTAGTTCAATGCCAGCCTCGGCGAAAAGTTCTTGAGATTTTTCATCTCAATCAATAAAAATCTGGTGGTGGTTATTCATGCCTGTCATAGCAGCTTGAAGGAACCATAAAGAGGAGGACTGCAGCCCAGACAGAAAGGTGAGACCCCAACTCCAAATTAACCACTGCCAAGCCAGACGCCAGTGGCTCAGACGTATAATTCCAGTTACTCGGGAGCCTGAGACCTAGAGGATCAAAGCCAGCTGGGTAGAAACTAAGCTACTGAATAGAAATGTAAATTCTGTAAGACTCCATCTCTCATGAACAAACTAAGATAGACTAAGGACGGCTCAAGTGGTAGAGTACAAGCAAAGCAAGCATGTCAGTGAACTTGAGGCTCTAAGTTCAAGCCCCAGGACCAGCAATAAATAAATAATAAAAATATGAATAAAATAACCAAAGCCCAAAGGCTGGGGGATATAGTTCAAGTGGTAGAGTCCCTGTTGGGCAAGTGCAAAGTCCTGAGTTCAAACCATAGTAGCTTCAAAGACAATTCAGCTCATCAGCCAATAAATTGTAGTGCTCCATTTCTTGTAAAGGTAGATATCTGTCTCTCTGGGAGAAAAGGTCCCCAGTATTGAGAAGTCAGGCAGAGCACCTGCTGAGCTGAGCTGACTTCCGCCTCGGGACCTGGGTTTTGTCACTGCATCTCCACTCTGAAGAAAGACTCCAAAGAATGGCACGCATATTGGACATCTTTGAGTTTTCTGTGTTTCAGGAAGTCTGGTTGATGGAAATATGCTTCTCATATGAAACCTTTAATGAAGCCCATGTGTTCTATGCACCTTCTATTTGTTCAATAATGTGAAGGCCCAGACTGTCACACGCGGCCCGGATGCTGCCAGTGCTCCACAGCAGTGTGAGCCCCTTGGATGTCCAGTCTTCTCCACTGAGAGGCCTGGTGTTGGGATGGGGGACGTGGACTAACGGAAGGCTGTGGCCTTCTTGACTGGGAAGTATGAGCAGCTTCTGGCTGGTCTTCTCCTTGTGCTGGCCTGCGTCTCTACGAAGCTAACCATACACGGGCCTGCAGGACATTGTCAGTTCCAGCAGGATGCCCACAACACCCACCCCGAAGCCCACATCCACATGGCTATTAAGCACCTCAGGGTGAGAGGACACCTCCAAGCTTCTGGGGGGACACTAGAGGTGGTGGGTAAGGCCATTTCTGGAGAGCTTGAGAGCTCCTAGGTATCATGGAGCCCAGGCTGCCTACACAATGTGTGCTGTCCAGGGAGAGACCTCAGAATTAAGGGAAGCAGTGGAATCACCTGTGGTGTAAGTTAGAGAGATGTGCTGGTGTGGGATGACCAGTGATGACAAATGCACCCCAAAACGTGGAGAGGTGAGCAGTGGAGATGGAGTGAGTGGGGGTTGGGAGATCAGTACTCCCGTGGTTGCTGTTCTATAGATCTAAGCTTATTCAAAAGTAAAACGTTTATGTTGAACAGGAATACATCTAAGCAGTGACAGAGCATAGCCTACTCCACACTGAACGTGCCACAGGAAGCGTGGGGACACTCAGAGTTCCAGTCTGAACACTAAGCAAATTAAAAGCCTAATTATAGCTATGCCATGTGCTGGACAGACCCCGAACACCCTCACGCATCGAAAACAGAAACAACAGAGCGAGGCTCTGCACCACACCACACTGTCTACATAACATTCTTAGACGTGAAAGGTGGGCTTCACAAACTCTGCAGTGCAAGCATTGGGTAAATATTCAAGTACAACCCGACATGTTCCAAACGCTTCGCTTTTCCTGACCTATGCAAGTTGGATTGCAGTAGCAAAGAGATGAACACACAGACCCCCAGAGGCTCTCATCTCACATGGCAAGCTGTGTCTAGGCAGACATAGTGCTTTACCTGGGAGAGGCCCACCTGGCTTGCCTCAGCCCAGGGGTTACCTTTGCTCCAAAGAGGAACCATTTTAATCATAGTCAATGCCAGGAGAATAGTCCGTTCCTTCACAAGACCAGCATTTTCTGCACACTTACTACGTGCACGGCCACATGAGACATCTTCCTGTCACTGCATAGCAATTAAGTTTAGTATGAAAAAGAAAAATGCAAGAGGCCAAACCTCAATACAAAAATAGACCAGCGGCAGAGGCAGGAGAGTACTTTCATCAAGGGTCTTTACAAGGGATCAACATCCTGGACAGAAACAATGTGCTCGGATCTGGGATAAAGTATGTCAGACTGCGAACAGGGCCAAGATCTCTGCTTCTCCTGATGGGAGGAATGGCTGCCTGTGTGTCTCGGCTGATTGTCCCAAAGACCCAAGCCAGCAGTCCCACGAACCTGGGACATCCTTCAAAATCACATGACTATGGAGATGGGGCCCGCATCGAGCCTTCAGCTGGCAACGTTGACCCAAGGCGTTTAGCACTGAGGAGTGTATTCATAAATGCAGGATTTGAAAAACTGTAAGAACTAGAGGCAGCCCGTTGAGATACATGAAGTATGACTACCACTACACTTGATGACGAGCAAAGCTGAAGTTAGCATGAGAACCTGCAACAATGTTTAATGTGGATGTAAAAAGCAACTTGCATAACAAATTAATCTAATCAAATAAATTTCACCCTGAGGTTTCTAGCCAACCTAGGACTAATCCAGACACAAGCTAGACCATCACCCACTTCGACCACAGCTTTACCTTCTTCTTTCATTCCAGTGAGATTTTTTTTTGCTGAACCTAAACCGATAATAATGATCTACTTACATGGCCTGTTGTGTATATCTGTCATATTAAAGCCTGAGCTGTTTGTTTATCATGCTGTGATCTATAGCTTTCTATTAATTTAATTATACTAAAAGATCTTAAAAGCCTTGGGCTAAGTAACATGTCAATTAGAAATGAGTTTAACTTAGAATAAATATACATTTAATACTTGTAATTTATTGCTCTAAATACAAACAAAGCCCTCGCTATGACACAATCTATTATTAATTGCTCCAGTGCCTGAAGTCCAATTAAGTAAATCCATTTATATTTTCTTCAGAGAAAGTCGATGTTCATTCCTCATAGGAACTACTAGAAGCCTACGTGTTGCCCTCTCGTAAACGAGTACCACAAAGCCCCTCTCTGTGTGGTGGTCCATGCTGTATCGCAGCCAGCGAGGGAAGGGGAGCAAAGCCATTTGGAGGCTGGACACTCTCAGGCTAAAGCAGCGCCGGCCGGTGCTGTGCTCCTGTGAGTGGTTTTCAAATAAAATATGATTAGACCTGATTACAGACTAATTAACTGCCTTTTTATAACATTTTTTAGCTTTCCCTGAGTGCAACTCTGATATGTATCTTAAACGACAATAATAATGTGTTCTTAGCAATTATATGTGACCTAAAAATAACTCTCTGGATAGCTTTTCTACATTGCACATAAAAACCTCCACCTCAGAGAGCTGAGAACAGATAGTTAATGCCTGTGGTCACGTTTTATGGCCTAAGTTATAAATAACATTTATAGTGGAAACCCTGACACAATATCTCATGTATTCATGCAGTTCTCTAAAGAGAGGTCAGGAGGTTAGAAAGGTTTGTGTGAACGTGTAAATAAATGTATTCAAAACTGTGTGTTCTGTTATTACACACACACACACACACACACACACACACACACACACACACACACACACACACACACACACAGGAGACAGAGATGCCTTTTCAATCTTCTACCGAATCCTTCCATGCAAACATAATTAATTTTTTTTTTCGGATGAATCTCATTTGCACTGTGGTATCTTGCTGTTAATTATTTCACATTTTGCTTCATGTGGTGCATGCCAGAGTTCTCTACAAGCTCTGCAAGTGCGTGGGGGAGATCTTATTCTGTGTGACCTGAACCAATCTTAGTTTACACACTGGAGGCACTGGCGGACCTTGCTTCAGGTGTTCCAGGCACTGGAAAGCCTGCTTGGGGAAGTTGTCCTCCATGTGCAGCCAGGCAGCCTTCAAGTGCTCTGTGCCCTAGTGCAGAAGAAGCCTTCAATCTGACCGATGGTAGTAACACTTGCCGTGGTATGCTGTGTAACACAATCATAAGAAGCCAGACAAAGCACTTATATATCACTGGCCACACACTACTGACCTTTAGGGATCTGAAAGAAACATAATCACCTACGTTTACTGTCATGTGGAAAACAGAAGATGCTTTAAAGTCTGCATTCAATTTGACTTCTCATTGCTAATAAAACAATAATGATAACACGAGCTTTGTGTCAGTCTCGCACACCTGTAACTCCAGCTAGTTGGGAAGCTTGACTGATTGGGAGGCCTGTGGTAAAAATCCACCTGTTCCGGAATCTCGCAACGCCCTCTGTCATCTGCTAGCCAGGTTCCGTGGCTCACGGAGGGCCATCCTAGGCTCCATGGAAGGCCAGCCTCGGGAGAAGGGCCTGGGAGGCTTTATCTCAGCAGAAAGGAGCCCAGTGCAAGGGCTGTCACCTAATCATCCCAACAGCTACGGGAATCTGAGAAGGTGGATCACAGTTCGGACATGTGCCAGGCAGGAAATGAGTCCCTATCTCAACATCACTGGTGACTAGTACGTTGAAGACATAGCTTAGCAAAGGAGCTCCTTCCTAGTGGTAAGCATGAGGCTCAAAGTTCAAAGAATGAAGAAAGAGTTAAGACGTGAATCAAAGACAGATGCTACCCCTCCCAAGCCAATACACCACCTACTGGAATAGTAATTTAATGCCCGAGAGCAAAACTTTGAAAGTCTGTTTGTAAAAACACTTGGAAATGCTGAGACCCAAGCTGGAAAACTCTTCAGAACATAGATAAACCTCAAGGGTTTGAGTCAATATCTACTTAATTGATGGAACTAATACACCATCTCCTAGACTATCTGAACATGACCGTGTCACTCTAGATTGCCAAGGTCTTACCTGCAGGGAGGGCGTAAACTTCCTGCTGAAAGGACACCAGGATTGTCCATTTAACCTGTCACTGGAGTGCATCCCTGCAGATGGCCACACCCCATGCCACCTGCTTATCATGAGATGTAGCTGTATATCTACTGTAATATTCCTACGCTTCCAATAGCTGAATTTTGAATTTCAGTGGGGATTCATTGCACTTCTGTGGCCCCAGAATTTTGCGTTTGTGTTTCTGGATTATGCACGCAGAGTCCACACGTGCTATTGGGGAGCGTGAGAGGCGATCCCTATGCATCTGGGTTCAGGAGGACAAGAAAATAAAAGGCCAGAGAAGCATTTGCTCAGTGCAGTCTGTGGGCCTAAAATGAGAGGCGAGCTGCTGGCCACACTAGATCTGTATGAATAGATCAGTGCTGCTTTGAAGGTTAGGCCAGTACATGTGTAATGTTAGTTACGGGAGTTGTTGCCAAGGCAGAAGGAGACTTTAGAATGTGGTTTAGATGATGCTGCAACACGGACTAGTGGTTCAGGCAAGGCTAGCTGCCCACGTGTGCAGGTCAGGGGCAAGCCCATAGGGCCATGCTTCTAAAAGTCCAATCCGATAAACGTACTCAAAAATAAAGTATGAGCCAGGTGCCGGTGGCTCACGCCTGTCATCCTAGCTATTCAGGAGGCTGAGATCTGGGGATCATGGTTCAAAGCCAGCAGGGCAGGAAAGTCCGTGAGACTCTTCTCTCCGATAAAGCACTAGAAAACTGGAAGTGGCACTGTGGCCCAAGCGGTAGAGCACTAGCCTTGAGTTGAAGAGTTGAGGGACAGCATCCAGGCCCAGAGTTCAGGCCCTATGACTTGCAAAAAAAAATAAACAAATGAAAAATGAAATAAAATAAAATATGCATGATGTCTATACAATGTAACACATTTCAAATGTTACATTTAATGTAAATTTTAAATGTAAAATTAGTTTGTTTTATAGTATCCATGGATTGTTGTAATAAGACTATCTGTTTAAGCTTGTATTAGAACAACATCTTGAATAGAAACAAATTGTAAGTAGAAAAATGGAATTAGAATAATTAGAATGGCACATGTGAAAGTGTGTGTATGACAATGCTGATGGACTCCACATACTGACCATGTTTGAAAGATGTTGAGTAGCTTCCTGCCTCAGTCTCACGAGTCCCTCGTGAATGCACAGGCAAACTTCTGTACCTAACAGGGTATGAGCCTCCCAATGGAACTCAGATTTGAACCCAGTCTCTGTGGGTGTTAAGAACTGTGCTCATCTTTATGTGAGTTTGAGGTAAGGTGACATGGTCCTTAATAATGTACAGATATCGGAATTGACCCCTATACCTGAGTGTGTTCACACACACATGCACACATACACACACATCAAACACATGGCTACATAGATGACCACTGGAGATTTTTTTCTGCTTCTAAAGTTTAAATGCCAGGTTTGTGTTAAGACTATAGACACATTGAATTAGCTCCATCCAACTGTATTTAAATTGTAAATTTCAGATGCTGGCACACAATTCTCATCTGGATATAAAATCTACTCTAGTAAAAGAATCAGCAGTGATTTATGTGCATGGGTAGTTTCTGTCTCCTTGAATTTGTTTATACATATTTCCCCCTAAAAGTGTCCATGCAACTCTAGCTGCATCTAGGGTGCTCCTATATTTTTTTTCTGTCCCTGAAGTAGACTTAATTTTGAGTGTGTGAGAAGAATTCTAGCCACGCCGGTATATGCTAGAGAAATAGAGTTAAGCAAGGGAGAGAAATTCAGGGAGTTTGATCGAACAATAAAATATTCACAAAGTAAAGCCCACCACCACAAATAATTGAATTAAGGGAGGGGAGTGATGCAGAAGCACAGCCCGCAGATGAATGATTGCCTGGGACCTTATCGTCCAAAGTGGCCGTCAGTCCACAGGGAAATGCCCAGCACTCAGGTCTCTGTGACTTAAGAGCCTGGGTTGTCCTTTTTTTCACAACAGGGACATTAAAGATCTTTCATTTTGCTTTGTCTCCTGCAGTATCACCCCTGAAGGAAGTGTGCAGGGTGGCTGTGAAGGGTACTAGGCTGCTGAACTTACTGTTTCTAGTCATTGGTCCCCAAGTTAGTTGCCATTCATGCGGCTTTTTCCATTTGGGGATATTTGTCGGGGTTAAGCAATTGAGTTTTTGAATCATAAAGATGTGGCAAATTTCTAAATAGAAGTTTGCTCTCTTGGATCATGACTCTCACGGAGGAACATCTTTGAAAATATGAATTGTTAGCTTCTATTCCTACTGGCATTTCATGATGGGAAGAGAAACACTAACCATAGTGATAATGAAGGCCACAGGAAAAAATTGAGGTGAAATTTACACACTCAATTCTGATTTGCAATCAGTCACAAATTTATAGTGTAAATGACATGTCAGAAAGTGGCCAGGAAAGGTTGCAATTTATTCATTATTGGATGTCCAATAAAAACAATTTTGAATGACAATGGATAATACATTTCAGAATCAGAAGTTTGTGCAACTGATATTTTCTAAGACATTATCTATTCCTGTCTCATCTTGTTAATGTACTTGCTAATAAGACATAAAATAAAAATGTCACAAAAAGAATAAAGTCATTTATGGCTGGTAAAGCAGTAATAAAACCTTGGAGTAGAGCTGGATCTTTCAAAACTTGGAAGTTTGCTTGAATTATTGAATCCTAAACATTTTATGGTTAGCACATTTCAACACCTTCTCCTACGCTCTTCATCTCTCATGTATAAAAAGTTCTGTTGGACCAGGGGACTGCATGCAGAGCTGGTCATGTGACAATAGGCAAGTGCCCAAGGCATCACAGAGGCTGAAGTTACCTTTCCGTGGGTGGAGCTGAACAGAAGAACTGGAAAGACAGCTGGACCATCTGACTCTCCATCGCTGTCTTGAGGAGACTTACCTGCAGCCTATTCCTCTGTACCTCGGGGCAGGGACCTCTGGGGCCACCTTTCCCTTTTTGCGTTCAGTTCCTTCATACCCTGCGGTTACCAGAGGCTGTGAGTCTTACTGGAACATTGATACCCCAGGCAGGCTTAACATCCTTCTAGCATCAAGGCAAAGACATACTCAATATGGAATCTGCATATTCAATTATGCAAATGTAAGACAAAATGCCACTCCTGCTGTCCACAGAATCCAGATGAGTTTTGATGTATGGGCAATTGTTTCTCTAATCATTGAAGTTCCATTTGGTGCACAGAATTATTAATTTTCTCTATTCCCACTTTATTTAAACCCTAATTGTAGGCCGTTGAAAGCAGGCTTCTTCAGTTGATCAAATTATAATTTGTATATTAATTATGCAATTTATGTTTCTGTGTTGTTATCCCCATTAATTCCAAGTAGGTTGGGAGATATGGAACAGAATATTTTCTGCTCATATTTATCTCTATTTCTGTCTCCAGATGCAATCATTTTTTTCCATAAAATCTTGGTTTAGCAGAGACTGATAGCTGATGTTTTGATCCAAGCTTTTCCTCCTCTTGTTTTTGATTAATAATGGCCATGTGTCTTCACTATAGACCGTTTTGCCTCGACTTTCCTTCAGCTGGAAGAACCCAATGAGATTGGCAAACATTACAGATGGGGTGGACTGAGAAGCTTCCATTTCTCCCAACCATCCCTGCCTCCAGCCTCTGAGTCTCCCACTGTGTTCTGCAGCCTTCTTTTGGGGGGGGTGGGCTCATCACCTGCTGGTCTTCAGTCTTAGCTGCTGTGGACAACAGAAAGAGGATCCAGATGGCGGCAGTGAAACAGTTTGCAAATATGGTTTCCTTTTCCTAGACTGTCGTGGCTTCCGTCAAGACACCCACAGCCCTTCTTGGTTGAGACGTATTTAGAGGGACATGTCAGCCTTCACTCACCTTCTCCACAGGGAAATGCATTCCTTTCTTCTGCTTCGATGGCAGCTGAGCCTGTGAAGGAGCCTTTTGCTCAGAAATCTGATCCTAGCTACTCTCTGAGTGTTCCCCTCAGGCGCGTGCGATGCACAGGGACTGGAGGTTTCCCACAGCATGCCATGTGTTGAGCAAGTAGTGAGTGTCCACACTCTTAACACAATCTCGCTTTGTCATTCATGCCCCAAGATGTCCACCGAACATGGCTGTAAATGCTGAGGATATTTCAGTTGGAGAGCCTCCATTTTCAGTGTTGATGTTCCACATCAATAGCATTTCCATTTTTCCTGAGTGGAAATAAAAATACCGGTTTGAACATGTTTTTAGGAAGAGGCTTCACAGGATAAAGTCATAGATCAGAAGGTGCCACATTGTCCAGGCTTGAAAGGGCTGAGTCCCACTCCTCCAGCTTCTTCAGAAAGATCTCCAAGTCAGGCCCCCGGCAGAGGTTTGTGGACAGCTCATTGGGTCTCTTCAAATAATAACAACAAAAAATCATAGCTCAGTCGCTTTGCTGGCGTGTTTTCTTTATCTCAGGGCTCATAAAATACTGATCCATAAAATATCCCTATTTTCCTATAAGTAGGTCTATGTTAGACGCTCTGAACAGTAGAGCCTCCATGGGTAAGTTCTAACTGATCACATGCCTTTCTCATGCCAACAACTGTCAACTCTGACCAAAAAACTTTATGAGAGCAATTTATCTTTATGTTTTGCAAGAAGGATTTCAACAGTCATGCCATTCAGTAAGTTTCTTTTTTTCCCCTTCAATCAAACCTTGTATAATACTAAGACTATTGTAATCCCCTCCAGGTAGTTATCAGACTTGGCACTAACTTTAGTTGCTGAAGATCCTTCTAAGGAAGAAGCACAGTGCAATGAGACACTGGAGAGCGCTGGAGTGGGAGTTGCTTTCATGTTTTCGCAGGAGCAGCGGGTTAGTCATTTCCTGTCCTCCTGGCTGCGTCTCCTCAAAGAGACTGACAAGGAAAACTAAACACAGGGAACGGCAAAGACAACTGAAAACCAGTCTTGCAACAGAGCCTGTGTTGACACAGGGCTGCGCTGTCAAAGGCTGCTCTTCAATTGGTTAGAAAATGGAAATACTACAGGAATCTGTGAAAAGCAACTGTCAGGGAGGACAACGATCAGGGATGCTAGTTACTCTTCTAAAAGAAGTGACTTGGCAGAATCCATGCTCTGGAGGAGTGGATTTCACATCACCCTCCAAGCAGTACCGAAGGATTGTGGGAAAGGCTGAGTCTACCAGAAGCCTTCCCTGACCTGGTGGCAAGTGTCTCACCCAGATCGGTCTGGACACCCAAGGCTCAGGGAAGTCTTCCTGCTCAGTGTCCCTGAGTAGACCAGCCACAGCTCAGCACTCACACGGTCTCTTCTGTCCTTTGTCAGAATTAGGGTCAGTACTATACCTTCAGAGCTACTCTGCTGACTTGACCCACAGTGTCTATTACCAGATCCAGTGTGACTTTGCACGGAGCCAACCTCACCCCTCAGAGTGCTTCCGTCTACGAATACCTCCAGTCGCCTAGTGACTCATCCATCCGTGCATTCACTTACTGAGGTCTGTCAAGCCTCACTGACAAACCTCAGGCTACACTGAGAAAGATGCAGGAGCAACCTAAGGGAAGATCTAAGCTCTTGGGAACCATATATTCTAGGAGAGGAGAAAGAAAACAGAACACTTAAGAAATATCAACACCAGGCTAAGGTGTAGCTCAGTGGCAAAGCGCTTGCCCAGCAAGTGCAATGTCCTGGGTTCAATCCCCAGTACCAAAAATGAAACAAAAGACATCAAGAAATATCATGACATGCAGAAAATAAGGCCTGACCCCTCAAAGTTTTTGTTTGATCCCTGGGGGGTAAAGACAGGGATGGAAAAGAGGTTTTCAAAACGTTGTTTCATTTGACTAGCAGGTCAAAGAATACTTTTAGTATTTATTTTATTATCTTTTAGTAGTTGTACAAATGAGTTGCCCTTTATCAAATCAGTGTATGAATACAATGCAGTTCATGAGAGGGAAGAATCTCACAGACTTTTTCTCTCTGGATGGATGGTTCAACCACGATTCTCATATCTTGGCCTCCTAATTAGGTAAGAATAGAGGCAAGAGCCATTGGCCCTGGGCCATTGAGCAATGTATTTTTTTTTTTTACAAAAGAGCACAACCCTCCAAGAGAAAGGGTAGTGTTGAAAGAACACCCAATATCTTCAAAGAAGCAAATTTGTAACTTAATTATTCATCCTTTTGGGGCAGGGGGTCAGAATTCTGTTGTGATACTTCATGCATTTCCCTCACTGTTCAGCTCACATGAAATTCTTTTCTGTTGTTCATGGGTGATGGAGACTCAGGGTGTTCACGGTGGTTTTTGTCAAGGTGCAGAGATGAAGGGTTTGCTGCCACGTCTGAAAGTATATGTGTTTAAGATTGCTGAGGGATTGTCGAGGTCTCAATCTTTTACCTTTACAAACAGAAAACACATCACCTAATGTGGATTCATTCTATACAATGTCAGTCTTTCTTTAATACCGTAAAATTCTTGTCTGGAGCTAATTTTCTGATAAGTGAATAAATTGGCCATGAGACTGATGTAACACCGAACATCGAACTGGCAAATCTCCCCAGATGCTTCTGATTTCAGTGTTCCACTCAGGGCAGGATTCAGAGGACACACTACTAATATAATAATATAAGGACATACTTCTAATATCAGCATATTAGGAAAGACTGGCATGAAACAGCTATGTTTCAATTTGCATGTGATTAGTTATTTTTAACACATTAAAAATAGAACAGATCCATCTATTCTTATGGGGCACAGATTATGGTGAAAATTCTGGCTTGCTCTGCAAAGGAGCTATCTAACAATTATGTGGTTACCATTTTCGAAAACAATTTTTTAAAGTTAATTCAGGACAGAACCTCTTCACTTTGTACTACAAAGTCTTTTAGCCCATGCTGGTTTTTTTTGCTCATATCCACTTCTTTTATTTATTCAATCCTTAATTATTTGCACTCGTTTCTTAGCCATCCAACCATCATGAACTTGTCCTTATGCTGATACTTCCTGCCAACTGCCTCACACATGGGAATATTATTAGGAAAGATACTCTAAATTTAATACAGAGCAACAACTGTTTTGCTTTCATTATGTGGGGTAATATCCATAAATACACTCATCCTTGTTGGCACTTACTGCTTCTCTCTCCCCACTTGCAATGCCTAATTATGGCTCTCACTTGAGTAATTTGGCAAACGCTTATACAGCGTCTTCAATTAAAAATAAATAAAGCAGAAGAATGTTCTTTTTGTACTCCTCGGTTATTTTTTTAATGTTATCCTTTGGATCTATTAAAGGAATCGTTCCAAATCTTCTCTTTGCAATGTAATTTTTCTGAGGGCAAATTGAAAATGTGTGGTAACGAGTCCAAGCAAATATTATGCTTTTCAACTCCCACGCTTCCTGTTGCATAAACAGGCTGAACGATTGTTTCATGGAGTTTTACGGAGAGTAGAGACTTGGTGTGAACTCATTCTTCTTTGGTGCAATCTGCAGGGCTCAGGGGACCCACAAATCCTCCTTCCATTGTCACTAGGCTCTCAAGGGCTGTGCCCCTTCCAGGCAGAGCTACGAGAGCCTAAGTTGGGTATGGAGGAGGCCACAGACATGATCAGTTATTGTCATCCTATCTCAGTCCATCTGGCTACTCATGTGACGGGGGGAATACTAAGGATTTATTCAACTCTAATTGGAATTGTTTTGAAGTTTTATTATTTGACAGACTTAGAGTTTTATTGTTTGTCATAGTGGAAGGTAATGAAAAGGAAATGGTCATAAAACGTTCAACGTGTTACATCATACCGAGGGTTCTAAAACTAATAAGCAATAGATGAATTGTCTTAACATGTTGCTAATAAAAACCAACGAGTAATAAAATTGCGTAGGGAGCAAAGTAACTATGTGGGAATGAATAATTAAAAGTGAAATGCAAGGCAAGTGTTTCTGAACTGAAAGAGCCTGAGCCTGTATAACCTTTTGTTCAATGACATGATCATGGTGTTACGTTGAAGCGAGAGTATTCTGGGAGAACCACAGAAGAAAAGCTTCCAGGAGTAGAGGATGGACCCCACCTCACGTCCCCATAGTCCTCTAAACCTCTAAAGAGAGCCTTTCACTGTCCTCCAGTCAAAGACCAAGGCCATTACTATGTTTGATGAGTTAAGGAGTCTGTTGCATTTTGATGGGCGCAGGGTGAAGGAAGAGAACTCTTGTGGTCACAGAAAGTAGCTCATGGGAAAGGCCAGGGTGAATCCTTGTGCACAACCTCAGTAGACCAGAGTCTCAGGACATCAGGCCAGAGGATCCAGGTGGCGCTTCCTGGATTTGTTCATGACAATGAGTTCTGGAAATGGGGTTTCTGTTGAACCAGCACCTTCAAAAAGTGCATTTTAGTAAAGTACACTAAAATGTATCTGTGAAACTACTGTCTAAGAAAGAGCAAAGAGGCCAGGCTCCAAGGAGTTGGAAAGAGAAAGTGGAATGGTGATGTGTTTTCTTTGGTTTTTGCTGTTGTGGTACCTGGGTTCTATTATAGTATATTTCTATTCTTTGGCTTAAGGAAAAAGAGTCACCTGCTGTCCTGAGCTGACGTGTTGAGGACCACTCCATGCTGTCTGTCATTTTTTCCTCCGTGATTCATAACAGTCCCCCTTTGTACAATATGATGTAATAAATGTCCTACTATTGTTCTTCTCAATATCTTTAGTGAATTTTAGTTCCTAAAACTAGAGGCAGTTCAACATTTTAATAAGATATTCCAATGAAAGGGGCACCAAAAGTACATAAATTAAAAGAGCGGGGTACTTGGAGAGGAAAAACAGTGAACAGAGAACATGCATGGACTTTGCGTGCGTGAGACCCAGAGGCTGGTCCCATCTGTTCTTTGACTTCTTCTTACATTTAAACATTTAGGAATGAAACATATGGGTGGCTTAGGGCCGGCCACAAACAGCAGACATGGAGATGAACAATGGGTACCATCACCAATGATTCAGTATATGCACACGTGACAAGGGCTCTCTCCCTTGTTCTGATGCAGCAGGCCCAGCAGCAATCCCATTAGCATAACTCACAGCTAACTATCGTGGCTAGCTGTGTGTCCATAGTGTCCTGCGCTCTCTATGTGTATCGACTCACTTCGTTCTCATGACAACCACAAGAAGTACCTAGGACCCCTATTCACAGCTAGGGAACTGAGGCAGGCAGCTGTGAGAAACCTTCCCCAAAAGAGAACATACAGTGTAACTCACAGACAACATTTGGATTCAAACAACCAGACTCCACATTTGGACTCTCTGTACCCATATTCTGAACTTCAATCTTTTAGTACCAAAGTAAAAGGAAAGTTTGGTTCATCTATTATAATCTAAAAACTTTATTTTTTAAAAAATTCCTTAGTATACTACTGACTGCTCTGCTATTGTTACTTTTAATATTATACGCCAACATGACATTTGACTTTTGCTTTCACTAGCCGTTAAAAAGTGGAACCCACAAGACCTTTGTAAATAGTAAGTAGTGGATAGCCCACCACGTGGTATAGATATGAGCCTTCATCTGCACAAACAGAATAATTAAACCCTGTCTTTCCTACAGAGGATAACTATGAAACACTCCCTTTCTTTCAATCGATGTAAAAGAATCAGAAGGTTTGGGTGAAATGGAGAGCAGACATCTATCCAGTCTCTGCAAGACCCAAGTAAGCAGCCATGTCTGACCCTACCAAGCCCTCCTCACTCTCTTTCTGGTCACATCCACCAGCTTCCTGGTCCTTGATGGCAAATTTGGGAAGGAACAGTTGATTCCTGTCAGTGTTCCTCACCAGGCTAGGAGGGAACTTCCATACACTGTCAGCTTAAATGAAGTATAGGTTTTAAATAGAAATTTTTTTAAAAATCCAGAGACACACACTTGTCATTATGGAAAATATAGAATTTCAGAGAGGGGAGGAGGACAAGGAAGAGCAGAAAACCCAATGCTGTTCTGCACCCTTCGGCTGTATATCTTGCTCTTGGTACTGGCTTGCCGTGAAGTGCTCTGACACTAGTGCCAACGGCTTACTGTAATCCTTCCTCTACTTCCCTGAATCCAGCATTGATGGGACCAGAAGCCTAAGGGGCTACTCTTTTCTATCCCAAAAACAACACTCACAGTTTTCTTTCTGTGGATGTGTCTGAATGAGGTCGACTGCCTTTGTTTTGAGGAATAGAATGAACTATATTGTGTAGAACAATTGCTCTTTCTTTTTTGCATGAACCCTGAATTCTCCCTTGGCATTTATTTCACTTTTACCTAGAAGTTCCATTTCTCACCCTGACTTTCCACACAAACATTTCCTTTCACCTTACTACTCCTTTGTAATGTGTACTTCCTTTTTTTTTTATATCTGTCTGACATTAATTGATGGAGATCTTTACATTTTCTTGCCCCATTTGTGAAAGCAAAAACTACTCTCAAACTTTTAGAATTTTACTGGGGACACAATGATCTCCTGTAATATTGAAATCAAGCATATCTTAAAACAGAAACTAAACTAACAATAGGAGAAATGAAGTCCTGGCACCCTCCCTACTTCCAGTAGAATCCATGTGTCTTCTTTTTCAGGTTTGCACCCCTGAAGTCCCTACAGAAGAAAGGAACCCCTAGAAAGCCCTTCTCACTACTGGTGGCACACAGCTTCCTGCTTCCTGTGGATCTGCCCCTCTCATTTTCTGTGGCACCCTTCCTACTTCTGTGGATTTGCCCTGCTTTCTGTAAGTCTGCCCCCTGAGGAACACATATTCCTATTTCCTGCCCCCTTACTTCCTGTGGCACATGTCTTCCTACTTCCTGTGGATCTGCCCTTTCATTTCCTGTGGCCCCTTTTCTATTACCTGGATATGCCCTCTCTTTTCCTGTGACCCACATCTTGTCCAGTGTATCAGTAAAATGCTACCTTTCTTAGTAGGGGCCTCATGTGCGTGGCTGTAGATCTGTGCAAACAGTACTTGCAGTCAGAGTCTCTGATCTGTTTCGTACATTTGTGAGATCTACATGTGATTTCAGATTTCTCTGCTTTTAAACAAATTTCAGTCTCCAAAATTCAACCCAGCAGGCAATTTGTCTACGTTGACTCCTCGGTATCTCTTCCACCATGCAGACATTGTGTAATAGAGTCATGTCTGACTTCTTCACATTGAATTATATTTAGAAAGGTCATTCTGAAGTGGCTTCCTTTTAAAGTTATGTGTTTCCTGGGAGCCATGCTTACATTTCTGGCTTTAAAGACTGAGACTCCGCAATGGCCCTGTAAGCTCTTTGTTCAGGGAGAATTGTATTTGCTGTGTTTACGTCACATGATGGATCTTCATGTGGATAGATCTCAAGGCCTTAAAGAGACAGAAACCAAATGAAAAGCTAGTGAAGGGAAGGGAGGAGGGGCTGTGTGCAATAATCAAAACTATTTTAGGACCTGATAAAAATCACAAAGAATAGAAACTGCTTAGGTAAGTAAGTACTGCTAAGTAGCTCTCTCAATGCAATACTGTTTCCAAAAAATAGAAGAACTACTCAAAAACAACAAACTCATTTTTCAAAAAGTCAAACTGATACAGGATAATGGTGGCTCATGCCTGTAATCCTGTCTACTTGACAGGCTGTCATTTGAGGATCACAGTTCAAAGCCAGGCAGGAAGTCCATGAGACTCTTATCTCCAAAAAGTTGGAAGTGGAGCAGTGGCTCAAGTGGTAAAGCACTATCCTTGAGCACAAAAACTCAGAGACAGTACCCAGGCCCAGGCCCTCAGTTCAAGTATGAGGACCAGCACACAGACACACACAGACACACACAGACACACACAGACACACACAGACACACACACACACACACACACACACACACACACACACACGACTGGTAATGAAGGCTGAAGAGGTCTGTGTGGACCAGTTGAACCACATCACTTGTGGATGATCCCCTAGCTCATAGCTGACTCTTCATCACATCCTGCTCTATAATACTTTTTAAAAAGCAGACACTATGTGGAGATTTGTTCTTGGGCAGTTTTCTAAATTGTAGAGTTTAATATTTCAGATTGTAAACAGCTTTTATAGTGAAAAGCTTTTCATTTAGGTTTTGTGTTGTTCTGTTTTTAAATTTTATGTCATCTTTTGAGGATGATGGTAAAAATGGGCTCAGCTATTTCAAGGCCATGTTGACAATACATTGTAAGTATAAATATACATGTAGTATAGAATGCCACATCCTATGCGATCATGTCAGTCGTGACATGATGTACAGATGAGAAAAGAATGTGAGAGAATGCATGGCCACTAAAGCAAGAACGGTCAAAGAAACGGTCTCACCAGGGCAGACTGAGAGGCTTCTCTTTGATTCAGTCATTATCCTCATCCCTGGTGCCTAGCCTGTCATCGAGTCCTTTAAAGGATGCAGTTATGGCAGGACAAAAAATAAAACTATTTAGCAGCTTAAAAAGATGAGATGCAGCCTCATACAACAAAATGAGAGGATCTCACAGAAAACTATGATTATGGTAAAAAGAAACCTATGTCTTTCCCAGGTCATGCATATGGAGACCATGCATGATGCCTGCTGGGAAATCAGCTCAAAGCCACTGTCGACAGCTCCTTTTCAGAACACCGCCACTGGGGATGTCAGTCCTCATCCAAGGAAGGTGGTGTGGAGAGACTCAAGGACAGGAGCAAGCAGTCAGCCAGAGGGGGCGTGGCCATGGAGACAGCCACAGGTCATCCAGACAGAGGGGGCGTGGCCACGGAGACAGCCACAGGTCATCCAGACAGAGGGGGCGTGACCACGGAGACAGCCACAGGTCATCCAGACAGAGGAGGCGTGGCCACGGAGACAGTCACAGATCATCCAGACAGAGGGGGCGTGGCCACGTAGACAGCCACTGGTCATCCAGACAGAGGGGGCATGGCCATGGGGACAGCCACAGGTCATCTAGACACAGGGGCGTGGCCACGGGGACAGCCACAGGTCATCCAGAGGGGGCGTGGCCACGGAGACAGTTACAGGTCATCCAGAGGGGGCATAGCCATGGGGACAGCCACAGGTCATCCAGACAGAGGGGGCGTGACCACGGAGACAGCCACAGGTCATCCAGACAGAGGGGGTGTGACCACGGAGACAGTTACAGGTCATCCAGACAGAGGGGACGTGGCCACGGAGACAGCCACAGGTCATCCAGACAGAGGAGGCGTGACCACGGAGACAGCCACAGGTCATCCAGACAGAGGAGGCGTGACCACGGAGACAGCCACAGGTCATCCAGACAGAGGGGGTGTGACCACGGAGACAGCCACAGATCATCCAGACAGAGGGGACGTGGCCACAGAGACAGCCACAGGTCATCCAGACAGAGGGGGCGTGGCCACAGAGATAGCCACAGGTCATCCAGACAGAGGGGGCGTGGCCATGGGGACAGCCACAGGTCATCCAGACAGAGGGGGCGTGGCCACGGAGACAGCCACAGGTCATCCAGACAGAGGGGGCGTGGCCACGGAGACAGCCACAGGTCATCCAGACAGAGGGGGCGTGGCCACGGAGACAGCCACTGGTCATCCAGACAGAGGGGGCGTGGCCATGGGGACAGCCACAGGTCATCCAGACAGAGGGGGCGTGGCCACGGAGACAGCCACTGGTCATCCAGACAGAGGGGGCGTGGCCATGGGGACAGCCACAGGTCATCCAGAGGGGGCGTGGCCACGGAGACAGTTACAGGTCATCCAGAGGGGTCGTAGCCATGGGGACAGCCACAGGTCATCCAGACAGAGGAGGCGTGACCACGGAGACAGTCACAGGTGATCCAGACAGAAGAGGCGTGACCACGGAGACAGCCACAGGTCATCCAGACAGAGGGGACGTGGCCACAGAGACAGCCACAGGTCATCCAGACAGAAGGGGCGTGGCCATGGGGACAGCCACAGGTCATCCAGACAGAAGGGGCGTGGCCATGGGGACAGCCACAGGTCATCCAGACAGAGGGGGCGTGACCACGGAGACAGTCCAGAGACCCACGTATTAGGGGTTGAGCCATTTTGAAAGCCTGAGTTCTCTACTTAGTACAATAGAAAGGTATTAGTGAGATTTCAATGCCTAGGATGGACACATAGGCTTTGATGTCGGTTGGGAAGAGAACATTCTAGGATTTGTTCCCTGGCAGCCCGAGGAGGCGGGTTGGCCACTGGCCAGCCCTCAGTTGGAGATAACGTGGCCTGGATGGGAACTGGCGCTGGAAGGGGAGCCCCGTGGAGAGCTGGGGAGAGAGTCCCCCGGAGCTACTTGGCCCTTTCTGGGATCATTAGAAATGTTGGACTGAGGAATCGACACTGGCAGGATGGGTCAGGGTGCAGCTCTGCGTGCTTGTTTCTCTGGTGTGGCTGCTCTTTGAATCACAAAGCACACTCAGTGTCTCCTGCCTACTGGATAACAAATGATTAATTATTTTTGTGGTGGTCATAAGCCATTTAACATGTGCCTTAATACCTGGCACCATTGCTTTCTTAGAACAGCATAGAACAAAAGCTACCTGTTGAAAAGTCCTCAGAACCCCAATACTATTAATGAATCAGGGCCTTTGGGGCTAATAAAAGTTATCAGTAAACAACTTGGATACAGAAAGTGAGGTAAATAATGTTTTAATTGTTTCCAGAAGTTACTTGGAATCTGTGCCAGATCCAAACGTGTCATAACACTTTTTGTAAAGTAAGTCCAGACTTCCACTGTGTTTTAACCTAATTAGTATGGATGGCAACTGACTAAGCAGCAATAAGGCTAGATTAAACACAGTGATTATTAAAAATATCAAACATTATACTGAAAAAAATGAAAAAAATTCTTATGGTTGAGATTTTAGAATCTATAAAACCTATTCAATTTTGAAATTTGAGCTATAGTTTGAACTTTTCCTATTAAAATCTTCACTTAGGAAGACTCTCACATTAGCTGAGACTCTTCTTTATTTCCTTTCTTAACAGAAATGACCAACATATTTTGAGAAAAAGGTTTTGAAGTTATGAAGGCACCGCAGCTTCCTGCATGGGGATGGATGGAGATCCTGTTTGTGGATTGGTTGAAAGCAGGCTCTCCATGGATGCTGCAGCAGAGCATTCACTCAAAAGCATTACAATCATCCAGTCAGTGTAATTCTCCTGAGACAACGATTATCTGGTAGACAAAATTGCCCACCGTGTCCACGGGGAAGAGAAAAGCATATCCTCGCGATTCACCCATGTTACAGTGTTCTGTGTGTGGCAGACGCCAGCTGTCGGCCACTCCAGCGCATGGACTAGACTTCATGTTAGACCTGGATATGTCAAACCGGAAACCATTGCCCTCTCCTAAATTTCTTAATAGAAAGTTAATGGTATTGAGGTAGATCAATACTTGAAGTCCAAACTTGGTTGATTCTAACACACACACACACACACACACACACACACACACACACACACACACACATCCCAGAAAGCCAGGTTAAACATGGAGATAAAGCCAAGAGATTTACACTTCCCAGGGTACTCTGAGACATTTTATTCCTTGACGTACCAGGAAAATTATGGAGTAGCCAATAACAGCTGTGCCTGGTGCTTTCTTTGACTGATGGTACCCAAGAAAGAGAAAGGCAAAAACGGTAAGACAACCTTAAAATCTGTGTGACTAAATAAAACTGTCCTTGCTTCTGACCATCACAGACTTCCAGTGCAGCCAGCAGGGCAGGGAATCCCACCCCGGTGTGTGTCTGAGCAGTCACAACACGAGAAAGCAACAGATACATAAGAACATTCTGCCTCTGAGTTATTCCTCCAGAAAGCATGTCAGGGAAGGACCTGGGGCAGCTTGCTCCCCATTCACAAACAGCTACTAAGGTCCAGTCCCTTTCCCTTTGTATTTGAAAGCCAGAAAGTCACTTTAACTTTTGCTTTACATGACAAGGATGTCCTAGAACTCATAGGTTTGGTAGTACCTGAAGAGTGAGCCTGTGCTCTCCGTGAACATGCTTCAGGAAAACAATGTCTTCCTTGTCTTTCCAAATACATCTTTAACTTGGCTACCTTGTTGGCATATGGCCTAGAAACTTTTATTAATATAATAAAATAAAATCGTCTTTCAATTGAAAGGCTTTGGGCTTCAAGACTGACTGAGTTAATATTGAGCCTCTATTTTTGCTTTAACATCCCTAGCATTTTCAACTACAGTGTGAAGAACAATCTCTGGTCTTTACTTGGACTACTTTGAGATGATGAAAAGTAAGAGAAGGATAAAAGAGGAGTAGCGAGGATACAGAACGGGAGGGGAATAGGGAAAAGAGGGAAAGATAAGGAATGGAAAAGCACAGTAAAAGAGAAGAGGAGAGGGAAGGCAGGGAATGGGAGAAGAGTCGAGGGTAAAGTAAGTTAACCTGTCACCTCAGACTTTCACAGGTTGAGATAGGAGGATTAAGACCTAGCAGGACTACACAGTGATAGGCTGTTTTAAGAGACTGACAGAGTAAGAGAGGAGAGAGAGGGGAGAGAGAAAGAGAGATGAGGAAAGAGGAAGAAGAAAAAGAGAAAGAGGAAGGAGGAAGAGGGAGGGAGAGAAAGGGAAGGGAAGCAGAGTGAAGTAGACGAAGGAAAGAAAGGAGGAAGGAAATTCATGGACATTTTAGTTTTCATTATAATGAGCAGTTTCCAATTGTGTTCCAGTTTGAAGAAGTATTAAGTGATCTTTGTGAACACTCTCTAAACTAAGAGGATTCTATTTGTTACTGAAAGTGAGCGAGGGTACCATTAGTCTCACCTGAAGATCCCACTTCAGGAAAACCTGACATCTGATGTCATCACCCAAAATCTGAATTAAAAAAAATGATAAGAAAGCAAATTGAGGGCTTTATAAAAAGTATACTCCTAATCAGTCCTTCTTTATGTTCAAAGGTGGACTTCATTCTATTTCATTCATGAATAATGTTTATGAAGAGACATTACAGACTTCTAGGACATATGTGTATTTTCTTCTAAGGCCAAACATCGTGGAATGTAATGAAAGGCTGCAGGGCTCTGCTTGGCTTATTCTTCAGACTGCTGGGTCCTGCCCAGGACCCCAGCCTATAACTACAGACAAAATGCCAGCTACAGGAAGTGGGTATCACCCTGTTACTCTTTGGGACGTTCACACAGTTCTGGTCTTTCTTCAGGACCTTTCCTCTGCTCCCTGAAGTGAACTATAAAACAGGAGCAGCATCATGTCGCTGATAGATCTCCACAAGGCAGGTTTTCCTGCACTCAGGGAGGCTACTGGGGCTAATGGAACCCATGGCCAGTGTGTAGGAGAGCAGAGTGTCCCCTGGCTCCTCCAGGCTTCCTAGCCTATCAGACGAACTCTAGTTCAAATTGCATCAGGCGATGTGAGTTGACACTGGGTGTCTTGGCTCACACCTGTAATCCTAACTCCTCAGGAAGCAGGGCTGAGATTTAGAGGATCCCTGTTCAAAGCTAACTGGAGAAGAAAAGTCCCCAAGACTCCCATCCAGCTAATAACTGGGCTAGTAGGTATGGCTCCAGTTGTAGAGTACCAGCCAAGCAAGGAAGCCCGGCAACAGGAGGTCCTGATTTCAGATTCCAATAGGGAAAAAAAGTGAGTTGTCATTAAAAGTGAAGGAACACCTTACACATCAGTGCTACAACCCCCTGTCACTCACAAAACAAACCGGATTTTCCACAGGACACCCAAGAAGTGATGTTGTCTAAGAAAGAAATGCATTCTGACCAAACGATATAAGCAAGACAAAAGAGAATAAAATGTGTCCGGTGATGGATAGTTTTCAAGCATGGATGTGATGATTACTCTGATTACGAGTAAGACACTGGCTCCAACATCAGGTTCTGGGTGAGGTGTGAGGCGTGGGGGCTTGGCACACCTTCTCTCTTCTTCTTTGCAGTAATTCTGATTTAGGAGGGGTTCTGCCGCTGCCTCTGTATCTGTGAGGCCAGCTTGTGGAGAAGCCCACAGAGCTGTTTGTGGTTTGCTAGAGTTTAGAAATCAACAGAAAATTAAGACCAAGTGCTGACTGTGTGCCTGGAAGTCTTTTTATAGACGAGCTGTAGGAATGTGGATTCACTCAAGCATGCCCTTTGAAACTCTCTTCACTTGTACATTTTCCAGAACTCTCATAAGAAGCCTACTTCTCGGGTGCATACCACCACCAGATGGTCAATGCAAATGACACAACTGTACAGGCATGCGGGCATACCTCCACAGGGCTTCCTTTATGTGGGGACGCCGAGCCGAGGGAGCAGGAAAGCCCCAAACACGAAGCGGGGGCGGGGGGAGCTACAACTTCCAAGAGGAGAGGACTTTGATCCACCCCTGAGGCATCATTTGAAAAGGATTGCTGTTGAGTTCTATCTCCAGCCAGGTGTACACTCCCCCCTACCCTCCATTCCCATGCACAGACGAATCCATCCTTCCAGCCTTCCCTGGATGAAAAGCACGCATGCAACCACAGCGCCATCCAGTAACCAGTTAACCACAGCACTGCATAGTACAGGCGTGGCCACGTCCACACAGTTTTCCACACCTGAACCCACTGAATTCTCCCAATAAACCTCACAGAGAGGGAGACTGGTGCTTTGTGGGTGAGAGCTCTAAGTCTCAGAGATTCTGGGACTGGCCAAAAGGGAGAAGTCTGGAGAAGTCTCTCTCTCTCTCTCTCTCTCTCTCTCTCTCTCTCTCTCTCTCTCTCTCTCTCACACACACACACACACACATACACATAATGTATTTTTTCCAATGCCCTCACTACTACACTACTACACTCTATTCAGTGAAACCCCACTGAATTTATTTTGCTGTGGTGTCACGCTAAGGTGAGAGCAGTTAGGCTATCCCAGGTCTTCATGAGGATAATGGACAAGGCACAGAGTATTTAAAATATGGAGGCATGAATTTCACATATGTGATCATATATATAATTTCTATACATACAATTTCTATACATATGTGTGCCACATATACATATATATGACACACATATGTATGTATATAGGAGACACAAAACTTACACGGGAAAATTTTGATACCTATTTTAAGGCTTTGAAGCCCACCCAAAGGGGACAAAAAGATAAAATAAGGCAAACTTCCATCAAGCAGTTGTAAAATAATGACAGTAAAGTTAAAAAAAAAACGAAATTGTCAAGAGGCAATGAGACTACACACGCATGTGTGCACACACACACACACACACACACACACACACACACACACACACACACACTGCCCACTGGGTCCCCTCCATGAGACACTCTTGGTCTATTGTGATGATTCTACAATCTGGATGACTCACAACACTTCAAATACCATAAATAAAAGACCAGTCTCATTGTTTTACTTCTGGGTTTGAAAGCCAGTAACAAAGACCAAGTGGGTTTGTTTCTTAAGCAAATGTAAAGTTTGGAGAAAGTCAATCAGCACAATTTTGCTTTCCTAAAAGGTTCTTCCAAGAGTGCTGAAGACATCAGACACGGGAGGAACTCTTCTCTGGACTGCTTCCGGCTGGGAAGCAGGAAGTTACATAGTGCCGCAGACACTCCTGGGCCAGCCCCATGAGCTGAAGAGGAGAGGTGATCCACACAGTGAACACCAAAAAAATCACAGTGGAGAAAGAGACCACTGTGCAGGAAAATCACCAAAACTTCTAAGCTTCCTCTTCTGTAAAGGGGGAAAATATGCAATTAAGAGAGCCCTCCTGTGCACTGTAAATACAAATACGTCCCAAGGCCTCCCTCCTCCCTCCTCCCTCCTCCCTCCTCCCTCCTCCCTCCTCCCTCCTCCCTCCTCCCGCTTGCAGTGTGTTTCCGGGCCTCCTCCAACTTCGGGCCTACATACATCTGACAGGTATATTTCACTTCCTATGTGCCCTTCTGTAAAAGCTCCTTAGAACATAGTTCATGCCTTTTGGGTTTAGTATGAGAATCCCAGAAACTTTGGTAAAAATACACCCTCCCTGACACTATTTTCTTCTTGTTTTATGTCTACTCTTTCCTTTTTCTTTCTGTTGAATAGCAATAAATAAATTCTCAACGAAAGAAAACAAAAGTCCAAACAATAAGGAAGAAGCAAAGCCATCAGAAGAGCTGAGTGCTGTGAGGGGGAAAGAGCCCTGGTTGGGAACTGCAGGACCCCCGTCTTTGGAATACAGACAACCCGTCGGTACTGGGGAGTCATTCCATGTTTTCACGTCCTCTGAGCCACAGTGTGTTCCGTGGCCCTCTCTGTGGCTGTGTGGAATGGGAGAGAGTAAAAGCTGAAGCCACAGGGCCAGCTGCTACCTGCCTCTCTGGGTCCCAAGTTGCCAACAGTCCTTTTCCCAGGCTGAGACCTGCCCATGCCAGCCCAGGTCTGGGCTGCAAGTTGTAATCAATTTTCCCTCGGGACTTTGACAGTGGACCTTCTGTCCTCTGATCTGCTACAGCACACACACGCACAGGCAGCATTTCGTGTTCAGTGTAAGCTCTCTGAGGACAAAGTCTGCTTCCCGTTGCTTCTTAGTTGCTTGTTTTGAAGTGTATAATTGTTAAAGGGATGTCAAATAAAAGAAGAAAGGATGCTCCTAAGGAAAAAAAAAGATTTCCTGTGCAGGTCTTAATTATGAAGCATAGCAATATTACATGTAAAGGACCTTGTCTCTGGAAGATCTTTTGGCACAAATGAGATCAAAATGCATGTAAGAGGAAGTTATTTTCTACTTTGGACAGTTAAATCTTGTCAGAATGACTGGGATGGAACGATGACTGTCTTATGTTACACAAGTTTGCTGGCTTTTTGTTATTGTAGGTGGGGATTAACAAATCACCAGCGCTAAGATTACAGTTTGATTTGGAAAGAAAGCTTTCTCATTGTGTCACAATAAAGCATTATTGTTCGTGGTGTTTTCTCATCCTGATGTTGAGCAGATTGACTTTGAGCTCCGTTAAGTGCTGCTACGTGCTGTCATTTTATCTCCAGGCATTCCGGAGCTGGCCAGTTCATTCCCTGTGGGAACAGGAAGGAGGTCTCCTTCCGGGAAGATGTGATGTTGTTCAGCAGGGAGGGACACTCCAAGTGCCTGCTGAATTCAGGAAAAGCAGGTACTTCTTGATTGTAGGGAGGGCAGCGGATCGCACAGTTACCCATGCTATGGAAATCTTCTGTGTTTCTACACACATGCCCTCACAGGAGTTGTTCCTGAACATTTATGGCTGGAAGGAAATGTGGAAGCCGATGTTCTCCACGGCCCTGCAGGTTGGTGGGGCAATCTCTAGCCCCCAGCCAAGCTGCCTCTGTCTCAGAGCATGGCTCTGAGGCACTCTTCCTGCAGGCAGGCTGGGGCTCTGGGAGCGGGCATTCATAGCCATCTGATGCACGGCGAAGGTCACAGGAGTGGCCATGGACGTGCCCCTAAGTGACCACGGGACTTCTCCCCCACGCCCTTTCCAGACATGTCAACTTTGAATTAAGCAGCATATTTCCACAGAAGCCGGGGGTCAGGAGGAAGTCTCATGAGAATGGATGAGAGCTACGATCCATTCCCTGTGAGTGAGTATCCTGTGTGTCAGCACACAGCATGGACCGTGCCCCTCCAGCCGCTCTTCCTAGAAAAGCAAGGAAGACACGGCTGGGGTATCTTGGCCCATTGTGGTACAACATGCATGTTTTGTCCTGAAGAGTTAGATGGGAATCCGAACCCCAGGCAGTGAGTCAGGAAGCTGAGCGTATGTGAGAACAGCCTCTGGCAGAGGAGATCAAGATAAGAAGACTTCTTTGGTTGGAGTGGCTTTAATCCAAAGACTGATATCATAGAAGAAAGGCAGAACATCTGTATACACAAACACAGGACAAAGGCTGTGTGATCATATAGTTCCAGACAGGGGTGGCACTGTCAAGATGAGGTGCCCAAGGCTTGATAGCCACCACTAGCATCTAGGAGGGGCACAGAGGCTCCTTGCCTGACACTTCGGAGGGCACGGACCCGATGACCTTTCCCTGCATGACCCCAGAAACAGGACAGCATAAACACCTGCTGCCTGGAGACCCCGAGTGTGTGAGGCTTTGTTACTTCCGCCTAGGAAACTAGACTGGAAACAGCTTTTGAGGGAATGCTGGTTCCTGTTTACTTCCTAATGGCTCATCTTCATGTCCAGTGAATCAAATCAGACCATAAAACACACGCGTGCCAGTCTCTCCAGTGCTGTGATGCCGGCGTTTGCAGTCTTGATCACAGAGAAAGGGGGCTGATGACACTCAACAAGATAAAGAGGGAGGGTGGCGTCTGACTGAGAGGGCCTACACTCAGACATGAACACCAGGTCTTTCTGTGACTCCCCAGCCAGGCCGGCCCTGCTCAGCCCTGCTCAGGTCACTGTTTTCCAGCGACCATCCCCTCCCTGTGAGCTCCCTGTCTCCTTTCACTACCCAGAATCACCTGACCATCCGCCCGAAGGTACGATGTGCACTTTGGAGCCACTTTGGTGATCTTTCCAAACTTTGTTCTCTTCTATGCATTCCTATGGGATTTGCCTGCAACTTGATAATACATTGGTATGATTTTACAATTTACTTTACCTCCTAGCATGCGTATTCAACAATGCTTCTTTGTAAGGATATTTGCAATGTAGCAAAATGAAAGACATTAGTCAAAGATCTAGATCAATTTCTGTGTCATAGAAAAACCCCTCTGGGAGGGGGTAGTAGGTATAAGAGATTGAATAAATTGCTTTTAACCAGAAACCATCATCCAGCAAATCTGTGCCCCTCACATACAAACCAACACTCGTATGGTTTTGTACCCAAACTACTCTGGATTATATTCTTTTAATACAATTTATATGAAGTCATCAAAATCAGGTATCCAACAGAACACATTTCTAATAACTAGAAGAATTATAAACCTTTTGAGTATTCTTATAACAGGGAAAGACAGACGTACAGCCAATAAAATCTGTGATAGTACATAGGTTGATTGCATTAAATCAAGCCATGCGCCGTATTTAATTGGTCCTTGGTAGGCTATGGGTTTCCTGAAGGGAGGCAGCGGCTGTTGCACTGCCACGACTTCGAATGCCCGCAGGACACCGTGTGCAGCAGGAAGGCTGCCCTTCCAGGCTTCACTTGGACATACACATTTATGAGAATTTTCATTATACTCCAATCAAATTCACAGGACACAGTTCTCCTTCTGGAGATGAAAATTCCTCCTTGAAAGGCAAGGAGGTTGCTGACGTTCGCGTCTGATGAACCCACAAGCATGTGTTTTACAGACTGCTCGAACACTTCCCTTTGCTTTCCTACTTAGAGGTGAGTCCTGTCGATTGCAAACACCTCTCACATTGATTTAGTCTACCGAGAGACGAAACGTTTATAGATAAAGCACTTTTCCACTTTTTATGAAAATGATGAGTTATCAACATTTTGCTTGAAGGCACCAGATACAGCCCTATCTTCATCCCAATCCATTAAATATGCCGGAGACCCAGCTGTCAATAGCAATGTGGAGTAAATTTAATTTCCAGAGTCAATATAGAGCCAGCTGCATTAGGCATAAGGTAATTCTGGCACATTATTAATTTGAGTGGCCATGTACAGCATTGTCTAGACAAGATATAAGCCCAAGTTTTCATGGGCAATCTGTACATAAAATGAAGTAGGCCAAGGTTGTAAAGAATACTAATAATACCGATCTGGCTTATTAACCGATATTGATTGCTTTTACTCGGACACGCTCCAGGAGCCTTAGAGGTGAAATGTTGAGATGTTCAGCAATAGCATTCTTGTTCCAACAAAACAGTAAATATTCCCAAGGAATTGCAAGGTGCAAGGTATAAAGGCTTTAAAAAAAAACTGAATTTGCAATTGTCAAAAATTGATAGCATGATTGCGGATTTATGAGAGCCGAGGCGGCTCACTGCTGCTCGCGGTGAGGTTGATTAGTTCTCGCACACTCCCAGGGAGCTGGGAGACTCTTCTCTCTGATCACCGTCTCGGAGACCTCTCCTTCTCTGCTACATTAGTCACCGATATCAATTGCAGGCCTCCAAATAAGGTGTGCGTCACCATTTCAAGGTCAAGAGCTGCTCATTGACCCAGCCAGCCTAGGATCAGCAAGATTAACACTGCGGTGCTTCTGGAAACAGCTCACGCACGCTGCTGAAGCCGGAGGGTGGCTCTCTGCAGTCCACGCTCCCCCTAACAGACGCCAAGCTAGTCCCATGTCAGGGAAGAGCAGGGGTGCGGAGCACAGGAGCTACCGGAATATCCAGGCTCTGTGACGTCTCCACGTGGATTCACAGCCAGGGGTTTCTCGTTTCCC
This sequence comes from Dipodomys merriami, assembly GCF_024711535.1. Taxonomy (NCBI): domain Eukaryota; kingdom Metazoa; phylum Chordata; class Mammalia; order Rodentia; family Heteromyidae; genus Dipodomys; species Dipodomys merriami. The sequence goes on along the minus strand of NW_027204715.1, from coordinate 2,761,571 downwards.
TTCTCTTTTTGTTTTTACTTTGTTTTTCCTCTTTGTTGAGCCAAGTGCTCACCATGTTGCCCCGGCTGAGATCAAACGCCTGACCCAAGCTCTCACGTAGCTAGGATTCAGAGGTGTGTGCCAAGACCGCAGCTGCCTTCAGCAACCTTTTGTGTACTTTTTTTCTTTGTGAGACTCAGTTTCCTTGGTTTCAATGAAGACGAGATTCTGCTCTATGTCAGGCAAGGCCCAACTCGCAGATGAAAGGTATTCCAAACAGAGTGAAATGAAAGTGGGAAGTTGATTGTGCTGGGCATGGAGTAGCAGTGGAGATTCACCTGGGCAGCAGACCACCCACCAGCCTTCACTGGACAAACAGAGAATGCAGAAGGCCTGTGGTGCCACTGAGGCACAGAGGCACAGTGGCCCAGCAGGAGATACCCGGGGTCTCGTTCCTTCCTCCTTCGTTTCTCCCTTGTGCTCAGTCAAGACAGAGAAGCCCTTCACCCAGAAAGCTGAGGAAGCTTTCCCTCTGTGTCCCAGTCAGGGAGAAGAGGGACGGCCAGGCGGGGACAGCTGGAGGCTGGTAGGGAGACAGGGACAAAGGTCAGACAACCCGGTTCCAAAGGAGGAACCTGATTCTTCAACTCAGCCATGCTCCCTCTCTATCTCTAGTAAAATGGCTGGAAGAGAGAGATGCTAGCATCAGAGCAGGGGTCTGGTTAGGAAAGCACAAGGCCAGCTCTCGCAATGGTCAGAGCTGCTGTGTGATGGGGCGAGTCTTACAGGTCCTGGGGTTTAGGCCCAGCGCTTGCAATGACTGTACGGTGACTTTCCATAGCTGAGACAGAGACTCACGAGATGAATCTACTCAAGTGGTTTGCCATAAAGAAATCACAGGCCAAAAAGAAAGTGTGATATCTTTAGATATAGAATAATACTTTTCCCCGTAATTACAGCCTGCCTGTTCACAGTTATTTTCTGGCGTCCTGCACCAGCTATTAGAAGTGGACTTGCAAACAAGTCATCATTTACTGCATGCCTGGATTTGGGTAACTCCAGCTGTTTCTAATATTCAAAAGTTTCCTAATTTTTAATAACATGCTTTCCTATAGTAAGCAGATTTAAAAAATGTAACCTTAAAATACAAAATCTTCTGCTATTTGAACCAGTCCAGAAAGCCAAAATGATTTCAAGGAATGCATGAATGAAATGATTTCAAGGATCGCATGAATTCATTCAATAGATGTTTACCAAGTATCATGTCCCATTCTGCTTATTTAGGGCTATAAAGGGAAGGAAGAGTCTTTCTTGAATACTGAAAACAACACATAGACACACGATTTCTTTATGAGGAAGCAGTTGTGTCATTGGTGAATTATACTGAGAAGTGCCCTTACACTAGTTACACGATAGGAGAAATGCTTCTGCTAGAACACAGTGCAAATGCTTCTCACACTGAGTTCACTGTGCTGTCATGAAAATGGTCCCTGTGTCTCTCCTTCATGACAGGTGACAATCATTTTGTGAATAGGCATCTTCATCAGAACTTTATATACACTGAAGTATTCTTCAACTGTAGTTAGCTCATTGTGATACACTATTCTCTGACTCATTTTCAAGACGGGCAAATTCCCAAACAATCTGGTAAATACCTTTTTACTTTACACATCTCTGACTTTTAGACAACACATTTATGTAATCTTAACTTCCTTCCAAGGAGAACTCGCTATTTAATTTATATACAGGAAGAAAATTCTCAGTGAAATAAATAGAGTCCAAGTTACAAACTCCAGGAAAGGATCTCAGAAAAGACCTGGTGTTCTAGTGCGCGGAGCAGCTTCAGGTCTTTAGGAGAGGCAGCAGGAGGAAATGTGAGAGCCGCCACTTCCAGCAGTCTTCTGAGCTGCATTTGCTAGGACACGTTGTCTTGACCTGTCCAGTGGGTGAGCTACCATCCTTGAGCATCTTCTTCTGCGGTCACCTCCATTTGTCTCATCCTCGTGATGAAGGCAGAGGCTCAAGGTGACAAGTAAACTTCAGAAAGTCTCTCTGCAGACTTAAGTTCAAATCCTGCTCCTGCCCCCTTCTCCCTCATGCTACTGACAAAATCAAACCAAAGAAAGATGCCAGGTCTGTGTCAGAGGACCTGCAGCCTTGCCCAGAAGTGGCCTGGGCAAAGAGAGCAGGCAAGAGTGTGGGTCAGAATTGTGACTTCAGGGACAGAGAATGGTGAAGAGGGTCTGCAGCTGCCCCCTAGGAACAGGGAGAGTGGAGTCTGGAGGAACGTGGGAACAAGGACTCGAAGGCAGAACCTGGGCGCTCCTGGTCTACAGTTAACACATGTGTGTGTGTGTGTGTGTGTGTGTGTGTGTGTGTGTGTGTGTGTGTGTGTGTGTGCTGGTGTCGCTGAGTGTAGGATGCTAGTGAAGCAAAGAATTCAGGGAGGATTTACTTCAGAAAAGAGCACTGGCCAGGCGCTGGTGGCTCATGCCTATAATCTTCTCAGGAGGTTGAGATCTGAGGATCGTGGTTCAAAGCCAGGCTGGAAAGTCTGTGAGACTCATCTCCAATGAACCACCAGAAAACCGAAAGTGGCACGGTGGCTCAAGTGGTAGAGCACTAGCTTTAAGCTGAAGAGCTGAGGGACAACGCCCAGGCCCAGAGTTCAAGCCCCACAACCAACAGAAAAAAGAAAGAAAAAAGAAAGAAAGAAAGAAAGAAAGAAAGAAAGAAAGAAAGAAAGAAAGAAAGAAAGAAAGAAAGAAAGAAAGAAAGAAAAGAAAAGAAAAGAAAAGAACACCGGAGAGCACCCTGATTTGCTTCACAGACACGTGTATTTACGCAAGTGCATACCTCAAATGCTTTCTGATCTCTCCCCTTGGTCAGGGGTAGCCAAGTTCACCTTGGAGAATTCCAATTACTGAATAAAAACTGTGGCACTGCCACACCCAGGGAGTCCCAATAACCAGCTTGTCAGGTATAAAAATCCCAGGAGGCTCCGCAGTAAACCTGAGAACGAATGGCATGAGAAAAGCAACTTGTCAATATCTCTAATTGGGCTACAGCAGATCTTGGCAAAGCTACCCGATGCTCGGATCAGGTGGCATCAGTACAAAGGCCCTCGGAGAAGAGTCTGGGCTTCAGAGGTTGGTGGGAGACACGGGACGTGAATCGTTGTTCTCCATGGGTCTTCGTTGGCCGGGTGGTGTGGGCCAAATGTGCTGGCAGAAGGCTCTGCGTCTCCTCCGTGCGCACTGGGCCGCGGCTTAAGCTGCTCGCCACCTGCAGAAGCTGAAGACTTTTCCTTAGAAGGAAATCCTCGCTGTCTTTTGCCTGAAATATGTTTTCTCTGGAATTTTATGACACATTTCGTCTCCTGCAATCACTTCCTGAGTGAAGATGACTCAAGCCGACCGTACTCCTTTGCATCCACCACATTCAATTATCCATTTATAGGAAGTGAAAATAGGGAACTATGCTGCGTATTTCTCTTCCCTCTGTTCTGAAGACTCCACATATGCACAGCCCGTTGACCCCTGTTATACTAGTCCCCACCCCTCCTTTCATGTTTCCTTTTCTTGGTTTTTACAAAGGATTATATAAGGGGTTCTCATTATAATGACTTTAAATCATTCATGCATTTTTCATCCCACTCTTCACGCAGCCTGACATCTTGCTCATTCTTTTTGACTGGTGCTCTGCATAGAGCAGATGTTTTCACTGAGCTATGATGATTTTTAGATCTTATTCTCAGGAGGCTACAACTAATTCAGAACCCTTCAGCATAGATGAGGCGTTTAATTTATTCCTTCCAGGGAGTTTCACCTTGTGCTCATCTTCCATGGGTTTCATCTGCCACCATGCTGGCCAATTACTGGGCTTTGTTCAGCCCAGGCCGGACGCGTTGCCTTCTTCTCTGGTCTTGACTAACCTCATAATTTTGTGTCATCAGCACATTTCGCCTGCTGTTACACAGTCACATTTAACATCGTTAGTAATGGCATTGAACTCTGCTTCCACACTGACTCTACCTCTGATCCTGGTGGGCGGAAAGAAGTGATATCCTCAAGATCCAATTTTCCACCGGTCCCGTGAGGCCACCTTACCTGTCCCAGGTGTTCAGGAGGGTGTCTGAGCACTTCATCTTGCCTGCTGTTGCCTCTGCTCACACGTGCCTGTGTTGGCATCCTTACCGTCTCCTTGGTTTTCTTTCCCCTGTGCTGCTCCTGTGTACATTCTGGGGTAAGTCCAGCATGAGTTTGCTCACCATCGCCCATCCACCGTTGCAATCTACTTAGCCAAAAACAGTCAAAAGATTTCCACAGGAATCTCCATTTCTCTCAATGATGGTGTCTCCTTCCGGGTTGAACCTGAGCCTTGGGGAGGAAACTGGTATCTCCAGAAAGGTCATGCATGACCAGGGAAACAGAAACAGTGCAAAGACCTTACAGAGCCCCAGTTCCGTATCAATGCTGAGGATTACAACAGTAGCCATATGGCAGTTCATTGTAACAGAATGGCTCCTTATAAATTGTTCCCTTTCATTAATCTCTTGTTGTACCCAACAAGAGATTAAATAAGCCTTCCTGTCTAAAGTCCGTGTGCATAGGGTAGAGCGAGGTGTGCGAGAGGCTCAGCACTGCCCACGGGTCTGGTGTTCAGTCAGTCTTCCTGGATTGCATGCTGTGGATAAGGGAAAACGGCAGTATTGACAGGAGAACACAAACTTCCTGCTTTCATAGTTCAGAACTTTAGCTCTACTGGCCCCTAAATGTTCTGGATGTTCTTAACGCACCCCACTTTGCCAACTTAACACCCACAGGCGTTGCTCTGTGTGCTTGTAGTTTGTAGTACTAGTCTCCCACAGATCTTCTTACTTCCTCTGTTGGACGTCTCCTCCCCTTTCCCTGCAAGAAGCCAGAAAACATGCTTGTGAGCATGCACGCGCACGCGTGCACGCACACATACACACACACACATACACACCCCACGGGCTAGTCTGTGTTCTCTAAAGTTCCCTGTCTTCTGTAGACTTGCCGTGTCCCTGCCCCCACGTCATGAAGTGTTTCTCATGTCCTCTCCCTGAGCCCTGACTGCCCTGTCCAGCTCTACGCGCTGCCCTTTCCTGCTCTTTTCTCAGACTCCTCCTTCTGATCTCTTGCATAGGGCTTTTGCTCTTTTTGCTCTCATGGATGGTATGCTTTTCCCTTGATGATCCCCTGACCTCTGAGCCTCGCTTAGCAAACACCTGGTTGCTCTTTACTTGTACTTTTTTACAGTGAAGCAGCAGGGCAAAGAAGCAGGACTCATCCTGAAGCATAGTTAACTCAACTACCCTTGGGATGTGGTTGCTATGTATTTGGGACAATTCCCAGAATTCTCAGTCACCAAAGTTCACAAGCTATCCTTGCAGCTGGAACGTGACAGAGAAAGAAAAATGACTAAGACAACAGGGAGGCAGCTCTGATTCCATCGTGAAGAGACCAGGGGAGGGAGTGGGGGACCCATGAGTGCCACGGTCCTCCCCTCCTCGGTGGCCTCTGCTGGATGACAGGGCCTCTCAGCCTGTGTGGCTTTCCCCAGGCAGACATTCCCAGCGTCAACACCGAGGTGTTATGGATGTTCCCAGCCAGCCTTCCCTGTGGGGCCTGGACAGTTTTCATTCAGCTCAGCAGGGTCCCCAAAACCATGATACTAATTCCCCACCTTACCCCCGAAAAATCCAAAGCTAATTTGTAATTGTACTTTCAACAGACATTTCTAACATCTTTGCCATTTGAAACCACATTTATAACTTTGCAAACACTTTGAATTCAAATGCGCACGAAACACATTTCAAAGGTGGCAGGAATAGTTGAAATTAAATGCTTACCAAATTACTTGCAGAAATCATCAAAGATGCCTCTGCGTTTGATCTTGGTCTAACAAGAAAAATGTTTTTCATAGAGTCCTTATTATCATAAGAAAAAGTATAAAGATCTCTATTTATAGCATTTTATATGTATATTAGTAGAATGTTATACATTCGTGTTTTCAATTGCCCTTTTTATAGTTTAGAAGCAGAGGCTCCCTGGGATTGAAATGGCATGTCCATGATTCCACTGACAAAGGGCAGAGAGAGGTTTGCACCCGGGGACCGAGACAATCAGGCAGACACCCACAAAACGTGTCCAAGTTTATCCCGTGATGCTTAGAGGAAGGGTGGACAAAGTAAACTGAGTCTGAGAACCACATTCATTTTCTCCGGCTGCATTAACAAAGTGGTACAGATAGGCTTAACACCATTGCAATTGCTTCTCTCAAAACTCCAGAATTCCGTGCAGCAGAGCTGTGCTCCCTCAAGGGCTGTGAGGGAGGATTCTTCCTCCACCCCTCCCAGGCTCAGAGGTTCCTGTCCATCAGTCCCTGTATTGTGGCTGCACCTTGCCAACTTCGGCATCTGTCTGTGCAAGGCCCTGTCCCCTCTGCGTCTCTGTGTGCATAATGTTTCTTAGAGGGAACCTGTCATTTAATTTCAGGCTGACTATAGTCCAGCATGACCTAATTTCCATAGAAGGCCATGTTCTGAGGTGGACATGAATTATGAGGAAGGGGCAAATAACCGTGTTGAAGAGGAGTGCAGGGGGGAGCATATGATCCTGTGGAACAAATTGAGCTGAAGAGTACTGTTGATTTTACCCACAAGAGAACTGAGTCCGGTGATGCTAATTTTGTATGCACAGGTCATGCAAAAGTATAGGCATGCACAGAAGATTTAGACTCAATGCATGCATGGCGTGAGCAAATTCAACACAGCTACTTCAACAAGGCTGTGATCTACTAGTTCATAGGCAGCTAGCAATCCTGGGGTAGTTTACCATGTATCTGTTGCCAGAGTCCTTTCGTTTGCCTACGACTGCATTCTGTCTTTGCAAATGGATGTCAGTGCCCCAGTTTTATAAGCATAGTAAGTGAGGAAACTGAGGTGAAGAGGTCAGGTGCATTGGCTAGGGTGACCGATACACCGCACATGTAGATGCCCCAATGAACATGGGCCCCAGGGGGACACAGGGGACAGATGATGTCATACATGCAAATGAGATGCTCCACTCCGTGGTTGAGAACCTCTCTCCTCAGGAGTGTGACTGTCCCCTCACTGCTCACCACACAGGGTTCAACTTAGAAAGCACAACCAAAGTACATCCTTAAGGGCCCCTGTGTGCTTCTTTTCTAACTTGATTGTGGACTTGGATCGTGTGCCACAGTTCTGTGAAAGAAAATGCATGTTGGTTTCTACTAGGAAACAGAGGTAGTCAACAAAATCCCACAGAGATTTCTACTAAAATACCCTTAATCCCAGATAACTCTCATTTTCTCATTTTATTTTGCCTGCTCACTAACTGAGCCTGAGCTCCGCTAAGTAGGAGCTCTGGATAGAATAACACTTTATACGGACATGTGGCCTGGTTAAAACAGAGAATAGTATATCTTAATCATAATAACCCAGACACAGAGTCAGAAACAGCCTCCTTCTGTCACCAAGTACCACAGATCCAAATGGCAGTGTGAAGATCCACTTAGCTCTGTTCTACTGGACATGGACACAGGGCGGTGCGCAGCCCTGTTCTACTGCATGCAGACACAGGGCGGTGCGCAGCTCTGTTCTACTGCATGCAGACACAGGGCGGTGCGCAGCTCTGTTCTACTGGACATGGACACAGGGCAGTGTGCAGCTCTGTTCTATTGGACATGGACACAGGGCGGTGCGCAGCTCTGTTCTACTGGACATGGACACAGGGCGGTGTGCAGCTCTGTTCTACTGGACATGGACACAGGGCAGTGTGCAGTTCTGTTCTATTGGACATGGACACAGGGCGGTGCGCAGCTCTGTTCTACTGGACATGGACACAGGGCGGTGTGCAGCTCTGTTCTACTGGACATGGACACAGGGCAGTGTGCAGTTCTGTTCTATTGGACATGGACACAGGGCGGTGCGCAGCTCTGTTCTACTGGACATGGACACAGGGCGGTGCTTTCCCTGCAGTGTAGCTATCCATTCCATGGTGGCGCCAGGAACCCATCTGACAGGCCATATTATGACCAAGTCTCATCCAGTTATTTCCATTTTCCTTGGGAAAGCTACCATTAGCAACACTTTAGCAACAACTTCAGGGAAATCCCAAGGCTCTCTACCTCAGAAAGTCACCCACGGTAGAAGAGCTGGCTGGGAACAGATGAGCACAATGTGAACTCCTTGCCCTGGACAGCCACGGGCTGGTCATCACCTCCCAGAGTTGACAAGTGCTCTGTGTGAAGATATGGCCAGAAGTGTTCCCAGTATGCTCCACCATGTGTGTTCCACCATGCCTGTGTGCTCCACCATGCCTGAGTGCTCCACCATGCCTGAGTGTTCCACCATGCCTGAGTGCTCCACCATGCCTGAGTGCTCCACCATACCTCCCATATGCTATTGTCAATCTATTCCTAGAGAGAACTATCTAAGGTATGCTGGCATGGACATTTCATTCTATTTATAATAAGCATGGCATTCCTCACACTCATTGGCTTTGAAGTCTCATGCCATTAAGTAATTATTAATATAAAATTGTTATGTGAGCAGGAGCTTTCCAGAGCCAGTTTCAAGACTAGTTTTGGGGGGAAACAGTTGAAAATATCTAATATGTAATTTCAGATAGAAAAAAATGCATTTCTTGAAGGTTTGGCAGGTGATACATGTGCTCACCTTTCACAAAAGAATCCAATAAGAGTGATTTATATTTTAAAAGAAACTGCAGACTCTATATATAAAGAACAAGTAGAGAAGTCAAAAAACTATCAAAACTAATGTGTGACCTCTTAGTGCCTTTAGTCTTCCTTGAGTCAGCGCAGAGCTGTGACATCGTAGGGGTATTTGTAAAGAAACATCACGAGCTTTCCATCAGTACTCCTCGTTCTGTATTTTCGCCATCTACTCAAGTGGATGTTGGTAGATTTTGACCATGAAATGCTACCTCAGCTCCACGGCGTGGTGGCGGCCTGCAGGAGAAGGAAAAGGCACACGCACCGGAGGAGGGGCCTGCCTGCATCCTGCCGTCAGGGGTCCTAGCTGGACCATTGGGACTTTGGAATGAGTTCAGGCCCCGTCCAACTTCTAGGAGGTGGCATTGTTGCAGCTGGCTGAGTAGCATTGCTGTTCTGCAAAGATCTAACTCAAGCGAACAGGGGGAGGAAGCTGTGGGGAGCACACAACACCTTATTTACAGGAGTTGTTTGTAGACCTGAAACTCCATCCTCCACCTACGAGTTCTGGGGCTTTTGCTTCTGAGGCACAGAGAGCAAAGAAGACTGTGCGGAGAGCAACTGTCAGCCTGAAACAGAGCTGAGGCCAGGTAAAATGGTGACCTCCAGACTTGGAGACCCCAGAGCACAGTCAACAGAGTTATTCTGATGCCAGCAGGTTTGTTCTTCAAGAAGACAGAGACGAATGATCTGCAGAAGTGACTGTCATGGTCGCCACTCCTACCACCAGCCCAAGGGGAAGGGCTGGCTCCTCTTGGCTCTTAAAGGGCAGGGCCACATCTTCTATTCCCCTGTGTCCGGATGCCCTCCGCCAGGCCCTCAGTGGTGAGTCAGGAGACCGAGGCTTGGGGGTTATGCTGCTTCCCAGGGGTCTTCGGGATAGAGCATTACGCCACGGAGAATGCATCATCAGAAATCCAATGCATGCTCCACTGCACCACAGAGCTTTGGGATCAAATGGTCTTTTCCTAGGTTTGGAACTTGCTCAGAAACTGCCCTCGTTCCTCCTCCTCCTCGTCTCTGCCTTTTAGGGTGGGAGGCACACAGACAGAGAAGACTTTTACTGCAGTGTCAGTCACATCTCCTGTTTGGATAGACACAGCCGGGCACACTCAGGGTGATGTGGCCCCAGACGCTATCCTCATTTTGCACTTTAAAGGCAAAGCTGCGATGCCTTAATACTTCGGGGCCATTGGGATGACATTAACATATTTTGCATGTCTGAAGGACGTGAGTTTTCCAGGACCAAGGGCAGAATATGGTGGTGTGAATTATTGTGTCTTTCCATATCCACATGCCGAAGCCCTCACCTCCAGAAAGGTCGCGTCTGGAGGAGGAGCCTTCAAGGAAGCACTAAGGTCCAGTGAGTTCAGGAGGCTGGGGTGCGGATCCCATGGGACTGGTATCTTTAGAGGAGACATCAGAGCTCACTGTCCCTCTGGGTACATGCACCATGATGGGCCACAGAGAGAACGTGGGGAGAAGCATGGCCCAGGAAGGCAGCCCTTACTAGAAACAGAGCAAGCCAGCATCTGCAGCTCGGGCCTCTAGCTTCTAGAATGTGAGAAGCAAATTCTCCCTGTTGGGGCTGCCCACAGCGGGTGCATCGGATGGCAGCTAACACGGTGGTTTCAGGTGCATGGCTGCAGCCAGTGTCCCGTGGTCACTCTGCTTCCAGAATGCTGTTCCTACCTGCATTTCAACTGGGACTCTGGGTGTGGGTGCAGCATTCCAGAGTTCTGGAACCATCTGCACTGCTGAGACCACTTTGGGGGGAGGACGTAATGACTGCGACTGACATCTTGGTTTGTTTCCTGGTGTTAGAGCTAGGAGCGGGCGGTCAGCCACAAGATAATGACCCATGATGCAGAGAGATTATTTTTTCCAAGAATAAACATCCGTTGCAACCTACACCTGTAGCTTTGCTAATTCGCATCTAATTTGTAAAGGAAACCATGGTTTCTCTTGAAGGCAAGCTGTCCCCACAAGCCATGGGGATGTCTGTGAAGTGCTTGCTCGGGTGGATTTCTGCAGGCCTTTCAAGACTCTAGCTTTCTCACCTCCAGGCAAATTACCAGACTCAAAATTAAATCTTTTCTTCAGATGTTTGACTACACTTATCCTGACAGGTAGGTGCTATGTATTTTTAGATTAAATAGGAAGACTTTTTTTTCTGTTTATACCCAAGCACCATGAGAATAAAGAATATAAATAAGCAATTATTGCAATAACTTGGTTGTTTTCATCATTTGAGGTGACAAGACTGCTTCATAGTCATTTGAGATGGCAAAGAATATATTCAAAATAGCATCTGATGTATTTCACTGCTCTTCTGACATTGCTCTGAATAATATCTATTGAACTTATAATTCAATTTATTTACATTTGTAATTAAACAGAACAATCTCGGAAAGGAGGCTAAACATTTAATTGTGTGGGATGCAATATGACAGTTCTAATTACTGCATGTCAAGGTTTTGTTTATTTTTGTTTTTCTTCTTTCATCTTTTCTTAGGGAGGGAAACTATTTCCAATTACAGCTCCAATTCTTCTCCTCTCATTTATTGCAATGGGGATATTTTAATGCTTTCACTTTTTTATAACTGCCTTTTGTCACAAGTGCCTCAAAAGAAAGTGTCAAAGTTCTGTTCCTCTTGCTGCTCAATACTGATAGAAAGTAGCACTCAGTGATTCCCACCTTGATTACTTTGTCAACTATTATATAAAAGTCTTGATAAAATGTAATCTTCAAGCTGCATTCTATCTATGGAGCTCTGAGATACCATGAGACATCTTGGGCAGAATCTTTCCAAACTGATTATTCTTCATACCATGGACTGTCTCTGGCAGCTAGCAGCTCCAGCATGGCCTCTAAGTTCCAGGCCCACACCCAGAATTCCATGTGATGTCATACGGATGAGTGGCTTACATCCAAGTAAGGGCTGATCACATCTGGCTTGCTTCACAGACCATCTTCTGAACTCTCTGTCCAATGACAGCAGATCGTGTAGGATGCTTGAGGATTAGAACACAAAAACCCTTCCACATTGCTTTATTGTTGACTTCTGCGCAGTTGATTTAATATCTGTATGTATGTCTGTGTGCCTACGTATGTGTATGTGAGTGTGTGTATGTATAGTTCAAAGAGCGATGATGACAGTATCTGTACACAGAAACTAGTCAGAGAGAGTTGTCACTGTGGATTACTTTGAGTCATGAAGTCTGATGATGTTTAGCTATGTAACAAGGAAATCTGAGTTTACATTTCTTGACAGACATGGTAAGACAAGACTACTAGCTAGTTTGAGAGATTTTTGGCATATATTTTTGGTTGGCCCCAAAGAAATATTAAGATGACATTTGTGGGTCTTGCTAAGCCTACAAACCAGTGTGTAAAATATTTGACTGTACCTCAGTGTACAACACAACTGAGCAGGGAAGTAAGCCAAAATGTGTGATTTCTCCTAAAAATCTAATCCAATAGCACAGGAGGCAGGAAGTGATGGACAGAAGGCAGGAAGTGATGGACAGAAGCAGGCAGCAGCGGCAGTGTGGGTAAGGCAGCATTGTGAGGTGCTGGGAATGTTCTGTGTGTGACGCTGTCTATATTTCCCATATTCGCTGTATGTTCCCCTAAAATTAGTGGGTTTGTTACACCTAAATCACACCTTAGCAGATGTTATTAGCCTAACACAAGAGAGATAAAGAACTTTTAAGCAATGGCTTCAAATATTCTCAACATTTTCCTATTAGAAAATGGAAGAGAAGACGGTTATTATGTTGGTTACCCCCTACCCATTTATCCTTCTCACAGTCGGTGTGTGTGTGAGTGTGTGTGAGTGTGTGTGTGGTGTGTACATATGTGCAGGCAGGTATGTGCTGGCTAGTGGGAATAGAGTCTCATGGTCTTTTCTACCTCATCTGGATTCAAACCTTCTGAGTAGCTAGGATTAAAGGTGTGAGCTACCAGTGTCTGGCGTTTTCCGATATTCTTTTATACAAATATATAAAGGAAAGACAAATGACAGTCAGGAAATGCACAATGCATACCACAGAAGAGGCTGTGGATGTGTTTAAGGTGGCGTGAGGCGCTGCTCCGTGATTATCCGCATGATTCTGTGACGCGTCCCCTGCAGCCCTTTCCCCCGTCTGTGCTTAGGGGCACAGCCTTTCCAGGAAACTGTGAAGCTCTCTTCTAGAAGATGCTCTTTCTTCATGGGCTTGGGATGTTAACTATTTCTTGAACTTTTTATCCACATGTGATCATAAGTGGAGGAATAAAGGAAGAAACAAAATAGCGCTGTACTTAACAGTAAAAGAAATAAACACCAGAAGCCAATTGCCTTTTGAGAAACATGATTATTTAAGAATTTCTTAAAGTCTAAACCATGAAGTCTTTACTTCATCCTTAAAATAGATAAGTAGCACAATAGTTATTATCATTAAAGATCTTACTCATTGCAGTTCACCTCTTCTTGACATTTACATGTTATTTATTTGAATTTCACGCCTTGGAATCCTACAGTTTACAGCTACATTTAGGCATAACATTTAGAAACTTTGGTATGACAGTATTGTTTGAAGCTGGCTTTGAGTAGTATAACATGATTCTCACAGTAGCTTTTAATGAGGACTTAACACGCCCAAACAGAGATCTGCCTTCCCTAGGAAGCCGGCCGGCCAGCAATGCCCACAGGCACAGGAGGATCTTGGCATATTTGTGTGCTATCAGCCCAACATCAACACAGCTGCGATTGCTACAGCGTGCATGAGGGTAGCAGGAAACCTACTTTCACAGGATCTTACAATGTGCTTTGCCGCATTTGCTGGGAATAACGGCAAAATAACGTAAAAGTTTGTCACATTAACCTTTAAATTTGATCTTCTCTTTACCTGTTCTGTTTAATGTGCTTACATCCCCTGGAAAAACAGATACACTAATTATGACACAGTATTTTTAGACTGAATGTTGAGTGCCAAGGAGATGGATCAGGTCAGGTTGTAGGAAGGCACTTGTACTTAGTTTGCTGCACAATGAGGTAACAATTGGAACATTTGCTACAACTCTAACGTGATAGAATGATTTAATTCACATATACCCTATCTCCCAGCACTCTGGAGGAGGAAGAGGTGGAAGGATTGAGAGTTCAAGTCTAGCAGCCGGGGCTACGCAGTAAGTTCAGATAGTCTATACTTCATGGTGAGACTCTGTCTCAAAACAAAACAAAACATACAAACAAACAAGGACTAAAGACCCAGCTTGTAGAGCACTAAGCAGGTAAATGCAGGGCCCTGCTTTTGACTTCCCTGCACATCTATGTATAAGGCACGTGGTTATGCACGTGCCTGTGTTTATGTACATGTGTTTACACACACACAGCATGCCTATGTCCAGAGTTTGCCTTGATGCTGAGCACACCCTAGCTGAGATGATGTTCCGAGGCCCATCTGCAGGGTTTCCCTGAGGATCGGACGGAGATGCCGCATTTCACATGCAGAACTGGTCTAACTCAAGCACTTTGGCAATGGAGGTCAATGGAACCTCACTGACAGCCGTCGCTTGGATACTGCCACTAAAAGTAAAGAGACAAGCGGCAGGAAGGAAGGCAGGTGAGCGTCCCGAGGCCCTTGCATGGTGCAGCCTGGTGCACTAGGCAGGAACGCGGAGGAAGCTCCCCAGTCCGGTCTCTGGATCACCAAATCTACGGCAAAGGACCCTGAAAGCATGCTTCTTGTCATGGAATTGGCCGTACGGTCAGATATTAAGAATTGAACATTTCTGCTCTCTGAACCTCTGATTCACGCAGAAGGACGGCCCCATCTCAGCACAGAGCCGTCGGAGGGGAAGGGTCCAGGAACCTGCCTGTGGGCACCCTGCAGCATGTGCAGCTCCGATCGGCCGGCGTGCCCACACAGGAGGCTGCTCTGAAGGTCATAAACAAGGAAATATTCTAGAGAGCAATAATCTGTGGGTGTTCTGGTGTAGTTCAGAGGAATACTGACTGCGAAGGCAGGCCATCAAAAATCATTTCTAATTATTTTAAGTAATATTTAGATCAATGTATTGTAATTTTATTAGCTTTCATGTTTATGTCTAAATTAGATTACTTTCATGTTTGTTTAAGCTCTTTTGCTTTTTAAAATGTCTCTTTCAAAGACAAATTGAGCCTGGTTAAAATAATCAATGGCTCTGTGGGTTCGATGTATGACACCAGCCAGGCCAAGAAGGGCTTCCTGCCGCCTCCTGGAGTAACAGCTCTGAGCCGGTAGAGCTGACTCAGAAGCCTTGCTGTGCCCGGGGTCACTGTCCCTCCAGACTGCTAAAAAGACTGCATCCATCTTTTCTTCTTTCTTTCTTTCTTTCTTTTTTTTTGGGGGGGGTCTGGTCTTGGGGCCTGAATTCTGGGCCTGGGCGCTGTCCCTCAGCTCTTCAGCTCAAGACTACTGCTCTATCACTTGAGCCACAGCACCACTTCCGGCTTTTTTCTTTTTGCTTATGTGGTGCTGAGGAATCGAACCCAGGGCCTCAGGCATGCAAGGCAAGTGCTCTACCACTGAGCCACCTTCCCAGCCCTCTTCTTTCTTTCTTTCTTTCTTTCTTTTCTTTCTTTCTTTCTTTCTTTCTTTCTTTCTTTCTTTCTTTCTTTCTTTCTTTCTTTCTTTCTTTCTTTCTTTTTCCTTCTTCCTTCCTTCCTCCCTCCCTCTCCCCTCCCTCTCTCTCTTTTTCCTTCCTTCCTTCCTTCTTTCTTTCCTTCCTTCCTTCCTTCCTTCCTTCCTCCCTCCCTCTTCCCTCCCTCCTCCCTCCCTCCTCCCTCTCTCTCTCTCTTTTTCCTTCCTTCCTTCCTTCCTTCCTTCCTTCCTTCCTTTCTTTTTTCTTTCTTTCTTTCTTTCTTTCTTTCTTTCTTTCTTTCTTTCTTTCTTTCTTTCTTTCTTTCTTTCTTTCTTCCTTTCTGTTGGTTGTGGGGCTCAAACTTGGGGTTTGGGCACTGTTCCTGAGCTTTACACTCAAGCCTAGTGTTCTACCACTTTGAGCCACAGTTCTACTTCCAGTTTTCTGGTGGTTAATTGCAGATAAGAGTCTCGTGGAGCATCACATACCTTCTTAGGCCTCATTTTCTCCATAGATACATGTTCACATGCAATTACTTTTTACATGGTGAGAATTTGAATGGATATAGATATTATAAATGTGGTGCTTTAAAAATATAGAACATTTTTTAGGAATGTGGTATGTCTATCTCTTCTAGTATTTTATATTTTTATTTCATTGTAATTGAAAAGCTAACCTGTCTAAGTTGGATCCTAATGTAAATGGACCTTCGACTGTAAAGACATTATTTGTCCATACAAAGGAAGGAATGATTTGGCTTCTTGATAGTTTTCTGATGAATTTTTGTGAGCAGCACGGATCAGCTTTGGCACTTATCAATAAATAGAACAATACTGGACAAATCCTCCTGGAAAAAGGCAGACAATGCAAGGTAAGGGTCAGATCTCACGTGGCACACGTCCAGTCAGATCACACGTTGTACACTGAACACACAGGAGAGGGGTTCACTACTCTTGATGTTCTCTGTGGTCCTTGAGAATCTAATTGGAGGTCCAAGTCCTGCCCCAGGGCAGGAGCCTCGCTCTGTGTGGTGTAGCCTCTGCCTGTAGAATTCCCTGGGCAAGCCAGGGCTGGGCTGTAGAACATACACTACCCTCTTATTGGGATGCAGTCCTGCTGGGCACAGCTGTGAGCGCCAGGCCTTTCACAGAGCAGTGTTCTTCCAGAATTTTCCCTTGGCTAGAAGGATGTTGAAGAGACAAAGTCCTCTGAATTTGATGGCCACCCTGGCTTCCAGCTCCTAAGGCCAACATGGAAACACATGACAGCCATTATGATCTTAAGATCACCAGTTTCTCTTGGAGTGATTTTTTTCAACCTTCTTTGCATTGATGTATTGTTCTCTCACCAAGTGAGAAACGTTTGCTATCAGGTGTTGGCTCCTGTGGTTACAGACGTTGATCAATCACAAGATCGACAACTGACAAGCTGCCGGGCCAGGGGAGCTAGCACTTTAGTTTTGGTCTAAAGGCAGAAGGAATAATGTCCTCGTTTGAAGACACTTAAGTGAGGAGACCCCTCTCTGCAGAGACAGGTGAACTTGCACCTCCACTCAAGCCTGCAACTGAAGCCTGCTACGTTCAGAAGACCAGTCTGTTTAACACCGTGTATTTAAAAGTAACACTCATAGAAAACTCACCATCACAGGAACAACCAGACTCATGTCTGACCAAATATCTGGGTACCTATAGCCTGGTTATGGTGACACAAAAAAGTCCTCAGAATCATTCCCCAGGGGAGACCAGCCCACGGAGGACAGATTAAGGTGCCACAACCCCTGAGATGCTGGGAGCGGTCTGTGCGTCCCATGCTGATCGTAGCCTGCAACTTATATCCAGCTCTGCATCCTGATGCATCCTGGGAAGAACACTCCTTTCTTCTATGCCAGCCCTGTCGACATCTCTGATTGTGTTCCCCTGGAGAAAGGAGTGGACTAGAGTTTGAAATTCACACTTAAATTTAGATCTCATGTAGTGAAAAATCATCAATTAAATGTTTTGCTTTTTTCTGAAGATTCAGAAGGTAAAGGATTGAGAGACAATTTTTGGTGTTATCCAAATATGAAAAATAATATTTCATTTAGAGTTCCTAAAAATTACGGATTATTCATGAAAATTAAAACTCTGGAAGCGTAGCACTTTTATTATTTCCCCTGTGCAATATTTGGAACACACTTATGCTAAAAAAAAAAAAAAGAAAGAAAGAAAACAAATTTGTTTACCTGAAATTCAAATTTACCTGGATGATCCAGGTGTTATTTGATAAATATGGATATATTTTAATTTTAGAATGTTGTTATTTTAAGTTATGGATCCAAATAATATTTTAAAAATATTTTTATTTTATTTTCTCTCATAATTGTACAAATGACAAATGAGCTGCCGTTCAACAAAGCAATTTCTTCCTTTTCTTCTTTTTTTTTTATTAGGCCCAAGACCAGGACTCTACCTGAACATCCACTCTTCAGCAAGTGCTCTACCAACTGAGCTATTCTTCTAGCCCCTCAAAGCAATTTGTGAATAGAATTTGTCTTGTGAATAGAATGTGTCCTGTGAATAGAATGTGTCACCCTTTTCAACATTTTCACACATTCCTTCCCACCCACCTCTTCCCTCACTCTTCTTTTTTTTGGGGGGGGGAGGGTTGGGTCGTGGGGCCTGAACTCTGGGCTGGGCACTGTCCCTCAGCTCTTCAGCTCAAGGCTAGCACTCTACCATTTGAACCACAGTGCCACTTCTGTCTTTTCTGCTTATGTGGTGCTGAGGAATCGAACCCAGGGTCTCATGCATGCAAGGCAAGCGCTCTACCACTGAGCCACCTTCCCAGCCCCCCTTACTCTTCTTAAATTGAGTAAGACACTTGAAATTTTGACTGCATCCTCCCCTCTTCTTTTCTTCATCTACCTTTCTCCTCTTGATTCCACGCTACACTTTCGAGTCCAAATAGTACTTTCATGTCAGATAAGTAAGAGAGAGTGAATTGAATTTTGAAGAAACTATTGGACTACTAATTAAAACTCAGTTTGAAGGAAATTGATTCAACCATATCAGCTGCATGGATTCAATTCAAGCAATAAATGGATATACATATTTCTAAGAAGAAACCTAATAGGGACACTATTCAAGATTCTCTGGGCTGCTTTTAAATGATTGTTCACATAAAGATTATAAAAGCAAAAAATACAAAATTGTAGGTAGACATTTTATAATTTGAACACACCTAAAGTGGAGCAGGGATACAATCCAATGTGAGAATACGAATTTAACATTCATGAAGCCTTGGGTTTGAATCCCAACAGCACACACACAAAGAAAGCTGTCATAAAGCAAAGCAAGGAACAAGGTTCTGAAAGGCTGTGATCACTAACTAAAACTGCATAGAATTGTGTATTTAGTAAAGTTTTACATCCGATCCCAGTCATGTACAAATGCATGGCTTTTTTCTATTGGCATTCTGCTAAGCTACTTGTGACATCCAAATTTTTGGTCCACATTATCAGGTCATTTCAGAAGCTTTTGTGTACCATCTCCCATAGTGAGTTTCTCCATTCCCCACCCTGGGTGACCTTTGACATGAATTCAGAAGCAAAGTCTCTAGAATGAGTCTCCACGGAGATTGGTCTTCCTCAATGCATTTAATTACTACCCAGAAAATGTGAGTGATGTTATGCTGAAATCATAATTAAAACCAATCTACAGAATGTTTCCGTGGGTTCCCAATAATATCAGGTTGCAATGCAAATATTTCCAGCAAGAATTTTTGATGAATCCAAGATATTTTGTGGCAAAACACAGCAGGTAAATCCCTGTGTGTAGTAAAATCTGCTCTGGCCTTTTTATCCTAACCCTGTGTTTTCCAGAATTTGTGAACATGTCCTCCAGATTAAAAACACCACTCTGGAGTTGATATTTTTCTTCAACCTATCAAACAGATGAGCAAACATGTTAACAGTCATTCCAGCTGATTGACAGGGAAAGAAAGGACTGCTGTGTTTCTGTGTGTGACTTTCAGCTTCCTGTGGAAGGAGGTGGGTTTTCGAATGTTTTATGCTGGCTGTGATCTGGACAGTATTCCTGGGAGCATGGATGTTGGCTTTTTCACTCACCTGGTAATGCTTTTGTAGCTGGGTCCCATGAGTAGTGGTCAACTGCATTGGGGTATGCCGGTCACGCTCTGATTCAGGCCTCGGGTTCTTCCCTGTTCCTCCTTGTGCAGACAGAGCGGGCATCGCCTTCCGGGAGCCAGGAAGCAGACGCTAACCAGACAGAGACCCTGCCAGTGCGGGGACATGGAGCTTCCAGACTCCAGAGCTGTGAAAAATGAATTTCTGGTTTATAGTGTTTTGCTACAGCACCCAGGGCACACTGGAGTTAGGTCTGAAAATTACCATAAACTGAATATGCTGATTTATATGCAGAAATAATATCACAAAATGGAAGCCTTCTTTACCATCATAGCGAACACACAGCGACCTGGGCATGGTGCTCTCAGTGAAAGCCTGCAGCCAGCCTGCGCCGTTGAGGCTAGATGATGCCTTCCTGGCCTATTTTTCATGTCCAGTTAGGAATCCTGTACTGGGGCTGGACACTATTCTGTACGGAGATCACGCCTATCCAGGGAAGAGCACTGCAAAGGTCACTGAGTGTCCACAGGCTGACACTGACAGTAGAGAGATGGCCGGGCGCTGGGCGGCAGACTCCCACTGTAGAAAACACAAGGGCAAAACTACCCGTGCCGCACAGAGCGCACCACAGTACGCCTCATAGCAGACTCACTCTGGGTGCCCCAAGGAAGGCAGGGGGAATACCTGGAGAACACTCATGGAAGGTTCTAGAATAATGCTGGCAGCTGACCATGGAGGCGGAGACCAGGGACGCAGCAGTGGAGGTGGAGAGCAAGCTCGGAAGCCGTGAGCACTCCCAGACAGAAGGTGAACAGAAGCGTGGGGCTGGCGAGAGCTGCACAGCGCCGGCGTGGACGCCGGGAAGACTCTCCTTCCACCTTTGTGGGTCTCTTGACCCTGCTTGCCAGCCGCCAGGGGCCTTCAGTCTGACCCGCATCTCTCCGTCACTCACTTTTCTTCTCTTTTTCACTACTGACAACTTGTAAGTCTGCGCTCCCTGCTCATTCCACAACACCTGCTTCCTTCCTCCCATGTGAGACCCCCCCCTCATCTCTTGGACCTGGAGATTTCCCGTTCCTGACGGGACACAGAGACTTTCCACACCACTCTCGTGACAAACTCCAGAAACCTCCCAGGGATCACCCGCAGCTTCTGCAGGACCCGAGCTTTACGTAAAACAAAATCCTTCATTCCCAAGGTGTGTCAGAACTGTAGTTACCAGGCTGAGCCCTGCTTTGACACGACCCTTTCTCCGAGATGTCTGCTGGCCGCTTCTGGGCCTGCTGTGGCCACGGCTGAGGCCAACACAGCTCTTAAGTAAATGAAGGTCTTGTTCTGCTGAATCCATCAGCTAATTGCTCGGCATTCTGCTACAACTCCCTTGGCTAGAACTCCATGGAGGATGCCAAAATCACCATTATGATGGACAAACTCCACTGGAGTCGATCAATCCCCAGGTCAAGATGCTGAGCAGCCATGGAGCTGTGCGGCTGTCAACATCCTTGCTCTCTTTTCTTCTTTCAAAGAACAGCCAGGGTCAAAATAGCAGGATACAAAATAAACCTACAAAAATCAGTTGCCTTCCTATACACTGATAATGTACAGGAAGAGAGGGAAATAAAGGGAGCAACCCCATTCACAATAACCTCCCGAAAAATAAAATATTTAGGAATTAACCTAACCAAAGATGTAAAAGAACTATTTAATGAGAACTATAAAAAGTTAAAGAAAGAAATTGCAGAAGACACTAGGAAATGGAAAGACCTCCCATGCTCCTGGATAGGCCGACTTAATATAGCAAAGATGGTAATACTTCCAAAACTAATATACAAATTCAACGTAATTCCTATTAAAATCCCAATGATATACATCACTGAAATACAGAAAACAGTCCAAAAATTTATATGGAACAACAAAAGACTTAGAATAGCCAAAACAATTCTAGGGGATAAAGACAATATGGGAGGGCTATCCATGCCGAACTTCAAACTCTACTACAGAGCTATAATAACAAAGACAGCATGGTACTGGCACAAAAACAGACCCGAAGACCAATGGAACAGAATAGAAGATCCAGAAATAAATCCACAGGCCTACAGCCAGCTGATATTCGACAAAGGAGCCAAAGACATACAATGGAAGAAACACAGCCTCTTCAACCGCTGGTGCTGGGAAAACTGGGCAGCCACATGCAGAAAACTAAAAGTGGACCCCAGCCTATCACCATGCACCAACATCAACTCAAAATGGATTAAAGACCTTAACATTAAACCTGAATCTCTGAAACTACTGCAGGACAGAGTAGGAGAGACACTTGAACTAATAGGCACAGGAAGGAACTTCCTGAACAGAGTCCCAGGGTCACAACAAGTTGGAGAGAGACTCGACAAATGGGACTACCGTAAAATAAAAAGCTTCTGCACAGATAAAGCTATCGTAACCAAGCTAGAAAGACAACCAACTAATTAGGAAAAAATATTTACCAGCAATATATCAGACAAGGGGTTAACATCCTGTATATACAGGGAACTCAAGAAACTAATCCCTCCCAAACCTAACAAACCAATTACTAAATTGGCAAGGGAACTAAAGAGGGACTTCTCAAATGAAGAAATAAAAATGGCAAAGAAACACATGAGGAAATGTTCATCATCCCTGGTGGTGAAGGAAATGCAAATAAAGACAACCCTGAGATACCACCTTAACCCAGTCAGAATGTCCCACATCCACAAATCAGCCAACGACAAATGCTGGAGGGGATGTGGAGAACGAGGAACGCTATTACACTGATGGTGGGAATGTAAACTTATACAACCACTTTGGAAAGCAGTCTGGAGGGTCCTTAGAAAGCTAAAGATTGACCTCCCTTACGACCCAGTCATACCACTTCTAGGCGTCTACCCTGAACAACAGGAACCAATATACAAGGACACGTGCACCTCCATGTTTATTGCAGCACTGTTCGTAATAGCTAGGATATGGAAACAACCTAGATGCCCCACCACAGATGAATGGATCCAAAAATTGTGGTATCTATACACAATGGAATATTATGCAGCCATTAGAAATGACAAAATAATGGCATTTGCAGGGAAATGGATGGAACTAGAAGGAATCATGTTGAGTGAGGTAAGCCAAGAACGAAGAGACAAACAGTACATGGTCTCCCTGATAAGTGGATGATAAATCCAAAATGTTAGGTGATATGACAAAACTAACAGGACTTAAGAAACAAAGAACTCCCACTCATCTGGTTGAACCACTACTAAATATCCCCATGCTGCTGATCACATGTATGGTGTATAACATGTGTACACCGTTATATGTTATAGGAATTTGCTCCAGGAAAGTTAGAATGAACTTGTGACTTTAAATGAGCATCATTATTCCACAATACTGTGAATTTCCGGAAATTAAGTAATCACTTAATCACAATCAAAAAAAAAAAAAAAAGAACCTCGGGGAAGGGAGGGAGTGAGGGGATGGTAGGGGGAAAACAATGGAGGGGGTAACAATGTTCAAGAGGAAGTGTACTCATTACCTCACTCATGTAACTGTAACCCTCTGTATAGTATCTTTACAATAAAAAAATTAAAAAAAAAAAAAAAAGAACAGCCAGGGTAACCATTCTGCTGGGAAGTGGCAGTGTTGGCTGCTCTCTGCGGCTCACCCTGGGCTCCGCTTCACAGAGGTCCCTGGGCCGAAACCGCAGACAGCCCGGATCTCTCCTCACATCCCACGCACCCACAGGAGGCCTAAGCCCTGTTCCCTTGGCCTTGGCGGTGGTTGGAAGTCACAGCGGCCGCCAGGCTTCTGCATTCTGCCCTTGCCCCAGAGTGAGGTCCAGAACACCGTTCTGTAATGCGCCCAAGTCGACCGTCCACTTTCCATTTTAGAAGCCTGAGGTTTCACCATTCTGTCTTTAAGAAAATCCAATTTGTCTTGACACAGTTCAGAAACTACTTTTGTTTGCTTGGTGCCCAGGGTGGCCTTGCTTTCAGCCTCCCGAGGGCTGGGATTACAGGCGTGAGCCACCACACTTCCCTCATAAGCTATTCTGGAGCTGAAGCAAACCACATGTCTCTCTTTTTGAACCGAAATTCAGCTGTTCCAGGAATTACTTTCTAGGTGCAACTTTAAATCTGCACCGGCCAGACTGTAGCCTCTTGTGCCACATTCCTTCTCCAGAGAGTCTGGAAGCAGAACAAACCTGCCAGGTCATCATGGCCGCCCGAGGCTGTCGGGGACACACGCTGCTAGCCCCGGCATGCCCAGAACTGCGGGCGCTGTTTGGAGGCAGCCGCTCCTCCAGCCCCAGCCCTCGGCTCAGCTCCTCCGGCCCCAGCCCTCGGCTCAGCTCCTCCGGCCCCAGCCCTCGGCTCAGCTCCTCCGGCCCCAGCCCTCGGCTCAGCTGAGGGACTGTGGGATGGAGGTGGCCGCTGTTCTCCTGTGGTGGGCTCTACTCGATTGTTAGCCTTCTTCGTGGCACGGTATCTGTTGTGGTGTTACAATTGTGTGGCTCAATTATTTTCTTAATTTAAATGTTACTGTAAAAGTGATGTACAGGTGGATTACATTTACATAAGTAAGTTATTGAGCATATTTCTTTTTGAACAGTGTTACCCTCTCCCTCATTTCCCTCCCTCACTGCCCCCTTCTCCAAGTGGTAAAGTTCATTTCCAAAGTAGTGTCTAGTGCGTATCACTGTAGAATTGGTTCACCATTTGTCCCACCATTTCTGTGATTCCTCTTCCCTTTCCCAAATCAGATAAGCTTACATACAAGACAAAGAGTACAGAAATTAAAACAACAACAACAAACAGTGACAACAGGGAATAAACCAAAGGGGAAAGAAGAAAAAAAGAAAGACAAGAAATAACTGCAAACTACAATAAAAAACCCTCTTATTTACATTTCTTGGAGTTCATTTCGATAAACATTTTATATGGTCACATGCACATAGCTATTGAACCCTGTGATCCTCTCCTAAGAATATTGTCCTGTGTTCTCACTGTGTGATGCTTAGTGTTGGAAAATGGAGAAAAGTTAACAGGGGGCTGACAGAGCTCTTTTCAAAGCAGAGTTTTTGCATCTCACCAAACTATCTGTGTCTAGAGAGCTACACCAAGGAAGCTACAATCACTATTCTCATTTGCTTTGACAGCTTCAAGATTTTAAGCTAGGTAGCATGTGAATCAGTGTAAGATAACTGCATAATATTGTGCAAAATTTTAAGAGAGAGAGGGAGAGGGAGAGGGAGAGAGGGGGAGAGGGAGAGAGAGAGAGAGATTCACCTTTTGGTATAAGACCACAACTTTACTCGGACTCAAAACCCATGCCAGCCATACTTCTGCGTTGTATCAGCTTGTATTTTGGAATCTGCTCCAGCCTCATCTTGCACTGCTCTGGGAGATGGGCAGGGAAGGAGGGCAGGGGACCCTCTCCATGGCCTCTGTCAGTGTGCAGGATGAGCTGAGGTTCAGTTATCTGCTTCCACGCCCACTGCCAGTGCCTGGCGGACGTGACGCTCTCTACGTATCAAAAGAATGTGGTCTGACCACCAACAAGCATCGTCATCATCTTCACAATGTATTCCTTATGAAACGCATTACTTCAAATATTTGTTCCCTGTTTTCACGTTGATCCAGTCCCACATTCTTTGTCTTTTAAGCTATCAGGAAGTGGATTGTTCGTCAGACTCTGTATGTTCAATCTGACTTGACAGACTGGGTAATGGTGTAAGAAGAACAGTATGTGTGCAACACTATTTTATTCCTCAATAAGACGAGCCAAAGAGCTCTCCTCTCCCAAACTCTGTGTCTGCAAAAGTTTTCTATAGCCTGTGAACATTCTACCTAAAACTGACTGTTCATTAGTATGCATATGCAATTGCACATTATCAATTAGTCTGTGTCAGGACCAGACATGGTGGTACATGCCTGTAGTCCCTGCTACCCAAGGGTTGAGGATTGGGAGAATCAGGGTTTGAATCCAGATTGGGCAAAATGTTAGGGAGATTTCATCTCAACAAACAAGCTAGGTATGGTGGCACATGAAAGGTCAAGGTAGGAGGGTAATGTCTGAGGCTGGTCCTTGGCAAAACAGATACAAATCCTATCTGAAAACTAACTGAAGCAAACACATGCAAATACACAGGCATAGCTACACACACATGTACCCACACACACACACACACACACACACACACACACACACACACACACACACACACACACACACACACACACACACAGAAATGGAGGGGAAGCTTAGTATACACTTTTCAACCTGAGAGCAAATAGGGAGTTTAGTGGTAGTTGTGCCCTGCCTTTCAAGGAATTTTATCTAGGGAATATCTAACAGATGTTCAGAACATAGAGAAGCCTGAGAGTGGCACTCCTCCATTCTTCTTCCGATATGACCAGACTGTCCTCTAGAGATTGAGCAGGAGGTAGGTGTGGGAAGGCCCAGCCTCTAATGTCCTGAGGTTTTGGCATACTCATCTTCTTGACCTCATTATTGCTGACCTAATCTAGCATGCTTGCTCGTCACAAGAACATCAGTGCTCCACCTTACGAGTTCTATAAGCTTCCTAATGAATGGTGGTTATTCTTTTTGTTTGGGGTAACCTCACATCCTGACATAAGCGAGGAAGCCAGGTTTTCAAAGACTCCCGGCAAGCAAGCCCCTCATCGCAGCATTATCTAGGGAGGGCGACGGGTTCTGGTGTGTTAATTTGCACTAAAATCCATGACCTGGGAGGCTGATTGATCGCTGAGGGCAGAAAACCAGCCTCTGGCCTAGTTTATTTTGTGAACTGTAGCCTGAGCTATTGCTGTAAGCCACAATGATATTGATTTGATATATACTAGATGGCTCTTTATGCTCTCTGGGAAATCCATTGTGTGGAGCCAGAGCCCGGCAGTGGGGGAGAGGCGGCTCTTTAAATTGAAGAGGGTTATCATGGTTTGACCCCTGGGCCATGCAGGTTACCGAGTGGCCTGGGCAAGGCCAGGTCGGAACAGGCCCCGGGGGACCGGGGCTCATCAGTTTTGAATGTCAGATCCCTTCAGAGGATTTGAGTTATTGCTAATAGGACTTGCTGGGGTCTATGACATTTGGATGCCCTATAAGTTAAACATCATAGCGCTCTCTTCATGTCATGGTGCTTTAAATTATGGCTGAGCAGAGCACGTTGGCTTTCGCGGCTCAGCATTGCAGGCCTGAGCAGGGGCCCAGCCTGCCTCCTCGCTGGGCCTTCAGCAGCCACTATCAGAGCACTGTCCCGCCGTACTCAGCTCCCCGACCCATCAATTAGCTGGCTTGTCATGTGCACTCCAATTGCGGAAACACCACTGCCATCTTGTTTCTGCCCATTAGAAACCAGGTAGCCTTTGGCAACAGGCACAGTGAAAGTCCGGATGCAATTCTGACATTGATAGCTTTGACTGTTTTTCTTCAGGGGAAGCTGTACGGGGGCTGGGTGAAAGGTTGATGGAGAGACACGTCGCTCTTTGTGGACATCTTATGCATGGAAAAGAAAAGAAACTATGTCTGCTGGAACCGTTTGCCATCATCCCTCCTCTTCAGGAGGGGCCCTTTGCTTGCAACTTCTCGTTTTGCCCAGAAGATTTTATTCTGTAATGGATGTTGTCATGTGGGCAGCAGATGAGGGATTGAGCTCTCAATTAGTTCATTATGACTGAGTCCAACTTTGGAACCTCTGGAAGATTCCGGGGCCCCTCTGACCCCGCTGGGCGGGCAGGCTCGCTTCGCCAGCAGCTTGCCTGTATTTCCCCGGCACAAACCCTGCCCTGTCCCCTGGACACTGGCAGCTGCTGGGGACAGCACCTACCAAAGCTTTCCCCTGCACTGGATGCTTCCCAGTAAGCAGTGAATCTTCTTTGATTGGAAAGTAGCGCGAACTTCTGCTGGAAGAACGGGGTGGAGAATGAAATTCAGAGGAGCTGGACAGCAGGATCTTGGCCCTTGCTGCCTGCGATCTCAGGGCAGCTGAAGGAACCCTTGAAGCGAGGCTGGGCTCCAGCGCATTTCCCTCCCACCTGCTGAGGGAAACCTCTTCAAGGAAGTTTTGAAATCCACTGTGGGGGGCCCACAGAAGCCTCTGTTAGGTTTCCTGGCGACCGCTGAAGGAGAAGCCCATGTCTTGACTTGGAGTGCCACACTAGTGCCGGCCATCCACAAATGGTGTGTCGATGCTGATGATGCCCCTCGCGGGAAACACTATCAGAAATCAGCATCTGGTGGGGAAAAAGGGGACACCTCACCCCAGAAGACAGTGCCCAGAAAGAAGAGCTCTAGATCAGGGAGAGGGCCCAGGTCTGAGCGCCATGAGGACAGGAAGTGATCCCCCTGTTAACCTGAGAGTGCTTCCCCGTCACTGTGTGGAAAAGAAAATGATCAACGAGCTTCGAAGAGCAGATGTGGTGCTGAAGCAGGATCATGGTGGGAGAGGTCTCGGCCCAGTGCAGTCTTGCTGACCAGGAGGGACGTGTACGCTCTACCCAGGAGCACCTGCTCTGCTGCACGTCTTCACTTATTATTTTTGTTCAGACTTCATTTATTACTTTTGTTGTTGCTGTTAAGATTTTGCATCTAACTCATTTGGCCACTGGGAGATCACGAACATGGATAATTCTGCCACTAGAGAAAAACAAGTGTTGACGAGACTTTGGCTTGCACCTTGCCTGGCATAGATACACAGGTAGACAGACTTGGACAAATGAGGAATTACAGTATTTAAAAACCTAATCATTTTTTTCTGTAACAAATCATTCATTGACTGGCATTGAACAGAGAGCCTTGCAGGACTTATCGCAAAGAGTATTTTATTATACAGAGAGCACTTACTTATCCAAAGTCGTGAGTTTGAGTCTGTAGGATATTTCCATAGTTTGTTCTCAATGAAGATGTGGCTGGGCACACATTTTATCTTGTGTCCTTGTGGGCTTGTGCTATTTGTGGACACACTCAATCACATCTGAGCTATGATCTGTTCAAGTCTCTATTGGAAATTGAGGGCGTGAAAGAGACAGCCAGGGTCCTACTACTGAAACCTCTTCAGAGGCCTCCATAAGCGCTGCACAATGACGTTCTACCCGCACACGCCGGCTGGCGCAGGGAGACCGTGCCCACAGGCATGCCTTGTCCCGCCTGGCAGACCTGAGAGTCAGGTGCGATGTGTGTGCTGGGGTACTATCCTGTACTGTTCAGAATTCAGTTTCTTGGTCTGGAAATCTCTTGGCATCCATGACAAAATGGGTCATTTACAGCTTGGGCCTCTTGTAGACAAAGCCATCCGTATTGCCCATCTTGTTCAAAAATGGAGAGGGAATGGGATTTATAGAGCCTGAAAATTTTCCATTTCAACCATTGTATATGTATGTTTTTATGTGTACACGTGCATATATGTTGTCACTCCTAAACATCTTACTAGAGACAACATACATTTATTAACTACATATCATTATTCTTCCTTTATTGTAGTCACCTCATTGATTTTAGAATCCAATACAATGTTCTCTGGTTAATATTGACAGAGAAGAAACAAATGATGTCAAGAATTGCACAGCCCGAAGAGCTAGCTTCTGTGATTGGAAACACTATCCAACGCTGAGTCTTCCCATGAAGAATAAAAGTCTCTGTGTTCACAAGATGCCCAGCATGGTGGTAGGGCTGGCAGAGCACTGAGAAGTACGGAGGAGTTCTCACACAGAAAATTGCTTCAGAATCAAAACACTGAGCAAATTAGCTGACTATAGGCACACAAGTATATATACAACCAGGACCAAGATCCACACTGTGTTTTCTGATTCATCTTGATGAGTAGCCGATAGATAGATGATCGTCAACAGCCACCTAAATCACACACAGAGAGGAGGCAGCGATGACTGCGGTTCTGAGTCCTCTCGATTTCCCCCTGTTCCCCTGGTTGTTATAAAGTAGTTTCACTAGCGACTCTAACACCTTTGTCCATCTCTTTCCCCACCAGCCTGAGAAAGGCAGCAACACTGTGACTGCAGGCATGCCCACTGGGTCGGATTTTCCACTGGCAGATTTGCACTAGCTTTATTGTTTCTATTGGAAAGTCTGTACACAGAAAGTGCTTTTAAAAAAGCGGGGTTCATCTCCTGCTGAGGACAGGAAAGCGGAGCAAAAGCAGGGCGGCCACAGGCCCCTGGAGCCCGGGGGTGTGAACAGGTTAACCCAGCACGTGGGGGGCAGGAGGGCGGGACCCTGGAGCAGAGCTGCTGTGATGGCCCCATGTGAAGGGGCAGACGGGTGTCAAAATACTGAGGGCTTCGCTAATGGCGTATCCAATTCATGCGACTCATCCGTTCTTCAAGAATGGCCATTGATTCTCCTTGATGGGACCGAGTGTGGAGTGGATCTTAGCAATATGCATATCGACAAAACCCGTCAGGTAAGCCAGTGCATGCCCCAGGGGCGTGCCTAACGATCAATTCCTATAAAACCGCGACTTTCCACCCAACATTCCCTTATCTAAACATGAATATCTAGCTTACCCACTGTAGGAAGGACCCAAGAAGAGGCTCAGCCTCCCCCTGTGGAGTGAAAATGACATATCCACGACAGGACGAATGCATGATCGCATGCTGCCCCGCCATCGACAGCATCGCGTCCAGGACGTGCAGATCCAGGCAGAGACCGCCCCGCAGCGCAGCCCAGTGGCTGGCACGCAGACGGTGGCCTCCACGCGTCCCCTGGGAGGTAGAGAGCAGGGAAAGAGTGCCTGAGCTGACCAGGTAGGAGGGAGCTTGAAGACCGATGGACTGGAATATCAACCAGAAAGGTGTGTATATGGCACTCAAGCAAAAGAGAAACTAGGCACCGGGTTGAGGATGACTAAGGCCAGACTGTGGCCTCAGGAAAATCCACTCATTGCCATAGAATGAAAAGTGGATGGTTTGGGTCCACAGGACCAGGAGAGGTGGGGGCTGAGAACCCAAGTCAAGCTTCCTCTTTGAAACGCGAGCTCTCTGAATACAGGCTCTTTGTCCATGGTGCAGACCGACAGGTGTGGAATATTTGGGGAAAATAGCATCTGTGTCTTTTATTTCCTCTCATCACTTGTGAACAATGTGACGTGACAGCATTTGGTGTTACAAAGTAGCTTAGAGAAGATCTGAAGAATACGGGAAGATGTGTCCAGGGCTCGTGTAAACCCCGTGATGTAACAGGGGTGCGGGCATCTCCAGATGCTAGGAATTGCAGGGTCCTGGGACCAAAGAGCCATGAACAATAGATGATGCCATGTGGTCATGAATTCACAATTGTATCTTTACTCTTGGTTCCTCTGTGCAGTATTTGTGATAAAATGTAAGGAAAACAGGAAAAGAAAACCTCATGTGGAATATTTTATACTTTTCCCTTCAAATTATACTAATAAGCTTTGTAATTCTAATTGGTAAATTTTCTCTTAAACCAATTTTACCCACAGAAATACCAGTGAAACACATTTTTCAGGAAAGTAAATTTCTAAAATGTTGGAAATCACTACACATCAAACCGTAAGGAAGTATATTTAGCAAATATTTGGAGGGTGTCTGGCTTAAAACCAGGAAGCATGGAAATTAAACCTTCAGGCCTCAAATTTAACATAACTTAAAAGTTCTACATGAGAGTTAGACTCACGGTGTTTCCCCTTTAGATGGCTTTTCAAAACTCATTGCAGCTTTGAATAATGAAAGGGGGAAAAATAGCCCCAAAAGAAATATAGACATTTTCAGCAAAGATTCATTCTCCAGGCCTGTAGAGCTCTCCGCCCCACTAAAGAGACTATGCCTAGTGAAAAGCATCTGAAAAAGCACAGCTTTTCTACTGCTATACTTGATCTTAATTATTCAGAAAAACACAACTGTGCAGGTCACTTACCCATAATCAAAGACTGGTCATATTTCCTGGCTTTGACTTTGAACTAGAATTTTGCTGTCAGTAGTCCTCTCTGTGTAATCGTGTAGGAAAGCAAGCCTCCATGTCGATGTGTTCTTCGTCCCCAGTCTCAAGGCAGCGCTGATGAAGGTGCTCACAGGCACAGAATGATGGTGGACAGTGGCCTCGCCCTTCTACCACCCATGGCTCCCCCCAGATCTTTGTAACGGAGCAACCTTTAATTTCTTTCCTGGAAGAAAATACGTTATGTTTTCATAATAACATTACAAGACCTTCACTGGGTGAATTTTGTTTAAATTAGGGGTGTGTGTGTGTGTGTGTGTGTGTGTGTGAAAGAAAATTCTTTTTCTAGCTAGGAAAATCTTAGAAGAGATATAGTCCCATCAGAACATTTCATTCACCACTGAGAAGATGCACCATATAAACCTTTGACTAGGTGATAGGACCTTCCACCTCCACCAGATTCCCGGCAGAAAGAAATGTCAGCATGGGAGCAGTGGGGTTTTATGTGCTTTAATCTATTGCATATTTGATAAATACACACTAATTCAAGCAAGAGACTACCCCTCAGAGTGATCTGTCTGCAAACTGAACGTTTGTCTAGCTTTCTTAATGCATGTTGTTCCTAGGCCCCAGAGCTGCCTCACAGCTGGCAACTGTTTCTCAAGAGGTCATCAGCCTTTATTCCTAAAAAGACAACTGCCCCCTTCCTTTGACCTAGAGATGTCCTCCCTGGCTTTCAGTTCTGTGTCTTTGATACACCTGTTTGCTCATGTCTGACTTAGTATGTTCGTGTACCCCAAATATAGGGCTTCTCAAGTCACATCAGGTCCACATCCTGATAAACTCATGACAATTTGAAAATACTGCAAGTGGAAAATGCACCCAACATCACAGCTTAGAAGGAGGGGACAGGGAACACTGGGGCATGCTGGGAGGATTCTCCCAGGATTTTGTGGCAGGCAGTCTGGGCTCAGGCTCTCTGGGCTGCTCAAAATCTCCAGAACACTTCTGGTTGTATACCATGAGCCCAGGCAAGCATCAAAACTCAGGATGCATGAACCAGTTTCTGTTTTGTTTGTTTTAAGTAACTGGATGTGTATCATGCTCACAATCTCAAAGTTTAAAAGCCCTGAGCCGACCCCTATCTCAGAGACAGTCTGTGTTATGAGCACTTTGATCTCAGGAGCTTACCGAAGCATCAGGCCTAGAATGTGGCTGAATTACCCACAGGTTCTTGGGGCTTTCTACCACAAACAGGCACTGGCATCCTTCTGAGGAAGGAAGGTCATTCCAAGTCTACTTGATTTTTTTTTTGTCATGGGGCCTGGGTGCTTCCCTGAGCTCTTCAGCTCAAGGCAAGTGCTCTACCACTTGAGCCACAGCGCCATTTCCAGTTTTCTTGTGACTAATTGGAGATAAGAGTCCCACAGACTTTTCTGCCCAGATTGGCTTTGAACTGTGATCCTCAGATCTCAGCCTCCTGAGTAGCTGGGTAGGCAGATCTCAGCCTCCTGAGTAGCTGGGATTACAAGCAGATCTCAGCCTCCTGAGTAGCTGGGACTACAGGCATGAGATATCAGTGCCCGGGAGAGAGTATCTGATGTTTTTAATGTTATACTTACAGCTTTCTTTTCCTAATTCACATTAGTTGTACAAACAAAAGGCTTTTATGGCCTTTTCATAAAGGTATAATGTATTTTTATCATATTCAGCCCCTTCTTTCCCATTCCTCTCCCTCCTTCCATCTCTTGTTGCTTATCTTCCTCTTCTCAAGAGGTTCCTTTTCCTCTTCCCTGTCATTTGTTAAAAGAAAATGGAAATTCTGCGTGTGGTTGGAAACTTGCAGCATTTCTCGTTCTGATTCTGATTCATTTGGCTTAACATTACGATCTCCATTTCCATGTTTTCTGCAGCTTGTGTGGTTTTGTTCTTCTTGTTGGCTTCATGATCCCTTCATCATGAACAGCCAGGCTGACTCTGTAGCTTTGCTACTGTCAGAGAGGAAGGATAAACGTGGGAATGCAGGTATCTCTAGCGTGTGCTGACTTGCATTCCTTAGGACGTATGCCCAAGAGTGATATGCCTGGATCATTGGCTGATTCTATTTTAGCATCTTGAAGAACCGCCATACTGACTTCCTAGTGGCAGCACTACTTTACCATCCCAGTTTTCTTTTTCCAACTTCCTTCCCAGCAGTTTTTCTGTATTGTTGTCCTGATCCTGGCCATTCTGACTGTGGTGAGATGGGGTCTTCATGTTGTTTCAATTTGTAAAAGAAATTGTACATTTTTAACGTATCTCTTGTTCATTTGTCCGTTTATTGACTGGATCATTTGTTCTTTTGGTATTTTTTGCCTATATGTGTGCTGGACATTTTTCCCTTGTCACGTGAACACTGAGCAGTGATTCTCTCCCATTGTGCGGCCATCTCACAGTTTTCTCTGCTGCACAGAAGTTTTTAACGTGAGAGACTCCTACTTACCATGTTTGGCTATTATTTCCTGAGCTCTTGGAAACTTATTCAGAAAATCATTCCCAAGTGTGTATTTTGAAGTGGTTCCCTATGTTTTTCTTTAAGACTGGCTGTCAACATTTCAGACTTCCTTTAGATCTTTGACCCATTCCAAGATGATTTTTGTAGAGGTTGAGTGTTAGAGTTCAGCTTTCTCTGTGTGACTCTGCAGTTCTCTGAGTGCCACGTGTTACAGAGTCTGTCTTCTTCATTGCTTGCGTTTGGCACTTTTTGAACAGGCTGGTGGCCATAACTTGTTGGTTTGTTTATGAATCCTCTACTCTATTTAAATTGTCTTTAGTGTGTGTATGTGTGTGTGTGCGTGTGTGTGTGTGTGTGTGTGTGTAACACTGTTTTTACTATGGTTTTGTAGTGGAACTTGAAAGGTATTGTGATACCTCCAGTTTTGCTCAGATTGCTTTGTTTACCACAGGTCTTGTTTTTTTTTTTTTTTCTTTTTGCTGGTATATTACTTTTAGGGATGTTTTTTCTACTTCTCGGAAGAATGTCATTCAGATTTTAATGGTGAATGGGTTGAACTTGCAGGGGACTTTGGGCAGCATAATCATCTTCATGATATTAAATAGGCCAAACCATAAAAATGGGAGGTTTTTGTTTTCATATTTTTCCTCTTTTTAAAAATTATCTTGAAGTAGTTATACAAAGGCGTTGTCATCTAGCAAAGCAGTTTATAAATGCAATATATCTTGATCAGTGTCACCCTTTCCACATTCCCACCGTCCTACCCCACCTCCCCTTCTCTCACTCTCCTTAATTTTGTGGGATATATATTAAATTGTTGACTCTCCCTCGTCTCCTCTTCATTCATCCAGCTCTTCTCCTAGACAGGTCTTTCCACTTCTTTACTAACAGTACAATGTTATTCTTTCCAAAGGATGGATAACATTCCATATAGACCACATTATCTCCATCCATCTGTCCATGGAGGGGCATTATCTCTGAGCTTTAGTTACTAGCATCAGAAAGGCTGATGCTTTTATTTATTTTTTATCTTTATAGTTTGGTCGATCGTGGAGCCTGGGCACTGTCCCTGAGCTTTTCAGCTGAAGGCTGGCGCTCTACCACTGGTGCCACAGCGCCACTTCCGGTTTTCTGGTAGCTAATCGGAGACAAGAGTCTCTGGACTTGCCTGCCGGGGCTTGTTTGGATCTCAGCCTCCTGAGTAGCTAGGAGTCTTCCTGTGTGTGCACAGAGCTTCTGGTGAGGTTCTCATTACGCCCCAGAATGCTACCCTCCACCTTTCTTCCTTCCAGCCACCTTCCTGATGGCCAGAGGAAACTCCCATTCATTGTAGGTAGGAACATCCATCGAAGCCAATTTATTCATACAAAGTTTGAAAATTATGTAAATTTGTTTCTGATCATTAAAACACCTACACTGATGGTATTTTTTTTGTCTGTCCTGGGGCTTGACATCTGGGCCTGGGCTCTGTCCCTCAGCTCTTCAGCTCAAGGCTAGGGCTCTACCACTTGAGCCACAGCGCCACTTCTGGTTTTCTGAGTGGTTTATTGGAGATTAGTCTCATGGACTTTCCTGCCCAGGCTGGCTTTGGACCTCAATCCTCAGATCTCAGCCTCCTGAGTAGCTAGGATTACAGGCGTGAGCCACCGGCTCCTGGCTTACTGATGGTATTTAATATTGTCTATTGCTGGTTTGATCCATTTCTTTCTTGGAAGTAACTGAAGCTCCTTGTAAATTAATGTGCTTTAGAATGTAGAACTTGTAGCAAATTTGGGGGGCTACATAAATGCCTTGCTCACTCCACTTTCCAGTGCACATCACTTTTCAGAAGGTTTATTTCTGTGTCTCACATCACCAGATACACAATCCTGGCACCCACTGGCCGCTGGTGATGGCTAGTTTCAGATGGTTCACACCAATCTATTTCCAAACACCTTTTTCTCTCTGTGGTACCACTTCCTTTGTGGTGACAAAATCAGGTTTTGATCATGAACTTTGAGTACATGGTTCAATCTAAAATTTAGAAATGCTAGTTTACAGTGATGGCAATTTAATTGCTTTTGATGAAACTGATTATATCTAGATTCTGTTAAAAGAGCAAAGGGCTGCAAATGATACATTGAAACATAACTTACCTTTTGCCTGGTTGCTTAGAAAACAAGACCTTAGTTTAAAATGTCATGTTTAAATAAATGTTGCTTTAATAACAAAGACATTATCATCTTAGAGAGAAATGACTGCTTTCAACACAGAAATTTTTGCTCTTTGCTACTTCACCTTTTACACTCAGTGACAAGGGTTGTTTTTTTTTTTTTTTTTCAATGTCACACATTGTAAATCGAAAGAATTTTTAAGGGGTGGAAAAAGCCCAGGACGGGGTATAGACTCTTATGCCCACTTGTGACTAGGGTACTAGATAATTACTCAGACCTTCTTAACATTCTCTCATGTTTGTGGTATAATTAGGGCTCTCTCTGAAAAACGAGGCAGTAAAGTCTCCCTGAAGAATGGCCAAACTTGTGTGCCAGAATATTGGAGTATAAGGGCTGCGTTTTGTTGCTTTTTATTATAACATGTGTTACATTAACTCACTCACCTTTAAAAAGTTTTTTCCCCTCTATCTGGAGGTTGCCCAAACATTTTTAAGTTGTTTCCTCATTTTTACTGATTATAGGAAAACCTCAATCGTGTCCCCAAACTCACATTTGAATGATAATAAAAAATCATATTTCACTGCTAACAGTGTTGGCAGAAGGTTAAAATATCACTTTGAAAAGCACTTATTCACCTTATTCACAAGACATCCTGGCTGAACTGAGACATGTGGTTAGTTTTCATTTCAATTTGTTTTATTTGAAATAAAAAAAGTAATTTGGGTCTTTAAGAATGCAACTTAAATAGGTCCATAAAAACAAACTTAAGGCAAATGCCACAGGATTTTTAGGATCCAGGGGAAAATATTACAGGGGAAAAAAACAGCTAAGACTCCCTAGATTTGGCCTGATTGTGAGCACCAGAGTGTTGGGCTTAGGGTACAGACTCAGACCCCCGGTCATTCATGCTGTGTCAGAGTCAGCTTCCGTCAAAGTCAGAGAAGCCTAAAGCTCATGATCCAGGATCTATGTATGGTACATAACCGACAGTCGGCGAGGAGGGTCGTGAACGGCGCCTGTGTCTGCCAGCCCTGGCATGGCACCTCAACCCTTAAGCTTCACTTCAACACAGACATGGGAACTTATCTCTAACCCTATGTGGCCAAAGATGGACTTGCATGTTTATGCTCTTGTGAGTCCCATGAGCTACAAGCTTGTGGCCCTGAGACAATGTCCCCATCTCAGAGGTCTGTCCCTGCAGGACTTCTAGAAACATTAAGGGTAGACAGGGTGACCACATGAGTTGTGTTGTCAGAGGTCAACAGGATGATCTCTGTGCTGTCTGCAAGCTGTAGCTTGCACTCTTATCTTCCCACTCTTCTCCGCCAACTGTCATGGAGAATGCCGGCCTCAGGTAGGTGTCCAGGGCAGATTGCCAGTTTTCAGTTCCAGCTGCATGGTGGGTCTTGAGCCTGTCATTACACAGCAGCGGCCCTGCTTGCCTGCTGCACCGTGGGACGTGGGGCCTCCCCGTGGAGTGCGTATGTCCTGGTCTGTGCTCTCATAGCACAGACCAGGCGTTCCACAAAGGTGTAATGGGAGAGAGGTGCAAAAGATACTTTTGTTAGATTGCAAATTTTCATGAGCAGATCCGATGAGAAATGATACAAATGTACCCAAGTTTTCCACGCTATGTTGCCAGCATCCAAAAGCCTGTACCGTTCTCTGTTGAGGGTAAGTCTCCTCTCCCGGTATTTCGCTGTTGACCCCTTGAGATTCTCCTCCAGTTCTCCGTCAGTGGTGCGTGCTCTGTGGGTCCTTACCCCTGTGGTCTCCAAGGCACCACAGGTGCACAGAATCCTGGCGCCAGCCCAGCCCATGACGGGGATCTCCGGGGTTTGGTACCCTGAAGAGTCGCCTAAATTCTCGCTGTTCCCTGGACTTCTAGAACGGAGCCACGCACAGGGCTCAAGCTCCAGAACTGTCTGCAGGACAAATGCTGGAGGAAGCAGAATGAAGCTGCAGGGAAGATGCCGCTCGGCCCCAGTGTCAAGGCTCAATGACCAGAACTCCTGCAAAGCACACCAGAGCATCGCTTCAAGAGCCTTTGCCAGAGCGAGGCCTGGTAATTAGCTCAGAGACTTGCTTATTGTCTTCCCAATGTCACTTTCCGTCTTGAAACTGTGTGTGCGTGCATGTGTGTGTGCGCGCATGTGTGTGTGCGTGTGCGTGTGTGTGCGCACGTGTGTGTACGTGCGTGTGTGTGTACGTGCGTGTGTGTGCATGTGTGTGTGCACGCATGTGTGTACGTGTGCGCGTGTGTGTGCGCGCACGCGTGCGTGCGTGTGTGTACGTGCGTGTGTGCGTGTGTGCGTGCGTATGTGTGTGTGCGCGTGTATGTGCGCGTGTGCGTGCGCGTGTGTGTACATGTGTGCGCGCGTGTGTAGGTGTGTGTGCGTGCGTGTGTGCGCGCGTGTGCACGTATGTGCACGTATGTGCGTGTGTATGCACGTGTGTGTGTGTGCGCACGTAGCAGCAGCTCCTGACTTAAGAAGGCCGCACGGTCCAGTGACAGCACCCCCGGTGACTCCCCACTTACGTGTGGTCCGTGAGGTACTCAGTAACCATCTCCCACGATTTTGTTACATAGGCACCGTAGCCCTACACATACAGGGCCAGTGCGTGGACATTCTGGTTCTAGCAAACCAGAGACGGACATGGTGAAT
Source organism: Dipodomys merriami (assembly GCF_024711535.1). Taxonomy (NCBI): domain Eukaryota; kingdom Metazoa; phylum Chordata; class Mammalia; order Rodentia; family Heteromyidae; genus Dipodomys; species Dipodomys merriami. Next base: position 2,722,828 of record NW_027204715.1, on the reverse strand, counting down.
ACACTCCGAATTTCACGTCAGTGGACGTAAAAGATGGATTCTGACAAGGTTGCTGGCATTCGTGTCTCCTCTTGTCTGGCATGGACCTGCGTCTCCCGTTACTGGTCTGCGTGGCCCCGGCGGGCGTGAGCGAGGCTGTGGTCTTCTGAGGAGGCGCTGCGTGCGTGACATGACCTGGCAGTGGCCGCTCTTCAGACTGATTTAGCATAACTTCTTTGCCTGAATGGTAGCATGAGCTTCAGCTAAAACTCCATATGGATGCCAGCCTGAGATGCAAACCCTCCCACCCCTCCCTCAGGACGGAGCTGAGACTTGCTGGTGCCCCCGCTCCTTCTCGGGTCAGGGTCTGTGGTTGCTGGCGCACACAATGAAGTCACGTTTCTGTGACCACCAGTCCTCCGAGGGTCTTCTCTCAGATTGCTCACGTTGACTTTCTGAAGCACACACACAGTACAGTGCAGATCCTCATCTCTCAGCGTTGGTGCAGAGCAGTAGATGTGTCCCCTGGTGGTCAGTGGCTGGGTTTAACGCCAACCGGAAGTGCTGCATGCGAGTCTCCACCGCACATCATTTCCTCAATGACATAAGTGTGTGTGACTTTCCCAGAGGCCCCCTTGGGACCCTGTCCCACAGAGTCCTCCCTAGTCAAAAGACTGGAACTCTTCCTTTCTTGTCATCTGTGTTCCCTGTGTCCTGTCCTCTGAGACCCCAGAAGACAGAGATGGCAGAAAACATGCCTGTTTCACACTTCTGCTAAGTATATCAATCCTTGGTCTTCAGTAAGATGTAGTTGTGCTCATTGGTGTCTAGGTGGAGGACGCATGGATGGTTAGAGTGGCGGATGGATGATGAATCAGATGGATGGTGAAGAGTCAGGGGAATGGAGGGAAGATAGATGGAGGATACGGGCAGATACACGAGGAACAGGGAAATGGATAAAGCGTGCAGGAGTAACGGGCACCCCTTCTCAACACATGCCACTCCTTGGACCACCTCTGTCTCCTGAGAAACAGCAGCAAGATGCTCAATGTGTGGCTAACTTTCCTGCAGGAAAGCATGGCAAATGCTTTGTGTGACAATCAGCACAAGCCACGGCACGATTCCCTTCTGTTGTCACGCATTTCCTCCTGTCCACTTGTACTAGGAGCAGAGCCGGAGTCTGCATGCTGCATCGACCCTGTCAGCCACACAGGCTTACCCCCCCCAGGGGCAGGGCTGGACCCTCGCTGTGTGGATGGCTCTGGACAAAGGAGGCAGAGGGAGAGGAGGCTGAGGCCAAGGAGCCGACCCAGAGCATGGGAAGACCAGGCTGCCTCTTAAAGTACTTCATGCAGGTGAGACACTTTAAATTTAAAACAACATTAAGGGAGGCTCGTTCGTCATTGCTATATTCAGACTGAAAGTCAGATTTTTCCAGATCATGCTCACACTGGGGCCTACAAAATAGAAATGAAAGCGAGCCACAGAGCAGGGGTGAGGAAGAGGGAGCGCGTTAGCTGATGGGAAGTGCACGTAAAACCCAAAATGTTAACACACCTTCGTTCACCTCAGGTGAATTTATAAGTGAAACTTTTTTCTGTTGTTTTCATTTTCAAGGTTACAAATTCATTAGTCTATTCCCTGGAATGACTGCTTCAATTCAAAGGACTTTTTAATAATTCTGGTAACTCTAATCTGAACCATTATGTCTAATTTCTTAATATGAATCCAGAAATATTGGTGACCTAATAAGTTTTACAGCCCTGCACGCGACTTCTTTACGAAGCTTATGCCATTATGTAATATGTTATAAAGCAACCTGAATGTTGTAAAACTCATTAGTTTTTTCTCTTAGTGAAAGTGCATGATAGCCAAAATTTTAAGTGGAAAGCTATTAAAGTTCCAGAAATCCCAGCCTTACATGAGGTTTTCAGGGTGTTTTTTTTTTTTTGTGCTGGTGTCAGGGTTTTTGAAGCTGGCTCTATGGGAAGGTACCACCTTTATTCAAGGGAGTTGCTGCGGATCTTACAGTTTTTTTTGTATTATAAATAGAGTGAAGAAAGCAGGATGAAAAATTAGGAAACAACTGGCTCAAAGATGAACCATCAGGAGTCACACCTCATGGGTGAGCACAGATCTGCACACGTGCTGAGCTGAAGCTGTGGATGCTGACCTGCTCTGAGATGCTCTCAGGGTGGGGTCTGAGGAAGGGTTGTGGCCCCAAGGCTGGGCTAGCGCAGGCCTTGGCTCTTTTCCCCCAGAGCTGCTGCTGGCAGACTCAGTTTCCTGAGTCCTTTACAGTCAGCACCACAGAGCTCAGGACGTGAACTCTGAGCTGCCCTTGACCTGACGGATGGTCTGGAACATTGCTGGGAGAAGTCAGAACAAGAGAACAAGAGTGAGCAATAGTAAACACAGTGAGTAGTGTTGTGTCCATCAACAAGCAGACGGGTTCCTCGGATCTCCCCGAGGCCAACTTCAAACCTAGGCCCCAGTTCTGAGAACTTGTAAAACAAACAACAAACAAACAAAAACCAGTCCTCCCTCCTCTCCATCCTTCCCTCCCTCTCCTCTCTCCTCTACCTTCTCCCTTCCCCCTCCCTCCCTCTCTCCAATCCTCCCCCTTCCCTCTCTTTCTCTCTCCCTCCCCCTTCTCCCTCCCTCCCCCTCTGTCCCTCTCTCCCTCCCTCTCTCCCTCCCCTTTCCCTCTCTCCTTCTCTGTTTCTCTCCCTCCCCCTTCTCCCTCCCTCCTCCTCTCTGTCCCTCTCTCCTTCCCTCTCTTCCTCCATCCTTTCTTTCCATTCTCCCTCTCTTTCCTTCTTTATTCCCTCTGATCCTTTCAAAAGATACTATGTTGTTCTAGTGTGGTTTTAGTGATGATGCTGGCCTTGTTTGTTGGAACTGCATTTGGAAACTGCTGTCTTGGTCATCTTTACAGTACAGGAAGCTTCGGGAGCAGAAACGGTTTTTGATGCAAGAACTTCAGGCAGCACAGAGGACCCTGCACCTTGCACCCTGCAGCCTGTGCCCTGTGCCCTGCACCCTGCACCCTGCAGCCTGTGCCCTGCGCCCTGCAGCCTGTGCCCTGTGCCCTGCACCCTGCACCCTGCAGCCTGTGCCCTGTGCCCTGCAGCCTGTGCCCTGCGCCCTGCACCCTGCACCCTGCGCCCTGTGCCCTGCACCCTGCACCCTGCAGCCTGTGCCCTGCACCCTGCAGCCTGTGTCCTGCACCCTGCAGCCTGTGCCCTGTGCCCTGCAGCCTGTGCCCTGTGCCCTGCAGCCTGTGCCCTGCACCCTGCGCCCTGTGCCCTGCACCCTGCACCGAGCCCTACAGCCTGCACCTTGAGCCCTGCACCCTGCACCCTGCACCCTGTGCCCTGTGCCCTGAGCCCTGCACCCTGAGCCCTGCGCCCTGAGCCCTGCACCCCGAGCCCTGCGCCCTGTGCCCTGCACCCTGTGCCCTGTGCCCTGAGCCCTGCACCCTGCGCCCTGCGCCCTGCACCCTGCGCCCTGCACCCTGCGCCCTGCACCCTGCGCCCTGTGCCCTGAGCCCTGCGCCCTGCGCCCTGCGCCCTGAGCCCTGCACCCTGCGCCCTGCGCCCTGCACCCTGTGCCCTGCACCCTGCACCCTGCACCCTGCGCCCTGCGCCCTGCACCCTGTGCCCTGCACCCTGCACCCTGCGCCCTGCACCCTGCGCCCTGCACCCTGCACCCTGCGCCCTGCACCCTGCGCCCTGCACCCTGCACCCTGCGCCCTGCACCCTGAGCCCTGAGCCCTGTGCCCTGCACCCTGCACCCTATGCCCTGTGGCCTGCGCCCTGTGGCCTGCGCCCTGTGCCCTGTGCCCTGAGCCCTGTGCCCTGTGCCCTGCACCCTGCGCCCTGCGCCCTATGCCCTGTGGCCTGCACCCTGTGGCCTGCGCCCTGTGGCCTGCACTCTGCACCCTGCACCCTGCAGCCTGCACCCTGCACCCTGTGGCCTGTGCTGAGCTGCTGAGCTGCACATGGCCTCGTGCAGCCTCGGTTCCAGGGCTGCATGTGGGTCTTTAACTCTTTAATGTCAACATCTACGTCAGGTGGTTAAGTCCCTGTGACAGAGACTTCTGAGGGAACCTTTTTATAAACTATCATCAACAGTGTTCCTCTCTATTTTCAGCAGCTCACATGGCCACAGAACAGGTCACAAGTGTGTAAGGAGGTAGCTTCAGACTTGATGGACAGACTACAAGACTTCAGTGCCATTACCTACACCACAGGGCCTGGCCAACCTTGAACTTGAAGCCTCAGGACTCGTTGGCTAGGAAGGGAGACACTCCTATGTGATGCACACAACCTAATCTGGGTTTGTGCTATCAGAAGCTAACGTGCACAGTGCCCAGAGCGCAAACATACCACCTTCCCCAGATCACTTAGTAACGCTTAGTGAGAGAAGAGGTGAGCATCTCTGTGGAGATTCCTGCTCACATGTACAGTGGAGACCTGGAAAGTTCATGATCACCGTGATGATGGTGATGGTGGTGATGAGGATAATGGTGATAATACCAACAATGATAATGGGTCAGGAGACAAAAGGGACAGGAGGGAGGGGATACTGGAGGTGGAGAGGATCGAAGGACATTACATACATTACATTACATACATAGGTGTGTACACGTGTGTGTGTGTATATATATATATATATATATATATATATATATATATATATTCATATACCAGAACAGCTCAGTAAAATCAATCCACCAAATGCTCTTTGCAAAGGGGAGAGAAGAGAGAGAATATGGGAGAAGGTGTGCCCCATGCACTCCTTTCTTGCATATGGAACTATTACAATAAAAGCCCCTCACACTACAAATGTATGCTAATTCAAAAGAATGTAAGTGTAGTTTTAATCCCCATTCCCACTCTGTGGCTTGCCTTTGCTTCCTCTTAGTAGACATGTCCCATGAACATAGAGACCCTCTCTGCGTCCGTATTCTAGCTATGAAATGGAGAGATCAATATGTTCTTGCCTTTTAACTTTCCAAATATGACAGCAATTATTCTTCTGAAGTATTTGAGGTCCTTCAAAGGAAAAGCCTAAAAATGCAGGAGGATTTCCTTTACCTGAATTCCACCCTCCGCCTTCTTTGCCCTTTGGCTCGCTCACATAGCCTCTGTTTTTAATTCTGTTGCCTATTTTTCTCAGTGCCTTCCTCAGATGCTCTGTCCTGTGACCTGTCAGATGGCTGAAATGGGGTCTCTTTCTCCCATTCCATTTCTCAGAACCTTTAAAGTGGGGTTTGTGTGTTTCCTGCCACAGCTACCTGATTCAGAATTGCTTCATGTGTCTTTCCAGTAAGTCTGGCGGGGTGGTTTGTATTTTAAATTCTTTATTTACCTATATAAATCATAGCACAGGCATTATTTGTCTCCAGAGTAAGTTTTATCATAAACTCTTAAAAATGGATTTGCGGCAGGAGCAATTTAGTGTTTGTTTGGATTTTTGCAGACGCTCAGCAGGCTCAAGAACTTGGAGGAATTTTTTTTTTTCAGAACTCCTCTAAGGTTAAAAAAGAAGGCAACTTTTATAGCTCTGCAAAATAGGATTCCCTGCCTCCTAGAAACCTCCTGCAGCTCCTGTCAAAATGCTTTATTTAGCTGCTCTTCGCATTCTGAATACTTCATTCTTTAGGGGTATAATTTGTGTGTGGAAAAAATATATTTTTGCCTTATATTGTATTTCATATATACATTGCATCTGACCACTTTACAAGTGGACCTTTAATTTCACATGTTCTTATACAAATTAGCCCAGGCTTCTGCATGAATTTTGTGGTCCAGAAAAATCCGTGAAATCAAAATCAAAATTGTACAGTAATCAAGTAAAATACATACCATGTGTCCTATAATACTCATTTCTTTAAATCAGGGATCAACAAAAAGTGTGGTACGTACATGTGGAACTTTATTGATCAGAAAGATGATACTGTAACCTTTGTAAAGAAACAGGCAGACCTGGACAAAAACAATGCTAAGTGAATAAAGTCAGACTCAGAGGGACAAAGGAAGCATGTTTTCCCTTCTATGTGGAAGCCAGATTTCGCTTATGAACTTGTCAGTACACACACCGTGAGGTAGGTTAGTGTAGACAAAAGTATTGACTGTGATACGGTCGATTCAAGGGGGAATCACATGGTGTAATTCCTGAGAAAGGCAAAGTCACAGTTCAGCAAAATGAAACACCAGGATGTGGGAACTACAAAAGTGTGGGGTGGGGTACAGACAAAGAGGGGGCAGGGGGAGATGACAAATGAGGAGGAGCAGAGGGCAGGGTGCAGTCAGGAATCCGAGGCAGACCCTCCAGAATTAAGAAGAGTGAGGGAAGGGGTGGATGAAGGAGGGGTGGGTGATACTGTTGGAAGGGTGACATCGATCAAGATGCGTTGTGTTCATAAACTGTGTTGGTGAATAGCAACTCCTTTGCACGTCTACTTACAGACAGTAAAATAAAAAGATCCTAGGTGTAACTGTGTAGCTGCAGGTGACAGACGAGGCGGTGGCCAGGGCGTCCAGCCTGGGTGGCTGCTGGCCTTCCTTCACCCTGGTGGAGACTCACCCTCCCGATGGATGGGTGCTTGGCTGAGTCTCGAGGAAGCTCTGGAAGCCACGAGGCTGTGTTCTACTTAGCAGCAGAGGAGATGGAGGGCACACTTTGTCCAGGAGGCTGGGTAGAGGACCCATGTGGGTGGTCATGGGGCTGGCCACATCCTCACAGCTGGAAGTGACTAGAATGTTCTTCCACCAGCAGAGGCCTGAGCCTGGCTGCAGCAGTCAGTGTCCAGCCCCAGCACCAGCCCATGTAGGGTGACGGTGTGGAGGGTTCAGTGACTTCCTTCCATGTTCCAAAGGAGACAGGGTGAGCTGGTTTTTCTACACCTCAGTAAGACATCTTGAAGTGTGCGTCTGTGTGGGATGGATGGAAAGGATTCCCTGGGCAAAGTCCCTGGGGACTGGAGTTGGCTGTCTCCTCCTCCACAGCTCCGCTCCCCCCTCAGTCCCCCCACCCCCACCCCCTACCCCACACCCCTCCGCCTGGGTCAGAACCACTGGTGTGCACCCTGGGATTTGGGTTTAGAGAACGGTGTGCAGCTTGCGCATACAGGTGCGAGTGTGCATGCCACGCATGTGCATGTGTGTGCCTGTCTGTGTGTGTGTGCTTCTGGGCACGTGTGTCCACCGGGAACTGAGTGCATGTGCACGTGTGTGCATGAACGCATGTGTGTGAGCATGCTCATATCCCGGAGTGTGTGTGTGTGTGTGTGCACGCAGCATGTGTGTGTCTGTGCGTTCACAAGCCAGGACCAGCTTGCACAAAGCCTCTTAGGAACAGCGCACTTCTCTTTCCCAGGGATTGGAGTTCCAGAAGAGAGGCCCAGATCCCTGGCCCGCACTTCCCGGATCCTCCCGGCGCCCCTCCCCGCACTTCCCCCACTTCCCGGATCCTCCCTCCCCACTTCCAGCACTTCCCGGATCCTCCCCCCCACTTCCCCACTTCCCGGATCCTCCCCCCCACTTCCCCACTTCCCGGATCCTCCCCCCCACTTCCCCCACTTCCCGGATCCTCCCCCCCACTTCCCGCACTTCCCGGATCCTCCCCCCCACTTCCCGCACTTCCCGGATCCCCGCCACCCACCCCTCCACCCCGCCCCGGGCCTTAGGGAGAGAAGGGCAGAGGAGCTCAGCCCGTGCGAAGGGAGGGGCACACTTCAGAGGGCCGAGGGCCGAGCTGCGTCCTGCCCTCGCTGCCCGAGCCCTGCGCTCGGTGCCGCGGCCAGCAGCGGCCCGGGACAGCCGCGAGCGGTTCTGCGCGTGCGCGGCGCGGCCCCGGGTCTGCGGGAGCGCCGGCTGTCTGCGCGTGCGCGGCGCGGCCCCTAGGCGGCGCTGGCGCTCCACCAGCCTCCGCCGGCCGGCGCGGTCAGCCCTGGTCAGCCCCGTGTGGTCAGCCCGGCGCGGTCAGCCCCGAGTGGTCAACCCGGCATGGTCAGCCCTGGTCAGCCCCGTGTGGTCAGCCCGGCACGGTCAGCCCAGCGTGGTCAGCCCTGCGTGGTCAGCCCGGCACGGTCAGCCCTGGTCAGCCCCGTGTGGTCAGCCAGGCGGGCTCAGCCCCGAGTGGTCAGCCCCACGTGGTCATCTCCACGTGGTCAGCCTGGCATGGTCAGCCCCACGTGGTCATCTCCGCGTGGTCAGCCCCTTGTGGTCAGCCCTGTGTGGTCAGACCCGCATGGTCATCTCTGTGTGGTCAGCCCCGCGTGGTCAGCGGCAGCCTGGACCTTCCCTCCGGATTGGCTTGCATTCTGGCAGTGCAGTCTGGACTCCGGGCTATGAAGAGCAGCAGGCTTGCACTCTGGGGGCCTTCCAGGCCTGGCACTGGACTCGAACTCACAGACCGCCAGGTGGGGCGGGGACTGCACAGAGCATAGCGCCTTTGCCAGAAGAAGGAACCGAGGGTGGCTTGGTCCTCACCCCGACCCGAGGGACTGGGTTTTCTGATTTCTCTAAGGTGAAAATGGCTGAGCTGAGTTGTTTCTACTAAGAACCTTCCAGAACATCCATCCTTACAGGCTAACTCTGGCCCTGGGCCAGTGGCCTCTGGCCATTCCTCCACATTCACGCCTCCAAAAGGCATCAATCGAGCAGGGCCGAGTCCTGGCAGTTCTGGAGGCTGTGCAGGGCAGACCCGGGGTGGACGGGCCAGACAGGGGGCTCCAGGCTGGGGAGCATGGCCAGTCCGCAGGCACCCCTCCATAAGAGCATCAGGAAAATGAGGGGTGGCTTGTCCACGCTCTGCCCTCAGTGGCTGAAGGGCTTACCCTGCTAAAGGACAGCCCACGGGTGGAGATTCATGTGTGGTGACAGAAACAGGAACTTAAACAAGGTTCCTGGGCGTAGGCCGCTGTCACTCTCTATGTAACTAACCAGTGTGGAGAGAAACGGCGTCTTAAGGCTTTGCGGGCGGAATGGCTGGGAGCGGAGGAGCAGGAGGTTTGTGGTCAGGGGTGACGGCTTCAGGCCATGGCCCAGGCCCAGACCCAGGCCTATCTGGCTGACTGGAAGTCTGTTCGGCCAGGGCCTTTGCTGCTGCGTATCGCACAGGAGAGTGCGTGCACACAAATAATACTATTTGTGTTAAAACAGGTGAAGCCAGAACAAGTTGGATGAGAAGTTTAGGTGATTAGATTACGCTTTTTCTTCTATTTCATTGCGATGCGGTCAGTCAGACAGCTGATCAGAGTTAAGAGGTACCTGACCACCACTGGCTGCCCCGACAAGGATGAACCCCACTATTTTGGGGGTTCACAGCCTTGGGCTTTCTGCCCACCCATCCAGCTCCACCCTGGAAAACTGGCCCTAAGCAGGACACCACCACAGATCCACCGAGCACAGCAATGCCGGCACCCAGTGGAGTTTCCCCCCACTTCCATGAGCAGGCACGGCAGATGTCCAGGGACCTCTGCGTCACACTGCCGCGCTCGGCCCAGCCCACGGTGCGTCCTGCTGCCCAGAAGGGTCCCTCAGAGCACTGCTGTGGGAAGCCCTCCGCAGCCCGGAGCCACCAGGAAAAAGGCATCCTGTGCCCTCCGTGGGGCAGCCTGCAATTTCTTGCCCTGGGAAAACAGGCAGGGGGTAACCTGCCCATCTCTGGTCTGCACTGGGCTTGAAGCGCCTCTGCTCTGGTGGGGGTGTGATCCCAACGCTTTTCAACCCCAACACACTTCTGTCCCTAAACCAGGGTGGCTAGACTGGCTGAAATGGCTTCAACTGAAATCAGGTCTTAGAGTCTAAACACAGGTCTTTGATTCATTTTTATTCTTACTATACTGTTTCTTTCTCCTTAAGAAACCTGAGCATCCAAACGTCCCATTGACATTTCACAGTGGTATTTGTTGATCCTTATGGTGATATAGTTGAGCTTTTAGGCTTTGAAATTTGCAGTTCAATGCTTGAATCATTAAACTTCTGTTTCATATTTTAACCACTGACTAAAGAATGATGTTAATGAAACCAGCACAATAAAAGAGTCTCCGGGTAAAATGTTCATAGAATAAGCATTTGTCCTGGTTTTTGCATTGTTACTGTGAGGATTATTTAATCTTCCTTTGGAGCCTGTGTGCTACTAGACATGTAGGCATGGCATCCATACATCACACATGGTTGCGTGTCATGTGTCATTACAGAATACGCCGGACACGCCAGTGGAAACCTCTAGTTCCACACAGGTCATTCACAGGCCCCATTACTGTGCTTCTTGAGCACGATTGATAAAGGTGTGCAACTATTGCACATCTGGTTTGCAAAAACGGTTTGCAAATGTTTGGGCACACGAAGAGGAAGGAGGAGGATAGTGAAGAAGTAAGAGAGGAGGAAGGCTGACACAGAGTCTCTGGGAGATGGTGAGGAAAGGAATGGAGCAGCTCAGGGAGCAGGGAGAAGTGGAGGCTGAGACTCCAGTGAGCGCCCTGTGGGACCGCTACCCACGCCCGAGCCCCGGCCGGGTGGGAGACGGCACACCACGCATTGTTGTTTTTTTTTTTTTTTAATGAGAGAAATAGGCATTTCACCACTTTAAATGGAAACTAACAAATGAAAAGCGCCGGGAGTTTTGGCAGGTGAGAGTTTCATTGACAGGAGCAGCATGTCCTCCAAGTGCACGCGCACCTCGGGCCGAGGGGACCACGCCACAGCCCCGCGGGTTCACTTCCCCAGCGCCTCACCCCGTCCCATCGGGCTGTGAGTCAGGCCTCTCCGTGTCCGTCGGCACGTGTGGACTGCTTGTTCTTCAAGGCTGAAGATTCATGTGTACGAGACAAGTGCTCCTCCACAGAGCCACGGCCTGAGCCTCGGTCCGTGGCCTTTGGTGGGGTGTGGACTGTGTTGTGTCCCTGCTATAGGTGTCTGGACCCGTGTCACACCCCGGTGCTGGTCCTAAGAGTCCTTCGAGCCACGTGGCTTCCAGCCATGAACGTGGGCCAAAAGTGCAGCCTCAGGTGTCCACGGGGTGGGGTCTCTTGCTTGTTTGTCTGGAGGTGCCCACTGCCCTTGGTGCTCTGGGGCCTCCTGAAGGACAGCAGTCTCAGTGGGGTCGGCCAGTGAGTGTCCTCCTCTGTAAAGACCCTACTGCCAAGCAAGCTCATGTGTGCTGGTGCCTGGCCTCGGGAAGCCCACGTGTGTGTGTGGGGGGGGGACACACTTGGAGCCATCAGCCTCAGTTCCTGAGTTTGGACACAAGCGCAGTCCATGCCAAGGCCCACTGCCCACTTTCAGAGAGAGACGTAAAGCGATTTCACCCAGGCCTGTCCCTCTTAGCCTGAGCTCTGTTCCCGCCTGCTCCGGGCCACCCCACATCCCCCACGTAACTCCTGGGGCACCAGTTCTAAATGAAAGAGGAGCAAGCTGGGTTGGGATTAATTACACACAAATGGTGGCTTTCATGATTCGCAGTAGTTTCTGGGACAAAGAAAAATCAACTATATCCTGAGACATTTATAATTTATGCTACTCAGTTAAATTTTTCATTCTTAATATGGCACCGCATTAACCGATAAGAAAAAAATCATTGTTTTTAGCCAATGTGAATGAGAGAAAAGACCATTCTGATATTTAGTAGCAGATTCACAAAGATGCGTAGCTCTAGAAATGCGTGCTGATAAAGGAACCAGAGATAAAAAAAAACATATGTATTTGTAAAGATAATCAAAGTGCCATTTATTTAGAATAAAACATTTAAATCAACCCACATACCCAGTATTAAAGAGGTGACTAAATACCTCAATACATCTTTAGAGCAGACCATTCGTCCACTGAATTATATTCCCAAAGTCTGATTTGCATAGGGAAATCTGGTTAAACATATTTTCACAATTGTGTATCTACAAATCAGCTGTGGCTCTAAAAGTAATTACCACTGGGTCACTCAACGATGCCATTACAACTGATGGTGAGTGTCTTCTGGATAGATTTTTGTGTTCTGCAGGCACCTCATAAAGAAACTGTGTAGAGCTGCATGGAGAGCAGAAGTAGCCATGCTGCCCTGAGGTGCAGCCCAGGGCCTGGCACGGGTGAGGGGTAGGGCCGAGGGCCTGGGAAACGGGCGGTAGGAAGCAGCTCTGACATCACCTTGCACACACAAGTGCCCGTCGGGAATTCCTCGGCCCAGCTTGGTTCTTCAGTTTTAATGAGAAGTCGAGGTGATATTCCTGCTGCAAGATTCAAAAGGAAAACTTTCGGTGAGGCAGAAGTAAATGTTTCAGCCATAACACTGAATTACAGAGAAGACTAAAGCATGGAGAAAATCTGAAGTGTTGTGACTGTAATAAAAAAGAATAATTAACACCGAGAGAGGAGCCTTGCCCGATGGCGCAGAGAGAGCAGCTGGAGAATCACCCATCCAAGTGTCGCAGCAACCAGATTGCTTTCATCACAGGGCTCATCTCCTGACAACTCTCTAACTCCCTATTCCAATGTGACGCGAGCAGGAGTCCAGGCTGCTTTCTTCCCATCCATTCTCTTTCCCACAAACAACACGTGGAGAGAAATTGCCTGGGATTTCTGAGGTGGGCCCTGAACTCCCCTGGTAACCTAAGCAGCGTTTTAGTTAACTCTGGGAAGACACATCGCCCGCCTCTCCAGAGAGGTGCATCCGGTGCCTTTGAGTCCATCGACCCCCCTCGGTGGGGTCGGGACTGCAGCCCTGCACTGCTGGCCTCCCGACGCCACGCAGGTGCGAATCTGAGGTAGGGGGTACACCCCAGTGACCCCCACACTCCTCGGACCTCACCCCGGCTGAGCCCCGCTTGGTGCTAGGCCAGGCCCTGGTTGCGTGAGGCCCCATGACCCAGGTGAGGCCAGGGCAGAAGAAGACATGGATCTATTAATCTAATAGAAACTTTTATCCTCACAGTTGTGTTGCGTTCATATGCTCCTCCAGTCCATTGGAAGGGAGAGAGGGCTTTGTTCTCAGTGGAGAGAGGGGCATAAGGTTGGGGTGATAGCAGACAGGGAGATAGAAAGCCAGGGAGCAGCAGCAAGTGACAGGAGCCTCCGGTCTGAATGCCGTGCACGCTCTGTGCTGCATCCATCCACAGAGCCCGCTCCCCACCCATGGGGGCCTCCGTTTAAACCGCTGCTCCCAGACAGTAGCTATTCAAGTTGTTTTAACAAGCACACCCACAGATAGGCCCTGGAGAGGTGCACACTCACGGCCACTTACACTCTGAGAACTTTTGTGACCTTGCTTTGGGTTCCAACGGATCCTCATTCCCTCCCCTGGACAGCTGTGTGCCAGCTCCCCAGAGAACCACCTTCCTCCATGTCTGTAACAGCAAGTCAGCGGCCCTAACTACCATGGGTTCTTGTTCTCAGTGGGACACTGTCTGTTACTTGATATTAGTTTGGTGATTTCTGGGACCCACAGCAGAGCTGTGCTCCTATGGAAGTCTCTCACTCTGGGCATGGAGAAATGCTGAGAGAAAATTGGCCACGTCTTTCTAAACATGGGTAAAATTGCAGAATGGACACTTCGGGTGCCCTGGGGTGTAGACATCACAATGAATGTGATTTTTAAGTGATTTATCCACAAGCTCAGCCCTGTACCAATTGGATGCACCCATATGCAAGATGCAGCATGGAGAAGAGGAGGGCAGAGCCCAGGGAAGCAGTGTCCCCAACAGAGACAAAGGAGAAGCCTGCCAAAGGAGCCAGCAGAGCGACTACTCACAAGGAACGTTCCTCCAGCCCCAGGGAGGCAGGTCATGGGAGACTGTAGAAATCAACAGGACGTATCCATACATCAGTTAAATTCAGCTGGAAAGTGAAAGGAACAAAGGAGTGTGTTAACTTCACTGTGCGTCATTTTGCCAAGAAGAAACCCCAAGTCCTGCACTGAGTACCTAGTTCTGAAAACTTTTCAAGTAAAAGAAGGAAGGAGAGAGGAGAGAGACAACTAGAGACACAGGAGAGCGCATACACAAATGCGTGGCCATGAGCAGGAAGTAAAGGCCAAGTCTTTCTGAGCTCTGTATACAGGAAGAAAACAAGTGGGAAGCAGCTACTTTTTGGTGTTTCCTACAAGTCTGCAGGACTTGAAGCTATTTCCAGCTGCCTGTAACAGCGGCGGGAAAATGCTGGGACACTGGGCCTGGGACAAAGTCAGTCATGAACCCTCCCAAGTATGAATGCCTAGAATTTTTGAGGAATGAGATAAAACGTACTGACTCAAGATCTGAACTTGAATTAAGTCAGTACAGTTCAAACTGTCACATACATTTCAACACACATAAGAATGGTTGAGGCTGAGACTCTGGTGAAAACAAGCAAGCAAACAAGCAAGCAAATAAAGATTCCCTGCTGGGAGAAAAATCTCAGCAGGAAACAGAAATGGTAAAATAACCTGCAGAGTTTCAAGGCTATATTTAATAATGCAGAATATGGAAATGAAGAGATATGTCTGAGAGAATCATAGGATACATTTGATATGGAACTGATCCAGCTAAAAATCTTGCAACTAAAACACATGCTTCAAATAAAAGAAACTTGCAAGGTAAATCCTTGACTAAACACAGCGAAAGAGAGAATCAGTGAACTGAAGACACTGGTAAGAAAAACATATCAGAAAGGAGATGTCAAAAGCAGTTAGATGAAAGGAACAATGGAGAGACAGATTGTTTTGAAAGTGGTAACAGCCATGGAATTCCTGTGGTTCGCAGACATTCAGCACAATTCCAGCATGGAAAAGTAAAATGAGTAAAATAAGTGTGCTTTAGGTGTATTTTAACAATGACAATATAAAGTAGAAACTGAGGAAAACTTAATATGTCTCAAATTAAAAAGAACAATCTCACATTTGCTGATGTGAACAGTCACAATGGAATTAGCCATCTTCTAGACATCATGGGGAAAAATTATCCAAAGTGCTGAGAAAATATAATGGTAGATGCAGTGTTCACTCTCCCTTCTGTTGAAATATGAGGACAAATTATAGGCATGTCCAGGCAAATAAGAGCTGGAGTTTAGCTGAGACCCACCCTAATGAATTAAAATAGTTACTAAAGAGTGTGATTCATTTAGAAAATTATTTCAAAAGGAATAAATATACAGAGATCATAAATCAACAAACAAATCATATTATTAACATAATTCTTGGTTAAAAAAACACCACTTATGTTTGATACAAAATTGAACAAAATAATCATAATAACAAGTAAAACAGTTGTTTGGAAGTCAGACCCTGCTAGGTTCTTGCATATTTAAAAGGAGACACTTCAGGGCTGGGAAGGTGGCTCAGTGGTAGAGCGCTTGCCTTGCATGCTCAAGGCCCTGGGTTCGATTCCTCAGCACCACATAAGCAAAAAGAAAAAAGCCGGAAGTGGCGCTGTGGCTCAAGTGGTAGAGCGCTAGCCTTGAGCTGAAGAGCTGAGGGACAGTGCCCAGGCCCAGAGTTCAGGCCCCACGACCGGACCCAAAAAATAAAAATAAAAAAATAAAAGGAGACACTTCAGTAAGTGACAAATGGATGTTTAGAAGCAAACATAATAAATAGTGGCATGATGATGGTACTTAGATCGTGTGATTGCTGACTAGGTTAGGGACATATGTAACATAAATATAATATATAAAGTATATTGCTATAAATGCTATGCATTTGTGACAGTGCTGAAATAATGGACTGGAAAAATACACATAAAATTAATGATTGCTTTAAGTCTGAGGAGTAAGATGGAGAAGGCAAATAGGACTGGGAAGGAAGTTGGGGAAATGCAACTTCTAGGTTGTCTTACAGTTTCTATGACTTGAGTGTCTACGATATACACTGAGTAATAAAATGGTGTGCCCTCAGCTGCTTGTCTGGCGTGGGCCTTCCCCAGGATGTGGCCCTTGGCTTGCTCCCACAGCTTCTGGGCGTGTGACTGATGTGGCAGTCATTAGGCTTCCTGTGTGCTGGCTCCATTTGGAGCACTTCACCTCCACTGACCCTGGCTGACCCTGGACAGCCATGCTAGGTGGGTAGGCTCTGGTCTCCCATCGCCAGACGTGGAGGCTGAGTCTCCCGGAGTCCACGCCAGCCTCCACTGAGGATGCCAGCCCTTTCTTCGCTGAGCTGGCTTGCACCCTGCATATATCTTGGGCCAACCCTGAGGCCGGCAGCATGCCCCACCCTGCCCCGGCCACAGCAAAGCATCTCCAGGGGCAGCTGATATTGTCTAATCTGTGAACTCACTCACAGGTGAGAAGCTGCCTTTCACGATGTTCCCCCAGCTCCATGCCGGGAGCCCATGGGTGTCACTGGCATGGATGCACAGGACAGAATAACACACAAAGATAAAATAACAAACAATCCCAGGAATGGGGGAAACATACTTTTGACAGTTTGGTAGTCTTCCCTCCTATTATTTTTTAGTGCATTTATTTCACAAAATATGGGTGACTGAATAAATAAATATGCATTTCCACTTAGTACTGTATGATGAATAATCTTCCTACCACTAACTAATTTTTAGGTAATGTAATTTTAACACTTCACATTTCATATCACCACTTAACATTCCATTTTAGGACAATCAATGTAACTGAATACATTATTGAAATGTAGCCTGCCTCAAATATTTCATCCTCACCCCTTATAGTGAATTAATTCTATTCTTATATAGTTTGTGTGTTAATTCCTTATGGAATAAATTATTTTCAAATTAAAAGATATTCCCAGGTAAAATTTTTTCCTTGTATGTTTTTACAGATGCCATCTCCCAAATTTCATCTCTAATTAAAATCCTACCCGAGATGAACGCAGTTCCAATGTTGCTAAGCATGGCTGAGCTGTGCAATGTGGCCGATGCTGGTGGCCGGTGGCGGGCGCAGAAGGACGCTCAGCGCAGCTCACTGTGCCTGTACAGAGGTGCATGTCACATCTGGCTCTTCTGATGAAAACTGTTGGTAGCTAGGACAGACCCTCGCCTGAAATGGAACGCGAGAAGGAAACGTCCCAGTGGAGAGGAGAGCACAAACACAGGGAAAGAAGGGAATTGGATACCATGATGTCTGCACGTTTTTTCAAAGCAAACAAATACCCGATTACAAACTATAGTAATTGAAAATCATAGCACTGGAGGTTAGTACCTCTAAGAAGTTTCTGTAGCGATTTGGGGCAGGTTGAAATACTTTAGTGGTTGCAGCATTTATTAACTTGCCTAATTAATGCAAAGTGTGTGTGTGTATGTGTGTGTGTGTGTGTGTGTGTGTGTGTGTGTGTGTGTGTGTGTGTGTGTGTGTGTGTGTGTGTGTGTAGAACTTGCACATGGCTTGCCAGATTTGTTCCTATCCTAAAGACGCTTCCTAGTCAAGCTCTGCCTTGGCTCTACTGAGAGGCTGTAGTGTAGGAGGTCCACTGCTCACTCCTGCCCTGGGTCTGACTGCCTTTCCTGTTTGGCATGTGGAAATGCCACGCCCAGCATCAGGCCAGCAGCATTGGACCCAAGGGTGTGGGAATGTTGGATGGAGATCCTCGGTCACTGAAACGGAAGATCAAGCGTCTCTGGATAGACTCAGGTTCTCACCAGGCAGATGGCCAGGGGAAAAGTGTGGACACGTTGTGATTCAGGCTCGAAGCTCAGCTCAGGTTCCCGTGGACGGAGGGTGACTCCTGCAGATGGGCACGTCCGGGATGTCCTCTGAGCCAGCCACCTTGGAACATCTGCCAGCCTTGGAGAAGCCATGGGAACCGTGTCTGCAGCATATGGGTCCTCGGGGAGCCAGATGAATGACCAGCAAACAAGCAAATCAGAACCATGGTAGGCAAAGACTTTCTGAGTAGACAGGAGATGATGCGAAGGTGACTCCAACGAAAAGCTCCCTGATCTTTGCTTGCCTTGTCTTTGAAATCAACACAGATGAGCCTGACATGAGCCCTTGGGAAGTAAGAGCTGGATGGAGACTCCAGAGGAGTTCTTGAGTTTCTTGGCCATTTGGCATGTGGGATTTTAGAAGACCCCACACTTTTTACTTGTCATGGGAAAGTATTTATATTCATCCTCACGTGTGTGTGTGTGTGTGTGTGTGTGTATGTGTGTGTGTGTGTGGTTGAATCTGTGCACAAATAGGGACTATAGAGGTGAGCTGATGAGAGAGGTAGACTACGTACACGCTAAGACAAGATGGAAAGAAAACTCAGTGGATCCACTCAGGAAAATCCCACTATGATGCCACCGTCGAGTGTAGACAAGGTTGTCTACCCCAGTGACGGCTGCATTTGGCCGAGACAGTATTGCACTCAATGCTGGGCCACCCTGACCAAAGGAGGGAAAGTTATGAGCTTATTAAACCGCGTGGCCGCCGCTTGATTGAGTATCTGGGTGCTGAGCTTATTTTCCCCTTCTTTGAATTCACACTTCATCAACCATGATAGCCAAGCTCTGGAACAGATTTTGTGGTTCGCTGGACCATGGTGATCTACGAGCCCACAGCAGGCCGAGGACTCTCAGAAATCCTGAAGTGGAGAGAAAAGCCACTGGGATTGGACTTGAGAACTCTTGCCCACTTTTCAAGGTGATACGTGAAGATTCCATGTATTAAACCTACCTCAACGCACCTACTGAGCACCCGTGAGCTAGGCTAGATGACTCTTTAAACACTCACCGTCCCTGATTTTGTTCCTAGTCTTATTATCAGAGTGCAAAACAGTGTGTATTCCTTCTGTGTTTGTGTAAAACACATACAAATTCACTGAGATAGCTTTTAAAGCAGGAGGAAAGAATTGCACGGTTATAGGGGGGCTGCGCTTTCAGACATCTGCTCCCCCAGGAACATGGGAAGGCCACCACTGCCGTCCTAGTGAAGTCCAGGCTCATAAGCCAGACACCACGAATCACCAAGAGCTTCAAGGTGACCCCAGGAGCGGGCATTCCCGCCTCCCTGTGCAGGACCTGGAAGTGTGTGTGTGTTCCCCCCACGTGGCAGACTCCAGACACACTGCCCTTTAGGACCTTCTGAACTGTCTGGCCGTTTGCCTTCTCTAGATGTGCTGGGGGCGTGAACTTGGGCGGGTGTGCTGAAGAGGGGCTGTTCCAGGCCACAGCTGAGTTGGTAACACTGTCTCCAAGGTCCTGATGAGAAGGGAGCTGAGGCCATCAGAGTATGCTGCTCTCCTGAGCCAGGGCCCAGGGCTCTGAGGCTGCCCCTCCATGGTACCTAGATGGTCTAGAACGTGCTTTGCTCTCAGTGCTCTGGGCGTAAATAACCCGCATGCTCAGCCCTGCTCCTCAGTGACAGCGGAGGATGAGAGGGAGCTACTGGAGCGCCGGGGCAAACACCACCACACAATACGATAAATACTTCTGACTGCTGAAACGGACACACCATGTTGAAGCTACACACTGCCTAACTTGACACCAGGACGATGAACGCATGGAGCTGTTTGGTCCTATTCCTTGTATCTGTGGCTCCAAACCAGCCTGACTTTGCAGGGGGCCCTTGTGGAGGCTTGGATACATGTTTAATTTTTTATTTTGGTGCCTTTGGTGGGCTGCTAAAGTAAGTGGAGTCCTGGGGTGCTGCTAAAGCTCCATTAGCAATCCACCTACAATGTCAGTCCACCGAGGTGGGGGGACACTGGTGCAGGCCCAGCAGCTTTTGTGGGCTCTGACTCTGATAGCCTCAGCGGCTTCTGCCCCTCAGAAAAGCAAGCTGTCCAATTGTACCTGACATTAGCCTTCGAAAATGCTGAGATTGGAACAATTGAACAATCGTGTTCCTTGTCCCACCTGTTAATTTCACATCCATCTGCCACCGTCCCATGTCTTCAAATGAAAGAACGCAGTCATAAATGTATGTGTGTATGTATGTATGTGAGAATAGAAGGTGGGACCTTGAGGAGGTGAATGGGGATGGGAGGGGGAGGGGGAGGGGAGGACTGACTGATTGACATGCAATGCACACACACACATGGACATGTTAAGTTGGAGCTCCCTCGTGCAACTATTAGAAAACAATATTTTTTAAATCCATTAGATAAATCCTGTTTAAACCTAAGTTGCTTTAAGTTCATAAATGTTTAGATATCCGAGAGCTCTGTGCTATAGAAAAAACAGTTTATATTTAATTTCTCTGCTGAAATGTGAATGGAAATTTGAAAAGCTGAAGAACAGGCTCAATTGGTTTAACTGGCACACATGGGCTACAAAATCCAAAAGAAAATGAAGAATGAAAAACGTCAGAGAAGTTCACACATACCAAATGCTTGAAAGTTGGAGTTATCCTGTCCACTGAGCTATTGAGGAAACAAAACAACCTAGAACAGCAACACTCATTTTCCCAACCAATAGAACACCTATCTCAGGGGGCAGATGAAGTGTGTTAAAAAAAATTTGGTCTTTATAGTCTACGTGAAATGTACTGAAAGCTCCAGGCATTGCTCGGCCTTTCAAAAGAACTTGATAAGCAAGTTTATGTAAGTTTTCCTTTTCCCTCACATTGCCTACTCATAGACAGCCAGTGATGGAGCATGAACCAAAGCAGACTTTGCAGGTGGAGGAGGAGGAGGAGGGGGAGGGAGGAGGAGGAGGCGGAGGAGGAGGAGGAGGAAGAAGAGATGCAATAAAAAAGAAAGAAAGAAAGGAGGTAAGGAAGAAGAAAGGAAAGAAGAAAGGAAGGGAGGAAGGAAAGAAGGATGAAAGGAGAGAGGGAAGAAAGAAAGGAGAAAGGATGGGGGAAGGGCAAAGAAGAAATGAAAGGAGACAGGAAGGGAGGGAGGGAGGGATAGCAGGAGGGAGGGAAGAAGGGAGAAGAGAAGATCTTGGGATGGATGATGACCTGCTACTCTGTTTCCTGGTCTTTGCAGAACTTCTACTGCTGAGGCTGAGGAGGGAACCCTATCAATAACTTGGCTCATTAGTCATAAATTAGAATATCACTTAGGCAGAAAATGTCGATGAAACGAGCCCATAATTAACAGCTTGTGTTCAGCACCGCCGTCCTGTGTTTGCCGGACGCCCATAGGAGCAGAGGCCGTTGGGAGAGCGTCAGAGGACACACAGGTGACACTGGACGCTGTCCTTTCTTCCCTGTGGCCTGGAACCTAACACAAATGTTCAGTACTTAATTAAGAGTGCTTTCCTCAATGACGCTGAGCTGAGGTTTCATGTTTGAGATCCAGGCTTCTAAAGGAGGTTCATTATTTGTTTCAAGCATCGAGCTTCCAAACATCGATAACATTATTTTCCAGGGAAAAGAGCTGGTATGCTTATGTCTGGGGACATACAACAGACAGTTGTGGATTGAGTTAAAGTATCTCAGTTACAAATACACAGAGAGGATGAGATGCGAACACAGTGCGGTCTTCACTCGGATTTTTCTCCATGCTGGGTAAATGCTGAGCCCCTGATGTTAGTTGCAAATGTGAGCCGCAGCTCTCAGACCGCTGCCAGGGTGACTGCAAACACGGCTGAGGCAGCTGCGTGTTCCCTGGAATGTGTGTCTGTCGGCTCAAAAATCACCTCAACGGTGATGCGGGACTACGCTCTCTCTGGGTCTCTCCAGTGAAGGAGCCAGGGAACAAAGACCCAGGATGTTCCGAGAGCACAGCCCCTGCCCCGTCCCTCACTCCAAGAACACACCAGGCTTTCCCGGGCCCACAGTGGGCATGCCACAAGGCCGCACAAGGAGGAGACGCATTGAAAGTCCAACCTTGAGATCCTGACCGTGAAACATTCCCATCTCTCCAGCCCATTGGCTTGGTTTGTGGGAAACTCCGTTTCCACTTCTTAGAGCTTGAAATGTCTGAGCTACACCTGAATGTATACTTGGGCCAGTCTGGCTGTGATTTGACTGAAAATAAGTCAAGGTCCTGCTTTTGAGATCCAAGAGATAGTGTTGGATTTCACAGGAGTATCCCAAATATTTGTATAAAATAATTCTCAAAGTGTCCCATAAATTTGCTTACACTTAAGCATTTCTCTGTTACATAATATCTATTAAAAGCATTTGGCCTCGGTACTCTAGGGAAATGACCCGAGAGTCTAATCATTCAGGAAATATTTAAACAAAAAACAGTCGCAAGAGCTAAGGGACCAACCCTGTGTACCATCCTAATTAAAATAAACTCAGGCACAGAGATTGCATCTGCTGTGCGGCCAGGGACAGGCGGGGGAGGCTGACTCCCCCATTTTGGGAGAGGTTAATATAATAAGAAATGAGGTCCTACTCAGGTTTGAAGAGCACCTTTAATTGTTTGGTAATATATACACTCTGAAGTATTTCTCCTCAGCCAAGTGAAAGAGCAAAGATAAAAATATTTAGAGTGCAGATAAAACGCCGCCTGGGCTGTGAGGGTGACCTCGCGGGTGAGTTGTGAAGCAGTAACATGTAACTGAGACCTTAGTGAGACCAAATGGCCCAGGAGTACGCTCATCAGCCGCACGAACGCAGTGGCCACTGAGTTCCTCTGTGTCTGATGAGTAACTAACGCCAATAACAATTTCTTCAAAATTAACCAAACGGATGCCTCCCACGGTCCATGTGTCAGAGCTTAACAAATGTCTGTTTCATTTGCTTCCGTGGTCACACAGGAAGCAGATGACACACAGGGCTGAGCCGACCCCACAAAGTGCGGCCATCGTCCCGTTGTTCTAAGTTTTCTACATGCACCGCCTCAGCTCTTTGTAGGATGTCAGGAAAGGGACAGTATCCTATTTTGTTGCTGAAAACAAAATGGAGGCACACGGAAGGGCCTAGCGCAGCACTCCGAGCCTGGGGTAAGTCTGGGAGGGAAAGAGGGTCCTCTCCTCCCACACCTGCCGTCTTCACCCCAGACACAGTCACCTGCGCTGATGAACGCAGAATTACAGAAGAATACGATGTGCCGAGTAAGATTTCAGCTGCTTAACCCTTGAGTTCTTACTCTTAAAAATGGAGTTAAAGATCCAGAAAGAAGCAAGGGGCAGGATGTCCAGGCAGGGCAGAGGGGTAACGTAAGAGTTTCCCGCAGGGGTTGGCTGAGTCCCGAATGCTCAGGGCTTCCCACGGTGCATGGACTTGCTCTGAGAAAGGAGAGAAGGTGGAGCCTTCCCAGGGAGCCAGAAAATGTGTTTGCTCCTGCCAAGGAGAAAGCAAACCCAACTCAGTGAGTACCGGGGACAGGGTGCAGACGCTTCCTGCAGAAGGATGGCGAATGAAAGGCTAGATCAAACCTCCGTGAAACAAGACTCAATGAAATCAAGCTATTCTAGGCATCATACTCCAGAATAAAGCTCAATCATTCTACCAGGAATACAATGCTGATCTAAAAATCCACCAGGGTAAAATTCACAAAGACTGACATCTAGAAATACTTACCAGTCATACAAAAAGCAGGAGAGGAAAAAGATCAATGAATCCAAACGGAGCCAAAGTCGACACATGTGTTGGAATCAGCAGATAAAACATGAAAGCAACAGTGACTATGGTCTCCATGTGTGCTACATGTTACGTAGAAATTCAGAAATCAAACATAATATACAGAGAAAACTACAATGCATCAGATGAAAACTGCTCTGGCCATGATTAGTGGCACACTAGATATTATGAAAGAAAACACCTGTGAATTTGAGCATATGGCAAATACACACTGGAGTAGATAGCACCAGAACTATTAAAATGAAGTTGACAAAAAGGATTTGCCAAACAAGCAGAGCACCATTCAACACAAAAACTAATTCAAAAAGCCCTAACTGTGTATATAATTGGAGTGTAGAAAGCTAAGAAGGGTCAGGAGAATGGAAAGCATTTTCAAGCTCTGATTAGAAATTATAAACTCACAATGTGGTAATTTGGTGACTATGAAATCCTAAGGAGTTTGTTTTGTAAAATTACAGCCCACAAAAGCTTAATGAGCCCAAATGCAAGAAAAGCAAAGAAAACTATAACAGCAATCAGAGCAAACGTCTCGAAATCACTCTGTCCTGGTGACCTGTGCACGTCACACGTGGCCGCGAACGGGGTGGAGAGAAATCGTTTCCTGTCTTTGAGAGGCTCTGGCCTCTGACTCCGGTGCAGGAGAGGTGCAGCCGGCTCCCTGCTTGAGCGGCCTTTTGGGAGGCTGGGTTTGTGGTGACAGACTGCGGAAATGCCAAGCAAGCGTGGGCCCTGCTGCTCAGGGCGTCACGTCCTCTGTGGGATGAGGGGTGAAGCAAGGCAGGGGTGCCCTGGAACACGTCACCTCCGAGTAACCAGAGCCGCTGCAGCTGTGGCTGCGCCAGCCGTAGTTCCCTTCCAGAGCTGGAGTGCCCAGGCTCCCCTGATTTTAGGCTGTGCTAAGGATGCACACCCACCTGGCGCGTGAGGTACCACGTAAGCAGTGTCTCTGGCTCTTTTTGATTTAGTTTCTCTTTCAGGTGCAGTCTATGTTTTCTTTTGACTGAGCTGGCCTTGGACCACAATCCTCCTACTTCTGCCTCCTGTCTAGCTGAGATTACAGGCATGACCACCACTCCCAGCCATCCAGGTGTCTTTTCCTGGTTATACTATTCAAGTATCATGGTTGCTTCCTTACTTACAGCTAACATGCCTGTGACCCTGGGACTCAGATGTGTGTGATTCTTACCAGACTGATGCCAATGGCAGGAACATCTGAAGAAAACTGGGGGTTCTCTGAACTCGAAGAGCCCCCCAGTTCTGTCAACAGAATCCCCATTGTGAACTAAAGAAGCACAGATGTATCCTTTGTCAGAGGAGCTAAGAGATCATTGTTTTAACTCTTTTTCCTGGCTGTGTTCTAATCTCCAAAAGCCAGTGTTCTCAAACACTGGGTAAGCAGAAATGTTCTAGAAGTGTTCTTTCACAATAGAGATGCCCAGCTCTTTCTTCCCCCAGAATCCTGATTCAGTAGGGTGTAGGGGAAGGGGGAGACCGGACCTCCAAAGCATAGGGAAGGAGAGTGAAATTGAGAAGCCACTAAGGGCACAGTGGCCGCTTTGTAGCCGCCTGGCTGGTGGGTGTCTGCAGGACGATTTCAGCGATTTAATTACCTAGAGCCACACTCGAACACCACTATTTGGCCATAATGATTGTCATATCTAATTTTATAGAAAAACTTCAAAACTGTTTATGACAACAATAAAAGGCACTGGTGTGTTTAACCATTATCCACATATCAACATTGATGCCTCTTATAAATTTCAAAACCCCTTTGAGACTCTAGAGATAAATTTGCCCCGACCTCGGCAGGAGTTGGTGTATTTTCTATAACAGAACCAACCACATGGAAGCAACAGCTTCTTAATATTTGGCAAGGAAGAAAAAATGCATGGATTAAATTCAAAAAGGAAGGAAGGAAGGAGAGAGAGAGAGAGGGAGGGAGGGAGGAAGGAAGGGAAGAAGGAAGGAAAGATGGAAGGAAAGGAAAGAGAGGGAGGCAAAGAGGGAGGGAGGAAGGGAGGAAAGGAAGGAAGGAAGGAGGGAGGGAGGGAAGAGAGAGGGAAGGAGGGAGGAAGGGGGAAGGAAGAAAAGCGGGAGAGAGGGAGGAAGGAGGGAAGAAGGAAGGAAGGTAAAAGGAAGGGAGGATGGAAGGAAGGAAAGAAGGAAGGAAGAGAGGAAGGAAAGAAGGGAGGAAAGAATGAGGGAGGGAGGAAGGAAGGAAGGAGAAAGGAAGGGAAGAAGAAGAAAGGAAGGAAGGAAGGAAGGATGGAAGGAAAGGAGGGAGGGAGGGAGGGAAGGAGGGAAGGAAGGAGGGAAAGAAAGAAGGAGGGAGGGAGGAAGGGAAGGAAGGAAGGAGGGAGGGAGGGAGAGAGGGAGAGAGGGAAGGAGGATGGGAAGGAAGGAGGGAGGGAGAGAGGAAGAAAGGAAAGGAGGGAGAGAGGGAGGAAGGGGGATGGAAGGAAGGAGGGAGGGAGGAAAGGAAGGAAGTAGGAAGGGAGGAAAGAAGGAAGGAAAAAGGGAGGAAAGAAGGAAGGAAGGAGGGAGGAAGGAAGGAAAAAGGGAGGGAGGGAGGAAGGAAAGAGGTAGGGAGGGAGAAAGGAGGGAGGGAAGGAAGGAAGGAAGGAGGGAGGGAGGAGGGAAGGAGGGAGAGAGGGAAGGAAGGGAGGGAAGAAGGAAGGAAAGAAGGAGGGAGGGAGGGAGGAAGAGAGGGAAGGAGGAAGGAGGGAAGAAACTCTCTAAGGTGCCGAGGATTAAGTCATCAGAATATGAATAAATGTAAGGGGCTCAGTCAAGTGGTCCATTTCAGCTTTCCCTGCGTGCCCCTCTGTGTGCACGTGCACGCGTGCACACACACACACACACACACACACACACACACACAGACACGAACCTTAGCCTTGTCATTTTTCTATATTTTCTGTGTCCCTTGGGCAACCAGCCTATTACTGTGGACATAATTCTCAGAGGCCTGCTGGGCAGCGTCTCTGTGCTGTCTCTTTTCCAGAACTCCGGTTCTCATCTGCCAGGACACAAGGGTGGAAAGGGAGATTTCTAAAGCTCTGGAGGGCTCCACAGTTACAGAAGCCTGAAGCCTTTTATTCTACAGATCCCTCCTCTTGTGTCTTACCATCAGTGCTCTGCACCTGCACAGTGATAGCCAGCTGCACAACTCACCAGCCTACGGAGACGGCGCCAGGATCTGGAGAACGAAGTGATGGAGTCACTAATGGTTCCGGATGTGTGGAGAATCTGCGGCCAGCGATGGGAAGAAGATGGATGTCTTTTGTGCAATGCCACCCGACACAGGAGCAGAGGAAGTTATGCTCTGACGGTGATGGTTTGAAGTTTTCTGAGATATCACTTGTCTATTTCTTTTTGTGACTTCTGGTAAATCAAGTTTTGAAAATTCTGAGTAAAATTTCTTACATTCACTCCTATTCTGAGTTTAGATTTTAAAACCACTGATGTTGGAATGAATGGCTTTTATGTTCAGTAGGCCAGACATGAGGGTGTGCAGACCAGGGAAGGTGGTGGTTGACAGGAAGGTGAACTGATTCTTCTCGTGTGGAAAACAGCATGGAAATGAACAGCAGAACCGCCCTGCCATGCAACAATCCACCTCCAATGCTACTTAGACAAAAGTTTCCATGCTTGTCAAAGAGACAATGGCACTCTCTTGTTCCCGTTCCCTGCAACACTATTCACAAGGTCAAGCAGAGGAACAGCCCATGCATTGATGGGCAGATGAACAAACACGGTGTGTGTCCATCATAGTCTTAAAAGGGAAACTTGTACCATTTGCAACAGTACAGGTGTGTTGGACGATACTATGCTAATGAAAAGGGTTAGATTCCAAAAGCCACATTCTGCATGCTCTCGCTTATACATGGAATGAGACTCACCACACTCCCAGAAGCAAACTGTGAAAGGGGGCGAGCAGAGGCTAGGTTGGAGAGTATGGGAAATACTATTCAAAAGTGCAAAACTTCACTTATATAACCTGTGTCAATCTACTTCCTTTTGTGTTCTATCTGTTGCACAGGGTGACAAATTCAGCTAACAGTTGAGGTTGTGTGTGTGTGTGTGTGTGTGTGTGTGTGTGTGTGTGTGTGTGTGTGTGTGTGTATGTGGGTGTGTTTTCTTTTTTTTCTTTTTCTTTTTTTTTTTTGTTTTGTCAGTCATGAGGCTTGAACTCTGGGCTTTGGCACTGTCCCTGCGCTCTTCAACGCAAGGTGAGCACTCTACCCTTTGAGCCATAGCGCCACTTCTGGTTGGTTTTCTAGTGGCTTATTGGAGATAAAAGTCTCACAGACTTTTCTGCCTGGGTTGGCTTTGAATCATGGTCCTCAGATCTCAGTCTTCTGAGTAGCTAGGCTGACAGGTGTGAGCCACTGGCTCCCGGAAGAGCTTGTGTAAGTTTTAATGCCTCTGAGAAAGGGGATCTCTAATGTTCTCAGCAGAAGGGGCTTCCATCCAACATTTCAGGTGATGGAGGAGTTGGTTGACTTGACTTACCTTTCAACATCATATTCAAAAATACTACCATAAGAGCACATGGCAGTATGCATAATATCAACCAAAAATAAAAGTAAAACCCACAAAAACCATAACCTCACCTTATAACCCATAATATACATAGATATAATTTAATGGGTAATAACATGTTATAAAAAAGAGCTACAGGGGAAACATTAAGCCAATTTAATAAAAAAAAACACTTGTAGAGGTTGAGCAATTAAAGAAAATTACATCTGAGTTATCTAGTCTTAGTAACACTGACTTGTGAATGAACTGTGATCAGTCTAGACACTAATCAACTAGCTTTCCCCCACCATGACAATCACAGAGAATCATAGCTTCTGAAGTCACTGGATAGTTTCCTCTTAATAGTTGAAAACCAGGTCACTCAAATCATGACCAGGCAAGTTGCCCTCCGAATAACCACGCCCACTTCCAGATTGGAGCCGAGGAACAATGACTGATTGTGATAGTCATAAAAATCATAAAGCAGGGGCTGGGAAGGTGGCTCAGTGGGAGAGCGCTTGCCTTGCACGCCAGAGGCCCTGGGTTCGATTCCTCAGCACCACATAAGCAAAAAGAAAAAAGCAGGAAGTGGCGCTGTGGCTCAAGTGGTAGAGCGCTAGCCTTGAGCTGAAGAGCTGAGGGACAGCGCCCAGGCCCAGAGTTCAGGCCTGACAGCCATGTTTTTCTCTCTCTGAAGCGCAGACCCCTCAGGGAAGACCCTCAAGACCCTCAAGCTGAGGACCAGGGACAGCACCACACAGTGCCCGTGACAAGTGCAGGTGTCCAGCTATCTGAGTCCAGAGGATCTGACAAGGCTCTGAGGGCGTGTCTGCACATCCACGGTGTGCACACCTCCGCCCCCCTCCCTGTAGAACCTCAGTCCACCACGCTCACCCCTGTGCAACACACATAGTGTGCCCGCCTTGAGGTCCCCCTCTGCGAATACAGTAAACTCTCTTCCACCTGAACAACCACGTGGAGGTCTCCTTTCTCCAAATCCCACGGGAAGAAGGATCAAAGGGAAGAAGGAAGAAACCGATCCCTGTGGATGTGGACGGCGGGTAGGGATGCAGCGGCTCCTCGCGAAGGGGCAGCAGCGGTGGCCACTGAAATGAACGCCTCTCCGGCTCCTTTGGGCTCCGTGGGGGAAACAGGCCTAGAGCGCGGCAGCCCTGGGCATGCCGGCCGCTGCAGGGGAACCGAAGCACCCGATGTGTCACACCAGAACTCCAGCCTCACGCTGACAGACTCTGCGCTGGCTCCGTGGCTGCCCCGCCTGCCCTGGGCTCAGGCTGCTGTTTGTCTTTATCCAATAAAACATGTAGGGCACCAGCCCTGTTCCCTGTAACTGGCTACTGAAAAGACCAGGGGCAATTCTGATCCGAATTAGCTACCGAAGCAGGAGAAGGAAGCGGAGGCCGGGCTGGGCCATAGTAAGAGTGGGAGCCACCCCTGGAGGCGCCCACACCTGCCACGTCGGCCAGCCGCGGCTGCTGAGCAAACTCGTGTGTGGCCTCTCTCCTCTGCCCTCCACTTTGGGCAAAGGGGCCGAACTGAGACCATATGCAGAGAGACAGCCCCGCGGACGAACAGAGCGGGAATTATAGGCACATTACTCCCATCTGTTTCTCTTTCAATTTGTTTCATTAAGAAATTAGCAGTCAAAACGGAGTTAGAGCAAACCTTTTCCCGAGCCATCCACTCGTGTGCTAGAATTCATTTGCCACCTACTGGTTTAATGCTATTTGAGCTTGAATGAAGGCAAACCAAACATTATAATGTACCACACTGCTCAATCTACTCCATATAATTAACACCCTGTAATGTCTGTGCAGGAGATTGTATGTCTCTTTTGGGGAAGAGGCTCTTAAATGAGTAAATGAAATTCAGTTTTGACCTTACCTGGAACAGGCGGAGTCCAGCCATAAGGTCCCTGGGCTTTCTTCCCAGCTCTGCAGCCTGGGCTGTGGGGGGCGGGGCAGGCTGCTGGCCCTGGGGCTCTCACTGGTAAGGTAGGCTGCTCCCTGCTGACCCCCTGGGGGCTGAGAAGAACTTCCCTGAGTTAAAGCACTCAGGACAATGGGCTGACTCAGTTAGCTACCATTGTTACATCTCCCTGTCTTCCTTATCCTAGCTAACCTTCTCCCCAGCCCAGCCCTTCTTCCTACCATAAGACAAGGGTATTAGTGCATTAACACATGTTCTTGAATCTGGGAGGGAGGGGAGGGGGGATGAAGAGATGATATAAAATGGCCCCCTGTCCTGAATGCACTCAGAAATATAAATGTGGAATGGACATGCAGATAGGCCCTGCCTATTCTTCCAGAATGCAAGGGCAGAACAGAGAGGACCCAGGGCTCCAGTGAAGCAGCCCAGCTCAGGGGGCTGAGGCTCCTGGGGACCAAGAGGGCCACGAGACCCTGGGCAGCTGCACATGCACGTGCATGCGGTGTCTCTTCTCTGCAGAGCAGAGCGAATAGCACGTGGGGAAGTGCACCGTCCATTTCACTGAACGCTCTGGGCTAGTGTGTCTCCAAGACTGAGTCACAGTCCAGAACCAGAGTCCGCCTGGCACCCGACGCGGCCGTGGACCTGGGTGCAGGGGCAGCGAGGGGATCTCAGGGCTGTTGCGGACACCACTCGGGGATGATGAGCAGTATGCAGCTCTCCAGTGGACAGAGCCACACCGTGGGTGGGCTGGGAGGGACAACCAGCCTGTGGCAGCCATTGTGACATATCTCACGGAAAACCAGCTGGCTTCTGCCTTTTGCCTGCCGGTGCTCCGGGAACACGGGTGCTAGACGGACAGCAGCCAGGCCATTTCCGCACCCACCACCTCCATCTCAGCCTCTTCCTGCTGTCCAGTATCTATAAATAACCCTTCGAGGTTCCTGCCTAGTAGAAAAACGACTTCTCTTTCCAGGACTTCACTGAAAGGCCACCTGTACTTGCTAACATGCGCTCATAAATAAGCAGAACGGGTCCATGTCTACTGCTGGTGTTGACGGAAGTGCTGTCCACTCCTTTTCTTTTGAGTTTCCTTGTCACTGAATTCTGCCAGGACCCCGCAGCGGGGTCTGTCTGTGGGATTGCAGCACAGAGGAACCTGTGGCAGGCGGTGGCTAGGCTGAAGAATGACTATGCTAGCCCGCAGCTCCTGGCGGTGGCACTCTCCTCTGAGATCCTTGGCAGCACCTTCCACAGGTGGAAGTCTCGCTCAGATGTTCTGTCGTTGCTGGATATTGTCCTTCAAACCGAGAAGTGCGTGAGGTGGTCGAGAGTAACGAGGTCTGAAGGGGTAAGCGTTAAATCAGTTGTCGTCTTTGTATGATGAAACATTTCTGGGTGAGTCTTACAGGAGTGTGTACACAGATGAAAGCACACATGCATGTATCACACACACGTATGCACGTACACACACACATACCACTGTGTTTAGCAGTTGTGAACCACCGCAGATGGGCTGGATACGACTCCCTTGATCTCTGTCCTGCTCTGCCCCTCCGTGCTGTCTGTCTGTCTGTCTCTGCCTTATGTCCTGTGTCCCCAGAACCATCTCTTTTGGAAGCCACAGTTCCAAACCTTCTGCTGTCACCTCGTGCAAGAGGCCCCCAAGTGTCCTTTGAATACTGACCTTGAAAGGCAAGGTCGCTGATTGGGAAATGCTGTTGGACATTACCATTAATCATGAGTTGAGTTGAAAAAGCACTGTAGTCCCAAATTCTCATTTCTCTTATCAATTCTCATTCTGCTCTAGATTTTTCCAATTTCTACTTTTCTACTGTGCCATTACAAAGACTTAACTCTGTGCTGCCCTTGTGTTTATGAACAGAGTTCAAGTTTTGCTCGTGTTTCTGATACCTACTTGGCCATTTTCTTTCTGTTTGGTTTGCCTGTTGGTTTGTTTGCAAGCCTCCTGCTCCGGCTGCACCTGAGCCTCCATCTGTCTCCCTCAGGCTTCCTGCGTGGGATAGAGATGGGCGGGAATCACTGGCGCTGGCCTGTTTTTATTTTTAACCCTCGGGTCACAATGATAGATATGGTATCCTTGCAGATGCTGTGGCTGCCCTCCACAAGCCTGCAGTTCCTTTCCGATCCTCCTTCTGGAAGTCTTCCCACTCCGGATGTCTTCTGGAGGGATCTCTCTGCCTTCTGTCATCTCCTCCGTCTTCTCTACCCACTCTACCGCATGGGGCTCAGACATCGCTCTTGAGCACAGCCTAGACTTGCTGGGCACAAGCCACTTCCGTGGAGCTCCGTCTCCCACAGTGCAATGCGGGTGTCATGAGCATGGGTGCACGTTGTAGAATGTGCGTCAACACAGCCTTCTCGTGGCTTTTGACAGGTTGAGGCTCACCACACATTTCCTACTGGGCCAGCTGTGTAGTTCTTTCCCTCACAGCTGACTTGGTTCACTTGGTTCTACGGGGATTCCTGTCCTTCTACCTAGAATGCCGTCGTTAGCCGTCACCAATTACTGCTCAGCGAATCCTACATAATCCTTCAAGACCGGAGTCCAGCAGAGCCAGTGTGACATTAGAGCGGCGGCCCTCCTTCTGCCCCTCACCACAGCCCCAGTCCCTCACTTGGGGAGTTTTCTGACCACACTTCGGATGAAATGTTTCCTTGTGGTAGATGCAGCTATAATTTGGAAGCAATTTCTGTCACCTTTAGAAATGGCACCAGGCAATGAAAAATGCTTTGGTCCAAAACTGGACATAAATCTCTGCAAGGATCAGCACAGAAGCCTTCCCTAAGCACATAAACTGCTGAAATCTCTCTGCCTCTTTTGAAAGTATACAGCAGCTTTCTAAACCGTTGTCAATCCATACCTTAAATACTAATATTTTTTAAATTAACAGACCTATTAAAGCATCTGGTGCAAGGATGTTGGAATGGCTATATTTTATTGGATGGGTAGAGAGGAGAGAGATAACCAAGGGGGGAAAAGATGCTCCAGAGACCAGTGATCCTGCCATTGCTGACAACCTTCCAGAAGGCTCCATAGGGGCCCCGGGGACAGTGGGACAGAATCACATGATTCGTAGGTAACTGTTATTTATTTTTTTGGTCAGTCCTGGGGCTTGAACTCAGGGCCTGGGCACTGTCTCTGAGCTCTTTTACTCAAGACTACCACTTTGAGCCATAGTTCTACTTCCAGTGTTTTGAGTGATTAATTGGAGATAAGAGTCTCACAGACTTTCCTCTCTGGTCTGGCTTCAAACTGCGATACTCTGATCTCAACCTCCTGGGTAGCTGGGATGAGTGGTGTGAGCCACTGGCGCCCAGCAGCTCCAGTGAGCTCTCAGTGCCAACGTTAACCATGCTGACTCATGCCACCCTAACTTTGTAAGAAGAAGGAATAGTAGCGGAGCGAGAGTATTGCTGACTACTTTGCAGTTATCAAACTGCCTGGTGAGGATGAGTGAAGTAAAGACAATTTCTCCAGCAGTGGCCAGAGTGGTGTCCTTCTGGGAGGAAGGCTGCCCCAGCTCCTGGGCACCTGGTTGCAGATTCAAGGTTAGACACCCAGCCTCCTTTCAAAGACCAGATATTGCTTCCTCACTAGCACACATCTAGGGGGCCTTTGCCGGGGTGTGGATTCCCGCTTGCTGGTGAGCACTATTGAGGCACCAAGGAAAACTCTGAATTGAGATTCTGCATGTGAATGTGAAGGCTGGTATGGAGTTATTTGCTGCCTTTCCCCACGTGTAGTTGTTAAAAGACAGCTAAAAGGTACCCAGCAGCATTGAGCCTGGTTCTAGGCCTCAACTCTTCGGAACTAGAGGGGAAACTCGAACTGTTTGTGGATGGGAGCCCCGCTTGACCTCCCGAGAAAGGTCATGGCAAAGATGATGACAGCAGATAACTACCTACTCTGTACATGAGGAGGAAAATCCCTGGTTAAAGTCTGTCCACTTCCTGTGCATTTTTGTTTTCCTGACCGTAGGCTGGTTTTAAGCCAGTGCATGTAGATGATTGTAGTGTTGAGTATCTGTTTATCGGAAGATGGACTCAAGCTGTGGGAACTCTGGAACACCTGGCTGGCCCGGACGGGCCAGCGGCCTCCCTTCCCGTGCCACGTGAGGCTGGGGCTCATCCCCGCCCTGCAATTCTGCATCTGCAGTATTCGAAGACAGCCAGAGAAATGAGGGTCTGATAATACTCCTCCACACCCCCGGGGCAAAACGATGTCAAACTGACGCAGCACTGACTACACGTATTGAAAACTGACCCTGAATTGTTTCTGAGGAATATGGGTGGGAAGACCTGCAATGGAAAACAAGAGAGTGTTGGCAGCATTGTTGGCACATTTTCTTTCCTTCCCTGAAGTACCGAGAATTGAACTCAGGGCCCTGAGCGTGCCAGACGAAAGCTCTACCTCTAGATCAACATCCCTAGTCCTGTGTGTGTACTTTGACTCTGAGGTGGCCTCTGCTAACTTTTTCCTGGGATGACTTCACACTGTGCTCTTCCTGTCTCGGCTCCTCGGGAGCGGGACTTGCCGCCGGTGTCGCCACGCTTCCTGCCTGTCCCATTTGGGACCTCAGTCACTCCCCTGAGTAGTCGCGATGGTCTTCCCCACAGGGCATTCGCTGTCAGAGCCTCTGATGGGCCGTTCCAGACCCGGGAGTCAGAGGGTGAGCGCCTCCCTGCCAGCCCCGGCTCTGCTCACACCCAGACACCTGCCGCAGTAGAGCGCATTCCAGTGTGCGCACTCCCAAGTACAGAAAATATGTTTTCACATAAACAAAGGCAGTAATTCACCAAAGCACTAGATTTCATTGCTTTAGCAGATGGCAACTCGGTAGCCTCCCATTGGATTTATTTTTATCCTAAGGTTTTAATGATTCTACTACCCATGAACATGTTCTATCACCTTTTATTCAAAGACAGAAAAAAGATCACATTCCACTCTTCTTTGAATGGTTTTCTTAACCATGCTATAGTCTGTCTAGTTTGGCCTAGGGATGCTGATCAGATGAAGGGGGGTATTTTGTCTCCTGGGGCTTTGCACTGCCCTCCCCATGCCAACCTTGAGAGGGTCTGTGTTGTCTCTGAGGAGTTCTGTCAGTCTGGTCTGGATGATGTCTGTCAGCTGCCCTTGCTCTGCGATTCTTCCAGGACGGCCAGATGCCTCTTTGGTTCCTCTTGCTTGTTCCTCCCACCTGTGCCTGTTTGCCATACTTCTGTCTGTCTTTGGTGCATTCAGGACTGCTTTACAAACAATGAAATGCCATAGCTCTGCGCCTGCACATGATGCAACGTCGGGCGGACTCCCATAAGCCAAGAAGTTTCCTCAGGATAATGTAACTTCTGATCATACAGTTTGCTGGTGTCCACGTGAAAACAACCAACAGCGCTTTCTCACTCCGCACTAAGGGTCCACACTCGGCCCATGGCCCTTCCATGAACCGCGGTGTGTCACAGTGTGGGAGAACCACACAACTGAAAAATGGATCATGCAAAACATCTGCTTCTGAAAATATAAAGGGGATCACGTTACAACTGCTTCTTAGCAGTGCCTGGAATGGTCTCGCAGAAGACAGGCCTTGCCTGTGTGTTCGCAGAGCCTCTCTCCAGGGCTCTGCCTGGTGCCTGAGCCCTCGGTGAAGAAAAACCCATGACATGGCAGAGCCACCTGCCTGGATCAGCCCCTTTGCACATTCAGTCATCTCCAGGAAGAGCCTAGAGCATCTCTGAAATCAGCTGGAGTGTTTGGCATTGCGCTGTGCATGCCCAGCCCTTTGGATGGTGCTGGACTGAAGTAAGGAGGCCAGGTCTGGCTGGTGCCATATTGGCCATGTGGTGGATGGTAGGGTCTGAGATCTTGTCTTCAAGCTGGGGGAAGGAATACCTGCTTCCCAGGTAGTGGGCGTGCCCAGACCCCTGGAGGCAGGGGCAGGCACTTGGCTGATAGGTTACTGAATCTTTCAGTCCAGTGCCTGGGACTGGGAATTTCCTGTGGACCTATCTGCCCCCTGTGCTGACCTATTTAGGCCCGGACTAGCCTAGCCGCGGGACTCCATGCCACGTGTGTCTCTGTGATCATGTCCTGTGTCCTGTGTCCTGGCTCGTCTCCAGTCATCATGGAGTCCCATCCAACTCTTTCCTTTGGAGCTGAACTGGCTTGTTGGAATTGTTTTTGTTCTTTCTTTCCTCTTTAGCATGTTTCCTAGCTCAGTGATGTGTATTTGTGCGCTGCAGGCCTTTGTAACCACGGGCGGCCTGCAGTTAGCAGTTAGCAGTAACTATATACTAAAGACTCCAATGTTCTACATTTTAAGTGGCTTCTGGAATGATTTACCTTACAACATGACTAGAGAGAACCCGCAGAAAGGCATGGGCTGTGACGTGGAGAGCTCTGGGCTATGTCTGCCTGCAAGGGACCCCAAGTACAGTGCTGGGAATCCAGTCCCCCAGTTCATACACTAATTGTGCAAGCAAGTGGCACCTTGGGGAGATAATTAGGATGAGAGGAAGTCAGGCAGGCTGGCCTCTCCTGGTGACATCCTGCTCTCTAGATGTCTGAGGGCCAGCTTTGGGCCTGTCTCAGAGGCTCCAGGACCCACCACAAGGTCCACACCATGTCGGGCCTTCCCTGGCTTCTAGAACCATGAGCTGAACAAACTCCCGTTCCTGTGGAACAGCCCCATCTCACAGGAAACCAACCAAGTGCTCCTTTGATCATGTCTCTTCTGGCACATCTGGATCTACCATCTAGGAAGGACATGTACAAGGTGGCCTGTTTTCCAGGAAACGTGCCTTGCTGCGGAAGACCAGTGTGGGAGCCCTGGACCCAGCTGGCTTCCCCACGGGGCTCAGAGAGCCAAAGGGAAGGGCACAGATTTCTCTTCTTGATATAGCTGGCTTTATTTTCGCATCTTGACTCAGCCTTTGTAGACATGATAGAGTGCCAATTGTGTGCTATCCAATTAGCCCAACCTGTGCCTTGCTCATAAAACTTTATGCAAACTACTGCTCATGGGCTTGGTAGTGCAAGGAACAATGATAGGCTTATAACTCTTCAAGATTTTTTTGGCAAATAGCTAATAAGAGCTCTTTTTTTTTTCCCCAAGACCTTCAACTGATGGAAAATAGAGGGAAAAGAAACAAGGCCTGTAGTCTCGCATAGGCAATGATGACAACTCCATTAATAACATGGATCATTAAAATTTATAAAAAGCTATTCTTAATATAGGATATAAATACATTTCTCAGGCAGAGCTATGAAATTTATAACCTTTTTATTGTCACCAGAGGACTTTCCTGCCGCTCCGCTCTGCCACCGTCTGCCCTCTGCCATAAATCACCGTGTGGTTAATAACCTAGATTACAACTACCAGTTGCATTTACGGAATTAAATATTGACTATGTGAAAATGTTATTACATTTTTACTGATCGGAAGACCGCAGAACAGCCCTGCAGGACATGTAGCTGGACAGAAATATCTGTGTAATCTTTGTTGGAAACACAGTTATGGGGCGCTCAGTAACAACTGATGGAGTTTGGAGCAATGAGGAAGGAGGGGAAAAACACTAGATCCTTAATTTTACAGCAGGCCGAACACATTGGGGAAGGCCATCGGAGTGAAGCAATGCACCTTAATGTCGATCTTGGAGTCTCTAGGCCAAATGCATGAAATAATTACCAAACTGAGGATGGTTGAAAACTATCGTAGCCACACAGTCTCAAGTTTATTAAAAATATTGGTAAAATTCCCAACAAAAATCAGATATTACACAATATCAGAGTTGGCACATTCCAATTTTTTGTTATTTGAAAAGAATTATTGACTCTCCAATTTCTAAATATTTCAGAGGCATTCACTGCTACTTGGGAAAACACTCAGAACAAAACTTTTATTCCTAAAAGCGGAGAGCCACATACACGAGTGTCTCCATAGCACGGCTGCCATTGGAGCGTTGCTTGCTCCACCGAGAAGACCTACAGGTTAGCTTCATCAGCCTTGCAAGAGTTGGCTTTAAGACTAATCACAGTCAAGTCCTTGTAGCTCAGAACAGAAAACATACAGAGAGAGAGAAAGAGAGAGAGAGAGAGACAGAGAGAGAGAGAGAGAGAGAGAGAGAGAGAGAGAGAGAGAGCACTGAAAAGTCATACATAGGGAATTGAAGACAGAATCAAAATCTGTTTCATGTAAGAATTCCCATTTTATCACCTCTACTTTCCTTAAGTCCAGGGGAGATAATCCACTCATCAATTGAGCTAGAATAGAATTTAATTGTTACTGAGATTATGGTTTTCATATAGCATGTTTTTTTTCTTTCTACTTTTCACTAATTGCCATTCTATTTAATGCAAACTCTACATTGGAGTGATTTACAAAAACCCTTTAGTTGGTTGTCATTGTGAACAAGACATTTTACACAACACTCTAACCTGGAAGGTTTATTAGAATTAATTTACAAATTTTACAACTTGACAAGGAAACAATAATTTGTATTATTAAATTTTAAAAAGCAAATGTATATTGCCACAAATTAGACAATGGCCAGGTCATATGACATAATCTGCCAGGTGATTTATATTTCAGTAACAAGGGCATTAATGACCCTCACTGAGTGACAACTACCTTCCACAAGCACACAGAGGACAGAATTATTCCAGCCCACTACAACTGATAAATAAGTGAACTAATTTTGACTGTGAGTACCATTGGATAGTTCGTAAAGCATGTAGATCCTAATGGAAAACAGTTCTCTTGTTTTTAGTAGTAACATAAGCATATTTTTATTTGGAAATTGAGTATGTGTATTGTGAGATGAAGTAAATAAGTAATAATATAAAAGTTAGGCTAATGCCATTCTTAGAGAAATTGGATGGAAGTACATAAAGATCAAGAATAAACGTGTATAATATCACATTTATTTTTTAATCTTTTTTTTAGCCTCTTTCACTGTGTATATTTATCTCATGGCTCAGGGCCGTGGTGGACCTGTCCCACATCCCCATTTCTTCTGCACAGTGCCTGGGGCCCCGCCAGGCACCCTTGGAAGATCGAGCCAGCATCAGGGAAACTCACTGAGCAAGTGTGGCTGGGAATTCTCAGCGCTCCAACACCAAGACAGCTACTAAGGCTTATGACAAGGACAGGCTCACAGTGGGGAGGCTGTAACAATCCCTTTCTGTGTTCTAGAAGGCTCCGGGAGGTTCTCCTTGCAGCCCCCTTCTAAAAATGTAAATGGAAACCAGCCTCTGATTTCACTTTCGCTGCTTCTGATTTGGGAGGCCGTGTGTGCCGTGTGTGCTCATGGGCCCTCCCTCCTGGGCTGAGGCTGTAAGGAAATGGGAGCATGGGAGAATGAGCAGGCCAATGTCTGTGGAGCCCTCTTAGTGTAAGTACAATCCCAGAGACGAGTCACAAGTAAAATCCCATCTCCCTGGGGGCCAAGAGGAAGGGGCAGGTGGGCTAGCTCTTGCATAGCCAGAAGGCCTGGTCCTGGTTTGACACCAACGCCAATCTCAGTTACTTCCCAGCTCTGCCCGCGCTGCCTGTCGACGCGAGGGTGATCTGTGGCCATGCTGGCCATGCGTGGCCAGCGAGTTCAGCTCAAGCCTCTGCTCTGCTCCTGAGTGTGCATTTGGCTGTAAGGTTTTCTTATCTGGATGTGCTAACCTGAGAAACAAAAAGGCAAAGGAGGAGTACAACCCCAGTCTCCACGTTGCCTCCGCCTGTGCTGTTGGGGTATCTCTTCAATAGGACAGCACCCGACGAGAACTCAGGGCTGACAGTCAGTGTGCTCCTATAGCAGAGAAGGTAACCTTGCCACATAGGACCCTCTCACCCTTGCCTGCAGGACAGAACTCTCTAGAGTGCCCACGAGGAGCCTCCTGGCTCACCAGGTGTCTGGCCAGGATGGAAGAGATTGAGGATATGACGTCGGATGAGGATTAGGGTCCTAACTGCAGGAGCTGGGGGTTGGGGTCTGAGAACAGTGTTCAGGAGACCAAGTTCGTACCATGGGAACCTTGGACAGAAACATTGAGATCCACCCAGGAGAGCTTCCTGGAAGAGACCTCCTGCTTTGCCTCCAGACAGCACTGGCTCCCAGACTCCACCCAAGGGCTTCTTTTCCAGACTAATTTAATGCGTTCTCTAACAGAGACTCTGGCCAAGAGCGGTGTAACTGGCCAGGCGTTCTGCAAGCTCTGCCAGTACATTGTTAATGCCAAGGGGTCCTGGGTGGCAGAGATGAGGACTCGTAGCTGAATGGAATCTTGCACAGCCTCACGCAGGGTTCTGCAGAGACTGAGATTTAATTCTGCCTTCCATGTAATGTAATTATCCAAATAACTTGTGCACGTGGGCCACGAAGTTAAATGGCTCACCAAGATCTTTTGTAATAACAGCTTATTACAAAATAAGGAATTTCCCTGTCCTCTTCTACCTGTGATTAGATCTAGAAACAGCCCTCGATATTATCAGAGTTTCTATTATGCCACTATTCCATTCTTCCCTTTGAAAGTACGGGACTGACTATTTGTTCACACCCCCTCACCCTTCACCCCTCTTCTTCCCGTGTATACTTTTTGCTATAATTGCATTTGTGATTCCTGTACATTTTCTCTTGCTTTCACTTAAACCACCAGTGATTTGTTTCCACATCCTTCATCTTTTTTTGTGCCAGATTGTCAAGATTTAAAACAAATATCATTTTCCTATACAAAAACAAAACAAACAAACGAAGTTATTTTTCCTATTATTTCTCCATTGTGACCTTTCCATGGACCTCCTACTTCCCTGCTCCCACCAGGGCTGGCTGCTTCCCAGACTATTCTAGGCCTCAAAGGCATCTCGTTGGCTTCTGCACAACCTCTGTCTCATGAGTGCTTGTCTTCTCCCCCTAGCTCATTTCTTCTGGTCCTCCTGCAGCGTGAGTGAAAGGCACAGATGGCTCCTAGGAGGTAATCTCCAGTTTGGGTGACTTCCTCTCTGCCTCACACCTGTCAGGAGAAGAGCTGTGGGTAGGATTCCAGGGAAGAAATCTACGTTCATGCTCATTTTTTACTGCCCCCACACCTGGAATATTAGATAATCTTTTCATTCCCAGAGCTCTAAAATTGTGTAACAAGGTGTTGTGTATTAAAAGAATTTGATTTGTTTATTGTCCTTAGGTTTTCAATTCCACTTCCTACTGACAGGTCAATGGACACTTCCATTTTGGTGTCAGATTTAATCCCACCAGGTTTTCAGTATTAGAGTTTCCTAGCCTCTCTGTCTCTGTTCTGGCCTTTGTTGGTCAGATTGTGAAATGTAAGGATGTAGCTACTAACTTTACCACATCTTTTCTACCAAGTTCATCTCACTTTTTGGCCCAATGTATAAAAGATTTGTTGCACAGCATTTGCTTATCCTAGTCTAAAAAAATCTAGTTACATGCATATAAACAAGTGTATTTGTATGTGTTATACGCTTTGCTTATAAACACATTTCAATGGCATCTGGCTCTTGGTTTTTGGACCCCATGTCTCCTTTGACCCACTGTCCTCTGTTCTGGGGTAGTTGAACTCCTTTCTTTTGCCATCTCTATTATTCTGGTCTCTGGTTATCCTCAAGTGTCTGGTACATCTTGGCCCACCACGACTATTT
The DNA here is from genome assembly GCF_024711535.1 of Dipodomys merriami. Classification (NCBI taxonomy): domain Eukaryota; kingdom Metazoa; phylum Chordata; class Mammalia; order Rodentia; family Heteromyidae; genus Dipodomys; species Dipodomys merriami. The sequence continues at coordinate 2,681,298 of NW_027204715.1, read as the reverse complement.
AAGAAAGGGATCAGAAAAGGCCTTTCCAGGCTAGGATGGAGACAAGGGAGATGATGAAGTCTGGTGAGGACATCTTGTTGTGGTTGATGGAGGGGATCCCAGCATGGAGGGAGTGGGCGAGGAAAGTGGGATCTGGATGGATGTTTTGCTGTGGTTGATGAAGGAGGATGGTCTCCATCACTTGGAACTTCTGCTCATCGCATCTCTGTTTTTCTGTTTTTCGATCTGCCTCTTCAGGGGGTAGTGTTGGTGTCTTACGGAGAAGGGAAGCAGGCTATGGGCAGGAGGTGGGAAGGAAATTGAGGGCCTGCATGATTAGGAACACAACCTCTGCTAGCCTCTCTGTTGACCTTTGCTGCCTGCAGAACCACCATTCAGCAGCCACGGGATCTCCTCCTCTGCTTGAAAGGACAGCTCTAACCTCCCTCTTCCCCTACTCCAATTCCATCTTCCTGTGCTGATACTTTTTTGTGTGTGGGGGGTGTCATTTGTAGAGCTTGAACTCTGGGCCTGGGCGCTGTCCCTCAGCTCTTAGCTCAAGGCAAGCACTCTACCGCTTGAGCCACAGCACCACTTGCAGTTTTCCAGTGGTTTATTGGAGATAAGAGTTTCACAGACTTTCCTACCTGGGATGGCTTTGAACCGTGATCCTCAGATCTCAGCCTCCTGAGTGGCTAGGATTGCAGGTGTGAACCACCGGTGCCCGGCCATGTTGATACCTGTTTACCCTGAGCAGGCTGACACAATGAAAGCAAGCACAAAGGTCCCATCAATCCATGATTGTGCCTTCTAAGGTGTTTTGTGTTGAAGCAAAGTGGTATAGATTCGACACATTGAAATTATTTGCTGAGAAAGGAAGGGGGAAACTCCTAGCTATGTTCACTAAATGGAAATACTCAAACTATATCTTCTTCTATAACAAAGAATGGAAATCACATGCTTTTAGGTTGCTGTTTAATCGGCCAATGAAAGCTAAGTCTCCTGGGATATGAAATGCTTTCTGCTCCTTGCCTTTGTCTTAATGTTAAAACCTCCTTGGAAACACTGCAAGTATATACATACCTGCAGGCTTTCTTTTTTCACCTGAGGTGAGCAGAGGCTGAAGGTATGAATGCTCGCAGATTATTTCCAGCAGTGCAGTGCGGACCACAAAGCCTTGGCTCCGTGCTGGGCACTGACTGGGCTCCCCTGACACATCCTAGATTGATGGCCGCCTCGATTGATGGACAGGGTTGCAGCCGTCAATATCAATTGTGCAGACTGACAGCAAGGAACAATATGGACTGTGTTTGCTGTGCTGTGATTTGTTTTACAGAATGTACACAGACGTGACCTTACACCCAGGTATTAACTTACATGCTGCGAGAACGTGGCTGATGTTAAGTTATGTCAAGTGTTTGATTCGAGCAATACATTACAAGGAATTTAAACGCTGTCCTGTGATGCATGCCAGAGAAGCGTCTCTCTGTATACCACGGAGCTTCATTTCAATATTACTCTTAATGAAATGCAGAGAACAATGCGGCATCCCATTAATACCAGGCAGCCATGCTGAGGGTCTGCAGAGAACACACACACATGCAGATCAGGATGGAGGGGTCTTCCCAGAGGACTCTGTGCATTCATTACTTTAACTTTAAAAGGCCCGGTGTATGTGTGTTCCGTATTTTTTTGAGTGTAAACTTCTAACTTTGTAATAGGTCTATCCTTGTCACATGCATTTTATCCCTAAAGATTTCATATTTAAGGCAGTTGTGTATTTCCTTCATAATGTACAGTGATTTTGTACCTTTTACTTGTTGTTATCTTTTTTTGTTTGTGGAGGGAAAGGGTTCTTCCTGAGAATGCTCAGAACTGCCTAACACATTTTCTAAATTAATCTCTTCTCCCCTCTTCAAAACCTCACAGAATCTCCAAAATTTAGAGCTCCAAGAATCCCTTTGGTATATTTTAAAAGCAGACGAGCCTGGTTGGAAGAAGCCTGCCTTCTTCTCGCCCTGCGGGGCCTGGCTGGTGCTCGCGGTTCCTGGATGCTGGGAGTGCACGGTGACTCAGTGGACAGGAACACCGAGGGGCGGGCAGCACCCTGGCCTTCAGACTGGACAGGGCAGTGGTGTGATGTGGGCTAGGTGCAGTAGGGGGCGGGGAGACAAGCTGGACCTTGTAAGGAAGGGCTCTGGGCCTCCTGTCCTCCACCCCCCACCCCAGGGACCAGCGGCCTGGCCATGAAGTCTCCTGGGACTCCAGGCACATACAGACTTGCTCTAGCCTTAGGATGAAGCATTGTCAGGCCACCTGAGAAGGGTCAGAATGTGGCTTGAAGTGAGGCTTTTATGTCTGGATGTTTATGGACAGTCCTAAATCTCCCCTGACCACTTGCTCAACCCGTGACGCGGTGTTGAATGTAAGTCAAGCTGCAGCTGAACACACAGCAGCCCAGCACGCGTGACGGGGCCGTCCGTGCCCCATCACTTCCAGGTCACTTCCAGAGCTGTGTGGAAATGTGTCCTGCTGCTGGGACACCCCAGGGGCCGCTGGGGCTAAATGTGGGAAGCCGGGCACCACAGGGAGGCCCTGAGTGCTGGTCTAGGGGAGGACTCGGCGTCTCCCCGGGGCCGGGCGTGTGGCCTTGGGCAATGTGCTGGTCCCTGAGACTTGTCAGCGGAATGAGGGCAGTCCTCCACTCTCCTCTCCCTCTCTGCCCAGAAGAGGTGCTGGCATCTGCTGGCCCAGAGCAGCACACACCCAGGCCAGACAGACCAGGAAGACAAAGGTGGCTTCAGAGGCGCTGTTGGGGGGGGTAGCAGGAGCCCCCCACTTTATGGAGACTTGTAAAGTCTGTGTCGGCGCTGGGAGGGAGAGGATGCACACAGCACAAAAGGAAGCAGTGTGGTCTAATGTATGCGCCTGGGCCTAGCTCCCACCACCGGGGACCCACACCACCTTGGAGGAATGAAAAAGAGACGTTTATTTCATTCAGAGAAAGCAGTGACTTCCAGCGCTGTGTACAGCCAGCCAGCTTTGAAAGGGCCTTTTATTATGCAGGAAGAAAGCACCGCTGGTGCAGGGGACGCTTTGGGGGCCAGGCTCACACGCCTAGCAACTCCAGGCTGCCACCGCGGCTTTCCCAGTGCCCGGGGCCGGCCTTCCCGTCCAGCCTTAATTGATTGGGTTAATATAAACCCCAGCCCCGCCGGCATTTGTGAGGCCTCCATAATGAGGCTGTTGTGGGCTTCTCCCTGCCCTTGTGTCCCCCTGTTTAGAAATGTGTCACTCCACACAGTTCAAACGTGTGAGCAAGTGAAAAGAGCCACAATCACTTCATTAATGATTTGTAAACAGAAGATCCCGAGCGGCCGCCACCTGCGAGGGCTCCCGGGCGGGGTCGGGCCCAGAGGCTCGGCCCAGACCTGGCTCCAGAGGGAGGGAATGCCCCGTGAGCTCCGACACAGGGCCCTCGGCTGGCAAGGGACATGAGATTAGGATGTGTGGTTGCGATGAGGTTGTTGTCATCATTTCAGCCAACAGAGACGACACTTGAAAAGGCAGGTGGCAAATGGGACAAAATGGCTGAGGTGGGAGCCGCCCAGGGATCTGATACCAGCTCACGTTCTATTCCCAGCTCTCCGGACTGTGACCCCTCCCCCTGGTCCACGGCAGCAGCCCTGTGGCCTTTTCCCAGTGGGAACTTGGTGAACAGAAGCCCCTCCTTGCTTTGGAGAGGAAAGTCAGGGCTCAGGCTACCTCCTTCCTCTCTCCTTCTCTCCCTCTCTCCATTCTTCTCTCCTTCTTTCCCTCCCACCTTCCTTCCCTCCTTCTTTCCTTCCTTCCCTTTTTACTCCCTTCCTTCTTTCCCCTTCCTTTCCTTCCTTCCTTCACTCCCTTCTTCCTCCCTTCCTTCCACCCTTCCTCATTCCTTCCATCCCATCCCTTTTCCTTCCTTCTTTTCTTCTTTCCTCCCTTTCTCCCTCCCTTTCTTTTTCCTTCCAACAGGCCTCCATCCTTCCTTTCCTTGCTTTCTTCTTTTTCCTCCCTTCTCTGCCTTCCTTTCTTCCTTCTTCCCCCTCTTCCGTTCTTCCTCTTTCCCTTTATCTTTTTCCTTTCCTTCCTTCTTTCCCTTCTTTCTTTGCCTATTTTTTCCTTCCTTTCTCTCTCTCTCCTTCCTTCTCCCTCTTTCCCTTCTTCCTTTTCTTACTTTCTCCCTCCTTTTATTTGCTTTCAGTGATGTCATTCCTATAAGCACAGCTATCTAGCTATTTCCTTAGACACGTAATTACACTCCCATTTTTAGAGTCAGACCCACGTGTTCTTGGGTATTTGTGGAGCGCATTTATTTCAGGAGCCTGGAGAGGGGGAGGCCTGGCCTGCCTTTCTGTCTGGCTGTGGGGAGCCGCTGTGCTGCAGGTGGGGCAGGCTTTCCTGAAGGAGACAGGGCCTCACTCACCTTCTCGGGATAGTAAGGGCCCCTCTTCTGAAAACGTGTGAGGCTGAGCGCTGACTTTCTGGACTTCCTGTGGCCCCGGCCCCTCCACAGAGGCTCCACCCAAGCTGACTTGCAGCGGATGGCAAGTGAGCGGAAAGAACTGGGAGCTCTGGGGTCCTCAGTGCTTCACGGAGAGCTGCTCGGTGAACACTGGGTGGGAATACTATACACCGTAGCCTTTGAGTTCCTCACGGCTCTCCTCTTCATATTTTAAATCTTTAAAATGCATTCAAATTCACTTTTCACTGAATTATCCTTCCATGTGGTGTCTGCAAGAAGCTGCCCAGCTTTCCCGGTGATTGCGCGTGTGACGGGGGTGTGACGCGACCCCCCATCTTTCCAGGGCCCAGGACCCCTGTTGCAAGCGTTTTCTCACATCTCTGCAAACTGCCTCTGTCAGGAGCTGTGGGCAGGAGTTCAGGGCCAGGCTCGCGAAGGCAGAGTCGGGGCTCGGACGCTCAGCGGTCCGTCCCTTTCAGTACTGCTAGGACGCTGGTGACCTCCAGAAAGATTGTAAGCGGAAGCTTCCGGGTGGAAGGGGTCTGTGCACGAGCAGATTCCAACGGCGTTTCTCACCATGTTTGTATCCCTGGGAGAGGAACAGGAGTCAGGGGCTATGGACACAAATGCTCTTCGGTCAGATATCTCACGTTTGCAGGACATAGCTCCCGAGTCATGGAAAGGACAGGTTTTCTAGGAAACCGGATAGCTGGGGTTGACGGTTTGGGTTTGGAACTAGAAAGAAGTCCTAGCTGTGATGTCAGCTCCTCCGTCTTCTTGCCGTGTGCAGTTCAAAAAGAAACGAGGGTAGCTTGGCCTGCTTTGGCGGGGTGAGGTGACCCCGCAGTTCCATGGTGGCCTGGAGCTGCCCTGGCTCGGGCCTGAGCTCCGAAATGTCGGCTGTGTCATCTACGAGCACAGAGGCAGCACAGACTCGTGGCCTGGCCACAGGCCCAGAGGCGGGTCTTCCTTCTCAGTCTGAGGTACACCTGAGCCGGCCTGGCCCCAGTGAGCGCAGCAGAGCCGCTCCCCAGCCCGTCGGCTTCCTGGAGGACTTCCGCTCCACCTCTGGTGGCTCTGTGACTCAGTGGTGAAGGATGCAGAGACTTCTCCTCCAAAAACTATGACCCCAGAGGCCCGCTGTCTTCCCTCCGGCCCTTTTCCTATCTCCACATCTGTGCACAGTCGAAGGTGTCTGTGCCAGTCCCAGAAGTGGAAGCGGGGACGTGTGGCGTGGCCTCGAACGCCCTCTGTCCCGCGTGCTCTGTGCTTTGCCGATCACGTGCAATCACCATGCTGCTCGGCCTCTGCCTGTCCTTCACCCACCATGTCCGTGTCCCAGAGCATCGCCCAGCAAACCAGGAACTGCCAATCCCCTCTCCATGTCAGACCATGCAAGGGCGTGGAGCGTATTCTTAGAAGTATTCATGACAGATAGCTTCACTCCACTTGAAAGTTCTAGAAACAGAATAGGATACCATTTGCTTGGAACAAACTGTGTTCAGGAAGCTGCTTAGGAAGCTGGCTGCCTGTGTCTCCTGGTCATATTTGTGACACAAAGTGAGTGAGTCAGGCACTGCCAGGGCCCTATGAATTTTTTAACATTGTGTGTGTGTGTGTGTGTGTGTGTGTGTGTGTGTGTGTGTGTGTGTGTGTGCGCGCGCGCGCACGCATATGCACTGTGTTTGGACAGGGCTGCAGCACAGCACTTGTTGAAATTCTTGTTCTCTACAGAAGTTCCTGTCTTTAGAACATCAAAGAAAGAGAGAGACTCTTTGGATAGATGGAGCGGGAACACTGACAATAACCAGACACCGCTTTTGTGGGTAAGAAATGCGTCCCATGCCTTCTCTAGGTTTGGGGCACATCTGCTGGGCTTTGGCCTGAGTTTGGTGACCTGGGTCTCAGGGACTACAGTGGGTGAGCTGCAGCGAATGCTGAGTGCCGCTGAGCCAGGGGTGCAGGAGAAATGGACCTCTGCTTGTACATGCCTTGTTCCTAAGCCCTCTCGTCCACAGGGCAGTGGGGTCCGGCTGCCATGCTGTCCCCTATGCTTGGAGCTGCGAGCTGACATGAGGGGGGGGAGGGGAGGGCTGGCTGAGCGCACAGGCCCGGCTTCATTCATGTCGACCACATAACATCAGAATGCACAGTAGTGCACACTCTCTCTCCCGAGTCTCTGCAGTGTTTGTGGTCTCAGAAGTCGTGCTCTGCTCTACAGTTTTATTGTTTTATTCTGAACACATGCTCTGGGACTACACACGGAACCTTATCCGGGGCAGGCAAAGTGTCTTGGTGGAAACTCATCAGTTCCCACAGCGAGATGCGGTCACAGCTTCCTCCTCTTCGGAAGCTTGTTGGGGAGCAGAGACAGGTTTCATGGACACCCGGGTCTTTGTGGGGGAGCCATGTCCCCTCAGCATGGTGCCTCCTCTCCCACCCTCTCCCTTCAGGGCAGCTGTAGCAACACAGGCTGCGTCGTCCCTGATGCAATGACAGAGCCAGCGTGCCCTGTGGCCCATCCCAGCTCACCGGGGGTCCTTCCTAGAGGGATGAGGGAGTCAGAGGCCTCCCTCCTGCCAGAGAGAACCAGCATGCATTCCTGGCTACACCAACAAAACCCAACTATTGTTGAGTAATGGGACAGATACATGCAAATAGCAAACAGAAAGAAACAGAGAGAGAAGTCAGGGCAGGCACCAAGTACCAGGGAGCTCACAGAGCCAGCTCTGAGTCTGTAACTATTCTGGATAGGAGCCAAGTTCTCATCTCCTCTTCTTGCTCCCCCCTCCCTCCTTCCCATCCTTCCTTCCTTCCTTCCTTCCTTCCTTCCTTCCTTCCTTCTTCTTTCCCTCCTCCCTCCCTCCTCTTCTCTGCCTCTTTTCCTTCCTTTCTCCCTTCCTTTCTCCCCCTTTATAGCTTATCTTCTATCCTTTCCTCTCTTCTTCTTACTTCATCTCCTCTCTACTTTACTTCCTTCCTTCCCTTCCTTCCTTCCTTCCCTGCTTCTTTCTTTTCCCTTTCCCTCCCTCCCTCTTTCTCTTCTTCCCTCCTTCCTTGTCCCTTTATAGTACTACAAGGTCTTGTCCAGTTCCTCCATGTCTCTGAACATGAATCTCTCCATCTGTAATTTTTTGAGAGAATGAACTAGAAGATGTCAAGATTCACCATTCAGCTCCTTAACTTTGTAAAGTTAACCTAATTTTACAAATGGGGAAAGAAAAGTCTAGTTAAATAAGTAAGCACAATTTAAATAAATCTTTAAACACTTTTTAAATCACTTACCCAAATATACTAAGGACAGAGCAAGTGTAAGTTTATAGACTCATACAGCAAATGCTTTCTTCTCTAAGCAAATGCTTCCTGTTCTCAGTGCTTTGCTTACCAATCCCCTCTGGTGATGCTCACAGTCTGTCTGTCTTGAACTATACCTCTTTGAGAAACGATCTCACTTTCCCCTCTTCAGGTGATTTAGTCGTTTCTTCAAGAACAAGAACCAAACCTTCCTCACCTTGGTGCAAGCAGGTGCTGGCCTAGAGCAATGTGCTTCAGCAAACTGCCCTGCCTCAGATGAGCAGGTGCTGGGGAACTGCCTTTCGTTTCGACCTGACAGGTCTCATTCCCAGGTCTTGGGACCATTTCAATTGCAGAATTGATCTGTTTGGATATCATTGAATGAGAAGGCAACGATTTCCCCTGAATTATTCCTTCTTGAGGCAGCTCGTGAATGCTTTTAATTGAGTGTGCCATTTCCTTTATACTTCTGTGTTTGTTGTCTTGGATATTTCAGGTTTATATTAAATAGCACAGCAATATTGAAGGGCTTGGCCATCTGCACATAGAATTCTGAAGCTTATGTCAAATGTGAGGCCTTAAATTCCTGTGGGTCTTATTTAAATTTCATCACAGGGTCTATCTTCTAAGTTAGCTCTTTAATGATTTGCAAATAGTAGTGGCGCTCTTAATTTTAATTCATGTTCTAAATCAGACCTTATGTTCCAGTCGATTATATCTTAGGGACTTATTTGCCGAAAGTATTTTGGGCTAGAGGGCTTTCTCTTCTTGACAATAAAGGATTTGATATATGTAGTAGTTAATAAAGTGGGTAGCAATTATTAATATAGTAATTCTTTACTGGTTTAACTGAAACCAGAGGTATAAATGTTTCAAGATTTAGACTTATAACATGAAAGCCAAATTAAAACAAGTCCAAGAAAAAGTCTGTGAACTTAATTTAGTTGAATTCTGCATTTTCAAAGGGAGTGAGTGATTGTTGTTACTCAGGGTTGTTAATTCTTTTTTTAAGTGTGCTTAAATTTGAATTTCTGGAATTATTAGTCTTTCATTAAGCCACAAAGTCAAAGCCAGTGAAAATTGTTTGGAGTACAAAATGGAACATTGTAGCAATAGACTATGCCTCCACTTGGCCAACTCTCTTATACTTGCAGCTTGCCAAGGAGAGACTGTAATTGTGGGATTTCAAATTACAGCCAGAGGAAATTGCGTGCTCACCTTTTCTTATGTGCACGCAATTAGCAGACCATATAAAGTTTAGTTGGAAGTGCAGGGCTCTAAGCCTTTGAGAAACAAAACAGCTTTTGGCTGTGAAGCTACAGAATCTAGGAAATATGAAAGGCTGAGGGCTCTTGCCTGTGCTTCAGCCAGCCCTGGTGACATTCTGGGTCAGGGAAGGAAGACAGAGGGCCCAGGGGTCCCCCTCACCTCTCACGGGCAGTGTCACACAGCAAAGCGCACTTGAGTAGAAGAGCAGCGAGAATTCCCTGCAAAAATGAAATGCACAAACAGACCCGATACCAAATGGCTCCATTATTTTTTTCTTTTACAGGTCTTTCCAAGAGGTGAATTAAAATTCTCTGTGGGGGAATTATTTCCTAATAACGTGATTTGAGGTAGATGGAAAAATGTAGGCTTTTTTTTCCCATGCAAAATGGGCATCATGGGGCTGTTTCTGGGGCTCTCTCTTATTCCAGGGCAGAAGTGCGAAGGGCGGCCTCCAGGCCAGGACCTCTCTGCCCTTCCTGCTAGGCCGCTGTAGGGACACATTTGTCTATAGTAGTGCTAATGTCCGTGCTTCAGGTAAAGGCCTTCTCTTGTGTGCAGTGTCTCTTCTCCATCTACAAAGAGTTATTCCACAGGTGAACATCAGAGTGCTTATCTTTCAGAGTATCTGGTAAACTAAACAAGTCATGAACTGGACATCAGGAGAATGAAAGCATCTTCAGTGAATCAGGAACCATTTTAAGATATACAAATACCTCAGGGCAGTCAAAATGTCTAAATTAGAAATGATTTTGCATTTGTCCAGTTATACGAAGCATATATTCCTTTTCTGCATTCAGAGAAAACAGTACTACGCTGAAGTATGTGTGCACACATGTGTGTGTATGTGTGTGTGCAGGAACTAAAGAGCTTCGGTGTAGTAACGTGTTTGAATAGAAGGACGCCTAGCTCTGTGCCCCCCATTTTGGGAACCCTAAAGTGCAGGGAGAGAGGCAAGTACCGGTCCTCTGAGCCACACGCTTTCCTCTTGCTCAGCAAGGAAAACATGGTTTGGCAGGCAGGGACATCTCCCAGGTAGCACACACCCAGGAGCAGGAGCTGGCCCTCGGAGGGCCAGCGTTGTGAGCACAGTGCATGTCTCCATGACGCTGGGGGCAGATCCTCTCATCCTTCTGCTGCCCACACCACAGGAAGCTTCCTTTGGTATACCCGTGGCCTGCTAGACTTGACTTGAAGGGGTGAAATGGGGTGAGAGTTTTTCCAAACTAGGTGAGGGGTTTGAAAGACACAAAAAGTTACCCACTACCAGTCTGCCTGTCGAACACTGTTAATACTACTCCATGCAATGTCAAACAACCATCCCTGGCCAGGGCAGGCTGCAGAAGGGCTCCCAGGGGCACAGTGCAAGGGCACAGTGCAAGGCATAGTGCCAGGCATAGTGCAAGGCATAGTGCAAGGCACAGTGCAAGGCATAGTGCAAGGGCACAGTGCAAGGCATAGTGCAAGGATATAGTGCAAATGCACAGTGCAAAGCATAGTGCAAGGGCGCAGTGCAAGGGTGCAGTGCAAGGCATAGTGCAAGGGGGCAGTGCAAATGCACAGTGCAAGGCATAGTGCAAGGGCGCAGTGCAAGGCATAGTGCAAGGCATAGTGCAAGGGCACAGTGCAAGGCATAGTGCAATGGCATAGTGCAAGGGCACAGTGCAAATGCACAGTGCAAGGGCATAGTGCAAGGCACAATGCAAGGCATAGTGCAAGGGCGCAGTGCGAGGGCATCATGTAAGGACATAGTGCAAGGGCACAGTGCAAATGCACAGTGCAAGGCACAGTGCAAGGCATAGTGCAAGGCATAGTGCAAGGGTGCAGTGCAAGGGTGCAGTGCAAATGCACAGTGCAAGGGCACAGTGCAAGGCATAGTGCAAGGCATAGTGCAAGGGTGCAGTGCAAGGGTGCAGTGCAAGGCATAGTGCAAGGGTGCAGTGCAAGGCACAGTGCAAGGCATAGTGCAAGGCATAGTGCAAGGGTGCAGTGCAAGGCATAGTGCAAGGGTGCAGTGCAAGGCACAGTGCAAGGCATAGTGCAAGGCATAGTGCAAGGGTGCAGTGCAAGGGTGCAGTGCAAGGCATAGTGCAAAGCATAGTGTAAGGCATAGTGCAAGGCATAGTGCAAGGCATAGTGCAAGGGTGCAGTGCAAGGCATAGTGCAAGGCATAGTGTAAGGCATAGTGCAAGGCATAGTGCAAGGCATAGTGCAAGGGTGCAGTGCAAGGCATAGTGCAAGGGCACAGTGCAAGGGCATCATGTAAGGACATAGTGCATGGGCACAGTGCAAGGGCACAGTGTGAGGGTATAGTGCAAGGCATAGTGCAAGGCATAGTGCAAGGGCATCATGTAAGGACATAGTGCATGGGCACAGTGCAAGGGTGCAGTGTGAGGGCACAGTGTGAGGGTATAGTGCAAGGCATAGTGCGAGAGCACAGTGCAAGGCATAGTGCAAGGGTGCAGTGCAAGGGTGCAGTGCAAGGCATAGTGCGAGGGCACAGTGCAAGGCATAGTGCAAGGGTGCAGTGCAAGGGTGCAGTGCAAGGCATAGTGCAAGGGCGCAGTGCGAGGGCAGGGCCCAGGAGTCCCACGTCTCCCAACCTCATCTTCCCCTCATCGCTGTGCCCAGTGTTCTTGGTTCCCATGGAAGTTGTCTTTGGCTTTATCTGCTTTCTGGCAGATTTGGCTTCCTGTATCAAGCTGCTGTTATTATCCTGGACCAATGGCACCCCACTGGCCCCCAACACCTGGCTGATTTGCAACCCCAGTGGGGTGCCCTTGGTTCAGGGTCGATGGGAACCTGGTCCATCTCAAAGTAGGGCTCCAGGCAAGGACATTAATGGTAGACTGACTTTCTTTCAGAAATTCCGGGTTAGTCCAGCATTTCCCCAGCCTGGGGGCCGGTACTTCTGGGACAGAGCGGAAGAGCCAAAATGCCACAGCCTAAGCCTGGGTCTGAGCAGCCTCCCCTTGGTGCTGCGGGCTGTGACCTCTTCGCTGGCAATGACATCATGGGAAGATCCCAGGCAAATAGCCTCCTTTCGCAACAACACAAAGCAAAACCTGCCTACGTGCTGGATTTGAATAGAGGCCTTCACTCCAACCGCAGCTGGGCCACGGAGATGAGCCGACCATGGCTGCAGCGCTGAAACCCCAAGTCTTGTCTCATGAAAATTTATGGTGCTCTTTCCAGCGGTGGAAATGAGTCCCCTCACGAGCCCTTCCAGACAGACTCATAAAACAGAAGCTCATTCAAACAACAACAACAACAAAAACCCAAACCCCTCTGCTTTCATGAAAAACGAGCCTCCATTAAAACTGCTGGGATGGCATGGAAACAGACGAAGAGAAGAGGCTAATAAATTCCAGGGGAAGGCCTAGGTGTTGGGATGGAAGGCCCCGTTGAGCACTTGTGCCTGAGGAGGGACGGAAGGAGGGAGTGTGCATCTCAGCCAAACGGGGCCTCACATCCCTGGAAAAGTCACCAAGCCAAGCCCCACCAGGCTCAGCCTCCAGACCCTTACTTGCTCCTGCTCCTGCATACAGCTACTTCACTGCACTAACACAGGCTTCCCGGAAACCTCGGTGCCTTACTGTACCTTGAGCAAAAGCTCCCTGAAGAGGGCTGATTTCCCTGATGACTGCAAAACGGGACAGGACAAACAGACAGACACGCCATGTTTCAAAGATTCCCGTGGAAAAGAAACAGCAAAAAGTCACTATGTGCTTCAACACCACCAGACACCCTTGAGTGTGATAGGCCGTGTAAGATATGCATGCGTGAGCACATGTGACTGCATGCTCATTGGCTGTATGACTCACTTTTTATTTTCAGGATTCAAAATAGCAATCACTTGGTGCTGCAATGTAACCACACCAACAGGCAACAAGTAACAGGACAATAAAGACCGAGGCAAATTGAATGGAAGTAGTTTGGTGTTTTGGTAGTAGGTGAAATATATATACTATAACCATTATTCTGCCAAGTTTCAAATCTTTTAAGTGGCTTTAATTAAATTGAAAAGCAGGAAATGTTTTGGAAGCCTTGACAATAAAAATTCTCTCTGTATGTATCACTCTATCTCTCTTTCTCTCTTTTGGTTATTTTGGAAATAAGAATCTCACAGACTTTTCTGTCCAGACTGACTTCAAGCCACGATCCTCCATATTCAGCCTCCTGATCATCTATAATGACAGGTGTGAGCCCCTGGCACCCAGCCCAGAAACCATTCTCTCCAAGATGAGAAGTAGGTAAAGAAGGGTGACCATGAAGTTCTGTCACTGGGTGCTTTTTACTCAGGGGAGGTGACAGCTGAGGGCTGGGCAGGGCTGTGAGGTCGCAGGCTGATTAAGAGCAGTCAGTAAGTAAAACACTTTTTCAACTCGATACTAGCTAGTGCCCATATCATTTGTGGTCCCCAATTCTCTGCCTGTGTGACTCACAGGGAGAGTGACACATGGGACTATGTGGAACAGATTAGATGCAAACCTCTCTCATCTACTCAACCACCCATCCATCAATCCACCCATTCATCCATCCATTCATCCATCCACCCACACTCACACCCATCCATCCATCCACCCACCCACCCATCCATCCACCCACCCATCCATCCATCCATCCACCACCCATCCATCCATCTATCCATTCATCCAGCCAGCCACACTCACACCCATCCATCCATCCACCCACCCACCCATCTATCCACCCACCCACCCACACACCCATCATCCATCCATTCATACATCCACCCACCCATCCATCCATTCATCTATCCATCCACCACCCATCCACCCATCCATCCATCTATACATCTATCACCCACCTACCCACCTACCCATGCATCCATCCACCCACCCACCCACCCACCCATCCATCCAACCACCCATCTACCCATCCATCCACCCATCCATCCATCCATCCATCCATCCATCCACCCACCCATCCATCCATCCATCCATCCATCCATCCATCCATCCACCCGCCCATCCATCCATCCATCTACCACCCATCCACCCACCCATCCATACATACATCTACCACCCACCCACCTACACACCCATCCATCCACCCACCCACCCACCCACCCATCCACCCATCCATCTGTCCATCCATCCATCCATCCATCCATCCACCCACCCATCCATCCATCCATCTACCACCCATCCACCCATCCATCCATCTATACATCTACCACCCACCCACCTACCCACCCATCCATCCATCCACCCACCCACCCACCCATCCATCCAACCACCCATCTACCCATCCATCCACCCATCCGTCTGTCCATCCATCCATCCATCCATCCATCCACCCACCCACCCATCCATCCATCTACCACCCATCCACCCATCCATCCATCTATACATCTACCACCCACCCACCCACCCATCCATCCATCCATCCATCCATCCATCCACCCACCCACCCACCCATCCATCCAACCACCCATCTACCCATCCATCCATCCACCCACCCATCTATCTATCCATTCATCCACCTATCCATCCATCCATCCATCCACCCACCCATCCATCTATCCATCTACCACCCACCCACCCATCCATCTATCCATCCATCCACCCCCACCAGCCATCCATCCACCTATCCATCTACCATCCACCCACCCATCCATCTATCCATCCATACAACCACCCATCTACCCATCCATCCATCCACCACCCACCCACCCATCCATCCATCTATACATCTACCACCCACCCACCCACCTATCCATCCATCCATCCAACTACCCACCCACCCACCCACCCATCCATCTATCCATCCACCACTCACCCACCCACCCATCCATTCATCCATCTACCCACTCACCCATCCATCTATCCATCTACCACCCACCCATCCACCCATCCATCCAACCACCCATCTGCCCATCCATCCATCCACCCACCCACTCACCCACCCATCCATCCATCAATACATCCATCCATCTATACACCACCCACCCACCCATCCATTCATCCACCTACCTACCCACCCATCCATCCATCTGTCCATCCACCACCCATGCATCCATCCATCCACCTACCCATCCACCCATCCATCCACCCACCCACCCATCCATCCAACCATCCATCCATCCATCCATCCATCCATCCATCCATCCATCCATCCATCCATCCAACCATCCATCCCAAAGCTAGAACGTTAGTGGTCAGTAGAGATAGCTGTCTGGCCTGCTTTCTCCCAGGTGTCTGTGCTCTGTCATCCACGTCCTCAGAGTCGTGTGACTCTGGTTTCCTCACTGCTGTTACCTAGATAGCAGAGGCTGCCATGTGCTCTCTCTCTGGGGGAAATATGGATCCTCTAATAACCCTTGTAGTAATCTTTCTCCTGTGCCTGCCTGCCTCTGTGTGGTCCCCTGGCACAGATATGACGGATCTGTTCACTGATCCTTTCAGTTCCCATCCAGGATCTGACATACAGAGATGCCAGATTCTGGCTCTGGAACACAGTACCCAGCTCTGTCAAGGGTCCCTTTTCTCTCAAGAATGTGTAAAGAGGAGCAGAGCCATACCACAGAGGAAGGAAGGGAACTGGAGCACAGATAGCCAGAGGCGAGCATTTCCTCTTTTGTACTCTTCCTCTGGTTGTGATGTTGACTTTGAACAAAAATGCACTTGCAACTGCTGTTCCTTCATGTCCACAGGTGACACTGGGATCCTGTCTTCTAAGTAATCATGGCTTTCAAACCTATCATTTGTCCACCTGTGGCCCCTTTTGAGTTTTAATTAACAAGGTTTGTGAGTACATGGGCACTAGTGTTCAAGAACTCACGAAAATGGAGCTGAGAAGGGAGGCCAGTTGGTCACCCCCAACACAGGGAGCAAGGTTGGACACTATACCCACAGACACACGGCCTCTAGGCTTGCAATAGACCGTGGTTTCCTGGTTGATGCCTACAGTGGGCAGGACCTTATCACAGGTCCTACTGGAGGCCTAGCCTGGCACTCTGCAGATTCCCACAGCGATCCACTGTTCCCATCAGAAATCAAGGGAGCTCATCTCCCTTCCACCGTTGATTAGTTCAATGAAGTAAGGAGCATGGGTGACACGAATGGGAGACCAGGATCTACGGTTGGCTCCTGGAAAGCCAGGTAAAGGAAGTGATGAATAACAAAGTGAATCAATGCAAGAGAGTGGGAAAGAAGGAAGGGAGGGAGGTTATCACATGCATGGCACTCCAGTCTGAAAGGAGGTTGGGCTAGGAGGGAGACTTGATATTTTTCTGGCCCATCCTCTGGAAGAAGGATGCAGAACAGCTAAACAGCACCCAGAGCCCTCACCTCTGGAGGGAGATGGCTTCAGACCAGTCACTTGCACTAGTGTGTGTGTGTGTGTGTGCACATGCACGTGTGTGCAAGTGTATATGTGCACATGAATGCACCTGAATTTTTGCATGCTCTCATGACTTGTTAAGACTTAGGAACCTCCCCATTCTGCCCGATCTATTGACATGCTTAATAGTTTCATTCTAATAACATAACATTTTTCAAAAAACAACAACTATATTTTCTTCCCTTCTCTCCTTCCTCCTCCCCCTCCTAATTTTCCTCTTCTCCTCTTCCTCTTCCTCCTCCTCCTCCATCTTCTTTTGACACAGTCTGTCTTTCCAAAGAGGAAGACTCAGAGAATAGGATTTCCTGTCTCCAGAGATAAGCAGGGAAGATCTCCCTGGGGCTAGGAGGCTACTTTGGCAACAAAGCCCAGGGAGTCTGGGGGAGAAAGCCACACAGTATGCCAGCTCCTCATTTAGCAAAGACAAAAAAGGGTGTCTGTGAGAGAAGACATCAAAAGGCCTTGGGTTACAAATCAGGCTAATGATCTGATAAGGGAATCCCTAAACCCGGCCTCCATTGTGTCCTCTCCAGGCCTCTCTCATTTCAACTTCAGCTATTGAGACCCTGCTCTTCCCAAGGTGCCTTTGAGAAAGAAGCATTTGTTATTCTTCTCGTTCAAAGACGAGTTCTAAAGAGCTTCCCTGCTTCCCTTTCTCTTTCCTCCTTAAAAGAGAGGGACAGAAGAAGGGAGGGGAAAAAACAGGAGAAGAAAGAAAGAGAAGAGGGGCGGCAGGGTTAAGTGGATTAATCACCTCCCTTACACAAAGGGAGCCTGGGGAGAGGACGGGCAGAAGTGGGTCTTTATCCCCCTCCGAGTGGCTTCGAGAAAGCTTTTCAGATGCACATTTTCCTTTAATGACTTAATCACCTAATTAGCCGGCTTGCCTAGGCAATCGGTGAGTGCCTGCTGGGCTCCAGCCTAATCACCCTTACCTTTAAGTGATTAGGTGAGGATCTAGCTGGGGGAGCAGCCCCTGGACTTCAAGATCTGGAGATAAAGCCTGGAAGAAGAAACCCCAAAATAAACCCATTGGGCGGGAAATGTGAGGGGACTTTCATTCTAAATCCCCTCTTTGAAACCCGAGGCTGAGGAGGCGGGGCTGGGCTGCACCCATCTTTGGGGGCTTTCCTATCCAGCCTTCCTCTTCGTTGGTTGATAGTTCTCTGTTATTTTTAAAGATCTTATAATTGCTTTCCCAGCCCTCCTGCCAAAGCTTCCGTCTGTGCGTGTTGTAAGAACAAGATTTTGTTGGCTAAGTCCTGAGCGGAGCCACGAACGTAAGGGTTCTAAATCCGGGCCTCCCGTCTCTCGTGGCTCGCAGTGCACGCGGAGGGCTGAAGCTCAAGTCCCACTGGGGCTCAGGGAATCCTAGGGGCCAAGACCACCACACAGCCCATGTTCCACGAGTCACATCACCCCACCACCACCAGTGCACGCTCGAGGGGCCAGGGACTGGGAGGTTGGGCGCCCTCCCTGACGGGAGCAGGCAGGGGGCAGCAGGCACAAAGCCAAGCTTGGCCCAGGGCACCGTCTTCTTGGGGACACACAGCCCAGAAAGTCTCCATTCAGGATCACCTCCCCAGCCCTGGGTTCCAGGCGAGGGGGAGAGCTTCTCCCTGACCACCCCCCCCCCCTTGCTCCTGACCAGCACGGGAGCCAGGCACCCCAGGAGGATAGTTTAGGGAGATGAGGATGGGAGCCACACCCATCTGTCTTCTCCCTCTGTGCCTGGGGGTTGAACATCCCTCAGGATTCCATCTGTGTGGCAGTAAGGGCCATGTTTTGCTGCCTGAGATCAAGCACAGAGGAATCGCCACTCTCCCACTTCCACTGTGGGTGTTCTCCAAATCCTTGCTGGAAGCAGAGGTGTCACTGCGCCAGAGAAATCACAGAATGACTGCTGCAACTTCCAGTGTGGCTACAAGAGAGGCCCCTGGGGTCACACCGCTCCCTGGACTCGCAGAGCCAAGAGTTCAAGCTCAGACCTGGTCCCCAGAATAACTGAACTCTTCTTGGCCATGAAGTGATGAGGGCATTCAGACCAGGAGACGGGGCAGGTGCTCGCACACCTAGAGAAGAATGATGTTGAGCTAACCTGCCATCAGTGAAGAAGAAAGGCCTTTCACAGGTGAGCAAGACATCGAGCCCTTGACCTCAGGGGCCTGACAGGAACTTGGTGACCTGAGAACCAACACACTCAGAGGCCTGGAGACACAGTGCATATACCTACCTGCAATGGAGCTATTTCCCCCAGGACTCAGTGTGACAGGTAGATTGAGATGGTTCACGTACTTTAAATATATCATGAATTCCTGAACCTGACTGAGCTTTGCAACAAAAGCCAAACCATGGAGTTCTTTTCAAAGAAGATTAAAAAATGGATCAAGCCAATCTTGTAAGAAAATGAGATGATCAGGACAGGCATGGTAGCTCATGCTTATAATCCCAGCTAAGGAGGCTGAGATTGGGACTAGGGTTTGAGATCAGCAAGACCAAAACCAACAAAACAAAACAAAAACAAACGAGTGAGACTCCAAGTCAGCTAGCGCACTGGGTGTGTGGTACACAAGTGTGAGCAGCAGGGAAGGCTTGGGTAGCAGGGTCAGTTGTTGTGCAGCCTGCCAAAGCAGACAGTTCCAGAACCTTTGTGAAAGATAACTAAAGGAAACAGTGCAGACCACGTGTGGCAGATCACCTGCCTAGCTAGCCTGAGGCCCCGAGTTCAAATCCCAGCACTTTCCCCAAAGGAGGGAAATCATCTTTCTGTTTTCCACGAATCCAGTTATCCTCAATAATACAAAGACAGCTAAATGGAGCTAAGTACACAGGCATGTGGACATACTTAATTTGGGCATGCCATTTGTTCAGTAGGAGAGATGTGACCAAATTCTCTTTGATATTGCACACATCAGGCAAGGAAGAATTCATCTTAGGAATAAATCATGCACACTCCAGCACACACATACACCCCCCCCCCCCACTCCTACACATACTCATGTACACTCCCACACACTCACGCTCACTGCCCCCTTCCCGCACCCATGCACGCATGCGCACACACACGCACACACTGCACACTCCCACACAGGTACATTCTCCCCCACACACACTCATGCACACTCACATACAAGCACACACCTTTACTCCCCTGGAATTAGTTTGGTTCTAGGGAACAAAAGTTATTCAACTAAGACCTGTACCTCCTCTCCAGCTTCCTTTCCAGTTTCACGCCCTGCCCAGCATTCTAGTCCTTCCTGTGGCCCACTCTTGGTCCCTGCTGAGGAGTTAGAGGGTAGGATGGATGCCACTTGAATGGCTTTCTCTCCTGATGGATATCTCTCCCATCAAGGACAGGAAAACCTGCTGCGTAGGAGAAACTATGGTCTGCGCAGGGCCCACACTTAACGGGGTCCATGGATGCCATGTTTTCCTTGCAGGCAGAGGCCAACGGAAGGAGGAAGCAACTCCTCCCATGACCGCTGCACAAGCTCAGAGAAGTATGGGAACAGTTCTTAACCTCTGGTCCCCAGCCAGTGAAATCTCCAGTGAAGAGTTGGGCGAGTCCCGAACTAGCAGTCCTTAAAACCACCCCGGACGACCCAAACAGCTCTGAGAAACGGTCAGACCCACTGAGCTGACAAGGTCAGGGGAACCCTAGAGTCCAGGTCAAACCTGAGCTCACTGGGGAACATACAGCGTGGGTCCTGGCAGGCAACACCAAGACCAGAGGCACAATACTGAGAGGTGTAGAGTACTTGTAAGCTTTCTGTACATCTAAAACTATCCTTTTTTACTGTCATGTTAAAAATTACATTTAAAAATTAAAAGTCAAAGCCTTATTCAAGATTAAGCAAATCAAGTCAGAAGCTGGTGACTAGAGTTATGCTCAGAGTATCCCACCCTTTGTGCCATTAATCCTCCTATGTGCACTGGAAATTTGTGTAGGGGTGTGTGTGTGTGTGTGTGTGTGTGTGTGTGTGTGTGTGTGTGTGTGTGTGTGTGTCTGTCTGTCTGTCTGTCTGTCTGTCTGTCTGTCTGTCTGTCTGTCTGTCTGCCTATCTGCCTGCCTGTCTCTGGTGTGTGTTCTTCTTGACCTTCCTTCATAAAATAAAATCATACCTTGTCGTTTCCCACTCCAGCCTTGAGTCCAACATACACTGGAGGAAGTCCCACCCCACCCACTTTGATGAAGTTAAGAGCAAAAGCCTTATTTCCAGGCTCCAACCGTGTTTGTCCTGAGCTGAGCCCTGAAGACCAGGGCCTGGCCTCCTTCCACAGCATGGGCTCCGCCAGGCCGCATGCTGCCCACCCCTCCTCCCCTCCCTCTGTCTGCACGTTCTCAAAGCATTTCGCTGGTTCTTTCTTTTCTACATCAGGTCAGACTGCAAATGCATTCTTTCTGCAGCAAGCTAGCATACTGGTTAGGACAATACCGTCTCCTGCCAGGATTCTGTCATTTACTACTAATTCCCTTTCTAGTTTCCATTCTGATCCACGATGCTCCTCATCTACATTGATTATTCTTCACCAGGCAGTGGAGAGGTGTTTACACATAAAGATAAAACCCCATCATTCCTCTCCTGAACCCTCTACATTCTCCTTGCTGCTCTTAGATGCAAATCTGGAGTCACCAAAACTTCAGACACTCCTGCTCCGGGACTGGGCTCACATTCCCGCCCAGCGCCGTGGGCCGGCTTCTCATCAGCTGTGGATGCTGCTTCCCTGTCCCTGCCCATGCAAGGATACTGGGACAGCCCTCAGACCACGGGCCACCTGGTCTAATGGGACACTCCTGAGCACTGTTCCACCAACAGTCCTGCTTTATCTCCTCGTCAGATAATCCAAGTGCCCACAGCGTTGTCCAACTTCTTTTCAACCATATGCTAGTGTCTGGTTAAATATTAGGGTATAACAAGCAGTTTATAAATGATCCTCAAATGGATGGTAAATGATTTAATGGTTCTCTCTCTCCTCTCTCTCTCTCTCTCTCTCTCTCTCTCTCTCTCTCTCTCTCTCTCTCTCTCTCTCTCTCTCTCTCTCTCTCTTTCGATCCCTCCCTCCTCCTCTTCCTCCTCCACCTCCTCCTTCTCCCCTGCCTACTCCTGCTTCTTCCTCTTTTCTATACCAAGGTTTGGACTCCTAGTCTTGAGCCTACTCAGCTTGGTTGCTGAGCTGAAACTCTGTCTCTTAAGCCATTTCTCCAGCCCAGCTTTTTTGGTAGTTATTCTACAGATAGAGACGCATAGGTTTTCCTGTCTTTGAACCATGACCTCCATCCAGAGTGGGGCAGATGACAGGAATTTCACTGACTGGCTGCCGTATCCCTGGAGAGGGAAACCATCACATTGTCTGGTGCTCTCTGGCTTCCTCCATGCTCTGTTAGCACCCTCCCTCCAAGCCACGCCTCTTCCCTCGCTCTTCAAATATGGAGGACAACAGGGCAGGCTGAGGTGTTCTTGGAAGATTCATAGGGAGCCCACTTGCAAAGCCCCGACTTCCCCGTAGTCCTGGGGCCACACAAGCTGGTTTCCCTTGTGGGCAGCAGGGCCTCTTACAGCAGCGGGCGCATCCTCCACCCCTCCTTCCTGACCCTCTTTCACTCCATTACAGAGTCTCTCCTCCCTTTGTGCAGTCTCTGCTTAACTTCACGACCTCTACGAAGATGACTCTTTCCCCCGACTTACTTCCTGAAGCTGCTCCTACCTCCAGACCAGCGCTGGGTGGCCGCGCTGGCCTCCCGTGGGCTCTCTGCCGAGGGTCACCTGGACCCCCTCATCTTTTCTCAGCGCTCTGCAGTGGCACTCAGCTCAGAAGTAACCCACCTGAGGTGCTCACCTCTGCTCAAGTATCCACTCTCATCTGTGTCTGGCCAGGTGCCCAGCACACGTGTGTTAACAGGGACTGTTGACTACAGGGAATCAAGGTGTGTGTTTGTGTATGTGTGCGCATGTGTACATGCAGGCATGTGTAAATGCAGGTGCTGGTGTGGGCACACATGCGTGCTAGGGGCATTTGTACATGTAGCATGTTTGTGTGGTTATATGTGCCATTGTCTGTACAGATGTGTATAATATACATGTGCACATGTGCATTTGCATGTATCTATGCTTGTGCATGTGTGTTTGTGTGTGCATGGCTGCATGTAAAGTATGCTCAGGTGTGTTGACACGTGTGTGTTATTCGTGCATGTATGTGTGTGTTGCAATTCATAGTGCTATCTCTGCTGATGAGCAATTGACATGTATAAAACCTGAAAGACTTGGAGGCAGTGGGGGGTGACACCGGCAGCTGTGGAGTCACCTCAGGGCAGGCTGGAGCCCAGAGCTCGCTGCACAGGCCCCGGTGGAAGCGGTCTCTCAGGCCTGGCCTCACCTCCTGTGTCTGAGTGTGGAGAAATCATGGTCCTTTGGGTTCCACTAGTGTCTGTGAAGACAGGGCCATCCTCCTGTTCTCTAAGACATCTGCGGTTGCCTGTGAGGTGAGCACACGTAGGGATGGAAACTTGCCCGCCCAGTCTCCAGGGAGCAAGGGGGTCTCCGGAGCACACAGAATGTCTGCATGTGTGTGCAGCTGAAGGAAATCCCAGGTGCGCACAGAATGTTCTTGAGTATGTGTGCATCTGAAGGAAATCTCCGTTCCACCCAGAATGTCCACACGTGTGTGTGTCCTGCCTCCTGGTCTGGGTCAGCTTCGAAAGACCACAGGAGCTAAATGAAGTTTTTGCCCTGTGAGGGGCCAGGATGACAACACCGAAATTGGCTCCTGTTTGTCTGCAGGGAAGCTGGTTGGAACGGCGATGTCCACTCCTGCCTGGGGGCCTCACATCCGCCGTGAAACCAGAGGCCCCGCCATTGTGCCCAGACCAGCGGCTCTATTAGAAACATTCAACGCTTCGCCACAGCTACTTGGCGCGTGATGTAATTCCATTTTCCCCGTGACGGCAAGAAAGGGAAATCAGGTAATTAAATGTGAGAAGTCAGAGGCCAGCAGGGAGCCTTTCTGCTCAGTTAGCTTTCTCAAGACGGCTGCCCAGCTGGGGCATCTTGGGGGGACACAACGAAGGGCACAAAAGCCGGACACACCGTGACGCACACAGAGCTGGTTGCCAGGGCTCAGCAAGCCAGCCATGTCCTGCTCAAGTGTCACCACTTCCCGTCAACTTGAAAAGCTCGGGTGGGTGGGACCTCTGTCACACAGACATGCTTTATGCTTGGAGACCCCATTGTCTGGGGCAGTTGGAGTAGGTCCAGGGGCGTGGCTGGTGCCCAGAAGTGTGCAGGAAGGATGGGGGGAGGTCAGCAAAGGGAGGGCCGGGAAGGCGTTTGAACCAGTGATTCCCTAGCTTCCAACCATTTCGTGTGTCATTCTTTAACGATACTTTATTTACTGTCTAGAGGCTTTGGCGTTAGCTCTGTATTTAAAGAGTGAAAACAATCTGGGAAATCTGTTGCAAGCACTAAAGCCACAGGGTCAAATTTACACCTCCAAACTCGCTCTGCGAAAATGCGTCTCCGGCTGATCTTCAAGAGTCGTGAAAAGTTGGGGAGCTGCCCTGCCTGCCTGCCTGGGACCAGCAGCCAGGCTGAGGAGCCCGAGGCCCCGGGAGGGCAGGGCTGCACCTGTTCTGCTGGAATATATTGGGGTTTAATATAAATAACTATGTTTGACATTTCAATTTAGTTCTTACAGACTTTAATACATTTTTGTACTGTATTCTTCTGCAGATAATTTACTTCCCAGTGTTTCTTTATAATAAGAACTATGATGGGAAAAAATGTTCTCATTTATGTGTAAATTTTGTTAACACCGTAATTTGCATAATCATATTCCCCCAAAGATGTTGTTTTTAAACTTGGCATTGTAAAATTTTATAAAGAGTCAACTGTATCTGTTTTTAAAAAGTCCATTAAATCAGAATGTGATGTGACTTAATTTCTTTTGCTTTTTTTCCTTTTCAAAGCAAATGTTGACAGAGATAGGTCCCAAGGACGAGAAAGAAATGGAGTAATGGAGCCATAGTCAAGTTTGGAAATAACTTGACTTAGAATACTCCAGCCAGATTGGAGTAAGTTTGTAGGTCTTGGAACAAGGACCTACCCCACAATCCTAAAGGGACCAATCTGGAAAGGCCAGTGGGGTACTGGGGGTGAGAGCTGGTGTCTTCTCTTCACCATTGTCCAATCAGTAAGTGGGGGGGGGGTTCCCGGTCAGTCCTTTGCTCCTCTCCCCATGAGCTTCCGGCTCTCCTCAGCAGGTCTCTGCAGTGAGATCTCTGGTCCCCAGGCTGGCCGGGCCTGTGTGCCCCCTGCACACACCCGATGGCAGTCCACCTGTGTTCAGAGCAGTGGGTCCCCACAGGCTGTGCATCCTTCAGGTCAGAGGCCTGGCCTGGGCCTGAGTCTCCGCTCACCACGCTTCCAGCCCTGTGGGGACACACTGGGTCCCTGCGGTGCCGCTGCCCGTGGAAGGAGAGCACCCTGCTCACCAGCCCTGGGGCGGGTGAAAGGAGGCCGTCTGGGGAGTCCCAGCCTCAGGAACAGCCTTTTCTTCCTGGACTCCACCCTTGCTATTGATCATCCCTCATCAATGAGCTTTAATGGCTTTCAATAGAGAAATAAATGATCTCACCGTGGCACAATGTGTGGGAAGCCCGGTGATGGACTGTCACTGTCTGTCCCGCAGGGGTGGAGGGTGCTGAGTGAAGCCCCGGGGCCTTGGGCTCTGCTTCTGCTGAAAGAGATTCCCCTGTGGACATTTTCTAAGCACGGCTGGCTGCGAGTGTGCATTTGTAAAAGACAAACAGGACCGCTTTCTGATCTTGTTAATACAAGATGCCAGTGGGGAGCTGGGTTTTCAGGGCCGAATACAATTACTTCTTCCTGTTTGACTCTGCACATGGCAGCTGGGAGCCAAATTTGGTGGAGAAAACCAAATTTCATCTCGTTCTTCCTGACACGAAGTCAGAACAGCTCGTTGATGAAATCTGCTTGCGCTGCGCCGTTCTTGTTTCCACGTGTTGTACACAGAAGCCGTGGGCACGCGGCGTGGTACAGAAAACCAAGCAACAGAGGGAGAGGAGCATGGGACAGAGCATGTGTCATTAAAGCCCTCAGAGGAATTCCGAACGTGTGCAACCTCCCTCACCCGCCAAAGAACCGCCCAGGAGTGAGGGACGGGACATCATCTTCCCCAGGACACCCTCCTTACAAAGGGTGGGCTCCTACCATTTAGAAGAACGAAGAAAAATAGTATCTTTACAAGGATCAAACTTGTTTCTCCCGTTAAGGAAAAGTGTTGTGCTTCCTACCAAAGGACTATTGTAACGAGCTCACGTGATAAAGATGTGGGAGAAGCTAGCACCACAGGCTACGGAAAATGGGAGCGAGGTTGGTGGCTCTCACCATGAAACAAACAAGTCACAGCTCTGCCCGTGGTGTCCATGCAAGGCAGACCTTTCATTCGATGGCATTAGCAGAGCCACATTTCTCTTGAACACATTTTCTACCTATTTGAAATGTCATGAAACCCATTATGATCTTAGAGCCGCGGGACCAGCCCTGGGTAAAACCTCAGCCTGGAAAGGGCTCAGCGGCCGCCGCACACCACTGTGTGACCGTGGAATCCTCTCTCGAGCTGGCTCAGGGCTCTGCCTCTCACACACCCGTCTGATCAGAACGTGTCTCCTATGAGCCAGAAGGCAGATGCAGGATGTCTGGCTGTGGCGAGAGGAGAGGGTATCACTGGAGAAGTCAACTGACTGTCTAGTGAAATCAAGAAGCAGAGCAGGGCTGGACATTAGGCCGGGGTTGGGAGTTTATGCCTTTGCCAACCAGCCTGGCTTTTTGGCTTGGAGCTTTGGAAAACAGATAGGCCAGGGAGCCAGAGAGAAGATCCCTCAGTGTGAGGGAGGGCCCTGGGAAACACAGAAGTCGGCATGAGGGGCCTGGCCTGGCCTGAGGACAAGCGGATGGCTTCATTCGCTGCTAGAATGCAGCTGCCCGGGGCCCCCATGGTCTCCCAGCTCTCTCATACCTGTGTCCCCTGCAGGTCTACCGCCCATACTATGAAGAAGAACTCACTCACCCTGGCAATAAGTGACCAGCCAGGAGTTGCAGGGGGCAGCTGGAGGATGCCAAGGCTGGCATCCCCGGTCTTGCTGAAGGAGACAGCAAGGGTAGGCAGGAAGGCATGTACTTACAACTCCAGCAGTCCAGAACCTGCCCTAGCAGAATGATCGCACGACTCCATCTCAACCAACAAGCCAGGTGTAGTGATGCAATCTATGATTCCATCTATGTGGGAAGCACAGGTAGAAAGCCAACAGTCTAAGCCTGGTTGTGGGCAAAATGTGAATCCCTAGTTGGAAAATAAAGCCGCCAAAGGGCTGGGAACCTGGCTCAAGTGGGAGATCACCACCTCCTCAAGCTTGGCCCCCAGGATTCCAGTCCCAGGACTGAAAAAGGCAGGAAGGGATTTAGCCATTGACCCTATTTACCTGTATTGCTCAAGAACAAATGAAGACAAAATGTAAAACTTCAAATGTATGAATAGTTAGGGTGACAGAGCCTCAAAGCACAAACTAACATACCATCTTGTACTCAACTTCTATTAGATATATTGTCTGATCAGATATATCATTTGTATTAATAACTTCATTGCTATCATAATGCTACACATGACCCCTCAAAACTATAATTTGTTAATATAACCAATGACTGAGATACAATCAATATAAGTCTAATAGTTACTTTCATATTTTAAAAATAATGGTTGGGCATAATAATCTAATAATAAGGCAAAATTCAAACTTGAAAAATATTTTTCAAGCTTCAGTTTGTCTAAGGTTGTTGGTAAGACAGTTTACTAAATATGTGCATGAATGGGATAGGAACAAAAAAGCTGTATTTCCAAAGCACTTCTTATCTTTCTTATCTTTCCCTCCTCCAAAGCATTTCTCCTCAAACATTTCAAATGTAAGTTAATTCCTGCTAGAGGATACAAACCGCTGGCAAAAAGTCAAATTTTATTTTTTAAAAAAGAAAAAAAAATGGTCTGATCAAATGTTGTACAATTGTAACAGTAGTGAGATACTGACGATGCGATTGATAGCATCCTCCTAAACTATACATGCTTAAGCTGGGTTTGCTGGTTCATGCCTGAAATCCCAGCTACTTGGAAGGTGAAGGAGGATTATGGGCCGAGGATGGTAGGAATAAAAAGCATCTGAGACCCTATTTGAAAAAACAAACTAAAAGCAAAATGACTGGGGCCTGGTGAAAATTCTAGCTTTACCAAGAGCAGGGCCATGAATTCAGTAATTGATATTGCCAGGAAATAAAAAGAAGAATTTGACTATCACGCTTGTGGCCGGCAAGAAGGCCGTCCTTGACCCTGGCCCCTGCCTCTTCTCCCCCAAGCAGATGTCTGCTGGGGAAGTCTTTTCTCCAATGGCCCTCTGACCCCTCTTCTCTCTGCCCGTGTGGGCAGATCTGCTCATTGCTCTAGCACTTGTGCAGACAGTGCTACCCTGCAGCCAGGGCATGGAGAGCCACCATCTAGAGAAAACCACAGGGCTCTGCATCTGCAAGCTGGCCTTCAGCCGGCCCTCCTCCCTCGGCCTCGATGGCATGCCCAGCACAAATCTGATTCCAGAGCCTCCCACGGGCATGAGGAGTTCAAGGCTGACGTCTGCCCTGGCACCGGGCAGCGTGGAGAGGCGGTAAGGTGAGCTCATGGGACAGGAAATGCCCGACAGGCCTCCAACCTCTGGAGCGGTAGGAAAATGCGATCTCATCTCACGCCGATGTTGTTCCCTGCCTGTCCCCCTCACATTCCAGTGCTCACCACAGCTCCAGACGGTGCTCCATCAGCACACAGCAAGCTTTGTGGCCCCCGTGTCCCTCCATTCTGGCCACAGAAGTTCCCTGGGCCCTGCTGACAGCGCTGCGATGCTCCTGTCCCCAGGGCAGCCAAGGACTTTCCGTGCAGTCAGAAGAGAAGCTGGAGGCCCAGGTGAGGACTTCGAACCGCCCCGGAGTGGTGAGGCCACCTCCGGAACATGACCAATGGGCTTGATGATGCAGTTACCTAGAAACAGATTCCTGCACACACTGAACAGACTTCCAGATTCACACGGCCGGGCTGCGACTTTGCTCAGAGACAGCTCAGGACTTCCTTTTGAGCAGAAGAATTTGGAGTACCTAGTTGAAGGAGCTTCCTCCGTGTGTGTGTGTGTGTGTGTGTGTGTGTGTGTGTGTGTGTGTGTGTGTGTGTGTGTGTGTGTGTGTGTGTGTGTGTGTGTGTGTGTGTGTGTGTGTGTGTGTGTGTGTGTGTGTGTGGCCTTTTCACTGCCCTGAAACACAAAAGCACAACGTAGAAGGAGACTTGGCCAGCCATAGGTCAGGTTCCTTTGCTCTTCCCAGACTGAACTCTGCTGAGCAGCTAGCAATTTGGATTCTGGGGCAATGTCTACCCATTGCCACTGCGTCTGTGGCTGGAGAAGTATGTTCCTAACTCACCGTCTGCAGCCTGAGGCTCCGCCCCCTCATCACACCACATAGACACACAGGCTCCTGCCCCTCCCGCGGCGCCCTGGGAATCAGCCCTGACTCACTACAGTGTCCAAAGGCCAGGCGCTCACCGGTGTCTCGGTCCCGTCCACACGGCGAGTAGATGGCTGGTGTGTACAACACTGTTAAAACGGCGCGAGTTCAGTTGTAAGTGTCTCTCCCAAGGAAACGCTCAGAATGAACACATTCTTATTTGACCCAGAGGCTCTTAGAGCATGTGTGGTGGGAACTTATACCCAAGCCATCCTAACAAGTGCAGGGTGATTTACAGTACCCCACCAGTTTCTCTGGTGTAAATCCCCCTATCACAGCCGATTTCAAGGTACTAGTGGTTTGATAACAGGCTTGCAAATTCCAGATCCAGTATCAGCTGGCTCTCCCAAGCCTGCCTGAGCTGATGCCAGCCTCTCCCAAGCTTGGTGCCCTGTGCGACTCAGAGGTACACAGTGTTCTGCCTGTGTCCAGGTATTCTTACAGGCTGGCATTCCTGCTCTTTTGTTCAGCCCCAGATAGGCTGGTCACAGTGATACATGGGCTTGCGACTCCCACATCCCTAGTTGACCCCAGCGTGAGTCCGGGAAGGTCAAGGACTCCGGCAGGTCCGTGAGGGTGGTGGGCCTCAGGGCCCTGTGGCCAGGGCCAGAGCTGCCAGGCATCTCCCTCCTGGAGGGACCCGGACACACTCAAGGCTGGGCAAGACACTCTCCCTCTACAGGTGAGACAGTAAATAGGAAGAGAACAGCACAGGCTTCAGTCCATGTATCTCGAAACATGCTGAATTGTGGAACCAATGGAAACTGGGAGCGGCTCCAAGGCTGAGCCTCCTGGAGCTGGTGTTTACATGTGCTTATGATGCTCATTTACATAATTGCTGGTATTTGTGTTTATCTGAATCTTTGTCTTCATGTCTGTCACTCGGGCGTCTATTATCTACCTTCTCAAAGACCCTGTTTTCTTTTTAGGATAAATATTTTCTTTCAGCCCTTCTGTCCCTGCAATTGGATGGTTAACATGAAGCTCAGATTCCATGATTTTTAACACAAGGTTCAGAACATCTTAGTAGTCCGGAGTCTTTTGAATTCTATATTAGCATTACAAAGATTCTCCTTTAAAGTTATGCATGAATGGCATTAGAATTCAGAAATGATGCTTGTCTTTGTGGTGAGAATATTTAGGATGCTTCAAGTGATAACGTGTGTAGATTTGCTATCATTAAATTCTCTGATATCAGTTTAATTAAAAGGGGAAACAGGACTTGTCCCCTGGCTTATTTGTGTATATGTTTGCTTTTATAAGTGGATCATAACAGAAAGTTAGGAAATCTTTACTCTAGCCAGACCCCTTTTACTTGACACTGTGACACCGGTGTGCAGTATGCCAGTCTAACTTCAATAGCGATTTTTAGTTACTCATGTGAATCTATAAGTGAACTTATAGAAAAATTCCTCTCTCCTATGCTTCACTTTTTGCAAGCATTCATCTACCTCTTTCTACACTTCCAAACTCACCAAAAAAAAATCCAACAGAACAAATTCCATATAGTTATGCTTGACAGACATAGGTGGAGAGGAAATTCTCCTCTGTGAGGTCCAGCTGTTGTTTTCTGAAAGAAAAACCACCGTAAGACCACACCAATACTACCAGACCCGAGTTCTCTAGGCCCGGGCTATGGAGACCATTGGTGGAGAAGTGTTGGACACAGAACAGGGCACGGCTCATCCTTGTAGGCTTCCCTTATCCATTGTCAGCAGTTGTCAGGCTATGTTGTGTCAGAATTCGTATGTTTGGAGTTGCTTGTAAAGAAAGCATCTAGTGGATATTCATCAAAGCCCGCATTGTCTTCCACACGAGGACTGTCTAATTAGCAATGAAAGAGCCTTTAAGAGCCTGGCCCCCAGACAGCTAGCACAAGGTGCATTGTTCCATCTGCCATCCCTGTGAGAACTATTTCCTTTGATGAGCTTCTGGAACAGGGACACTGAGCTCTGAATCCAAGCTCGCAGTTGCTAGGCAGATTCTCTATGCCTTCAACCACTTTAGCTTTAGTTATTTTTAAGATAGGGTCCTGACCAATCAGGACTACGGTCCTCCTATTTATGCTTCTCATTGGCTAGGGTGACAGGTGTGAGTCACCACATACATATTTTTCTATTGAGAGCTAGTCTATTGAAACTTCTGCTGGGCTAATCTCCAACCTTGATATTCTGGATTTCCGCTTCCTCGTAGCTGGGAGGACACGGGTCGGCCCTATGCTGTGTTGAACATTGTTATACCCATCTCTCATTTTCTCCCACTTTCCCCCAAGTTGTAAAGTTAATTTCTAACATAGTATTTTGTGAGTATTGCTGCTGCATTGGTTCACCCTTTGTCCTTCATCTCAACATTTTGTGACTCTCCTTCCCTTCCCCAAATCAGATACATGTATATACAAAACACAGGCTACCAAAATAAACAACAACAACAACAACAATGACAGGTATTAAACCAAGGAAAAAATGAAAGCAAAAAGAAATAACTTCACAAGTCTGTTAAAACCAACAACAACAAGAAAAATAAACAAAAAAAACTTCTTGCTACATCAAAGAAAGTTTGAACAAATGGGATTGCATTAAACTGCAGTGCTTCTGCATCACAAAGGATATAGCTAGCAAGATAAATAGAAAGCCCACAGGCTGGGAGAAGATCTTCACTAGCCATACAACAGACAACATACAAAATATAGTTAGAGCTCAAAAAATTAAATCCCCCCAAAACAAATACTCCTAGAAACAACTGCCCCATTAATAAGCGGGCTGAAGACTTAAAGAGAGACTTCTCTGAAGAAGAAATAAGAATGGCCAGCAGATACATCTCTGGCCATAAAAGAAATGCAAGTCAAAACAACATTAAGTTTCCACCTCACCCCAGTTAGAATAGCCATTATCAACAAAACAAATAATAGTAAATGCTGGTGGTGATGTGGCCAAACTGGAATGTTACTACACTGTTGGTGGGAGTGTAAACTTGTTCAACCACTCTGGAAAGCAGTATGAAGGTTCCTCAAAAGACTCCACATAGAGCTCCCCTATGACCCAGAAATCCCACTCCTAGGCATTTACGATCACAAACAAGGTCATACCAAAGCTACCATGTTTATCACAGCATTATTTACCATAGTCAAGATATAGAACCAACCCAGATGCCCCTCAGTAGATGAATGGATCAAGAAAATGTGGTATATATACACAATGGAATTCTATGCCTCTATCAGAAAGAATGACATTGCCCCATTTGTTAGGAAATGGAAAGACTTGGAAAAAATTCTATTAAGCCAGGCCCAAAGGAACATAGGTCCCATGGTTTCCCTCCTTTGTGATAATTAGTACATGTCTAGGAGAGTCCTAGAAGAGGATTACAATGGCTATGTACCTGTGAATATATAAAATGATGCTAATCGTTGGCCGCAGTGACCTGCAGGGAAGGGGGTCCCTGAGTCCACCCCCAAGGCTCTCTGACCACCAGGGAGCAAGTGTTCCCGCCCCCACCTGGGGTGAGGCACGAGGAATCCTCA
The DNA here is from genome assembly GCF_024711535.1 of Dipodomys merriami. Classification (NCBI taxonomy): domain Eukaryota; kingdom Metazoa; phylum Chordata; class Mammalia; order Rodentia; family Heteromyidae; genus Dipodomys; species Dipodomys merriami. The sequence goes on along the minus strand of NW_027204715.1, from coordinate 2,648,768 downwards.
AGCGCTTCTGTACTCGAAGACGAATAAAGCAATTTCGGGCATGTGTTCTGTGTGTTCTATTTTATCCCCAAACACATGCTAATAAGAACACTCATGATCTCCTTCTATAGAGAGTCCTCAAAAATTGGGAAAAATATAGTCAAGCGCCAGTGGCTCATGCCTGTAATCCTAGCCACTTGGGGGGCAGGAGGTGGGAGGTTGAAATCTGAGGATTGCAGTTTGAAGCCAGCCAGAGTAGGAAAGTCCATGAGACTCTTATCTCCAATAACCTACCTCCCAAAAGCTGGAAATAGAGCATGGCTCAAGCGGTACAGTACTAGCTGTGAGCAACAGAAGCTTAAGATAGCACCCAAGTTGTAGCTTCAAGCCCCAGGACAAACTGAGGAAAACAGAAATGACATATTCACACACACACACACACACACACACACACACACACACACACACACACACACACACACACCTCTTTTCTGGAGAGACAAATAATTATCATGTGATGTACCACATTTGCTGTCCTACTTTCTAAGCTAGACCATTTACAGATGTCAGTAGACCCGGGCTGGGGCGTAGAAGCCATCACTCACATCAGCTGTGTCTCTGGCAGGCACCCCTCCTCTCGTGAAGAGTCCAAATCTATTCACACACGCAGCTGAACGGGAGAGGGCACAGGGTTTTCTGGGGAAGGAGGACTAAGTGCCAAGAGTCGCCTAATTGTTGCCTCCTTGTCTACGCATAGCATCTGTTGACATTAGTAATGTAATTGCAGCGATAATGAACTCTCTGACTTAGTATCTAGAGAATCAGCAGTCAGGACATCTCATTCTTCTTGCTTTATGTGACAGCCTCTCCCACGCTGAATAGAAGGTGCCTGTGCAGACATTGTTTCAGAGAAATGAGGCAGCAGAAAATAAACCTCCCAGGCTTCTCTCCCCGTCCCTTCCCTCCCAGGGACAGGGAGCATTCCGTGTGTCTGGGCTTGGTGGTGAGGGGTCTTTTTCACCAGGCACAGGTGCAGTGCATTCCGTTTGCATGAGGGGAACCCACTACGCCTGAGGCGGGCTTCACCTCCCCTTTGGTTAAAAGGAGACCGAGCAATGTGGAGGCTGGAGGTGAATTTCAGTTTCTAGACAGACCAGCCTGACGTGAACAGTGGAGAACCATTGGTGTCCCGTCAGCTGCCTGATGCCTCATCTTCTCCCCCAAGAACTCGGCTGGGGAAGCCGCCTCTGCCAGATGAGGGGCCTGCGTGTGCTGGGTGCCTCTGAGCCGGATGAGCCCCTTTCCCAAGGAACAAGGGGTGGAGAGAGAAGGGAGAGAGTGCTGAAGTCACGAGATGGATTTTGTTTCTTTGCCCTCATCCTAATCACCCTCAATCTTGGATGTGGAGGCTGTTCCTCAGACCTGGCCCTGGACTTCCCGAGGCTGGAGGCCCAGACTGCACAGGTGGGAAGGTGATTCCCTCTGCCAGCCTCGCCCGCCCACACCTCGAGGCTCTGATGTTCTCTCCCGTACATCTTAACCTAGAAACTCCGAGAGATCTGTACTCACCACGAATCAGCTTGGGAGTCCAGATAATTCCACCAAAGTCTCACCCAAAGCAAAAGTTCACCACACTGGTTTTCATTTCTTTTTCCTGTCTCAGTTCCACACACATGCGTACATATGCACACCCCGGGGGCCCAGGCAGAGATGTGTGAAGAAATAGAGCTCTTGTCTTGAGGAATATTAATTAGGCAGCTTCCGGGCACTTAAACACAAGGCTGAATATCACAGTGCTGTTTGTCACCGATGCCGTGTTCTCTTTTCACTGCCTAACCCTGCCAGTCCTGAAGCCGGTCCCTGCCTGGAAACTTTTCATTAGTTCTGTCTTCTATTTGATTTCTATAAACAAATAGACATTTGGGGTAGTAAGGCGAGTCTGAAATCAGATATAGTAGTAACTGAAACCAAATAGATTGGTGTATGTGTGTATTTGGGTGTGTGTGCGCACGCGTGTGCGCATGTGTATGCATGCACACATGAGTGCATGCATGTGTTACCAAGAAGATATTGTCCAAAGTGTCAATGAGTCTTGAATTCGGGACCAAAGACCTGTGTCTGCTGCTTTCTCTGCCTGCAGCAATGATTCTACATCCTAAGAAAGGGCAGGAAAAGCAAGGCCAAGGACCACATTACATTCCCAACGCATCGTCCTCTCCACATTATTAGCAGACTAAAATACATTTAAAACATAAATTAAGGCTTGAATAATTTCCAGAAGGTTTTGAGATTCACTAATGAACTTTGAGACTGTCTTTGGGGCAGGGTGATTAGAATGTATGACTGCTTAAATTCCTGCAATATTTATGAACTCGTGGGAGATTAAGTGCATGGCTCTTCGTTCAGGTCATTTTCTCCCCTGATGAGGTAGAAAATCTAAATATGATATTCAGCGGTTCAAGAAGGATACCAATTAGAGGTGACTATGGCTTCTCAGAGCACTTTTAAATGTGAGCCAATTTAGATCAGAATTCAGTAATCAATATTTGCCCTCTAAAATACAACAAAAATTATTGATGTAGGAAGGGGTAACAAGTTTGACAAGAAATGTACTTATTACCTTACTCATGTAACTGTACATCACCTTGACAATAAAAAAGCCATAAAAATAAATAAAAATATTGACATAAAAAGAGCTTATGAGGCTTACCTCTTGCTGGGCAATCTTAGGGGAGGGTAGTTGCACACAATGCTAAGAGCAAGTCACACAAATATCACACAGAGACAGTGACAGCAGTGGGAAGCTGCATATACAGCAAGAACTAAATGCTAATACGGAGCTTACCTCAAGGCTACGAACAAAGAAAGGTGTCTTAAAATAAAAGCCTGCACAGAAGGCACAACTAATCCGAACACGAGATAAATATTAGAGCCAATACTGGAAGCAACTACAGAAATAATTCCCTGCTTTCTGGCCTGTCTTTGTGAGCAGCACCACTTAATTGCTCCACATCCTTCAGCCAATGGGACAGAACATGCAGAACTACCCCGAGCTCAGTACCGTGCTAGACCTGCCTTCGCTAGAAGGGACGCGACTGTGGAAAGCCAAAGTGACACATGGCTATGGTAACACCCCAAATTTTATTTCAACAGGTCCTGAAGACACTGACCAGTGAATTCTAAGCCCAAATGACTGTGATTTAATGACTATAATTGGAGTAATGATTTTTAATTCATTTCAATACAAATATTGTTATGGTAGATGAGTATGAAAATTTGACTTAGATGGTCTGAGCCCAAGTACTTTTTAAAAACACTTGGTAGACATATGGCCAGAGTGTGTGCCTGAGTTTCTCTGAATCTTGCTGTCAAAATTCTCACACTTGTGTCTATTCATCCATGCTACGGGATTTATGAGCAGGTTTTCCATGATCGCCCACCAGGTTCCTGGCACTTTGCTCGATGGTGAACGGTTTAAGACCATACGTAAAAATAAATTGCTCAGAACCAGGATAAATATAAACAAAAAGTAGATTGCTAATTTGATCTTTTTTTTAAAAAAAGATAGTTCTACTTTCTACTTGATGGGTTATGACACAAAATAACTGGAAAATTATGAAAACGATACAATGTTCCTTGAGATAAATTTCCATCTCAACACCCTGCAGAAATGTCTTTCTATCTTAGTTGTTGGTGAGTCGGAGAATTGTGAAGTAGCCAGCTATGTGGAATACCAGTTTTTACTGTAAATGAGTTTAGACTGACATGTGATCGAAATGCAACTTACTCGAATAAAGTCAAAGTATGTGTTAGCTAGTGAGGGGGATGAGTGAATATCTGAACACACTGGTAGACATTAAAGACTCTACAAAAATAATTAATTGCTTCATGAGCGAAGACTTCTTCCATGCCATCTGAGCTGTAGTGAGGTTTGTTATTTGATCATGGACTTAGAGGTCCAGAAGAATAACACGCAAAACCGTCTTCTTGGGCTCTGTCTGGGAATAGTTTTGCCTCTGGCTGTGGATTGTGGATTGCTTTCTGAGAAAACACAGGGACTCTGAAATCGATGAATGTCATTCCTTTACCATCTTCACAACATCCAACCCAAGAGGACTGAATTAATTAAGTTCTTTTATTTGAATCAGTCAGCATTACATGGTATACTGCAGTAGAGGAAGGCTTTATTTCAGGGTCTCTAGTTAAGAATAAAGGCAACTGCCAGGGTACTTCCACTGCCAATTCGCTTTACAAAGAGCAAAGTGGGAGTGGAGATCATGCAGCTCACTGTGCATTTCTGAGACTGATGCTACAGACACCTCCGGGGCCAGGAGCATGCGTACCGCTGCAGAATGCTCCCTGGGAAGAAAGCCGATGAGTGAGTTGGAGCCCAGGACCTTCTGATCCTTGATTGAGTAGCTCTGCCCAGTTCCCTTAGGGACTTCATAAGCAAAATGGGTTTGGATCACTACCTGGCTCAAAGTTGTGGTGAATATTAAACTAAGCCATTTAAAATCTCACCATAATTCCTAGCTCCCAATTGGTTTGCTTCCATTTCCTTGTCTTCTCCAGGGCTTGGGTGTTCTTTCTTTATAACTAGAAGACTCTCTTAAAGCAACATAGTACTATTTTCTATCATTCAATGCCCAGAATTTTATGCCAAAGGAACTGTATTACTTTGAGTGGTTGAAGAAAAAAAAAGCCTGGCAGGTGGCTGAATCTGTGGTGAGCTAATGTCTCAAAAGTCTTTCAAGGGGGTGAAAATAATTCCCAAGAATATTCATAGGGCTTAGAATAGGTACCAGCAATAATGGGGCCTGTGGAAATTATATCTGGCCATCTGATTTTACAATTTGATTACAAATTCTGATGTCTCAATTATAAACAGAATTTGAGATTATTAAAAATGGATTTTTTTCCCTAAGTATCTACAATTTCCTCCCATTTTTCATTCCTTTGCTATAAAATTTAGGTAATGAGAATGCTCTTGTAAAAAAAAGGACTGGCTGGAACTATTGGATAGTAAAACTTTTTTCAGACTCATTACATAAATGAAAGGCATTTTGCTCGAACATTTATTGAGGTTTTTGCAAGTACAACAGTCTATTTAGGCAAAGCAGAGCAAATAAGGAACATATTTTTGCTTTAAAATGTATGTCTGCAGCAACCAGCATGAAAGGTCACAGAGGCAGGAGACTTTGTGGGGTTCCCCCACATGTGACCCTGGAGATCTGGCAGACTCTAGTCACTGGGGGGTCTGAGCCGGGTGACCACTGGTGAAAACTCAGAGAGGAGAGCCGCCACCGCCAGCCCTTTGGCCAGCGAGTGAACAGAGAGGCTTACCTGGCTTGCTTGTTTGCTCTGCAGCCCACCGCACCTACTGTGAGTGAGCACAACTGTCTTACCTGTGCACAGCCTTCTGTCAGCGCAGCGGCTGCCCAGCCCTCACGGGCTGAATGCTTGCATTTGACGTGGCCAAAGCCTCTGTGGGAGGCGCTGTGAAGTGGACGGTGCAAACAGAATGATTCGCTCGCTGTTCACTCTGCCAATCGGCTCTGTCCTAAGACCTGGCTGCCTTGGTCTTCAGGACCCCTGCAATCCCCTCGCCCCATGAGTGGCCATTTCCCCCAGGGTGCTGCAGGGGTCAGCAGCGTGCACCTGCTCCCCGCCCAGGGCTCCCAGGGAGCACCGCCTCCTTGGCAGTACCCAGAACCGCCAGTGACTGGGAGATCTCAGCTGCTCAGGGAGCCCTCAAGTGTTTGTGGAAGTTCTGGGCCTCAATGCCACAACGAAAGGCTTTTTCTTTTTCCACAGAACACATTTTCTCCAAAGTGTAACAATGGCTTTAATTTGATGTTGAATTCATTTTAGGGTTTCGAGTAGTGTGTTCATTGCTGGGCCTCGTCCTGGAACACATTCTGAATGCATCAAAATTAGACACAGGGGCTGCCCAAGAAACTTCAGAAGAAAGAACCTGTGGCTTCTTTCTACTCAGCGGCCTCAGTTTCCCACAGGGATCATTCTCCTAAGAGAGTCAGAAGAGAAGCTTCACCTCCCACCCTGTCTCCTCTCTGGTGACTTATTTTCTAGATGCCTGTTTATGTGCTCATTAGATGTCTCCTCAGCTGAAATCTGTGTGAGTTTTTGGTTGGTTTTCCCACTCAGTTGTACTCCCCCAATGTCATCATGTTATGACCCCTGTGCTCTTATGTCCAAACCCTGTGCTTCTCTTCTAGGCCAAACTCTACCTTCTCCATGGTCGCTGGGCATCCATACCCTGTGGGTCGCTGCGAAGCCTTGCTGAACCTGCAGCTCCCTTTCCATGTGGCCTTCTCCCTAGATGCCCAGTTTCTGATGGGACATCATGCCCTCCAGACAGAACTCCACGACCCCAGGACGCTTCCTCATTCTCTCCATTCTGGCATCACTTCTTCCCGAGCACAGTCCCCGGGCTGCCTCCCGGATCAAGGAACCGGGTTTCCAGCAATTCCTCAAGACTCGGCGCTCTCCCTAACCTTGCAGCCATGTGAGTAGGTAATTCTCTTCAACTTCCTGACACCTGCGCTGCTCAAGCAACGCTGGCTGCCGGTTGGATTGCTGATAAATGGCGATTGTGCCCAAACCCGGGGGCTGTCATTGCTGCGGCTCCTCTGCTGCTTCTGCTCACAGCCCTGCTCCAGGGCCTGCGTCTGCCCACACTTGGAGTTTTGAGAGACCTCCCCGCAGTCCTTACACTTACCTCCCAGCTGAGGAAATGGAGACCAGGGGAGATTAACCGCTGAACCCAAGGTCATGGAGTTCTGGACACTTGGACGTTATTTGTAGTTCATATGGAGATGATGTTGTTTGGTTCTCAAAGTAAAAAATATAGGTATGTCTTACATTCTTAGAGTGGATTTTATAGTTGGCTTACCTGACAGCGCAATGAGGGATTGATACAAAAGTGTAGGAGAAACAGATCACAGCAGATAACGGGTGACCAGCTATGGTCACATACAGAAGAGGCGCATGTGCTGCTCCCTCACGGACTCCGGGCCTTCTTGACTGGAGCGGCTCTTCTGACTCTCTCCCTCTCCAGAAGTGTGAATTACCCAGCCTCACATCTCTCTCTTTCTCCCTTCCTCTGGAATCTCCCTACCTCCCCGTATCCCCTGCTGATGGCTTCTGAGCTCCACCCCAGGGCCAGCCCCGGTCCTCACCCTGTTTTGTCCTGAAGGTCGGCACCATCGCTGTGACGCTGATCCTGGAACTCCCAGTGGTGTCTTCAAATCACTTCTTTAAGAAGTAGTTAGTGGAAGACTATTAAATTAGGTGCTACAAGGCAGAAAGCTAATGAACTGTATTTCTACACTGGAGGCTATGGATGAAGAGTAAGCATGCCATAATAACTTAAACAGTGCCTCCACAATATATGGTAGAAGCCTGAATTTAGGATTTTAGTGGATTTGCAGCCTCATGTGGCTGGAATTGAACTGCAGTCCCTCCCACCCACTCAGCATTTGAATCCAGCACCCCTCAGGTACCGTCCTCTGCTCCTCATGGCTCTCGTTCTCACGGATCCTGTGCAGTGCTGCATGTGCAGGGCAGAGTGCAGATCAAAGGACGAGCCAAGGTCTCAGAAGGGAGGCAGAGTCATGACCAAATTCAAGCAGCCAAAGGCGGCATACAGAGCCCATCCTGAGACCTTCATCTCGGATCCTGCTTCTGGGTGTGTAAAGCAGGATGTGCATCCCATACGCAGAGCTAGACTTGCCTCAGAAGCAGAGATGAGGGCCCTCCACAGCAAGAGCCTGTTGCTTCCCAATGCTGTCCTCTTCTGCAGGCATTAGGACCCGAGCCAAACACAAGGTCCTGTAGCATGCCACAACACGAAAGTACAACCTGCAAGACCAATATCCAGGAACAGTGTTAAATACAACCTGCAGGACACAGCACACAGGGACGGTGTTAAATACAACCTGCAGGACACAGCACACAGGAACAGTGTTAAATACAACCTGCAGGACACAGCACACAGGAACAGTGTTAAATACAACCTGCAGGACACAGCACACAGGAACAGTGTTAAATACAACCTGCAGGACACAGCACACAGGAACAGTGTTAAATACAACCTGCAGGACACAGCACACAGGAACAATGTTAAATACAACCTGCAGGACACAGCACACAGGAACAGTGTTAAATACAACCTGCAGGACACAGCACACAGGAACAGTGTTAAATACAACCTGCAGGACACAGCACACAGGGACAGTGTTAAATACAACCTACAGGACACAGCACACAGGAACAGTGTTAAATACAACCTGCAGGACACAGCACACAGGGACAGTATTAAATACAACCTACAGAACACAGCACACAGGAACAGTGTTAAATACAACCTGCAGGACACAGCACACAGGAATGGTGTTAAATACAACCTGCAGGACACAGCACACAGGAACAGTGTTAAATACAACCTGCAGGACACAGCACACAGGAACAGTGTTAAATACAACCTGTAGGACACAACACACACTAGCAATGTTAAAGCACCCTGTGGACACAGCACACAGGAACAGTGTTAAATACAACCTACAGGACACAGCACACAGGAACAGTGTTAAATACAACCTGCAGGACACAGCATACAGGAACAGTGTTAAATACAACCTGCAGGACACAGCACACAGGAACGGTGTTAAATACAACCTACAGGACACAGCACACAGGAACAGTGTTAAATACAACCTGCAGGACACAGCACACAGGAACAGTGTTAAATACAACCTACAGGACACAGCACACAGGAACAGTGTTAAATACAACCTGCAGGACACAGCACACAGGAACGGTGTTAAATACAACCTGCAGGACACAGCACACAGGAACGGTGTTAAATACAACCTGCAGGACACAGCACACAGGAACGGTGTTAAATACAACCTGCAGGACACAGCACACAGGAACGGTGTTAAATACAACCTGCAGGACACAGCACACAGGAACAGTGTTAAATACAACCTGCAGGACACAGCACACAGGAACAGTGTTAAATACAACCTGCAGGACACAGCACATAGTAACAGTGTTAAATACAACCTGCAGGACACAGCATACAGGAACAGTGTTAAATACAACCTGTAGGACACAACACACACTAGCAATGTTAAAGCACCCTGTGGACACAAAAACATCCTTGTGCATGCTTCTAGACGCCTATTCCTGACCACTCTCCACTTGGCTGATGTGAATTTACTAAGTAAACAATCATTTCTGCAGCCACCTGTGTGCTTGGTATCACCATCCCTGCTGAAGAAGGAAGTGACACATTTTGAGAGATGGTAGAAAAGGAGCCCCAAGCTGGTCACCATAGCTATGTGACTCAAAGCTGTCCATTTTCAGTTTTACTCAGTGGTTGGCTAACTCACTCCGTTAAATGAAGTCCTACAATGCGCCACCGTAGAGAATGTTCCCTCTTAAAGCAAGTCGTGAGAGGTTCATGAGAAGATCCTTCCTGGGTGGTTCTTGGAACACAGCACGCTGATACATCACTGGCACTGGAGAGGGAAGGGGATCGAGCAAATGGTACGTGGGACCCCCGTGCCGGCCTCTGACTGCGCAGTACCCTCAATCAACTGGGTAAGTTCCACGTCCTGAACTTGAACTCCAGGGGTAGCATGTGTCTCCGAGATGCAAGCGCCACTGTGGCCACATCCACACTGATGTCCAAGCCTCAGCTTTCTGCCTTCCTGACACATTAACTAGGAAAATGAGAAGCACCCTCAGCCTGACTGTGGGAATGCCTTTCAGGTGGACGGTTTATCATTCTGAAGCTGCACACGGCATCACAGGGAACACAGAAGCAATTTAAGTTGAAGCTAGGAAAACACAATTACTAAGGCAGTTCTCGATCGCATTCATGTGGTCATGGGTGGTTCATGCCACACATTCTGGATCAGAACAATTCCTCTGACCATTTAGTGCTACAGCTCAGATGCTGCTGGCTTTACCACCGAGACCCAAGAGCACTGCTCTGCAGGAGACGATTCGGAATAGAGCTTTGTGGTGAAGGAAATGGACCATTACTGTGGTACGCTGTCACTAGTAACTAGTAGCCATTGAAAAAGTGAAATGTGTTTTCTTTAATCAAGATATAGATATACATATTTACATTATATAATCAAATAAATGTTATATATACATAGGACATATGTTTTAGCTTTTTTCAAATATACAGTTCTCTGGCATTGATGTTGTTCAACCACCATCAACATCTATCACCAGGTAGATCCTTTTGTCACACATTAAAACTTTGTATTAATAAACAACCACTGTAGGCATCATATAGAAGGGTAACGACTCAATTATTTCACTTACCATACTGTATTCAAGATTTAACCCTCTGGTAGAATGTATCAGAATTTCCTTAGTTTTTGAGGTTGAATGCTATTCCGTTGTGTGTATTGTCACAATTATTTTTTCCATGTATCCATGAGTGAGGACAAGGATTACCTCAGGGTCTGGCCTGGAGGCGGGTGTACGAAAACTGCGTGCTGAAGAGGTATTTCAATGTCTTCAAGTGTGACTCTCCAGGTGTGACCGGTGCAGGCCACCAGGACCAGGGTGTGAAGACTGCGCCTTCCTGGGTTACTCGCTCACAGGTTGGGAAGAGGAAGTGGATGCCAGGCCAGCTGCTCCCAGCGGGTCTGGCTGACTGTTTGGAGTTGGACTGAGACAGTAACAAAGGATGGAGATCATGTCTTCCCTGCTGTCCCAGCTGGGGTCGGCTGCCCCTTCATCCTTTTCTTCCATTCCGGCTAGGTCCTCCGAAACCACAACCCCAGCCTGTCCTGTTGGTACGGAATGAAAGGCTCACGGCAGCTCCCCTGCGAGGATCGATGCCCTGGCCATTACGCCGCAAAAGAGGCAGCAAATCACATTTGCGTAGATTGTCAGCCTCATTATTATAAGCAGATGGCGGGCCAGGCCCTACAATGAGGGCCCAAAAAGACTGACATTATTTCAAATTAAAATCTATAATGCTAATACGCATCCCAGTGCTTTTGTACAGGCTTGAGTGCATTAATCTTCTGAATGATTTGCCAATGTGCTTGCTGTTTTCACATGAGTGGAGCTACAAGGAGGGCTTTTAACTGAAAATGGTTAACATTTACTCATACAGATTGATAAAAGCTAACATGCAATTTTCTTTACTAGTAGTTCCCTAATAGGAATTAATGGGACATTTTAAAGAGAAATTCCAAGTTCAGGGAACCCAGAAGAAATATTCCCGCAGATGAGAAGCAAGTCCGTGCAATTCTGCTTACCACGACTTCGTCAGATCTGGAGATTTATTCCAAACACTGCAGCCGTCTGCATTTGGCCAGATGTGTATAGAAAATGCCACAAAATGTAAAGCTTAGCAGCACGGCTTTGGTTTAAAACAGATTTTTCATAAGCAACTCTGGAATTTGTGTTTTTCAAATTGAAAAAAGGGAGAACTTGAAAAGATTGTTTGCTGTCTTATAACACTTCTATAAACAGTGACATTTTCTGCTTTCAAACTTTTAAGTTTTGTTGTTTTTTTTTTTGCCATATACACGAGTTCTTTTTTTTCTTAGAAAGTGATACATCAAATCTTTGCATAATCACTGGAACTGAGAAAGGCTTAGTGACTGAATTTATGGGCTATGCTTTGTTTTTTTTTAAAGTGGTTTCTCTAATGTATTGTTTTAAAAATTCATAATGAAATTAAAGTATGTATATAAATATCATGGTAAACAGAATGTTCTAGTAGAAAACTTTTCCCCTTTTTTTCTCCTTTTTTAATGAATAGGAGGATGACTTGATTGGTATAAATCACATCCAGTTGAATTCATTTATAAGCTAAAATAAAGATATTTTCCCAGCAAGCTGAAAACTCAATAATTTTTTTTATTTTACTGAAAAAGGTCTTCAAAAATGAGTGTGACATATTTTTTATTAATTGTCAAGCTAAGGGATGGTAGATTTGGAGGTGCATATGGTGTTGACTCTGAAATGACTGCAACTTCCGTTCTTCCCAGCAGGAGAGGAGAGAGGGCTCAGAGCCACAGTCTCCACCTCTAGGAAAGTCTCCGTAATGATTCCCGTAAGGTAAATTAGTTTGTCTATATTGCCATTAAAAGGGCCAGTTACGTACCCATTCAATAAAACCAAGTGAGGTAACGTCTTATTTATATAATAATGCAAGCCTTGGCCAGCCGGTTACCTGGAGGGTAGCTACGAACCCACAGAGATGTAACGCTGGCCTCATAGCTGCAAGGAGCCCCTTCGTCGGGACCCTTCCTGTCCCTTTGCAGAAAGAGCCAGTCAGGATATCGGCAGAAATCAGCAGCTTTGGGGATCATTTAAACCAGCCGAGAGACTGTGGCCCAGAACTGACACTTTTTGGGATACATACACTATAAGCCTGGGAAGAAGTGGAGGACTTGGGCAGTGGAGATCAGGGCTGTCACCTCCGGTCACCGCCACGGTGACAGCCTATTGCTTTGGGAAGACAGTGTGGCTACAGGAATGTGGAGTGTCTGTCGAGCAGGATTCCAAGGTTCCTTCCTCGGTGTGCGTTTTCTCTACGCGTGCCCATCCTGGAGTGTGTGCACTGCTCTCCCTAGGAAGGGTGTCTCCTCCAGTGTGCAGCCACGCCCCCAAATGCCTTCATACAGTAACGGCCTCAGAACGAGCGCACTAAAATCACAGCCGTGTCTGTCAGGGGTCGTTCTGCAGTGCTCACGCAGCCACACCGACCTCGCCACGCATTTCTCAGGGCTCGTCCTTGCTGGTAAGTGACAATGACAGCTCTGTGACAGCTGGGGAGCCACCTGCCAGCGGCCTCCTCTGGGTGGGCTTCCGTTCCTTATCATAAAAAAACACCCCTTAATGCCCATCCCTGCAGATACTCAAACATCAAACCCGCCCACAAGGTTCACCATTGGAAGCACACGTGTGGGCTCTCTTGCCAATTATGGCCTGCAAGGTCCAAGTGCCGCCCCCCCCCCCCCACCTTTGGAAGCCTTCAATAACCTTCCAAGATTTATGCGTCTTCTTGTGTTTTCACCATCTGAAGCTTGCTGGTCTTGTCTGGATTAGTCCCCTGGAGAATCAGTAGTGTCAGTAGAAAAAGGCGATGTGGACAGGTAACCCTTGACACAGGACAGAGCAGCCGAGAAAGCCGGGCTCTGAGCACGTGAGTCTTCATGACGTGCTGCTGTTCCTCTCTTCAGTCAGACCAGCTCCGACCCTTCCAGCCCCTCTCCAGCCTCTGCTGCTAAGGCACAGTTCATCCCAAAGACCCTATTTCTCTCCTGAGCCTTCTGGAAGCGTTGATCCTCATCTGCCAAGTAAGCAGAAGACATCTACCCGAGGCTGTGGTCATATGTTGAGCTGCTGTGTAACTGTCACTTGATTTAGAATAAAAATAATCTCAAATTCTAGCTGGGCAAGTAGTATGAACAAATAGCAAAGACTTAGCCAGTCACAGGAGCCAAGCTTCTATCATGCCAGGCTGTCAACTGATGGGACCATGCCCAGGAAAGCAATGCCTGCTAGAACCAGTCGGGCCCGCTCTGCACTGGACTTCTCAGACCCATCATGTCTTTATAAATCCCCTCTGCCTACTTGGCAGAGCAAATCCTGGAACAGGATCTGCTCACAAGGACGGCCGGGTTCATGAATTGTGTTTTGTTCACACATGAATTGTTAAACTTAAGTTATCTAATATATTTTTTAATGCATCTCAACTTGGGAAGTGGCTTGATGTTAACAATGACCTTTCTGTGATCAGATCTGTAGAGCTGGTCTCTGTCCTCATTTTATTGGCTGTAATATTCCACTCAAGAGGCGGGGATATCTCTTCCTGGGGGCTCCTTCCCCCACTGGCTGTTCCCTCATAGGGGAGGAAGCTCCTTCTGTATTTCCCCCGTTGCTTCCTCCCCCCCTCAGCAGCACACCAGCGAGCGTGCTTTGGGACGGGCCTCCTCTTGTGTAAGTCTTTCCGGACCGCAGATGTTTGGTGGTTTTATTCAACACATTCCCTTGTGGATTTTCCCAACAAGCCCCCCGCTGGGCAGGACAGGAACTTTTATTGTTTCCTCCCATTTCCCAGGTGGCGTGAAGACCAGCTCGGTGTGCCTGGTGCTTCCTCTCAGAAGCTGTGAGTGCCGAGCAGCCTTCGCGAAGGAACTCTGTTTCTATAATGACGCACGGTGTTTCTCCTTACTTTCTTATGGGTGGCCCTCTGGCCATCAAAGACCGAGTCTGAGCCTTCGAGGGCATGCTCTGTGGAGGTACAAGGCGGCCAGGCCTCGGGACCACAGGTAGCAGCTCCCGGCAGGTCAGCTGTGCTGTCTCTCACAGACACACGGCTCCTCTGCCTTGGAGCACTGGCAGTGAAGAGGACAGGTCTGCACTCGCTCTGGGCGGGCAGTGTCGGGGTTGGCATCCGGGTCCTCTCCACCTCCCATCAGCTTTCCCCTGGGCCACAGCCCTGGCTGCTGAGGTATGCCATGGGTCTGCTGAGGAAGACGCCACTCTTAGCCATGTGACCTGCCCACCGAGTTGTGGCGCCATTGTTTAGACGCAGGGCAGTGCCAATCAATTTGGCCTTCGTGCTGGGATCATACTCCTCCGTGTTCATGCTGTCCCTTTCCGTCACGTGCTTATGAGGCCTGGAAGCACCACCTGGATAGTCTACCATAAGGTCCCAGAGTCATTTAGCTACAAATTGATGAACTATTTTTTGGTCCACTTTTTCCTCGGTCTGGACTTGATTATTTCTAATGACTGCAAATGTTCCTCCCCATTCAGATGTGCTCTGCTCCAACGGCCCCGTTCCCATATCGTTCCTGGCTGTAGCCAGGATCAGAAAGTACAGAGTCATGGGTGAGTTCACAGCCCAGGGCTGGGCCATTGCACAAGCTCCTCCCTTCACCATGCAGGTTCCTTCTGGAGCCAGGGCTGAGGAGAGGAGCTGCTGGCTTGGTGACTATGTCCACGTGCGTGTCCTTAGAAGTGTTTTCCTGCACCATAGGTACATTGCGGGGTGTCTCTGCCTCTGGAGGTGCGTGGACTGCTGCAGGGAAGGGGGACGGCAGCTCCAGCAGCAGGCAACACTCGGGTCTGCATCCCTGCCCAGGCCCTGCACCTCTCCGGACACCTCCCCGACCTCTGGTCTTCTGGACACCACCGCCTGGGCCCTCAAAGGTGCAGGCTGCTGAAGAGAAGATACGTCAGCCGGCAGCAGGAGCAGGCCGCAGGCAGGTGATCTCTGACCTGGCTCTGACTTCCCGTGCCCAGAGCGCCTCTGCTCTCTTCCATAGAAGAGGAACCTGACAGAGCAGAGGTCCCACCGCAGCCTCGCAAGCATCCTCTCCTGATGTATTTTCACAAATTAGAGGCACTTTCTTTCTACCCTTACTTCTCTTCAGAAATACTGACGTATTTCCCAATTTAATTTGACACACATTCCTTTCTGGGACTGCTTGCTTCAGAGTCTGCAAGGCCAGGCCAGGCCCGAGGCAACCCGGATCCCTGGCCCCTGCCACGCCGGCCGCCGTCACAGGTGCCCCAGGGCCCGTGCGGTGTGGCTGATTTCTCTCTCCTCTTGAAAGAACCTCCACCAATAAACTGGCCAGGATTAAATAAAAATTGTTCACATTAAGACCTTTAAAGAAAATGGCACGATGCCTTCCAAATATCCCATGTCCTGTGAGAAGGAATTGGATGATTTGTTCTACCATGGAGATTTAGAGACTCTTACCGATGGTCTTCTTTCCAAATAAAAAATTGATAAACTATAAACAGAATTCCTTTTGTAGGCTGTCAATAAGTAGGTCATTATGTGATCAAAGATTGAATTTTTAGTTTGATTGCTAATCATTAGGCTTTTTAGTGGTAAAATTAATCTATTAATAAATTATTATTAAGAGGCTACCTACAGTTCTGTGAACTGAAAAAAGGAAACATGACTGGTAAGACTTTTTGCTGAAGACTTTCTGTATCCTCACCTTTCGTTTGAAAACAAACAAAAACAAGAGAGAAGATGTCATTTGTGGCAGCTCATTGACCACCACAGATCTCTGAATGAGCCACCTGAACACAGATCTGCAGGGAGACCAGGGAGAAATTCATGTCACAACACACCCCCCAAACCATGTATTCAACCACAGACGGGGCCCAGAGAGCCCAGATGATAAGAAGCAAGCGTCCTCAAACGGTCTGTTATTTGGGAAGTGCACGTTTGCAGTGGTGTTTCCCCGCCTCCTGCCTCAGAACCAGTTGCAAGCCATCTAACGAATCCCAGATCATTTCCTGCAGCCACTATGTGTCTTCCAAGGACACCTTCCGGGCTCAGCACTGGTCACGTCTCACGAGATCTCCAGCTCCTCCCCCTTCACCCACTCTGGCCGATGACAACGTGCTGGACCACCACATCAGGTTTTCTGATCCTGTGAGCACACGCACGTTATTGTCTTCCAGCCTCACTTTCCAGGGGAAGGTTCGGGTCTTTCCCTTCATGGCTCATAGGCACATCCTCGTTTCTCCATTGCTGCTCAGGATAGCTAACTTCACCGTGCGTGACCTCCAGCCTCCCTCTATTAGCATGCCCCTTCCATCACAAAATGGCAGTCCCAGCCTCCTGGGTTCCATCTTTGCTCAGGGCTGTCTGTGGCTGAACTGAAGGAACTCCAGCGATGGATGCAGCCACTAGAGCCTGCAAAGGGGTCAACTGGGTGGCAACTTCTCAGCAAGAGCGGGACAGCTGGCTCCCCTCCACCACTAAGGATGACGATGGTTCTGCGCCACAGAGGCCACCGACGGCTGGGTATGAGTCCATTTTCAAGAGAAGTGGCAGAAAGCATGAGCAGTCCATCTCGCAAATGAGTTCATGACACTTCAGTACTCTCTCTTACACGCACACATTTGATGGTGTTTGCTTTCTGCACCTGTCCCCAAATCTCTTCGAAATTCAGGTGTATGTGAAAGGCAGAGGAGACACTGGACCCTGGCTAACAAGGGAGGTAGAGCGATTAGTTAGAAATGGTGTAGCACATGCTGTATTTTATGAAGCAGTAAATGATCATTACACATGACAATTTTGTCTTTGGAAAATGGGCAAATACCATTAAATGTGCTTTAGTTGATAAGAACCTGTTAAATAGATTGTGAAACCCTGATTCTTTTTTCTCTCTCCGTAATTGATGACAAAAAGTTCATCCCTCTCATCCCCAGCAGCGAAGCCAGCACTGCAGATGGGACTGAAGTGGAGGTCCATGCTGGGCTCAGCACTTGCTGTGGGCTTCTCTGTGTTTCCTTCTCCCACCTTTGAGTTCGGCCAGGTGCATACATGGAAGACCCCACTCCTCCTCAGTAGAGCTGCTCAAAATGGCCCTTGTGTGCTTCTATGTAAGGAGCGCTCTGAGAACTGGCGCAGAACACGTTATGAGATTATCAGTCAGTGGATTTAAATGGCGGAGAAGGTAAGACAACAGTGGGATGATTACCCAGAAAGTCAATGGATTCTGTTGTCATCGGTCTTGTTAGAAAACAGACTTTGTTAGGATGGACTTTGTGTGGAGGCTGAGTTCTCTGTGTGCAGTGTCTTTGCTGTGGTCTTGGCAGGGGCTAGCAGCTGGCTGTGCAATTGGTTGAGGGAAGAGTATTTGATCTTTCCTGGCTGGACCTTGGCTGGAAGCAGGGGCAGAAAATAGAGAGGTGGTCTTTACTGACAGTTGAAGTCTCTCAGTAATGTGATTTCTGCTTCATTAGATTCTATTACTTGAAATGAAAATACTTTTGGGCTTGTGTCAGTAGACATGAATAAACATCCACTAAATACTTTCTATTTTTTATGGAGAAAAATCTTAAGAGCTTGTCAACTGTCAAACATTTCATGAAAATAAAGCTAAAGAACTTCTAGTTTGTTGTGATTTTTTTATTAGAAAAAATGAGCTACACAGTGCTTGAGAGAGTATTCCTTCCAGGGATGGGGCCTTGGCAGTTGAAATTGAACAAGACAACAGCAAAGAGAGAAATGGTGGAATGGGAACCAAAATCAAAACGATCCAGGATGGTAAAATTTCCTTTGAGTTTGTAGATGGTGTTTGTGGCCCGATGCGAAAGAGAGCAATGAGGCAGAGGCCTCGGCATGGAGAAAGCCGGAACCTGATTTCACAGCCGGTTGACGTTAAGAAAAAGAAACCACTGAGCTTCTAGACGGGGAAAGCAGTAGAAAAGCCTTGTCATGCACAAGTGTGGAATACCCATTAGTCTAAGAAGTAGAGAAAAGGCACAGTTACTAAGAATGGGATGCTTGTCCAGTTGTCTGTCTTTGGTCATTGCATGGTATGCACCAGGTGGCTGGGAGAGTGTTGTCAGACAGACCTCCTGTGCATCCATCCATAGGGTGGGAGGATCGCAGTGATGTGCAGTTACAGCTAGGGATTACAAGGATAATGGGAAAATAAGCATTTGTTTTTACAAGAGGGACAGGGAGAGCAGGAACACGGACAGGTAAATACACAGACATGCATTTTCTTAGGCGTCACTGCATAGGAGCATCATCCTCTCTCATATTTTCTCTTCTGCTACGTTTAGAAAACTGGAAACCTCTACTGAAATGAAGTTGAAGGGACACATGAGATTTATGATTTATAATTGCCATCTAAGGACTTTTAACAAAGAAACGCCATTCCCCGGTGTACACGCCTGTGCTTTACTTGAATGCTTACTTCACACTACGTGTCATGCATTCACCCATCAGGCCTCATGACTCTCATGGTATGCCTGGAAAGAAAAGCAGACACAGGTAACTGTAGAGAGCTGCGAGAGGCCGCACCTGGAAGATGGTGCCGGTTTCCGCCCTCCGCCTTCCCGATGGCGAGTGCTCTCTGTGGTAAACAACTCCTGATATGGCTAAGGCAAAGAATCTGGCTTGCTTCCGCGCACCTGAACCTATTGGTGGTTCCCACGTGGCGTATCAGGGTTGGCTACCCAGCGGGTACTTAAGGCTGTGGGGAATTCTCCCCGGGGTTGGGGTCACAAGATTAAAAAAAGGTCCTGAATAAACGGCAGAGAGAAGAGTCCGGTGTCGCGTCTCCTTGCTGGTCGAGGCGGTAGCGACAGGTAACCATGATTGTGGCATGCTTTTTGGCAATACTCATTATGGAACAAGATTTCTGTGTGTCAACTCAGGGTTTCTCTAAACACAGGCTTTTGTGATCCTATATATCCCGTGGATACTCCAGAGAAGACAAGAGATATACCACAATTATTTTATTTCAGGCTTAGGAATTTTACCCATGTAAAAGGCATGGGAGTGCTTGCTTTCCAAATGCTAAAGAAGATATACTTGAGATATGAATATTCTTTAAATATTTCAGTAGCCAAACATCAGCCCAAAGACAATATGTTAACTAGTTAAGTAGGATCTTCTTGTATGATGTGTCAGTACATAATTATTCTTGTGTTATTCTCTCTTTGAAGTTTATCTTTTTAAAGTAACCATTGAAATTATTACACTATCAAATAAAATATTAAGCATTTTCAATGATTGGAAAACTTTGGAGCTCTCATTTTAAATTCAAAATATTCTTTCTGAAAGTTGGCACATGAAAAGAAATAAAGGGCAAAAAAGAAAAACACCATGAGTATGATCAGATGACACAGTAAAGACTGAACGAAGGGCAAATTTCAGAGAATGCTGAGACAGTATAAGACAACTTCATTATACCATGTAACTTCCATTTTGATTTTTGTTGTTCTATTCACAACAAATCAACAAAGCTTGTGGTATCATTTTAAAAGTGTCAATGCATTTTCGTGAGTACCGGTTCTGTTAGAATTGAGAGTACCTGTCCTTATCTACTGGTGAAAAGTTTGGTAATACCATACAGCGTACTACTGACTTCCTCTGCCACACAGTAGGAGCCTTCCTGGGCCTCCATTCTCTTCGCACACTCTTGTCAGAGCATTGGTTGATTGCCCATCTCTCTTGAGGCCTTGTCGAATTCCTGGGTGGAGACTGACTGTGAAGAACAGGGCTGTACCTCCTTCTCCTTGGTAACAAGAACGCGCGGCTGGATCTCCTTCAGAGCACTGCGGCCTGCGCTTGGGATGGCTGCCATCTTGCTTTGTATGTTGTTTATCCATTGCACAAAGCCAAAGGGAAGGACAATCTCCCTGGTTAAGTCCATAATGTTAAAAGCCCAGTGTATATATCATAATGACATTGCTCTGATAAATATCAGACTAAGCTTATTTTTAAATTTATAAATAACAAAGCAGAATAGCTTAGTGCTATTTCACTGACATAATCCTTAAAGGCGTATTTGTGGAGTGCTTCTTGTGTACCAGGAATGGTTCTAAGAGGCAGAGATGCAGCATCAAGTGACATCTCACTGTGAGAGTGCTGGTGCTTCCCGGGCACTGCGGAAGGAGGAGAGTCTGCTTCTGGGCTCATCCTCTGCTTCTGGGAAGATCTCTTCTGGGGTCATATGCTCGGCATCTCACCAGACACGAGATGGCCATGGTGACCCCCATCATCTGCTTTGACTATTGCTGGTCACCCGTGCACTGTGAGTGTCCACAAAGATAACCTGAGCTTTTCCACATGGTGTCTGGATTACCAAAGCCAGGAGTGTTGAAGACTCTCCTTTTACATGGAGCGTTTGCCCAGTGACGCATGGAAGTCGGAAGCCCAGGGAGAAGGAAGGGGTGAGGAGGGGTGCCCTTCTCAGGGGTGGAAGGAAGGCATTTGATGACTAGCGTGCTGAATTGGTAGGAAACAAAATCCTTTTAGTAGGTAAGTAAAGAGTCCAACCAAAAAATATTGTGGAGGATGTTTTCATGATGTTTTGTTGAATATTCAGAATCCATAGCTCATTTCAAACTCAACAGATTAAAAAAAATTAAATGTTGATCTCTCCAAATATTTAACACAACATCTTAATAAATAAAAGATTATAGTCCTTATTCCACAAAGGGATGTAGCATAGTTTTCTAGCTCATTCTCGGGCACCTGTCTGCCCGAGTCCAGGCTGAACAAGGCCCAGTGACACGTTACATTGTAAAACCCCCAGGCCTTCCAGTGGAGGCAGGCAAATTTAAGTTCTAATGCCACTCAGAAATCCGTTACTCTGTGATCTTGAAGTCACCCAATGCCTTTTCTGTCTCTTGTTGGAATGAGCATGCTGGTGATGATAGGGTTGCTTGCTGGGCAGCTTTAGGGAGATGCTTATGAATTATCGTAGAATCAAAGGATTCTTGTATGTCCGATGTTAGGATAGTTCTAATAAACCCATACTGCGAACCAGGTTGTTTTGCTGGAAGCTTCTTTGTCAGGAGAGCTGGTTTTTGTTTTTGTTTTTGTTTTTTAGTAACTGAGCATGTAAGTCCTTCATAGTTTTCCTGGATTTTATTTAAATCCCAGGAAGTTATTGTATCCCTGGAAGAAGTGTTTCTTTTGAAGCACCAGGAAGATAGACAAAGTACGGACAACAGGACAGTCCCTTCACTTTGGCCATGTGGAAAGAATGGGACCCCTTGTGGCCTGGCGTGCCACAGACGTTCCAGAAACCCTTCCCCTAGGTGGTTGTCTATGTGATGACCTTCCCATGTACTCCGAGGGCCGGAGGACCCCTCACTGTCTTGACCTGAAAATTCCTGCTTTGTCCTCAAAGAACTTTCAGGACTGGTGACTGCAGTCATCACTACGTAAACCTGGGAGGGGAGAAAGTGTGACCCTGTAAGTTTAACACGCCCAACACACTGAACTGGCCGATGGAAAGCTCTGACTCCAACCACGATGGTCAGGAAGACTCTTGGTTTCCCACCTCTAGGAGCTGACCGCCTGCTCTCTGTCCTCTCCACCATCCAGAGACACCACACCCTTCAGGGCATATCCACAAGTGTGGCCCCTGCTCTCTGCTCCCCTGCCCTCCCCCCTGCTCTCTACCCCCCTGCCCTTCCCCCTTCTCTGTGCCTGTTCCCCCCTCTGCTCCTGCCCCCCTGCCCTCCCCCCTGCTATCTGCCCCCTGCCCTTCCCCCCTTCTCTATGCCTGTTCCCCCCTCTGTTCCTGCCTCCCTGCCCTCCCCCCTGCTCTCTGCTCCCCTGCCCTCCCCCCTGCTCTCTACCCCCCTACCCTTCCCCCTTCTCTGTGCCTGTTTCCCCCTCTGCTCCTGCCCCCTGCCCTCCCCTCTGATCCTGCCCCCTGCCCTCCCCCCTGCTCTCTGCCCCCCTGCTCTTCCCCCCCTCTGTGCCTGTTCCCCCCCTCTGCTCCTGCCTCCCTGCCCTCCCTCCTGCTCTCTGCCCCCTGCCCTTCTCCCTTCTCTGTGCCTGTTCCCCCCTCTGCTCCTGCCCCTCTGCCCTTCCCCCTGCTCTCTGCCCCCTTGCCCTTCCCTCCTTCTCTGTGCCTGTTTCCCCCTCTGCTCCTGCCCCCTGCCCTCCCCTCTGATCCTGCCCCCTGCCCTCCCCCCTGCTCTCTGCCCCCCTGCTCTTCCCCCCCTCTGTGCCTGTTCCCCCCTCTGCTCCTGCCCCCCTGCCCTTCCCCCTGCTCTCTGCCCCCCTGCCCTTCCCCCCTTCTCTGTGCCTGTTCCCCCCTCTGCTCCTGCCCCCCTGCCCTCCCTCCTGCTCTCTGCCCCCTGCCCTTCTCCCTTCTCTGTGCCTGTTCCCCCCTCTGCTCCTGCCCCCCTGCCCCCCGCCCTCTCCCTTGCTCTCTGCCCCCCCTGCCCTCCCCCCTGCTCTCTACTCCCCTTCCCCCCTTCTCTGTGCCTGTTCCCCCCTCTGCTCCTGCCCCCTGCCCTCCCCCTACTATCTGCCCCCTGCCCTCCCCCTACTATCTGCCCCCTGCCCTTCCCCCTTCTCTGTGCCTGTTCTCCCCTCTGCTCCTGCCCCCCTGCCCTTCCCCCTGCTCTCTACCCCCCTGCTCTCCCCCTGCTATCTGCCCTCCTGCCTTATCCCCCTCCTTTGTGCCTGTTTCCCCCTCTGCTCCTGCCCTGCCCTCCCCTCTGCTCTCTGCCGCCTGCCCTTCCCCCCTTCTCTGTGCCTGTTTCCCCCTCTGCTCCTGCCCTGCCCTCCCCTCTGCTCTCTGCCCCCTGCCCTTCCCCCCTTCTCTGTGCCTGTTTCCCCCTCTGCTCCTGCCCCCCTGCCCTCCCTCCTGCTCTCTGCCCCCTGCCCTTCTCCCTTCTCTGTGCCTGTTCCCCCCTCTGCTCCTGCCCCCCTGCCCTTCCCCCTACTATCTGCCCCCTGCCCTTCCCCCCTTCTCTGTGCCTGTTCCCCCCTCTGCTCCTGCCGCTCTGCCCTTCCCCCTGCTCTCTACCCCCCTGCTCTCCCCCTGCTATCTGCCCTCCTGCCTTATCCCCCTCCTTTGTGCCTGTTTCCCCATCTGCTCCTGCCCTTCCCTCCCCTCTGCTCTCTGCCCCCCTGCCCTTTCCCCTTCTCTGTGCCTGTTCCTCCCTCTGCTCGTGCCCCCCTGCCCTTCCCCCTGCTCTCTGCCCCCTTGCCCTCCCCCCTTCTCTGTGCCTGTTTCCCCCTCTGCTCCTGCCCCCCTGCCCTTCCCCCTGCTCTCTGCCCCCCTGCCCTTCCCCCCTTCTCTGTGCCTGTTCCCCCCTCTGCTCCTGTCCCCCTGCCCTCCCCCCTGCTATCTGCCCCCTGCCCTTCCCCCTTCTCTGTGCCTGTTTCCCCCTCTGTTCCTGCCTCCCTGCCCTCCCCCCTGCTCTCTGCCCCCTGCCCTCCCCCCTGCTATCTGCCCCCTGCCCTCCCCCCTTCTCTGTGCCTGTTTCCCCCTCTGCTCCTGCCCCCCTGCCTTCCCCCCTGCTCTCTGCCCCCTGTCCTTCCCCCCTCCTCTGTGCCTGTTCTCCCCTCTGCTCCTGCCCCCTGCCCTCCCCCCTGCTATCTGCCCCCCTGTCCTCCCCCCTTCTCTGTGCTTGTTTCCCCCTATACTCCTGCCCCCCTGCCCTCCCCCCTGCTATCTGCCCCCCTGTCCTCCCCCCTTCTCTGTGCCTGTTTCCCCCTCTGCTCCTGCCCCCTGCCCTCCCCCCTGCTATCTGCCCCCTGCCCTTCCCCCTTCTCTGTGCCTGTTTCCCCCTCTGTTCCTGCCTCCCTGCCCTCCCCCCTGCTCTCTGCCCCCTGCCCTCCCCCCTGCTATCTGCCCCCTGCCCTTCCCCCTTCTCTGTGCCTGTTTCCCCCTCTGCTCCTGCCCCCTGCCCTCCCCCCTGCTATCTGTCCCCTGCCCTTCCCCCCTCCTCTGTGCCTGTTCTCCCCTCTGCTCCTGCCCCCCTGCCCTCCCCCCTGCTATCTGTCCCCCTGTCCTCCCCCCTTCTCTGTGCCTGTTTCCCCCTCTGCTCCTGCCCCCCTGCCCTCCCCCCTGCTCTCTGCCCCCCTGTCCTCCCTCCCTTCTCTGTGCCTGTTTCCCCCTCTGCTCCTGCCCCCTGCCCTCCCCCCTGCTATCTGCCCCCCTGTCCTCCCTCCCTTCTCTGTGCCTGTTTCCCCCTCTGCTCCTGCCCCCCTGCCCTCCCCCCTGCTATCTGCCCCCCTGTCCTCCCTCCCTTCTCTGTGCCTGTTTCCCCCTCTGCTCCTGCCCCCCTGGCTGTGGAGGTGGATCTCCCCATGCCCTCACCAGGGCCGTTGAGGAGATGAACCCTGGATGGAAGGGTGAGCAAATGGCAGATACACCTTTGTCACAGGGTGTCTGAGGGGTAGATACACAAGGAGAGGGTGGCCCAGGGGTGGGGTCCTCCACAGGCTGGGGCCTGTCCAGGCAGGCTGCATGGTCCCCACTCACGGGCTTGGACGTCATTCTGCACGTGGTCATGGAGGTAAGGGCAGGAACGCCGAGCAGAGGCTGAGAACTCGGCACTGAACGTCTAGCCTTGTTCCACCCGAGACCACACCAGGCCGTCCGCTAAGCTCAGCCAGGCTACGGAGGGACTGAGGCTCTGTCCCAGAGGACATGATAATCCACTATCCTTCAGTATTTTCCTCTAGGGGACTTTGCCTCTCTCCTCTCTCAACACTTTGTAGAATCAGTTCAGAACTCTTCATTGTGACAAACAGGCACTGAATGCTGAGGCCCTGCTCAGGGCTCATTTCATGTTTTCCTACATCCTCATTCTAGCTCCGATGCCACACTGACCTTGATCTTGTCTCATTTTTTTGCCAAGCTCATGCCATCTCAGGACTGGACATGGCCTGTCCACTCCAGCAGAATGCTCTGCTATTTCCCGTGCAACTGGGACCCAGGCAGGAAACAGTCCCAATGTGTGCCAGCCACATCCGGGCAGGAAACAGTCCCAATGTGTGCCGGCCACATCCCACTTCTGTTGCCTTCGGATACACCGATGTTTGTCAGGTGCTTGCCCAGAAAGTGTTCTGTTATTTATCTGACCATACTAGCATATGAACTCAGGAAAACAAAGTCTGGCTTGGTTGTTAAATACAAGCAATTCAAACCACATATAACATGAAAGATACAAGACATGGTATATAATGCAGTGTGTGTGTGTGTGTGTGTGTGTGTGTGTGTGTGTGTGTGTGTGTGTGTGTGTGTGTATGTAATAGGCTTGTCCAGGTAGATAGACCACAGAGATAGATAGAGTGACAGCCAGAAGGAGACTTTTCACAGGACTCCATGACCTGCACCTTCCGCCCCAAACTGTCTGCAGGCAGGAGGACGGGGAAGTTGTAGAGATGCTCAGCCTAAGTCTGAGGCCTTGGAACAGTTGGGCCAGAGCTGCCTGTCTCCCACCAGGCTGAAGGCCTGAGCCTGGCAGCTGTAGAAGGGCCACAGGTGCCAGTCTCTGAGCCAGGAGCCCTGATAAATCAGTCGTGTGTCTCAGGTTTAGGAAAGGGACCTTTATGAGTCTGGTAGAATTTACCCCAAGCTATCAGCACTGAAAGCTTAGGGCATTATCTTTGCTCTCTACTGGGAATCTGTAAGGGCCAGAACCAAGGAATACTTGTTACTCTAAATATTTTTAAGTCAAAGTTAAGCCTCTTTCTCTCTTCTTTTGGAAATAAACTCTAAAATCTGTACATCATTAAAGGAACTTTGTTGATTGCCATTCGAAATGTGCTGTTACAAATACGCATTTAAATAGTCAATAAGAATAAATAGTTTTCATTACTTATGAAGACAAAGGTCAGAATGGGTGTTGGAGGTGGCTGTCTGCCCTCAAGTTTGAAGAGCTGGGGTTCTTTCTGCCCCTCTGGTGGCCGTCCTCCCACACCTGTGGAGGGCCGGGGCAGGGGACGAAGGTTTCCTCACAAAGCTGAGATGAGCGTGGGATGTTCAGAGCGTGATGGATGGGCCATTCCTACTGAAGGTCGGGCGAAGGTCACAGGTCCCCAGCAACCCTAGGAGCACCAGGAAGAAGCAGCCACTTAAAATGTATTAGCCAAGCACGTTGATGACGATGAGAAATGTATTAGCCAAGCACGTTGATGACGGTGAGTACAGCTCTCCAGCTGCCCGGCATCCAGGTGTGTCTGACAAATGAAAGGATCTTGAGGGGCCATCATGTGCCACTGGACATGCAAGGGCGGAGGGGTAACAGTGCCCATCTCCTAAGGGTGCTGAGGGCCGCGAGGGGGGCTGCTGGACCCCTGCACCCCCCCGCCCCCGCTGCTGGAAAATGGCACATGGTCAGATAAACTGGCTGAATAAGCCAGAAATGACCATGTTAAAGGTGAAGGAACTGAAAATAATGTAGTCAGTGCTGGTGTTTTGAATTGTGATGTCTTTTGCTCACCCAGCATTCGTGTCGCTGGGGGTTGCTGCCATCTCTGGGCAGGTCTTTGGGTGCCGAGAAGTTCTGGAAGTTTCTCTCCACCTCTCAGCCTCAGCCCTGATGTCTGACCGGGCAGGATCTCAGCCAGCACAGAGTACCACCCGAGGCTTCTCAGGGTCACCTGAGCACCAGCTTAAAGCACAGAAGCAAATCCGAAGCACGTTACTGTAGAGGAAGCCTGGCCTGGTTTGCAGATTGATGGGAAAGTGAGTAGTAATTCTGAGATAACCCAGCAAAGCCTGTCCCCGCAGACATGTTTTGTTCTGAATTGTTTCTGCTGGGACAACAGTTCCCAGACATGACACAGGCCAGCGGGGCCTTCTGTGTGTCAGATTCGCACTACAGAGAGCCTCCATACTCTTCCTGGCAGTGGTGAGAATTCCATGCGCTCTTACACTATGTAAGTGAGAGGAATTGCAAATACCCCTCCATCTCCCCAGGCTTTGCCAGCTGCCTCACTCTGTGGCAGACGAGGTACACATGCGTCAGCAGGTCCGGAAGGGTGAGGCAGGGCTGGACTCACTCAAGACCTTCAGGATTCTCAGCGCTCTAGAGCGGCTAGAGTGCCCGTCCCAGCCCCTCCAGTTCAATGCGAGTTCACTGTCAGTGCTATGGGAATCAGGAACTGATGGTAGAAAACAGCATTTCAGCGTTCACACTAGGACATTGTTTTCCATGATTCAAAAGACACTTTGACTACGTGAATGTGCCGTAGTTACACATTGAGCATTATCAACTGATTATAGTACTACAACTAACACTACCAGCGTTTCTTTTAAATTACAAGTGAAGGATCTTTAATTGGATTTACTGAGGCTCATATAGTATTTTTGCTGTAATGCTTAAAATATAAACGATAATTTGTATTTGTACAGATATGTTAACCAGTTTAACCGTTTTTTACTATAGGAAAGTCAATGCAAAAATAGAAGGTATTAAACATGGCATCAGATAAACTCAGAACATGTAAATAGCTCTATTTCAAGATTCTTAACAAAATCAGAAGGTTTGGAAGTTAGCAATGAAGGTAACAGAAATTAGCAAGACTCCTACTCGGGAATGCTGCAGCAAAGCTTTCTCAGAAGCAACCAGAAGGCTACAGGAAGGGCTGGAGGCATGGGCACAGCATCAGGTGCAGCTCACCTGGGTAGCCGGGTTTGTTGGTACTTAAAATACTATGTGATCTTTCCATCTACCTCTGGCTGCACATTGATAGTTCAGTCATTAAAGCAGCTACTTAACAATTCCAGTGCTGCGTTATAAAGTAGGGTGGAATCTGACTAGAAAGGAACTCAATGAGCTGTGTTAAGCCTTCTTGTTCTCCACCCTGGAGCGAAGGGAAATCTGCAGTGTGTGTACCCTGGGCATATGGTCTCAACATGGGTGCGAGGAGGCCAAGGGAAGAAAGGATGAAAGACCGAGAGCAATTTCAAATACCACGAGAAATCCTTTGGCTAAGAATAATGCACCTTCCGTGTCTTTTAAAAATTTCCACAACAGATGGGCCGCTGGGCCTCCCTTGGCCGCTGAAAGTTGAAAACAGTAGGGCCGATTTCAATTATGCACCGGGGTTTTAAGGAAATGGAGAAAAGCATCCTGCCTAAGATTTTCAGTGTTTATATGAATCACAAAAGTCAGTCGGCGGCTGAGATAAAAGGCCCACATTCAGTGTGCACAGGAGAGCAAGACGCTGGTCTGTGAATGCAGCCTCCATGGAGGATTCAGGATGTGTACCCTCCACACAGACAGCTCACAAAGACTTATCTAGTTGGTAGGGAAGAGCCAAAAGTTGGAGACGCACAATCTCTGACTTCACATTCATCTTGGTGAAGAAAAACTCCCTCAGCACCGCTAGGCAAATCAGGTTAAGGCTAATTAATTGACTGAATACAGGCTGTTCCTCATAGCGGAACTGGGGAAGCCTGCAAGTGTTCTACCTTCCTTCTCTTTATCAGGGAAGCTGTGGCCTTTACCATGAAGCTGACCAGAGGCTGAATCGGGTGGCATAGATAGCGTAGGGTGGTGTAGACAGGGTCAGGTGATGTGGACAGGGTACAGGGACAAGCGCATCTTTACACTGGTTCCATGTCATCCACTCTTCCTCTCCCTCTTCATCAGAGAGCACTGAAGCTGACTCTCAGATGAGTCCTCTCTGAAGTCAGCCTGGCTGACATTATGGGATGTGTGCCCACAGGAGGTGCTGTCTTTCAAGTCAGGTAGACGCATTTCTTTCCTCTCCTTTCCTCTCCAGCTCAATGGGCCTATCAGCACATGGGGTGGGGTCGCTGGCCCTGGCTTTGTGTGCAGGACTGCTCATTCTGACCCACGGGAGCTGGTAAGTTCTTTCCCTCCCGCCTGCCAGTCATGCCCACTGCTTATCCAGAGCCCTTTTCTGGACACTAGTCCATGGACTTGCCTTCCCTCCCTGCCCAGTCATGTTCCACAGTGCTTTCTGGAGCACTTGAGCTGCTGGAGAGCAAAAAGATGGCAAGAAAAGAAATTAGTTTAACACTTTAAGTGACTCTTTTTGCAATAATTTGGCTGGTGATATTTGTAGATGTGACCAGCCAGTCCAGAGCCTGGAGGACATGCCTTTCCAAATACCACCCTAGGCTACATAACAATTTTGTATGTTTGTTTGCCAGTACCAAGGTACAAGTTCAAGTCCTGGTACTTTCTTGGCTTGCTTACTTCTCTACTTTATCCATATCTCTAGTCTACTTTTTGCTAGTTGTTTCAGAGATATAGTTTTGCAAGCTTTTTCTTTTGTTGTTAGTCATGGGGCTTGAACTCAGATTCTGAGCACTGTTCCTAAGCTCTTTTTGCTCAGGGCTAGACTCTACCACTTTGAACCATAACACTGTTACTGGTTTTCTGGTGGTTAATTGGAGTTAAGGTTCTCACAGACTTTCTTGCCTGAGCTGGTTTTGAACCATGATCCTTAGATCACAACAGGCCCGTGGCCCTGAGTGCACAGTTGAACCTTTGCCTACTGAGCCCTAACTCCAGTCCAGTTGTGAGAAATAGCACCTCATTCATAATATCAGCACAAAGAGAAGGTAGAAGTATCAGAAAATTCAGCTGAAGATAAAGAAGGAATAAAGACATGTGAATCTATCAATAAGGAACTCTGGATACCATTAAAGCACCAAACATACACATGATGGGCATAGAAGAGAGAGAAGAAATGGAAGTTAATGGCATAGAAAATATGGTCAATAAAGTAAAAGCAGAAAACTTCCCACCTCTTGAGAAAAAGATGACCCTCTAGGTATGGGAAAGCTTTTGAACCCTAAATAGGTAAGACTAGTAAAGAACTTCTCCAAATCTCACTGTAGTAAAAACATTAGGATATGAAAAAAGAAAAAAAAAACAACAATTGAACCAGGAGGGTATAAACCATTAATTGATCTATAATAAACAGTGATATATAGAGAAAGCCCCAGACAGAAAGGATTCTGCTGAATTGTGCCAAATCTTTAAAAAAGAGCTATTACTGGTAGTCCTCAAACGATTCCATATAATGTAAAAGGAATTTATGTCACCAAACTTAGTCTATAAGGCCAGTATTATCTTTATGTCCCAACTAGAGAGGGATGCTACAAAAAATGATAGACTAATATCCTCCATGGGAAACACATATCACTCAGTAAAGCACTTAAAAATCAAATTCTACAACATATTGAAAATATCATCCACCACGATCAAGGTGGTAATCCAAGAGAGGCACAAGTGCAGAAGAAGAGGCTGATGGGAAATAACTATGATCAAAATATTCTAATGTACACATCAAAATAGAATAGAAATTACAAGATATTAACATTATCTAAAAATACAGTAGAGGACAGAAAGTTTAACTGAGGGTATGATTTTGATTATGGCACATGATATGCTTATATGGAAACATCACAATGAAATCCCTTTGTATATTTAATATGTTCTAAAAAACTGAAAACAGCAACCTGGTGAGAAAAGTGTTTAACCAAGTCTGCGTCTATCGACAGGGTATGAGTGAAAATCCTCCAGAACCATTCTTCAAAATAAAGTTGATTTCTTTATCAGGTCCCAGATGCAAAGTTTTTTAAAAAAGTGAATCACTAAATTAAAAGACTCAAGGCAAGAGAAATATAACACACATAGAAGAATAGAATTAAGACTTTATATAGCTTGGATTAGTTAAGAATATCTGATAACAGTGATTAATTGTATGCATATGCACAGGAATACCACAGATTATGAAAAGTGGCACTGTTTTCGATGAAGGTAAATCTAGTGAAGTGCTGGGACCTACATCCTAAAACATCTCTGTCAATCCTATTATATATATTCCAGCAACTTGCAGAGCTAAATATTCTATGTAACGTAGTAATGTGTAGTCTTAGTCCTGTTGGCAGTTGAAAAACTTCTTTCTCAAAGAGGCAGGATGGGCACAGAGCTGAATATTAAAATGAAGATATACACAGGTTGTTTACCACAAGGGAAGAGAGGTTGAACACTTTCCTTTCCTTTGCCTGTGGTGACCAGGAAAGAATTCCCTGAGAATACTGAGTATCTGCTGGACAACAAATGCTAGGCAGGATGAACAAGCAGCTCTCCAGAAATTTCCATTTTCCTCTTTACCATGCACCACAGATAGAGCTGTGACAGGGACTTCCAGTGCACAAGGCCATAGAGCAAGGAGAAATTCCTGCAAGAAGGATTGAGAGGGATAAGGTCTCGGGTAGTATGATTATTTTGTTGTTGTTATTATTATTTTAGGGAGTTGTACAAAGGCATTGCCATTTAACAAAGCAGATTATGAGTACAAGATACCTTGATGGGGGCAGGGAAGGTGGCTCAGTGGTGGAGCGCTTGCCTTGCATGCTCGAGGCCCTGGGTTGGATTCCTCAGCACCACATAAGCAAGAAGGAAAAAGCCGGAAGTGGCGCTGTGGCTCAAGTGGTAGAGTGCTAGCCTTGAGCTGAAGAGCTGAGGGACAGAGCCCAGGCCCAGAGTTCAGACCCCACGACCGGTCCAAAAAAAACCCAACCAGCCAAACAAACAAACAAAAACAAGATACCTCGATGGATGTCATGCCTTTCAACATTCTCGCCCATCCCTCCTCTGTCCACCTTCCTTTCGTCTTGATTTCGTGGGGTAGACACTGGTCCTTGTCTACCAGGGGTGGAGGCAGTGGAGAGCAGGTTTTCATGAAAGTCGCCAGGAATCTGAAGTCTCTGCTCATGGCCCCCGCCTGCCCTCTGGGGCTCCTTCCCAGGTGGCCAGTTACGGGCGGTCCCCACGTCCTTCCCGCCAAGGGCACTGGTCCCTCACCAGGACAACGGTGACTATTTAGCGTATGGCTCACTGACTTTGTTGTGATTAAGTTTATTAAGTTGGGTTGGAAAATGGCTTTTGCTCTCCTATAACAATCCTTCAGAATTCATTCTTTCAGTTTACTAAGAACTTGTAAAACGGTGATACTATTTATCACGTTAAGCCTGTTGGCTAAGGCATGGCTTTACTTGTGCAAAGCATATGAAAATGTCTAGACTAGCATGTGCACGCTTCGTCTTTACTCTTCTCCGCAACAGCCAGCGAGAGAGTCGTTCTTGGTGACCTACACCAATGCCTTGGCGTACGCAGCCATCAGAAGTGCACAAGTGCTG
Source organism: Dipodomys merriami (assembly GCF_024711535.1). Lineage (NCBI taxonomy): Eukaryota > Metazoa > Chordata > Mammalia > Rodentia > Heteromyidae > Dipodomys > Dipodomys merriami. The sequence goes on along the minus strand of NW_027204715.1, from coordinate 2,616,330 downwards.
TTCTTCCAATTAAGGAGCGCCTTGAAAACTCGCCTCTAGGTCTGTCAGTTCAATAACAACAAGCACCACAGAAGTGCATTTTTTTTCCAAAGGGGTAGATGGTAATTGAAAACTTGACCTCACCTGCCTGCCAAAAGGTGACTCAGATGGACGGGTGCTCTCCGGAGGACCCTGTGCACATCGAAGGCTCCATCAGAAGCACCCTCTCCTCTCCGGCTGCTACTGGGACTTGTTAAGCTGCTGAAGCCCGTGATGCTGGCAGAGGAGTGCAGCCTGCATCACACTTCTGGCATTTTTCAAACTCAGAGGCCAGGCAGGTCATACTGCTCAGCATCACACTGTGAGTTTGCCTGGCACGCGGCCCCTGAGCTGTGCTCAGAATCTCAGGCCGGAGCGCAGCAGCACCGTCCTCCCTGATCCTTACCTCGTGCCTCAATTTAGATTCCTCCTGGAGCCGACACACTCGCCAGCCAGATGTCAAAGCCGGGGATGGCCTGGTGAGCCGGGACGTTCACATGAAAGCGACCCGTTGAGGAAACTGTCCCTGGCGGGAGAGGAAGAAGAACCACACAGACAAAAGCTGTCTCAAGAGGCCACTTTAAGTTTTCTTTCTCCAGGGGAAGTGCTCTTCTTAATGAAAAATCTTCCTTAAGTAGCGTGAAATCCTGAGGATTAGAAACAGTACTGGTTATAGAACAATCCAGAGTTTCTTATTCCCAAACACACAGGCAAACAAACAAACAAAAACCAAACACAAAACCAAAACAGATGAGGAAAGGGAGGGGAAGCTGGAGTGGTCTCTGCCACGCAAATCCTAGGAAACTACGAAGATTGGGGGAGGGGCTTGTGAGGGTGACATTGATCAAGATGCATCGCTCTCATAAACGGATTTGCTGAGTGCCGACGCCTCTGCGCCAGTCCTTGAACAGGGCGGAAATACAATTTAGAAGACCCTGAAGCACACTGCGTGGCCTCTTCTCAGCATCTCTCTGGCCTGAAGGTCTGGAAATGGTTTTGAAATTGCACCAATATTAGCCAACAGCCCCGGAATTATTGTCGTGTTTCACTGGGATGCAAATATGTTTAGTAGTGAAGCGCATTTTTAATGGCGAAGGTTGTTTTATACTACTCAAGTACAGTTCAAAAGAGAAGGAAAGTGTGTTTCTCACACCCTGCCTCACAAAACGCACACCACCCACCGGCCACGTCCCTCACACGCCCACAGCCAGGCCAGGGGACAGCCTCAGCCTGAATTCCCCCCGGCCATCAGCACAGTTTGTGACGGCGCTCTCTCCTTCTCCTGCTGGCCTTCTGAGGCAGGCAAGCGAGGAGCCCGTCAAACGGAGGCCTTCCTGCGCTTCTGGGGACAGAAATGGCCAGTGCCGTGATGAACTGAGCTGCTGTCCAGAGCTAGGAGCACACGGGAAAGCAGGGTGAGGATGAAGAAACAGGACCAGTGTCAGGTGACAGTGTAGGGCTCCCCATCATGCTGGGCCCTGAGTGGACGCTCACACTGGATCGCCAGCTGTTGGGCAGTACACATCCCTTCCCCCATTGTGTGTGCACACACCCACGCTTGCACATGTGCATATGCACCTCTGTCTCTGTCTCTGTCTCCGTCTCTCTCTCTCTCCTCCCCACCCCCCCAGCATCTTTCCTCCATCCCATTTAGATGTCTCTCTATGGCATCTGTGACCTGTGACTTCAGGAGTCTGGATGCTGAAGGAGGAGAAACACAGCAACTGTGCCCAAGTCCTAGACAAAGTGGGCTGTGACTGTACCACATGACAGATGCACACCACAATTTAGGATGAAGAGAATAAAAACGAGAAAAGAAGGCTGTGAAGGGGCTGGGGGCTGGTCTGCACCGGCAGAGCCCTGGTCCCGGACAAAGCAGCTGCTGGGTGTGCTAGTTCATCCAGAGGACGTGGAGCCTCGGTCGGGACATCTCTGCTCCCCGCGGGGTACGGAGTTCATCATTCTTGGTAAGATGGAAGGGAGGTCCTGTAAAAGGAACTATGGCAGGGTAGGGGATGAGGAGGGATAGAGATAAAGGGAGAAATGGAGAAAAGGAAAGGGAGGACAGAGGAATGAAACGGAGGTGAGAAGGGACAGCGAGGCCAAGGAAGGAACAGGAAAAGATGAAAGATGGAAGAGAAAGGACGACAGAAAGAAAACATGGGGAAAGGAAAGAGCAAGCGAGCCAGATAGAATCAGAGAGGGAGATACAGAGATGCGTGGGCTGGATGGAGAGAGGAGAGAGCGGGATGGAAGACAGAAGAGAAGAAGGAAAAGGAGAGGGCACAGGACTGCTCCATATCCAGTGCACACTTACCTGTGGTAAATTCCCCGAAGCGCATTATTTCAGTGTGACAAATGCTTTCACAGCCCTTCATCGGCACCCCTCAGTTGGGTTTCTTGATGGAGAGCAGCAGATACTGACGGAGCTTGCTACAGCGAGGAGAGTTTCACGCGAGCGTGAGTATGAGGGGCTCCAGGAAACTCCCCTCGGGAGGTTCTGTGTGTTGCTCAGAGCGAGGAGACCCTCCGGCCCAGGGCGCCAGCAGGCCCCACTCCCAATGGGGGTCTCCAGCCATTTGCTCTGCGCTCACCTTGCTTGCCAGAGCATCAGCAAGTAGAGATGGAGCGGGTGGTGCCGTACCAGAGGGAGATCTGCGGAAGACAACTCCACGGGTGTCCGTGTGCCTCCACGCCGCAAGACTGCAGGAAGCTGGACAGACAGCAAGCCGGGAGTGAAATGGAGTCGCACCTGCTCACTTCTCACCTGCCACCTGCTAGGAATTCTTCTCACCCTTTCTCATGATTAGTTTTAGGGCTATTGGTACGGCTCTGTGGTAGAGTGTTTGCTTAGCATGTGTGAGGTCCCAAGTCCAATTTCCAAACTCGCCAGTGTTGCTATGAAAACCATGCTAGTTCCATAGGTGACATCATCTCATGCCATTCCAGACCGTGCCAGACACCCCACGATATTCTCACTGGGTAAACTCTCCCAGGAATGCACCACCAAGTAGACGTACTCTCTCTGTGTGATGCCGGTCTTGCTCCTCATGGGTCATTGTGGAAGCAGCATGTTTACATGTATACATATGCGTGTGTCTGTGGGTATAAGCCTATGTATATCAGGTGAGTATATACATGTGTGAGTGTGTTTGTTGTGTGCGCATTTGAATGCTGTGTCACTCTCTTTTAACAAAGGAAATGAACCCCTGGTTAACGTTTGGGTTTCACTGGACAACCGCTGCTAAATGCTTCATCTCCCTGCAGAGGAATTGACACAAGGGACTAAGATTAGAGAGAGTGCCATTCTCTTTGTTGAAAAGAAAACCTCTGCTTTAGTGTGAAGTCCCTATATCAAAAATCCATCAAGGTTGGGGTGCAGCTCAGTGGTTGAACATTTGCCTAGCATGTGCATGATTCTGGATTCCAGTCATAGCACTGCCAAAAAGGGAAAAGAAAAAAAAAAAGGAAAAATATCCATTAAAGAAAAACTCCCACTTTGGGCCAGGTAGTTGGATGGAGCTGTGGAGGAGCAGCCTTTTGCAGATGCATTTTCTATCCAACAACCAAATGTCACCTTTACCGCGCTACAGGGACAAGTTCCTTTCCCATGTATGAAGCTGCCATGTGCTCCGTGGTCACAGAAAGCAGACACCAGAAGAAGGACAGGACTGTGACCCCGAGGTCCTCATCACCCCTGAGCAGGGACCCTCCCTGCCTGGCACGTGCCTCCTCCTCCTGTGTCTCCCAGCACCTCCCTGTGCTGTCGAGCACAGAGGCCAAACCGCAGTGGCGCCTTCCCATCCATGAAAACCCGAGATTCCTGTGTGCTTTACCCCACAGACAGGACAGGCCTGGGGGCTATCCTAAAGAGTTTGGGGCGGGGCTGGGAAGGTGGCTCAGTGGTAGAGCGCTTGCCTTGCATGCATGAGGCCCTGGGTTCGATTCCTCAGCACCACATAAGCAAAAAGAAAAAAGTCAGAAGTGGCGCTGTGGCTCAAGTGGTAGAGCGCTAGCCTTGAGCTGAAGAGCTGAGGGACAGCACCCAGGCCCAGAGTTCAGGCCCCATGACCTGACCTCCCCCCCCCAAAAAAGAGTTGGGGGCTTTTCGGACTCACATTCTCTTAGGTACGGAAGGCATACATCAACATCAGCATCTAGATCAAACAGCCTGAATACTGAAGGATGTGTAGGTTTCGTTTTGTTTATTTCCTATTGATTTTGTGCCTAAACTGTTCTTGCACAGGGTGAGACCGCGTGGAATTACAGGTCCATGCTTTTTTTTTCTCACACTGCTAATGATTTTCTAACTGTTTTCATTAAAAAATACTGCTTATTAATATCTAATCTCATGAGGTAGAGCTTTGTCTGTGCTTGATTCTATTCTGACCTCTGCCAGGCAGACTCCGCTCTGCTCCGGACCTTAGAGCAGAGGGAAGGCAAGGACATGAGGCAGGGCGCGGCACAGCATGGCAGTGGCCGCTGACCCCCCAGTCTTCTTAGGATGGAAATGTTTCCTCACGGGTACACAGCAAGCTCCTAGAAGCGTCATAGGTGTATGCATACCTAATGTAGGAAAGGTCTGGTGTCTTGTTGATGTTACATTTCTATGGTGATTTTTCTTGCTTATAAGGAAAACTTATTACATGCATCAAGTGACACAACTATAAAGAAATAGACTACACATTCAGGAATGGTAACTGAGAGCTGTAGTCAGAGCTACTGAGGAGGTGGAGATGGGGGTGATGGAAGTTCAAGGCCAGCCAGGTAGAAATGTAAATCTGATCCAAGAAATAACCAAAGCAATAAAAGGACTGGGGGATGGCTCAGCTGGCAGAGTGCCAGCCCAATCAACGAGAGGCCCTGAGTTCAACTCCTAGCCTAGTCCCCCTAAAACAAAAACGCAAGAAAGAGGGAAATTCCACGAAAGAAGGAGAAAGGGATTAGTATAAAGAGTGGTCTTCAGACGAAGAGACGCTGACACAGCGAGCTTTTTAGCAGACCTCTTCAATAAAGGCCAACTGCACTATCGTTATAGACTGAAGTCGTGAATGTCCTCTCCACAGAAACGAGTGGCCAAAAATCTCAGAACTCCATAACCTGAGATTTTTGAGTGGAAATTTATATGTGCATGCATGTATACACTTTTATTTTGGTAGTTTTCTCACTGTGTACCCAGGAATCACCATCAATAACAAAGAAGCTGAACAAGAAAGGTTCTATTTCCACACAGATAACCTAGATGATGCCTAGAACAGGTATGTATATTCCACAGAGCCGCTCTCTCTGAAAAGAGAGACCCACACACATCAGTGAAGTCAGAAACCCCTCCAGGCATGTGAGGTGTTCAGGCTGGTTTTAGAAGACGCAGCCACACTCGAGATGGTACATACCAAGAGAAAACAAAATAGAGTTTTTTTCTCCTTGCAGGACTTTAAAAAAAAAGAACAGTGGACTAAAGTTCAGCAATTCTGACTTTAAAACTTAGCTCTGCTGCCAGCCGGCGAAGGTCCCTGGGCAAGCCACTTCCTCTCTCTGTGCATCAAATTTCTTGTCTGTGAAGCCGGGTCTGTCATCCGGGGGTCTTCCGGTACTTCAACTGGATGCTTCTAAAGGCTCTTTGAAAGGGGGGAGCTGAGCAGAGGGAGAGCACAGAGGAGAACTCTGGCCAGTGCCCATACACGTGGGAAGACATTGGCCCTTGGGGAAGGAAGCCAGACAGAAGGCCTGCTCACAGCGCCTCCATGCACAACAAAGGCCTCAGCCGTGCCCTGGGCGGACGGGAGCCATCGCTTTTCTCTTGACTTTCTTGATAAAACATAAATTATGCTTTTACCCTGACAGCGATCATTTGTTCTTCTTTCTCCTGGTAGCTGACCCCCACAGGTTCCCCAGTTTCATCAGAAATTCTTGCCACTGACTTGAGATCCCTGAAAGCATCTCCTAAAATACTTTGAACCCCAGCAAGACTGCTGAACTGTTTCTTCCGGGGGCACGTCTTTAAAACAGGAGGCAAGCCATGCCTTCATAGGTAGAAGGTCATCCGTAGAGGTCAGGCGGAGGAGGAGGCTGCATGGTCGCGCTCACCGCCTGCCGCTCCCTTTGCCCCAAACTGGTGTCCTCCTAGGAGCTGGCCCTGACAACTGGCAGAAATAATTACAACAAAACAGACATGGGGTTTGGGTGCAGAGAACTCACTTTGTGTCGAAACTCCAATTGAGAACAAATTGCCTAAGTTCACCCAAGGAAGACAATTCAGGGAAAGAGCAGGAAGTAAAGTGCTGAGATCAGCAACCAGAAAAACATGGTGCACACTGTACCCCACGTCACGCAGATGAGGGGTGATGCTGCACCCTGTGTCCCAAGTCATACAAATGAGGGGTGACGGTGCACTGTACTCCAAGTCATGCAGGTGAAGGGTAACAGTGCACACTGTGCCCCAAGCCATGCAGACCAGGGGTGACAGTGCACAATGTGCCCCAAGCCATGCAGACAAAGGTCTGATGGTCATCCATCATCTAATCATGAAAACCATGGTTTGATCCCTATGCAGGACAAAGCACAGGGACCTCGAAGCCACATCCTGAGCTGGTGGACAGGCTTCTGAGCAGAACAACTCCTGGTCTCAGATGCCCAGACCTTCCTGCCAGCCTCCTGCCCAAGATCCACCTGAAGCCATACTCTGCCTCCTCCCTTGGCACTCCCTGGGACTTCCTTCATACCCCTCTTTCTCAGTCTGGCACTAGTGACCTTTGATCAAAGATTTCTGGCTGGGGGAGGAGTTGACAAATAGCAGCCCATTTGGGTTTTGCCCCTGAGATATGTGATTACCTCTCCTCCTTCCTGTACTCGTGAGTGTGTATGTGTGTGCATGTGCACACACACACACGTGAGAGCACTTTCACATCTCTAGACATCTCAAGGTGGGATCTGGAAATGGCCCCATGAGCACTGTCCAGTGTAGAAAACTTGCAGTGTCTCCATGTCCACAGCAATGTGAATTGTAGCCACCCGAGAGCGCGCATGGGGAGACTTGGTTAATTTTCCTTTCACTGATGACGGACTGCTTTTCCCCATGCTCTGTAGGTTCCCTGGCTCTTCTTCATTCTTCTCCAGTTCTAGGCCTTCTGCTCCATCTCACTGAGTTTTCTTCCCTATTACTGCATTTCAAAAGACTTTTCCTCCCAAATGTCTGTGAGAAGCACAAAGCCCTCAGCAGACTGTGAAGACAGAGTCACGCAGTGTCTGCCTGGAAGACGTCTTTTCTTTTTTTTCTAGCATCAGAATGTCTTAATTCCTTGTTCTTTTTCTTCTTTAAAAGATGGGCTATGAGAGTGATTTTTGTCTTGAATGATGTTGGGAGTGGCAGGTCATTCTCTGTGTTACTGTCCAGACAAGATTCTTCCAGTTTTTGATCTTCATTTGCTTATTGTTCTTACACAGACCCCTCTTTTTAATCTTTTGCACATGTCCTTGTGAACCACGGCGTCCGTCACAGGGTCCACTGTGTGCATGCATGTGTGTGCATGTGTGTGCATGCATGTGCATGTGTGTGTGTGCGCGCACACGTGCGCTCCCTCTCTTCTCCCTCTCTCTGCTGCCGTGGTGTATGTCAGTAGTGACATGGTGCCTGCTCTCAATATCCGCCCCTTCGTGCAGCCGTGGCCAGCCAGGCTGCTGGGGTGTATCGCCACAGCCTGCTCCTCTCGCTTCACACTCGGGAAGAGAAGTTGTCGCTGGTTTGAAGTGTGTCGGCTGAGTGTTTATCTCAACGAGGCTCACAGCGGCTGCCTTGAGATCATTGCGCTGCGCCATCCTTGGGATCTGGGCCACACATGTGTGCAGCCCTCCTCCGCCACACTGTGGTCTGATTGTCTCTCCTTTCATCTTTGGACAAGTCCCCTAGCACGGGGCTTCTCTACAGGTCTTAGAGAACGTTCATGCAACTCCTTCCTTTCTTGGCCATACAGAGCGCATCCCACCCCGTTGCTAGGGGATCTGTTCTTTCTTACCTAACAAGTCCATAGAACTCTCCCATGCCCTGCTCTCCAATGGGCGCCCATCAGCTAATAAATCACTTGTTAGTGCCCAGGTGTTCTCCGCTCGTGGCTCGGAATCTGCGTCTCCCAGGGACCAGCAGTGTTGCTCCCACCTTAGGACCAGCTCCCCTCACGGCCTCTGGAGAAGGCCCCGCTGCTTCCCACTCACAAAGCTCAGGTTTGCTCCAGGAGAAGCTTCCAGAAACTGCTTTGGGATTCAAAACTTCATCACAGGTCTTTCAATGTATGAGGATCAAATTTCTAGCAACTTCTGCTAGAAATTCACCCGGCTGAGGGCCACGGTGGCTGCTCGCGTGGCTCCCTCCAGGCAGGGCGGTCTCATTCTGCTCCTGCGTCTCTGAGGCTGAGCACCGCTCTCCTTCCATGGCTGGGATGTGAGGGCGGCGAGTCACAGTACAGAGGAGGAAAGGCAGCTATCTGAAATAAATCGCACAGGTGGTTATACCAATGCACATTCACCGCCTCACATAACCACTCTGGAAATTAAAAGGAATGATGCATGGCAGTGTGTGTGGGTGTTTAACACATGCGTGTGTGTACATACACACGTGACTCTACTGTGCATTTGGCACAGGGCAGGCAGGCCACTTCCTCCGGCACGTCTTTCCCTGACGTTTTCTCTGCTGAGACTAGAGATGTGATTATCCCTCCTCACAGGAGCTGCAGGCTGAGGCCCCAGTCCAGGAAACCTGCGCCAGGCGCTGAAGCTGTCTGCACCATAGCACCTGCCACACTGGCGCTTGATGCAGGATGGAATGCCAGCAGCACTGGCCCCTCCTCTGCTTCCCACTTACGTTGTGTTCATCGTGGGTATCCCGCTACCATTTTGATTTTTTAAATATTGCATGGAAATATTACTCACTCTGATTGCTGAAACTGTTCTCATCCCCTTACCTCTGACCGCATAGATGACTCTTCTCCTGTATCTGCTTGTTTCTGTCCCTGTCAATATTCTAGGCACAGATACTTTCATGGTTATCGATGCTCAAAGAATCCACAAGAAGTATGCAAATTTGGGAGTGGAGTTTTTCTCTTTCTCTAAATAATAACTAAATAAATCCTGGAGTGAGTCATCTTAGTGTACGCACTGCTTGTCCTTAGTTTCTGATGTTTGGATAGTTGTCTTGTTGGTGATGGAGATGGGAAGTCATAGTTGTGCTGTGGAGGAAGGTTGTGGAGAGACACAGAGCCAAGGAGAAGCACTCCCTTCAGTGCGGGGCGCAGTGAGCCTGGGGCAGGGAGCTGTGGCTTCTGCGATGGTGTGAACGCGGTGGCCCACGCTCACGCCTGGGCACGAGGCTTCTCCCACTGCACTCATTCCCTGCCGAGATGAGCCGCCCCACACCCAAGCTCTGTCATCTGTTAAATCCCGATGACACATACCTTATCAGTCGAAAGGGGTTTGCACACTATCACATTTTAACGTTGTCACTTTTGGAGAATATTTTGTCTTTAAAAAAGAAAAGGTCAAGCCTGGAAAGTTTTAGATAGCTTTGATAGAAATCAATAAAGTGAAGGGCAAGCTTTCTACAAAATATTTTTGAATGTTTTATTTATCACACATTCAGTTGTACAAATGAGACACAGGGGATGGAGCGTGGCTGGCACCTGGCTCTGCCCTTGTCCAATGCCTGCACCACCCCTCCCCGCCCCGCCCCCAAATCCTGTCTGAACAGCCTTGCCTGTGAGTGTGCGGACTGAGGAAAGAAAAGGAGCCGCTAGCCAAGTTATTACAATCAGACCTACCACTGACTGTAGCTCCTCCCTGGGACTTCTCCTACTCAAGTTATTACAATCAGACATACCACTGACTGTAGCTCCTCCCTGGGACTTCTCCTACTCAAGTTATTACAATCAGACATACCACTGACTGTAGCTCTTCCCTGGGACTTCTCCTACTCATCACGTACGTTTTGGAAAGATGGTTTCCTAACTCGATGGCAGAGCAATGACAATTGTTGGTTTGTAATGGCCTCTGGTGAAGCTGAAACTTGCCATTGGGTGCCCTTTCTCTATACAGATAGACAGTGACAGGAGACATTGCTCTTGTATGAGGTAAGAGGGTTGTAGATACGCAATCCTGGGTTGCACTTCAATGGGACTGGAAGGAAAGAACGTGAGGTAGAAGATCAGGGAGCCTCAAGCCATTTGTGGGTCGGCTGGCCCCATTTCCACCGGCTCTGTCTCTGCACAGCTTTGCTTTCATAGGGGTCTAGGAAGGTTACTCAAGGTAACGCTGTGCAGCTGGAATCCCAGAGTCCCACCAGAACCCTCCCTCGGAAACATGAGCCAGTAGACACCCTGGATCATCCTCAACCTTCTCTTGCTGTCGCAGAGTTTGCACCTGTGACCAAACTGGTCCAGTTCAACAGTGCAATGTGGTGGAAGCGCCACTGTCTAATAACTAAATGCAAGTTATCTGCTCGGCGTATTCCTCACCCCGCATTGCTCCTTCACCCCCAGCGAGGCCAGACCACCCCACTTGTCCCAGGCTGCTTCATTTCCAGGCATCTTTTGAAGAAGAGGACCCTACACACCAGCTAAACGGAGCAGGAATGGACACTGCACTGTGCTGGGGCCACAGATACTTCCCTGGTAAAGACACGACCATAGCACACACCTTGCAGGAAAGACGCTCTCAGAGAAGGACACGAGGGCTGCCCTGGTGAGGACAGAGCCTCTGGAGCAGGGACGAGGGACCCAGAGGGCTCTCTCATCAGAACGAAGTCCTGGCCCAGGCCACGGGGCCCCATTCACGCTGTGCCTGGAACCCTCCACAGATCCAGTCTAGGGTCTGGAGCTGTCGGTGTCCCGTCTCCCTCCCCAGTCTGCCTTCCCAGGCCCCAGCCTCCATTGCTGGTGGGCTCCGGACAGTTCCACTCTGATGCAGCTCTCCCACATCTCGTCTTCCGCGCTGTGCTCCGTAGGCAGGCAGAGGTCCTCGCCCAGCTGAGACGGGCTGTCTGCCCCACATTGGCACAGCAGGGAGAAAGGATCCAGCCTGGCAGAGTTGCTGTGCAGCCCGAGATGTGTCCACCGTCCACCCTACCCACCATACCCACCATACCCACCATTGTGTGTCCTGGGCTTCGGCCTCTCCCCTGGACCCTCAGGAAGAGCAGTGCCAATATCCCATACTCCAGGTAGAAAAGAGGCTAAGAGGACTGCTGGGCTCTGCCCCAGCAAACAGACAGCAGGCCATATTCAGCCCACTTTATCCATCTCTCAGCACGCATTCCCCAGCTGTGGTCCCAAACACATCTTAGGGAAGTCAGTTCACAGCCACAGCAGTCAGAGGCAGGAGAAGAATGATCTTCATCTGCTTGGTTTTAAGGAAGCAATTACACATTATTGTTTCTACGGGACATGAAGTGCTGAACCCACACTCGAGCCAGAGGTCCTACTAAGTGCCCTGCTTGGCCAGGCTCTTTCCAGCATTCCTTTGCTCGTTACAGACCTTTCTACCGTGGGAGACCTGCCCTAGAGCTGCGGGAGGGGAACCAGGACCAGGGAGATGAAGAGCTGCGGGATTTCATGAAGCAGCCCCAGCGTGGCTCTGTGCTTCCAACTGGCCAGCTTGGCGCTGAGCGGACGTGAGGCTGAGGCGAATTCCCCAAATGCACTTTAACCTTCTCCACGTATTGGGGAAGGGAACGCGTTTTATGAGCACCAGTCGCTTCATGGAGGCTTCGCTCCGACAGGTCCACATGTGCTTACCAGGCACCGTGCAGACCCCGCCCTCCACCGCTCTCCATCTTCCCAAACCAACTGCAACAAGCTGCACACGTGCATCTGCACACATGAACTGACGTGTTTTGACCATACTTGCCCTTAGAAAAAGAAAACTGACTCTACCCCAAACATTTTCCTCCTCCACAGGGGCCGGCGGTCTGTCTTGAACACAGCCCTACTTCCTTCACCTTGAACTGTGCTCTCTCCACAGCACAGCAAGCTTCCTCACGCTGGCTAAGCAAGACTCCACTCTAGCGAGAAACGGAACAAGAGCCCTTTCTGCAGCCCAAGGAGGGGGCCGGGGAACAGGACTGAGTTAGGCTACAGGGAAATCAGGCCCAGAGAGGAAACCCAAGTTACCTGAGAATCATGGAAATAAAAGAGCGCTGAGCTTGATAGTGGTAGACTAAGCCAATTACTGGATACATTCTGACTTGGAAAGTCTACTTCATTGACACAGAGTCTTTGGGCTTCGCAGCTTTTACTTTGTGGTGGTTGTACAAAATTTCTTGAACCCTGAGGATGAAATTTGCGAAATGGCAGACACAACCAGATTACTTGAGGGCTTTTCCTTTTTAACAGATCCACATGAATGAAGTGTGTGGTGTTTGTCTTCTCTAGGGCAGAGGACTGTGGGTAAGAGCCCTCAGCCCCACCAAGGTGCAGGCCCAGCACTCACAAGAGAAGGTGTCTTCTCTGCAAGGAAATTTCAATAAAAGAGTAAGGTCTCCAAGGGGTTCCATTAGAGGATCTATAATTAAAATAAGGCAGAAGGCTCCAGAAATTGAATTTCATGCATAATTACGGTGTTCCTTTCAGTTGATAATTACCATGACAAAATATGAAATGTAACATGCAAATAATTTAGAGACTGAAAGGGTTAATAAAATGACTCTTTGGAATGTAGTAGCAGGGATAGTAGGTAAAAACAACATGATGTTACAATAAGTTGGAATGTGTGTTCTTGTCCCAAAAGGCTTTTTTACATGCACTTATTTTTAAGCATTTGAGAGTTACAGGGAAAATGTCAGGGAGACATTTTCGGGATTCTAAAGGGCAGACTCCTCCAAAGGCCAGCTTGGTTGTGGTGTTGTTGATTTTCACAGGCAATTAGATGTAATTCCTGTCTCCAAAAACAACTCCATGACACCATGTAGCACCTGTGGCAGAGCAGGTCAAATGTGCTCGCCAACCTCTGCCCCCACCTACTTTCCATGACTCATGACTGTTTTAAGAGCCCAGACACCTTTCCCTGCCAGTTGCCTGTATCCTTCTCGCAGTGGTCACAAAAGGGGGCTGGCTATAAAGTGCACAAGAGTTATAACTTTCGGTCAACCATTATGATTTTCTGGGTCGCTAGGAAGAATGCAACCATGGAGACCTTAGAATTCTATCTTTGTGCATGTCAGAATGAATATCATAGATTCCAGGGCACAGGCCTGCATGTCCATTTCCTGCCTGTGTCTGTCCCAATCTTCCTGGCTAGATATAATGGCAGAGCAGAACTCACCCGCGGCCCATGCATAATGCACCATGTCTCTGTGCTTTCTACTCACCTGCTCGGTCAGTAGTGATATATAGATACATAATTATATATAATATAATAATATATAATATAATTATATATAGTAGTGAGATAGATATAATTATGTATGTAAATGTCTCTTCTGCATTGAGCTCATTCTTTTTCCTTAGCTATTTTCACGGGTTTTCCCTCAGTGATCCATCATTTTGTTTGGCACCCTGTCATGTCCGTTGCTGCTGCGTTCTCATAGTGTCTTCAGTAATGTTTGTGAGTGTGCTTTTTTTTTTTTTTTAATGCTCATCTTCTCCTTTCCCGGATAATACCAGGATGGCTGGGAAAAGGCTCCACCTCTGAAGATCCTCAGTGCTCAGGTTCATAAGGACGGGAAAGACTCAAGCAGAGAGGCTGTGAACCGGTGTACTGCTGTGTCTGGGGCCCTGCCTGCCAGCGGCGTCGCTCGCATCCCAGGAGGGGTCTGTAGAACGGGTTCGGGACTCGCAGGAGACTCCAGCAATGGAGCCATCATGTCCAGTGCGATGTCAGCGTGAGGAGCTGCTGTCCTCGTACTTCGCTTTCGTTATATTTCCCACACATTAGGAAACGTTGATGTGAATTTGGTGGCGTGAGTTTTGGGCAATATACAAGCATTTTGCAGGCTAATTATAGAAGTTTTTTCTCAGAAGTATAGATAGAATTTCAGTAGTTGCAGCAAGTGTTTTTCCAAGTCTAATTGAAACACTGGCCTTAGAAAAGGACCAGAGAGGAGAGCCGAGGCCCATCCCAGGTCTCCAGGCCTTGATGCTCTAATCTCACGCCCACCCATGTGCAGTCCACAAGGTTGGCAGTGTGTCTGGGTCCAAAGGACAGGAGCACACCTTCTCTGGGGCGGCCAGTGTCCCGGAGGATGGAGGTGACCCGGCTTGCTGGGGAGTTTACACCCAATTAGTGATCATTTCAATGGCTTCTCAGTGTAGGATTTCAAGGACTTTACCTCACCTCCTTTTTACATCTGAGCTAACAGGACTGCAGAAAAACAGTATGACAGTAAAAGGCAGCTTCAGGATTTTTTTTAAATTTAATTTAATTTAATTTGTGAACATACTGTACAGAGGAGTTACAATTACATGGGCAGGATAATGCGTACATTTCTTACCAAGCATTGCAGCCTCCTCCTTTGTTTACCCTTCACATCCCTTCCCAGCCTCCCCCCTCCCCCCCAATCCCAATCCTTCTCCTTCTCCCCCTTCCCCCCCCCCCCCCCGCACCGACGTTGTAAAGCTCGTTTTGGACATGACAACTTGTACTTCTCATTGTTGCAATAAAGGAACATGGAATGCAGACATTATCGAAGAACACTGAATCTCTTCCCTGACCTCCAGTCTGTGAAGGATCCTGTGGGCAAAGCCACAGCTGTGGCAGCAGACGGAAACACCACGGTGGCCCCTGGTCTGTGTTTCCTGGGTCTGAGGGGCATTTGGCTATCGCTGCACCAGCGTGAGCACACCAGGATCATCCTGTGATGTGTGTCCCTGGGAAGTGGAATGAAGGCCAGGGTTTTAAGTTAATGCCACCGATGCCACACACACAGACACACAGACACACACAGATACACACAGACACACACACACACACACACACACACACACACAGACCACACAGACACAGACACAGACACACACACGCACACGGGCTTACACATGACTGGAGGGAGGCCTGAGAGGCCCCGGGTGTTCTCCTTGAGGAGCTGAGAGGGACAGTGTCCCCGCGTGACTCTCTGTGTGTGCACTGGGGATGTGTGTGACCGAAGCCTGCCACACCAGTGCTCCCCTGTGCTGCTGACATCATGTCTCCCAGAGCTATAAACGGCCCCCTGGGCCGGAAGGCTGAGATCTGGTGAAAATGCTCTCGGCATTGACCTCACAGCTATAATCTGCTTAAAAGGAGCAGTAATTATTATGATAGGGAAGCTGAAGGACTAATGGTTACAAATGATAGAAATCTCTGGATGCTAAAATATTCCGTTTGATTGTTAAAATGTGAGGGTCAGGCATATGGATGCTTGGATTTACAAAAAGCATCAGCGGCGAGGTTCAGTGAAGTGACACGAACCCCAAGATAGGGACACAAGTGGTTTTTTCTTGCTTGCTATTGTTCCTAACGTATTATGATTAATGTACCAAGGATCTTAACTTCTTGCCGCAGTACCGGCAGCCTTGTTGACAGAGCTGTAGCAGAGCTGAAGAAGAGGCACAGGGCTGAATGAGGTGGGAACTCACTGCCCATCTATGACAGGCCACCAGCGCTCTGCCCGGTGACAAGGAGCAGACTCAGGCTGCAGCCCTGCGCTTCATTGCTGTGCCTTTGTGAATAAGAGAGTCACCCTGGACACTGGCTGAGAACCCATCTGTATGTTAAAGAAAGCTTTATGACAGATTCCATGTATCAGGCAGGAAGACATTGAATACGAATCTCCAAACCTTCCCAGATGGGGGGCCATTAAACTTTCTAGACTTTTTTTGTGGTGGCTCTCAGTGCTGAGCTGACTCCACACCTCTTCTCTGTCTAGTTTCTAAAGTAGCTCCTGACATTCCAGTGTAGACTAACTAGAGGATAAGGCCACCAAATGTAGGGCCCACGGGAGTCTCTCAACTCCAAGTGGGGCCAAAATCCAGACCCTTGGGATAGAAGGCACCCCAATTTCACTGCTGGGGACTGCAGTCTTTTGCAAAGGGGGCAAAGATGGAGGCTGAGCTTCTCAATTACCAGTCAGAAAAAGGAGCAGATGGGGACAGAGAGAAGACAGTGAGCCAGACCCAGTTCACCTTTAGGTAAACCCCCGGGCTGAGGTGGAGAAGAAAATCCTGTTAGATGTTACCCCATGGGCCCTCAACATGCTCTGCGTATCCAGATAGAGACAAAGAATGCATGGCCCAAGAATAGCAAGCAAGCACGTATCCCAATCTTTGGAACTCCGAGGCCCATTCTGAAGCATTAGGCACAAGAGGCATTCCCTGCTTTGGAAATGCAGCCGCGGAGCGATCTGCAGCATGTGGTGTGAACTCTGTGCACAGCATAGCCACAGAAGGGAGCCACAGGCGCCAGCTGAGTCCCGCTCACTCACGTGAGGAAGTGAGGATAAACAGTGATCTTAAGGTCAGGATGTGACACATGCGACAGAACACACGTCACATGAAGTAGACACAGAGCTTCTAGCGCACGCACTGCAATGCATGCTGTTGACATCCACTGTGCATTTTACACTCTGTGTATACACTCTGTTTAGATTCACCACAGCCAGGCCTTCAAGAGCTCACAGGTGACCGCGGGATTGTTCCTGGTTGTCAGCTTCTAAGACATGCTCTGCAAAGCCCCCCACAGTAAGTGCACTAGCAGTCCTGTCCTGAGATACCCAGACCCTTGTGTTTTTGAACTGTGTTGTAAAGAGAAAGAGCCCGTAGACTAGAGTAGGGTGAGCCCAGTGGGTTTCAAATGAAAACCAGAGACAGAGAAATGTGGCTCGCAGGACCCACTCACCTATGAAATACTATAAAAGCTTTAAAATAACACTAAAAACATTCATGAATTGTTTGTTTAAAAAAAATCTTCAAGCCGGGTGCCAGTGGCTCACACCTGTCATCCTAGCTTCTCAGGAGGCTGAGATCTGAGGATCATGGTTCAAAGCCAGACTGGGCAGCAAAGTCCATGAGACTCTTATCTCCAATAAACTGCTAGAAAACCAGAAGTGGTGCTGTGTGGTTCAAATGGTAGAGCGCTAGCCTTGAGCTGAAAAGCTGAGGGACAGCGCCCAGGTCCAGAGTTCAAGTACCAAAACCAACAAAACCAAAAACCAAAACCAAAAAAAAAATCTTCCAAATAAATGAGAAGTACAAGTTGTCATGTCGAAAATGAACTTTACAACTTTGGTGGGGGGGTGGGGGGAGGATTGGGTGGGGGGAGGATGGGAAGGGATGAGAAGGGGAAACAAAGGAGGAGGCTACAATGCTTGATAAGAAATGTACTCGTTATCTTGCCTATGTAATTGTAACCCCTCTGTACAGTTTTTTTCACAATAAAAAATAAAAAAATATATATATACAGAAAAAATTAAAATGTTTTAAATCCCTTATTTTAATGCATGTTCTTCTTTTGTTTTGTGAGAGGGGTTGTGAGAGGGGTTGCCAATGACGGAGTTTGAGCTCCGGTCCTCACTCTTGCTAGGCTTACTTACGTGGCTGGCACTCTACCGCTTAAGCCACACCTCCAGGCCAGCTTTTTGCTGGGTATTTTGGAGGTAGAGCCTTGCAGACATTCTTTCCTGGGCAGAAATCCAATCCTCTAGATCTCGGCATTGGGGATCATTAGGATTATGAGACACCAGCACCCCTCTCCTTAAAGTTTTTTTTTCACAGCCCCTCAAAAACCCTTTCATTTAATTCTTAATTAATTATAATATTTAAAAGAAACGCAAATTAAATAGTGCTGGGCTGGCAGCCCACATTTCTGGCACATTGTGCTTGCTCCGGCCATCTTAGCCCCGTCTCCTTCAAAGTAAGGCTCACAACAACCCCCCCTTGTCTTCTTCCTCCTTTATTTCTACAAACCTGATCCCATCCTCGTCATGTGGAAATGGTGTGGTGACCACATTGTACCGATCGCATCGCAGCTTAAAGCAGAACGCTCTCTGCATTCTTCCTCAACATCAGAGGAATATTTCTTTCCCCTCCATGAACTTTTAGCCTTCCTTTATATTTGGGACATTTGCTTAACATAATGATTATATTTCTTTCATGTTATTTTTTGCATAGTGCAGCAGTGCTAAATTGCTTGTAGTTAATTTTGAGTGCCCAACTTGTCGCTTTTTTATTTTTATTTCTTCTAGTAAATACCTTGCTTTAATATCTTTCTCATGTGTTAATACTTAGCACATTGTAAATGCAAACAAGACCAATGCAGACCAACGCTCACTTTCTGCCTGCAAGCACCAGTTTATCTCCCTTTTTTGTTGTTAGTTTTTCCACTTTCTTTTACAGTGTTCTTCTCTCTTATCCCAAATCTAATTTTAATTCCAAGACTTCTTTCCCTTTTACACTCAGGAAAGATCCTTTCCCGTTGGCTCTCTTGGGCGTCCTGCCACCCA
Source organism: Dipodomys merriami (assembly GCF_024711535.1). Classification (NCBI taxonomy): domain Eukaryota; kingdom Metazoa; phylum Chordata; class Mammalia; order Rodentia; family Heteromyidae; genus Dipodomys; species Dipodomys merriami. The sequence goes on along the minus strand of NW_027204715.1, from coordinate 2,597,858 downwards.
GCGGGGCTGCTGGGTGCTGGGGTGGTTGTTCTTTCAAAGCCGTGTTGAGTCTTATCACAAGAGGGCATTTTGCAACTTGTTTTCAGCATTCTGTCCCCAGTTGTGGGTGGTGTGACGTGCAGCATTTCCTCTGCTATTTCACAGGCCCTTCGATAAGCTGAAAAACGATATCTATCCACAACTTAATAGGTTAAAAATGTAATAAAAATGAAGGGAAATAAATATTGTTTTTTCTTTGACTATACCAACAGGGAGCATACTTCATGGTGTTTCAAACTTGAGTAGATATTTTGATAGAAATGCTTAATTTAGTGGACACAGGTATCACTTTCATGCTGCAACGAGGCCTAAATTCCACGGTCCCAAGCGCTCACTCAGCCTGCGAAGGGATCGCTCCTTGACCTGCCGCAGACTCCTAGGACACTGCTGTCCCTGCGCACTACACCGATCACCTCTAGCCCCTTTCATGATGACCAGACGTGAAACCCCATGCGACTGCCATCTTCCTTTTATTGGGACAAACCCTTCCTTGATAAGAGACAGTCCCTAAGCCAAGGGAAACTTTAGTTAGATAATAGATCCTCTCTGGGGAGTTGTTGGGACAATTCTGTCAGAAGAGGGAGAAAACGTAATTTCTGTCTATTTGGTTTTCATTCAGGTAAGTTCTGGATCAAGGCTTCTGAGACATGGAGCCTTGGAAAGGATTTCAATAGATCCAGTCATGTTTCTTTATTTTGCAATAAAACTGAGGCAGGCAGGCCCGATAACTCCTCCGGCTCCCGCATGACTTACTCACAGCGGTGCGTGCACTCACGCAGCGGGGCAGAGCCTCATGCAGCGGGGCAGAGCCTCACACCCTCTGCTTGATTCCACACTAGACACCAGTCCACAACTCACCCTGCTGTCCCTGTAAACCGTTCCCTGCTTGTTCACCAAACGTTTTCAGCCGACCTTAAAGATATATTGGAAGTATGGTTTTGAGTTTTCCAATCATTGCAAATTGGTTTAAAATGCATCATCATCTCACTGCATTGCGGAGAGAGCAACAGATGATAAAGTGTGTGCTCTTTGAAATCACTGATTTTTTTTCAGTGTCTCATCAATGAGTGATTTTTATAAATGTTTCCTAGGTCCATTAAAAAATATATTTTCTGCCAGGTGCCAGTGACTCATGTCTATAATCCTAGTTATCAGGAGGATGAAATATGAAGATTTGGTTTGAAGCTAGCCTGGGCAAGAAAAGTCCATGGGATTCTTCTCTTCAAATAAACACTAAAAAACCAGAAGTAGTGCTGTGGCTCAAAGTGGTAGAGCATTAGGCTTGAGCAAAAAGTGCTCAGGGACAGCGTCCTGGCCCTGAGTTCAAGCCCCAAACAAACAAACTGTATATATATATATATATATATATATATATATATATATATATATATATATATATATATATATATGTATATACATATATATGTATGTATGTATATATGTATATATATATATTCTAATTTTCAGAAACTGAATTGTAAGTACATGTATACTACAAATTTTGAATTCTGTCAATCATGAGTAAATGACTCGATGGTCACGGTTAGGAATTCTGGTACAATTTGAGGGAAATGTTTAAATGGCAGACAGGGTCAGATTAATTCCTGGGCCTTCAGTGTGTCTGGGACGGATAATTTGATTTCATCCACACAGCAAGAGCCTAAGAAGATCCTGTTATTACTTGTGTCCTCCTAACACTTCCATGTTCTTCAGCCTCAATACATTCGAGGTAGGCTCAGCTGAGAATAACAGGTAGAGACAGGTACAATGGTTGGGGTGGATCATGTCAGCACAGTGGGGACCTGACTTGTATACCAGTATATCCTCAGAAAACAGTAGGGAAATGTATGTAAAGGTATTCTAGCACAAGTGCCCTGTGAAGAAGAACAAAGGTGGGATGAAGGTCCAGAAGCTCAGAAACGTCATGACTGGCCAAAATACTGCTGAGATTAGAGCAAAGCCCGAGGAGGTCTCCCCTCCCAGCCCTGGGAAAGACAGCTGTGCCCAGCCCTGCATCCAGACTTCTGCCTCTTCGCTGTGAGATCCTGAGCCCCTGCCAGGACCCCCTGCCCTGGACCTGTACCACAGCTGTCCTGTCAGACCCACCCAGCTCGCATCATTAACTCAGTCTGACACACGCAACGAGCTTTGGCTTCGCCATGTGATTCCCCGCAGTGTGTCTTAGCTGGAGAGCTGGTGACCCAGCCACAGCTCAGCTCTCAGAGCTAACCCATAAGGCTCATTATCATGGAAATGATTGAACTGGCAAGCCCCTCTTGGGCTGAGACCTGATGGGCTGGGGGCAGTGGACTGGTGGGGAGAGAAGTTCCCACATCCCTACTCTGAGAGCACAACGCTACCACCATCCTCCCAACATCACCAACAACATCTTCCCAACACCAGCACTACTACCACCTTCCTCCCAACACAACCACTACGATCCTCCCAACACCACCACCATCCTCCCAACACCACCACTACCATACTCCCAACACCACCACCACTATTCTCCCAATACCACCACCACCATCATCCCAACACCAACACCACCATCCTCCCAACACCACCACCACCTTCTTCCCAACACAACCACTACCATCCTCCAAACACCACCACTACCATCCTCCCAACACCACTACCACCATCCTCCCAACACCAACACCACCATCCTCCCAACACCAACACCACTATCCGCCCAACACCAACACCATCCTCCCAACACCACCACAACCATCCTCCCAATACCACCACAACCATCCTCCCAATACCACCACCACCATCCTCCCAACACCAACACCACCATCCTCCCAACACTAACACCATCCTCCCAATACCAACACCACCATCCTCCCAATACCACCACAACCATCCTCCCAACACCAACACCATCCTCCCAACACCACCACAACCATCCTCCCAATAGCACCAGAACCATCCTCCCAACACCACCACAACCATCCTCCCAACACCAACACCATCCTCCCAATACCACCACAACCATCCTCCCAATACCACCACAACAATCCTCCCAATACCACCACAACCATCCTCCCAACACCACCACCACCATCCTCCCAATACCACCACAAACATCTTCCCAATACTACCACAACCATCCTCCCAATACCACCACAACCATTCTCCCAACACCACTACCACCATCCTCCCAACACAACCACCATCCTCCCAACACCACCACAACCATCCTCCCAACACAACCACCATCCTCCCAACACCACCACTACCATCCTCCCAACACCACCACCATCCTCCCAATACCACTACCACCATCCTCCCAACACCACCACTACCATCCTACCAACACCACCACTACCATCCTACCAACACCACCACCATCCTCCCAATACCACTACCATTATCCTCCCAACACCAACACCACCATCCTCCCAACACCAACACTACCATCCTCCCAACACCAACACCATCCTCCCAACACCACCACAACCATCCTCCCAACACCAACACCATCCTCCCAACACCACCACAACCATCCTCCCAATACCACCACAAACATCCTCCCAATACCACCACAACCATCCTCCCAATACCACCACAACCATCCTCCCAACACCACCACCACCATCCTCCCAACACCACCACCATCCTCCCAACACCACCACAACCATCCTCCCAACACCACCACAACCATCCTCCCAACATCACAAATACCATCCTCCCAACACCACCACCACCATCCTCCCAACACCAACACCACCATCCTCCCAACACCACCACCACTATCCTCCCAACACCACCACCACCCTCCCAATACCACTACCACCATCCTCCCAGCACCAACACCACCATCCTTCCAACACCAACACCATCCTCCCAATACCACCACAACCATCCTCCCAACACCACTACCACCATCCTCCCAACACAACCACCATCCTCCCAACACCACCACAACCATCCTCCCAATACAACCACCATCCTCCCAACACCACCACTAGCATCCTCCCAACACCACCACCATCCTCCCAATACCACTACCACCATCCTCCCAACACCAACACCACCATCCTCCCAACACCAACACCATCCTCCCAACACCACCACTACCATCCTCCCAACACCACCACAACCATCCTCCCAACACCAACACCATCCTCCCAACACCAACACCATCCTCCCAATACCACCACCACCATCCTCCCAACACCACTACCACCATCTTCCCAACACCACCACAACCATCCTCCCAACACCACCACAACCATCCTCCCAACACCACCACTACTATCCTCCCAACACCACCAAAACCATCCTCCCAACACCACCACCATCATCCTCCCAACACCACCACCATCCTCCCAACACCAACACTACCATCCTCCCAACACCACCACCACCATCCTCCCAACACCACCACCATCCTCCCAACACTAACACCATCCTCCCAACACCACCACAACCATCCTCCCTACACCAACACGATCATCCTCCCAACACCAACACCATCCTCCCAACACCAACACCACCATCCAACACCAACACCATCCTCCCAACACGACCACAACCATCCTCCCAACATGACCACAACCATCCTCCCAACACCACCACCACCATCCTCCCAACACCACCACCACCATCCTCCCAACACCACCACCATCCTCCCAACACCAACACCATCCTCCCAATACCAACACTACCATCCTCCCAACACTACCACCATCCTCCCAACACCAACACTACCATCCTCCCAACACCACCACAACCATCCTCCCAACACCACCACCATCCTCCCAACACCAACACCATCCTCCCAACACCACCACCACCATCCTCCCAACACCACCACCACCATCCTCCCAACACCACCACCACCATCCTCCCAACACCACCCCCATCCTCCCAACACCACCACTACCATCCTCCCAACACCACCACTACCATCCTCCCAACACCAACACCATCCTCCCAACACCACCACCACCATCCTCCCAACACCACCCCCATCCTCCCAACACCACCACTACCATCCTCCCAACACCACCACTACCATCCTCCCCACACCACTACCACCATCCTCCCAACACCACCACCACCATCCTCCCAACACCAACACCATCCTCCCAACACCACCACAACCATCCTCCCAATACCACCACAACCATCCTCCCAACACCACTACCACCATCCTCCCAACACAACCACCATCCTCCCAACACCAACATCACCATCCTCCCAACACCACCACCACCATCCTCCCAATACCACCACCACCATCCTCCCAACACCAACACCATCCTCCCAACACCACCACAACCATCCTCCCAACACCAACACCATCCTCCCAACACCACCACAACCATCCTCCCAACACCAACACCATCAACCAACCAATTTCAATGCTAGCACCATCCTTCCAACACAAGCACCACCGAGCTCTGCCCTGCAGCATATATAGTTGATTTTACATCTATGTTTTGCTCTACATGACTTGATGCTATAGGCTGTGACAGACAGAGTTTGGTTATTATTTCTTATTTATATGCCTTAATATAATTATACCCATCCATAAATCAATCCATGTCTAATCCATTAATTTTTTGGCATCTTCAATTATATGTCTAAAATCAGGATACTCACCAGCTTTTCTTTTGGCTTGCTTTGCTTGACATGTCCTTACTGATCTCTTCTCTTTCGTATTTGCTTGTCATTTTAAGGTAAGATATATTTAATGTTTTGCCTCAATTCTTAGTGCTCCTAAGTATCCATTCCTTTAAATAGCCTTCTCGTAGGACAAGTGGCCTTTGGTGTATTTTGGGTAAGGATCACCTACCTATGTGACTTCACGTGTATTGTAATGGACCCTGGCCACATTTTATAGGAAGGGTACAGAGTGGACTGATAATTTCCCAAGGACACAAATAAATTATGACCAGCCAAAGGGAGCGGAGTGCACTTGGCAGTGTCAGCGCTCATGCACTCGCACCTACTCAGTGTGTGCTGGAGATGCTCACTGGCCGTGGGCCTGCAGGATCAGGCAGCTGTCTGCTCCTGACAAATGCAGGGTTATGTCTGGTTCATCCCGGCCCTCCCTGTTTTAGAAAGGACATGCACTCGAATGGAAGCTATTTTATCTGCAGAAATTCTCAGAACAACTCTGAAGAGTGGTGCCCCCGAGGCTATTAGCTTTTCTCACGTGTCCATCAGTGTAGGAGCACACACAGATCTTGTTGCTTTCCACTGCTGAAAATTGCCAGACAACAGGAAGCACTGGAAGCCAGGTCCTGAGACCTGCCTGCAGCCCCTCCAGGCCCTTGCATTTCAAACTCTTTCCCCTTGTCAACTTGTCTTCGGTAATTTTGGATTTTTTTTTAAACTTGGATGATACTTGCAAAAAAGTGGGGGGAGGGGATTTTTTAAACCTCTTGTGTTGTTTCCACTTGCAGATGGGGTGGATGTTGACCCATTCTGTGGGATTCCTTCACTGTGAGCAGTGAGTCCTCTGGGGACACACTGGTCCTCTGGGGACGCAGCAGTCATTTGGGGATGCACTGGTCCTCTGGGGATGCACTGGTTCTCTGGGGATGCACTGGTCCTCTGGGGATGCACTGGTCCTCTGGGGATGCACTGGTCCTCTGGGGATGCACTGGTCCTCTGGGGATGCAGTGGTCCTTTGGGGATGCACTGGTTCTCTGGGGATGCACTGGTTCTCTGGGGATGCAGTGGTCCTTTGGGGATGCACTGGTCCTCTTAGGATGCACTGGTCCTCTGGGGATGCACTGGTCCTCTTAGGATGCACTGGTCCTTTGGGGATGCACTGGTTCTCTGGGGATGCAGTGGTCTCTAGTGACACACTGGTCCTCTGGGGATGCAGTTGTCCTCTGAGGATGCAGTGGTCCTCTGGGGATGCAGTTGTCCTCTGGGGATGCAGTGGTCCTCTGAGGATGCAGTGGTTCTCTGGGGATGCAGTGGTCCTCTGAGGATGCAGTGGTTCTCTGGGGATGCAGTGGTTCTCTGGGGATGCAGTGGTCCTCTGGGGATGCAGTTGTCCTCTGAGGATGCAGTGGTCCTCTGGGGATGCAGTTGTCCTCTGAGGATGCAGTGGTTCTCTGGGGATGCAGTGGTTCTCTGGGGATGCAGTGGTTCTCTGGGGATGCACTGGTCCTCTGGGGATGCACTGGTCCTCTGGGGATGCAGTGGTTCTCTGGGGATGCAGTGGTCCTCTGGGGATGCAGTGGTTCTCTGGGGATGCACTGGTCCTCTGGGGATGCACTGGTCCTCTGAGGATGCAGTGGTTCTCTGGGGATGCAGTGGTCCTCTGGGGATGCAGTGGTTCTCTGGGGATGCACTGGTCCTCTGGGGACGCAGCAGTTCTCTGGGGATGCAGCAGTCCTCTGGGGATGCAGTGGTCCTCTGGGGATGCACTGGTCCTCTGGTGATGCACTGGTTCTCTGGGGATGCAGTGGTTCTCTGGGGATGCACTGGTCCTCTGGGGATGCAGTGGTTCTCTGGGGATGCAGTGGTCCTCTGGGGATGCACTGGTCCTCTGGTGATGCACTGGTTCTCTGGGGATGCACTGGTTCTCTGGGGATGCACTGGTCCTCTGGGGATGCACTGGTTCTCTGGGGATGCAGTGGTCCTTTGGGGATGCACTGGTTCTCTGGGGATGCACTGGTCCTTTGGGGATGCACTGGTCCTCTGGGGATGCAGTGGTTCTCTGGGGATGCAGTGGTTCTCTGGGGATGCACTGGTTCTCTGGGGATGCACTGGTCCTTTGGGGATGCACTGGTTCTCTGGGGATGCACTGGTCCTCTGGGGATGCAGTGGTTCTCTGGGGATGCAGCAGTCCTCTGGGGATGCAGTGGTTCTCTGGGGATGCAGCAGTCCTCTGGGGATGCAGTGGTTCTCTGGGGATGCAGCAGTCCTCTGGGGATGCAGTGGTTCTCTGGGGATGCAGTGGTCCTCTGGGGATGCAGTGGTCCTCTGGGGATGCAGTGGTTCTCTGGGGATGCAGTGGTTCTCTGGGGACACAGTCTTTCTCTGGGGATGCACTGGTCTTCTGGGGATGCAGCAGTCCTGTGGTGATGCAGTGGTCCTCTGGGGATGCAGTGGTTCTCTGGGGAGGTACTGGTCCTCTGAGGATAAAGCAGTTCTCTGGGGATGCAGCTCTCCCGTAGGGACGTGGTAGTCCTCTCTGGCTTACTCAGCCACCATCTTGGCATGTAATCCTGGATTTTTAGCCCATTGTAAATCCGGACTTTTAGGAGCTGCTCTTTGTTGTTAGGGGATTCATGTTACATATTATGTTATAAATACTGACTTCTGCTGGTGGCTCATGCCTATAATCCTAGCTACTCAGGAGACTGAGATTTGAGGATTGACATGCTTAGCCAGCCTGGACAGGAAAGTCCATGAGACTCTTATCATCAATTAGCCACCAAAAAGCCAGAAGTAGAGCTGTGGCTCAAGTGGTGGAGTGCCAGCCTTGAGCACAAAAAGCTCAGGGATAATGTCTAGGGCCTGATTTCAAACCTCTGTACAGCACAATAGTAAATATCCTATGTCCTACATGCACAAAATTATGAAGGATTGAATAGGTGAGAAATGACTATCAGTCCCCAAAGAGCAATGTAATGTTAGAAGTTGCTCGAGGAAGCTGGAAAGGGATTGCCCGTATAACAGACATCCTCCAGGATCAGCTGCCTCCTCTCCATCTCCTCACAGGGCGGTGCTGTCCCCACACCTTCGTGCGTCACGTGGCTGCCCCGGGTATCGACCGAGCTCTCTGTGCTGCTCAGTCGGGTCTTCCCTGGGAGATCTTCTCTCTTTCCCTGGCAGAGGCGTCTGGTCCTGTGAGCTTTGGTGACGGCGGGTAAACTGAGGAAGTACAGCAAAGTCCTTGGAACCAAGGCGCACTCCAGGCACTGTGCTCCCATTTGGTGGCAGGTGACTGTCAGAGCAGGCTTCTGGGCCCTCCGCTGGGTGGACAGAGGAGGGTGAGGGGCAGAGCCGCGGGCCCTGCGCACCCTGAGTGCCGGCGCGCCCGCACGCAGCGAGCAGGGCTGTGCGCCAGGGCTCCTCCCAGGGGGAGCGCTGTGGGGCATTCTGCATTCCTTTCAGCTTTCCTCTAAAATGCCCCACTCTGCGAATGATTAGGAGACATCTGCTGGTTGGAAATTTGGGGTTTACCATCAAGACATGGTTGCCACATTCTTGAGGTCACAACAATGTCAGCTCACATCACGAAAAGTCAGTCCCTGAGCAAGAGTGGGGGTTAGAGTTAGCTGTCATCAAAAAGGCACGATTGAGGGTGATTCCTCACCTGTATTTAAAACAGCTGGGCACTCCCACACACCCTGGTGGCTGGCTAGCTGTCTCGTGTCTTATGAAAGGGAGAACAAAAGGAAATGGGCTTAAATGACAGCATGAAGAATTCAGGTTAGATATGGGGAATGACTCCCCGACACTGAGTTATGACTCACTGGAATAGGTTACCAGGGAAGATGATACTCCTTCACGATTCCAGTGTAAACCCAGACACTGCGCTCATGTGACGACCTGGCTGGCTTCAAAGTAAAACCCCACGCCTTTCCCCCTTGTCCTGAGGAGCCAACCTTACACCGACAGGTGGAATTGAGGGGGTCACCGGACCGTTCTATGTCTTAAGAGTTTGTGGTCAAGTGACATTGTATGAATGGCCACTTCCACCTGTGTCTTGACACATGTCTTGACATATCATTTCAGAAGCCACCAAGGCCTCAAAGCAGCGTGTCCTAGCAAGGCGGCAGCCAGGAAGGAGATGGAGGCTCAGTGGTGGGGTGCGTCCTGGGGAGGGGCTGGATGGTGGGGTGCGTCCTGGAGAAGGGTTGGGTGGTGGGATGCGTCTGGGGAGGGGCTGGGTGGTGGGGTGCGTCCTGGGGAGGAGTAAGGTGGTGGGGTACATCGTGGGGAGGGGCTTGGTGGTGGGGTGCGTCCTGGGGAGGGGCTTGGTGGTGGGGTGCGTCTGGGAGGCGCTCGGTGGTGGTGGGCTCACTGGTGGCCTTGGATGGGATGCCCTCAAAGGAATGCCATCACCATGAAACGCGATTCTGTGTTCTTCTAGCCCGGCCTTTGGTGGCGGTGAGCTGGAGGCGCATGCGTTGAGCTGTGAGGAAGGTCAGTGTGGGCCTTGCAGAGCGGTTCAAAGCAGCCCTCACGCCACGATGACGGGGCCACTCCTAAAGCCTAAGACTGTGTCTCTCACTTTAACTAAAAGAAGACATCCCTGTTTGTTTATCTCTTGCAATGTAGGAATTTCTTTTTTTTTTTTTCCTATCCAGTTGAGGAACAGAGAACTACGCTAGTTGCAGTTCTCTTTACTCCCGGTGATCACAGGTACAATGAAGTTCTCTTGCACATGCCCTCCTCCAGGGGGAGGCCCCTCCTCCCATGTCCCCCCATGAGACTGTCCAGCTTCGCACCCACTGGAGACCCGTCCCCAGCTAAGCACCTTGCAGAAAGAAGATGTTCCTAGCAAGTTGCAGCCACTTCCCCTCCGACCGGGGCGTTGTCAGGCCCTGAGAGGAGGCTGGAGACCCCTTGCCTGCGAATTCTCTGCTGTTAACACACGAGTCACCGTGACTCTTTGGAGCAGCCACTTGTAGAGCAGCCACTTCTGGATGCAACTTCTAGTAAACAAACGTAATCCCAAAGGCACGCGCTGTCTTTTGTGTTTATCTAACTTGTGTTTGCTTTACTTTATGAATCTTTACAGAGGAGTTAAACTAATGTCTTAGAAATATGGAGAACATAGACTGTTGGGCATGACAAAGGAAAATGAAATGTGCTTTCTGTCTAACAGATTATAAAAGCAGACACAAGATTCAAATGAGAATTCCACTCTAATCCCAATTCAAATATGGACTATTTTTATCAAAAACATCTCTGAATTTAGAAGGTAAAATATCTTGGCAGGTCCCCTATTCACACATCTTGCAGTGGATCTGGAAGGAAAAATACAGTAGAGTGGACGTGGCCCGACCCTCAGTCCTGCTTTGCTTGGGGACAATTATCCAAGGATTTTGGGTGTTAAATTTATAACCCTGTGATTAATGAAAGCCATCTTATTGTCTAAATTACTTTTGGATAAGTTTAACTATAAAACCTTTACAGAAATTAGGAAAGTATTATGATCATAATTAAGATCATTAAGAAAATTGCTCTACTTTCCACCTTAAAGTGTTGCTAAGAATACTGTTAAGGAATTTGACTCACTATTTAGCTACACCTTGGGACAAAAACATATGCAGAGTCATGATTAATAGCATATACCTGGCCTTCTATATTTATAGAATATAGTCTTTAGACTATCTTTAGAAGTATGTCTTTTCATCTCTGGTTTTTAACATCAAGTCAGTTCTTTAAAGATTCTGAATGAGCAATTGTTAGGTGTAACGTTCAGTGAGGATTCCAACACCTCTTGACATCTTCTCACCTGACAGTCACCATCGAACAGTTACAACACAGGGAGTTTCATTTTTATAATTTGGAGGGGAAGGGATATGCTGACATAAGGACAGGCTGACCTATTGTAACAGTGAGATGTACAAGACACTATTCTGAAAACAAACTTTATAATTTCGGGGGGGGAGGGAGGAAGGAGTTGGGGAAGTGGGGAGGGAAGGGATGGTAGGGGAAAAACAAAGGAGGAGGTAACAATGCTTGATAGGAAATGTACTCATTACCTTACTCATGTAGCTGTAACCCCTCTGTACAGCATTTTTACAATAAAAATAATATGGTAAAAAAACACACAGGAAGAAACATCTTCAAGGATGAGGCACTGTTAAGGTCTTTCCTGAGACGAATGAAGAGGCAAAGAAAGGGGAGGGAGAATTCAGTCAAGAATGTAATGAATACCCTACACAGTTAAGGTGAGGGAAGGGAGGGGTGGGGAAGGGAGGGACGGGTGAGGAAGTTGAAAGAGAGGACTCTGAGCCAGAGGCCCTGTATTCATAAACCACTTTGTTAAATGGTGGCTCCATTGTACAACTACGTGAAGATAATTTAAAAATTAAATTATGTTCCTTAGAAAAAAATAAATAAAGGGATGTACATGGTGCGAGCACCAGAGGCCGGAAGTCTTCGTGCTTGTGGTTCGATTGGATCTTTTCTAAATATTCAAGTTTACTACTTAAGACCTTCTAGAAAAGAGGGATGTCACTGAAGAGCACACCCTGAGCTCACCCTCTCTCGCCTTCCTCTGGGAGCTCTTGGCCGCTCTCTGCAGGAAGGTGTGTTCTCCAGGGTAGAGGGGCTGCCATCTGGAAGGCTGCCTGTCTGCACAAGGGAAGCTGACAATAAGGTTAGTCTTTGCTAGGATAAACAATCTGTTTTTGTGCTTTTGATTAAAATTTAATAAAAAAATGTTTCAGCGAGGCGCGGACTTGTTAAAAGCAGGTGAGGAAAGATCAACATTGACCCTGCGCGGCACTAATCCCTCCACCCGCTCTGAGTCTCACGTTCCCCATTCATCTGGACAGGAGCCCAAGGGCCTAGGAAATAGGTTCGCCCCCAGGCAGCCAGATTTCTTTTCACTCCTCCCCACCCCCAGGACCCTGAAGGATTCTAAAACCTGATCCAGGATACCCTCCCCTCAACGCCCTCCCATAACTCACTCCTGAAACCAGAGTCCTTTCTAGGCAGCCACTGAGAGGCGGGCGGAATTCTACCGGGCGGGGCTGGGTCCGTGGTCTGAGCCTTCTTTGGTGCAAATGCCACTTCCACCCAGCTGGGCCAGAGGACACCCATGAATGCACCCCCCCCCCGGGGGCCCGCGTGGGCACAGGGGCAGGCCACACGGATCAGTCAGGACGGAGGGACATGGGAACAAGCACTGGCCCAGACCTCTCCAGTGTGGAGGCCAGAGACCTGGTGGTGCGCGTGGTCATTACAAGCACGCTACTATAAAGTGTGTTTGCTGAAGAATGACATAAAATAAAAGTTCAACCCATGTGTGCTCCTGTGATAGAGAACTAAGTTCACCAACTGGCACGCACAGCGCAAGGCATAGGTGTGTGCCTCGGGTGGATGGCTCATCATTTCATCTGGAAGTTAGAAAATGAGTCCTGGTTAGGGATGCGATAGTACAGGAAACATGAGCGCTCTAACGCAGGAAAGGGGAATCAAGAAGAAATACTCTGAGAAAATAGTCATCCTTAATGAACTAAGCAGAGCGGCACCCGACCCTCCCAGGCCTGGGTGAGGGCCTGGCCCCGGCCTGTCTGGAGCCTTGGACTCTACTGGGGGCCTGAGGACCTCACCTGCAATGCCAGCCTACATCTGTCTGTCTGTCTGTCTCCTCGGCCATCTGCTGATGGGGACCCCTCTGCACGGAAGGATGTGCTTCTCCAGCCTGTGGCCTGGACCCTGTGGTCCTGTGGCAGCTGTGGGCACGCTCAGGGTGGGCCCGGCCTGCGTCCGGTGCTCCGGGACTCTGAGCCTGCGTCAGGGCACGGCCAGTGTTCTTTCCTGTGCACACGCTGCTCCTGCTCATGAGGGCCGCTCGGGGCTCTCCTGTCTACCCTGCAGGGGGGGTGGGGTTCCCGTCCTGGGGCCCACTGTCCGTTCTCTATAGGCATGTGGTGTGTGTGTGTGTGCGTGTGCGTGCGCATGAGTGTGCTTTCCAGAGTCCTGGCTCTTTCTTTCAGCTCTGGATTCAGTGCGGGAAGGCCGGGGTGACAGCCCCCAGCTCCTTCTCAACCCTCATTTCTCTCTCCCTCTGACCACAGAAGGATGTCTCCCCTGCGTGGCGACGCTGGGACCTCAAGTGTGCACCCCAGGCTCCTGGAGATTCTCCCCAAATCCCCGACACCAGCAGCCTCCGGCATCCCTGCATAGAATTCTAGCCCAGAAATGGATTCTGAGAGCCAGGTGGAGTCTCCATCCAGGCAGAGCCTCCCTGAGGCACCCCAGGTGTGTGGTGGGGGTGGGGAGAGGGGAGGGGGGAGGGGCTGGCTCTGGATCCCACGGAAGAAGAAGGACTTGGCCGCTCACCCCACGCCCAGCTCCTTGGCATCTCTGCCTAGTGTTAGACGACTTCCTATTTGGAAGATAGCGCTCCCTTTTGTTCTTCCCTTTCTACACTCATTCCTAGCTATTCAGTTTGATTTAGCAGTTTCCAGAACAGAGCACACAAGAAGTAGACGTGACCATTTCTGTCTACGCCACCATATCCCCTAGCAGCCCACAAAGCAAACTGGCACAGGAGAGGGCTGCCTGCCTGCCCCTCTCTCCTTCACCTGCCTCCCTTCCTTTCCTTCCTGCCTCAATCTCTCTTTTCTTCCCTCTCTCTTTTCTTCCCTCTCTCTTTTCCTCTCTCCTTCTCCCATGAGCATTATCTCTCTTACATTGCTTACAGAAAAAAAATGGAAGAATAAAAGAAAATTTGGTGTTTATCTCGAATGGAGAAAGGAAGGCAGTACTAATGGAGGAAAGAACGCAAACTCAGGAACGTTATTCTGAAGGTGGGTGGCGACGGCCGTGGGATCAGATGTACTCATTGGAACTCACAGGGCTACATCAGAAGAAAAAAGTGTGTGTGTGCATTATGATTGCTAAAACCAAAGAGAAGAGACGGAGAGGATGGGAAGGAAAGCAGGCCTCTTGGACGGCAGGCACGGCCGGGCCAGACCCCAGCTCTGAGCGCAATACTAACACAATCGGACAGAACTTATTTTTAAAGGCCTCGAGGCGAGATTCCATCCTCCTTTGTGGTAACCCAGCCCAGCTTCGGGAAGTTCTTCATATCCCAAATTATTACCGTATGATACAGTTTAAGCTCATTTCCTCCATGTCTCGCTGCTGCCTACTGGAGACGGAGCACAGCTGGCCACAGTCCGCCAGCAACGCCGCTCATGTTCCCGGATGGCACTGGAAGGCTGGCTGTCAGCTCTCTCGTCATTAAACCCAATACGTGCCATTCCGGAACCTTCCAGCATTCTCGCCAACTCATTAATCATTGCTCCTGTTCTGTTGCTCAGCTCTGTGTGCACGGCTCAGCAAAGGCCAGTTCCCCGTCACCAGGGGGGCGAAGTTGGACTCACGTGATTCTGCATGCCTTTCCACACACGCTGATACTTTGCATTCGTTACAGCTCAGTGACGCCACATGGCGACACCATCGCCATCTGAGTTTCTCTGAGGTTTTGCAATCTGCAGAGCTAGGCTCTCCTGTGTTACCCAATCTGTGGGATGTAGTTTGAAGTGGGGAGGGGGGGCGGTGATAATAACCGAGACATAAAATTGCTGCCATTCCTCATGAGACCCCCACAACAAAGCCCCTCACTGCATTCACAGCACTACTGCCATTAGCCAGTAAGTAAGTGGCTCAACCAGATTTCCAATCTGGAGAGTTTGGAGGCTTGGGGATTGTCTTTCCTTAGAATGCCAAGGTGCCACAAGTGTTTGACGGTAATAATGGCTTTATCGTTTGTGCAGTAGCTTGCGTTAGCATGTGTGTGTGTGCATACGTGTGTGTAGGTATGGGTGGTGGTGGAGGGGCATATGTGCACCTCTGTGCAGAGTGTCTTGGGCTGAATAGTGACTTTGTGTGTGCTTGTGGGATTTACTCAGGTACACAACACACTGGGGGAGAAAAACTCTTCACTAACCTGGTTTTTATGAGTGTTGATAATGTTGACACCTGCTCGATCCACACTTTTGCTTATAGCATGAGCCAGGCTGCATGCACTCTAGGAAGAAGAACACACTATCTTCTGTTGCTGATGTCCACTCTGATTTGCTTTTGTTTTCCAGTCTCCAGTCACTGGAGTTGGGGACCCGCTGTGTGTACCTTCCTTGCGTATTCGTGACTCCCTTTAACCCCGGGCCTCCCTCGATGCTCACCTTCCTACGCTTTCCATTCTACGCCACAGAAGAGACTGCATTTGCACTTCTCCTCCCCACGTCCATCTCCCAGCTCTAATACGCTGAGGGGGAGCTGAGCCCCGTGTTCCTCTGTGTGGCGTGCTCCCTAGACGGTTCAGCATAGACTCCTGAGCCGCTCCACAGACGGTCCTGGAAGTCACATCCTGATCAATTAAGACCTGGTGAGAAAGAACACAGAACAAGCTATCACATGATAAAAGTCAGAAGCCAAAGTGCAGGGCCCAGCCTGAGCGTGCAGGGGAGGACCACGCGGGTTGGGTGGAAAGGTGAAAGACCAGGTGGACAGCTGGGGACAGAGAGGAGAAGTTCTCCGGACAGTGGAGGCCGGAACTGCCAGCGAGGCTTGGAGGCTTAGCACCTGCACTGAGAGCTGGCGCATTCGCACTGGGGCGTGGAGATGAGGGAGGAGGCACCCGATATCGGGAGGGCGAGGCTGCTACAGCTGAGAGCTGGCACTGCCCGTGTCGTGGCCGGGAAGATGGCGAGCAGCTGGACGCCAGAGACATGGGAGGGGACGGCCGCGCACCTGATCAAGAGGCTGAGAGGAGCTAACGTCGGGTCAGTGTGTGTGTGTGTGTGTGTGTGTGTGTGTGTGTGTGTGTGTGTGTGTGTGTGGTGGGGTGAAGACAAGCAGAACTGGATCTCGAGGGTGATTAGAATTGGGACTTACAATTGAGAAGGAGGAATCGTAGCTGCTGTGTGCACGTGCGCACTGCATTCTGCGTGTGTGAAGTGGAGATGGCTGAGCTGTAAAACCTGGGCACGCGCTGTCTGTCTGCCTGCTGTGTCCGAGCCAGGTTACCCAGGGACCGCTCGCCTCCGCTCTTCACTCTGCTCAGTCCAGCAGCACTCTTACCCTCACTGGGCCATACCCACGTCCCAGCCAGCCGACAGCCCCTGGCACGTTTCTTGCTGATGCTGTGACTTCTAGTGCCCTTGCTCCTAAATCATACTCCAAGCACATTTCATAGGTGGCTCCTAAAACAATAAGCTATTTAGAAATGGAAAATTTAAAGCAGCTTCTGAGGGGTGTATCACCAAGTTGAAGGAAAATTGCTGATCGGTGTCTGCCTGACCTCACACCCGTGTGCGGGGTCCGGCCCCTCCGGCTTGCACACGTGCCTGCATGTACAGCTGTGGCCACGACATCCTGTGATTTGCTCCTTGAAAATACTGAAGGGAGATCTGCCGAAGGAGGGGAGTAATCTCAGCAACGGCCAGGATGGCTTCTCCTCCGCGCTCTGCCGTAGACATGGCTGCTGCTTTCCCCCTCGTTTGCTCTTTATTTTACTGGCGGGGCACAGACCTCTTCCTTCAGAGGGAGGGGAAGGAAGTTCTTAGCTCTGTCTCGGAGGGGAATGTCTTCCTTGCGAAACAGCATCTTGACCCAAGATGCTTCTTTCAGGCACACAGCTCACTAGCCGCTAAGCCCCTCCTCAGCCCTGGCGGCCATGTCTGAGCCCTCACCAGGTGAAAGTCTCGGGCTGATTTCCCCAGACGCTTTCCACACAGCTCAGGACAGAGCTTAGGAAGCAAGTTTGCCCAGAGTGTCGGCGGCACACAGAGCGGGCACACCGCCATCCGGGCTGGGCACAGGAGGGGGATCACGGTTCTGCTTGGGCAGGGCAGGCCACTCGAGGCTGTGAGGATCACTAAGAGAAGGACGCACGGTGTGTCACCCAGCCCACACCTTAAAGCCTTCTTACCAGTGTGCTGGCCTGTGTGGACTCCGCGTAAACCACAGCTTGGCCCTTAGCTGTCCAGCCACGAGGTTGGCACGGGGTAGAGCCCTGAGATACCCGCACAGCAGGGTCCCTCTTCTGGTAGTCCCAGAACCCTCATGGGCATGCTGTACCTAGGACAGGAGGGTCTTCTTTCTAGACAATTCCATGAGCACTGGGAACTCCCACCACTGTAGGAAAGTGCCACTTGCCAGCACACACAGAACTCAGGATCACACGGTGGGATACTTGAAAATGGTGAATCAGATGACTGGCGCCCTTCAAACGTGTCCTCTGCCCCCTACTTCATGTATGGAAGCTCTCTGGGTCGGATATTGTTAACCAGTGTGCAGAGACCAATTCCTTTTACCCCACGAGATGGATATTATGGGTATCATTGAATTATTATTACCTCCATTCTCACAGCAGGATTTGAGGGCAGCCTAGAGTCCACGAAGAAAAGATTCATCCTGAGGGTGAGTTGGTTCCATATGGGTCCCCCCTCCAAACTCCAGGATATAAATTCTCCCGGCAATTGATGCCAGGAAATATATTTATTTTCTGAGTCCATTGAAATAGGAAAGTGATGATTCTATTTTGGTTTTAATAAGAAACTAACATTGCAGAAAGAATAAAGAAATTCGAAAGATGGTGCACAACTTAAACCAGCTGAAAGGGGTTGGGAACGCCCCTTCCCGGCCCCATGCACAGAATGAGCTGACAAGCAGAATTGCTGTGTTCGCAGCTCAGCCGGGGCAGCCCTGCAGACACCTGGGGAGAAGAGCAGAGGAAAGGTTCCCACGTGAAGGATGGAAACGGTTGTACAGAGGAAGTTCCTAAGTGCAGCGGTTTGGTAGATATTTAATACCTGATCAATCAGAGAGCGATCATTGAAAAACATAAAGAACTTGCAGGCAGTGAACCCGGGCCCCTCCAGCTCCTCGCACTTCAGCATTTTCCTGCTGTTTTGATCGGGAGCCAGACAAGCCTTCTTTATACACGGAAACACAAACGAACAGATGCGCAGGGAAGCAGAACCCAGGCGAAACAAGCCGCTTCAGAAGGATTTCGACTTTGAGACGTGTCAAGTGTCCAGCGAGGAGTTATCCTGAGAGGTCCCGGATCCAATCCTGTGTCTGTGCAGACGCGAGGTCTGAAAGTGTGTACATTACTTCACAGGCAGGCTACTGATCCTAAAGATTAAAAGAATCTCTTTTAGCTGAGTCTGATGCTATGGATTTTCTAGCCTGTCTGACATTCCTCGTAGCAACTATAGATCCAGAATAAGGAAGATCTGACCCGAGTGAGCCAAGATCTGGGAATTTTTCACTCTCCTTGCGTGCACCCATCATCTCCTCTGTGGAGTTTTCCCAGGAGCCCTTCCATGGGCCTTGCTGCTGGAGGCCTGGCCACACCCCTGTGTTGTGGGGACGAGAGACCTGTAGAAAGGAACACCTGCTCTTCTGGAGCTCATGCCCTCCTTCAGAGTCGTATCCTAAGGTCATTGGGTGGTTCTGATGTAAGAGAAATCGGGGCCTGGGTCTCTGGTCCTTTCCCGTTGGGCAGCTGGGAATGACCACAAGTGTGACGCCATAGGGACTGGCACACATGTGCCACTATGGGCCCTGCTGCTGCTGCCCATAAGAGACAGTAACTTTCCTGAGATATCTTAGCAACAATCTTCATCCATCTACTGGATATGTACCATGGGGACATCCCGTTTTCCAGTGAGGCAGAAAACTATGAGGCTGACCCCCTGTGGGCCACCTGGCTCAACAGGTAGCCTTCAGAGCCCAGCAAGTCTGTGTCTGTGCAAACGTATAGTCCAGAGTATGGAAAATTCATTCTGTCTATCCAGCCATCGCCTTTCCTTACTGCGACAGACACCAGCCTTTCTTGATGACATGTTGCTTCTAGAGTAGGAAGGACAGAGAGTGGAAATAACATTGAGCTGCAGTGTGTTCTGGGAAGGCTGCCACCGGCTACCACGGGGGTGCGGCCGTGAGAAAGACGTGTTTTATCTGACTGATGGTGCTGATATTTTCTTTTCTCCACAAATGACAGAGAAGATGACCGGCATTCTCCCTGAAATACCAGCAAAGCTGGAGACAGTTGTCGTGTTTAAGGTCAGCAAAAAGGAGCAGACTTGGAGTGTTATCCTGATCTTTGCTTACAGACCCTGATGGGGACAACGTGGGTCAGGTGAGCCCAGAGTCACCCGGAACAACCCGGGCTCCCAGTGGTCTCAGTCCCAGCTGACCCCAGAGAGGAAAGCCAGCCGCTCCTGAGGGTCCCACACACGGGGCGGAGATCCAACACACACTTGGCAGCAGACGGTGACTTTTGAGTTGAGCAATTTCTTATATTAATGATTAATGATATTAACATTTAACTATCATCTCCAAGTCAATATTGGGTTAGAGTTCAGGAATTAAGAGGTAGAAAGTGCTATCTTCTGGTTTATAAAATGCTCATTTGTTTCTCTGGAGTCTTGTTTCTTTTCCTTAAATCTTCATGTTCAATCATTTTTTTTGGTTGAAGGGCTGTTAGGCTGTCATGGTATAACCTCTTTATCGACTTTTAAGGTTCTACTTTGTAGCCGGGTGCTGGTGGCTCATGCCTGCAATCCTAGCTACTCAGGAGGCTAAGATCTGAAGATTGTGGTTCAAAGCCAGCCCAGGCAGGAAAGTTGGTGAGGCCCTTATTGCCAATAAACCACCAGAAAACTGGAAGTGGTGCTGTGGCTCAAGCGGTCAAGCATTTGTCCTGAGATGAAGAGCTCAGGGACAGAACCCAGAGCAGAGTTCAAGCCCCACGACCCTCTCCCCCCCCAAAAGACTCTACTTTGTGGAAGGGAAAGAAAAAAATGAAAAAACTCTGAATATACCAAAATAATTGTGAATGTGAACATCATATTCATTCAGCCTGTAGTTCCCAGAAGCAAGGAATTCTGTGAAGAGTTGCATGTCTATTACTTCATGGACCCTTGCTAAAGCAACCATCTTCATCATGAAAATTAGCAAGATCTGAAAATGAAGTTATATAATGACTTTCCAAATATCACTGCACACGGGAAACCCTAGAGCCAACATTTGTGTCAAGTGCCCATGTGTGCCCATGCGTGGCTGTGCTGGTTCACACGTCCCGTTAGAGGGAGGATGAGGCCCAGGTGCCCGCTGGCTGCTGGCCTGGGGTTTCTAGACCAGGTACAGTCCCAAGAGGCAAGATTCCCCACTGGTTCATGTAAGCCACGGAGAAGACTCTGTGAGAGGTACCGCTGACAACCACAGGGACATCTGGGAAAAGAGAAAGTGACCTAAGACTCCCTGGGGTGGGTGGGTGCCCATGGACGCTTTGCTTGGGAGCATGTGGAAGAACGGAGAAGGTCTGACTCCTGAAGGGCAGACACAAAAACACCTTGCAAAGGGCCGCTTGCCCCCCAGAACTCTGGGCGTTGCCGTGAGTCTGGGCATCCGTCCATTAGGAAGTGAGTTTGCAAAAAAAAAAAAAAAAAAGTTGCCCAAAAGGAAACTGCATACTTTCATACTACGATTTATTAGGCAGGAGATTTCTTCCTTTTAAAAGGTTGTCTTCCACAACACCAGAACATGTAGGTAAACAAGGTCAAAAGAGCATATAAACACGTCTATGAAGAGGAACCTTTGCAGTGGTTTCTGGGGTGAGGGAGGCTGGAGGTGACGGGGTGGGGGTGGTGGTAACCAAACTGTGCTCTCTGCACGTATGGACAGGACAAAAGGAAACTCCTTGGTGCAACTCAATGGTGCTAAAAAAAAATGTGGGAAATAAAGAATTAGGTGGATTTGTGTTTGGGGAGGGTTGGGGGGGGGGAGGAAGAGGAAAGTAGCAAGCTGAAAGTAGCAAGCACTAAAAATAACACTGAGAAAACAGGAAATTTCCCCCAAGAAATCAACCAGCAGAAAGAAGAGCCCCCAGAGAGAGGCGTGTGGTCCTACCTGCTCTCCTGTCGGCTTCTGCTAATCATTTCACTCACAGGCCTTGGCTCTCATGCTGGTGATCACAACTAGAAGCACCGACACTCTGCTAAGACGTGTGTAAACCACAGATGGCCAACTAATGTTTAGTTACATACACACATTTCAGCTTCCCAAAAGGAAATCTTAGAATTCTTTGTGCTCTATTGACATGGTATAAAATGTAATTTTGTGTGTGTGTGTGTGTACATGCACACCAGTCAAGGAGCTTGAACTCAAGGCCTATGCATTGGTCTTGAGCTTCTTTTACTTGAGGCTAGCACTCTCCTCCTGAGCCATAGCTTCACTCTGGCTTTTTTGAGTAGTTTGTTGGAGATAAGCATCTCATGAACTTTCCTGCTCAGGCTGCATTCAAACTATGATCTGCTTCAGTCTCTTGTATAGTTAAGATTGCAAGCATAAACCACAGGTGCTTGGCTCAAAAATGTGACTTTCATAAGTTATCCACATCTTCAGGACCACAAGAGTGACCCTAGACTAACAGTGATCACTCTGCTCTAGGAAAGAACTTCCCTGAGTAATGCCAGCCCCAGGCCCTGTGGATCCAGGATGGCCCCAGGTCCTTACAGCCGTTTCCTTCCAAAGGCCACATGTTTGCATTACCTCCTGTCAAGTCGAACCTAGCAGTGTTGGGTGGCATGATACAGAATTGCTGCCTTCCATTTCTTCTTAGGATGTGATGAAGTGAACCCCATTAGTGTTGGGTTCACTACTTTGGAATCCAAATATAAATCTGTTATGGCACAAAAAGATCAATGAAAAGAATTCAGCTGAGTCACCACCCATTTGTGAGCAATAAAGATGCTGCACAGGAAGTTGTGCTGTGGCTCAAAGTGGTGGAGTGCTAGCCTTGAGCAAAAGAGCTCAGGGACAGCGCCCGGGCCCTGAGTTCAAGCTCCAGGACCGGCAAATAATAAGTAAGTAAATAAATAAATAAACATGCCACACCGAAAGCTCACACCTGTCCCACAGCACTGGACTTTGTTCACCTGACACCTCCCACTGAGGACTCACACACCAAAGGAAAAAAGTTCCCTTCTGTCAGAAAATGCTGAATGGAAAATGGGACACATATGGGGCCCGGAGCATGTCATGTGACTCAGGCAGGAGCAGCTGCAGGGGTGTCACGTGCAAACATGATTCCCATTATGAACTCAAAACCACAAGTCAGATCTGAGTGTGCAAAGGGGAGAGGAGGCGGGGAGGGGACACATTCACGATGGCTTCACCTAGGGAAGTGGCTCAGGCTCAGGCAGCAGAGCAGTTGGAAACAGCTGGAGGGAAGAAGGTGGGCCTCATCACCCTTAAGGGGACCTCTGCTGGAGAGCCTCCCAAATATCGGGCTCCTTGTGGCCCTGGAAAGACTCTTACCAGGCCCCGTGTTCAGCCCCAAATCACAGCCACGTGGTGACACTCAGCGTGCTGTCTCTGGGTGAGTGTGGAGGAGCCCTGGCATCAGTCCACCAGGACACACGCGGGCCTCCAAGAGTCCGCCACTCCTCTCTGCAGTCTGACTCCACAGGGAACCAAGCGCCCTGTCCTCCGTTCAGCCCCAGCCCTACGCCCCTGCACCGCCCGGCCTCCCTGTGCTGCTCTAGCAGACTAGCCGTGATGCGGGCAGACAGCCACGGGACCCAAGGACGAAGCCATGGCACAGAGCCAGCGCTGTTCTCCCAGAAAGAGCCCAGCTTCCTGGCTCCTTGTAGCTCAGGGAGTGTGGCAGAGGAGTCCCAACCTCCCTGTAGCTCCGGTCACTCCCGCCAGAGCATCATGGCTGTCACCTAGGAATGAAGAAAATCCACCGGGCAGGCGTTCCTCCAACTGCTTCAGAAAGCCTGCTCTTTCTCACGGCAGGTTTGTGCTTTTCTTCTCTTCTCTTTGACTGTGGCAGGTTCGAGTTTAGTGCCTCCTATCACCAGGGGAGGGTCCAACAACACCAGCCACTCCGCTGGCCCTGTTCTTCACTGGTTGTGTGTTCAGGGACGTATCTCTCCTCGGTGCACGCCCACGTCATAGTCTGCCTACCCCAGGCCTCCTAGCTGCTGGAGTTCCCAATCACAGCCTCCCACTTGAGAAAACAGGGGTGAGCCCGGTTCCCAGCTATGAGTTGGGAATGGTTCTCACAAACTTTCTGCCTAGACTGGCCTCACAATGTGATCCTCCCATTCTCGGCTTCCAAAGTGGCTAGAGCTAGAGGGGTGAGCTATTCCTGCAATAATTTAACCAAATATAAATATTGCCAAACGAGGCCCTTACCTCTGTCCAAATGCATGCATGTGTGCACATATGTAGTCAATGTTTCTCATCTGGGGATTGCTACTACCTCTGTGTCAGGTGGTCCTGAGATCACCAGCGTTTGTTCTCTATCCTCGTAAGAGCAGAGGGTATCACAATGCTGTCCCTACTGAATTCCAGCCTGTGACTTAGACAGCAGGTGCATTTTGGCTGGAAGTTGGCCAATTCGTCTGATGGAGATGCCTTCATCATTGATCTCCTATGCAAATGCCTTCCCAGCTCATTAGTGTTGATTTGGAATTTGGGTTTGCATGTCAGTTGCCCTATTGAAGATGAGCTGGCCAGGCTGGAAGATAAAAGTGTGCTTTCCTTCTTGCCCTTGGTAGAAAGATACACCAAAAGATAAAAAAAATGCATTATACCACAAAGGTAAGAATAGCCCTGAAGTTCCAAAATGTGGGCAATGAACAAGGCCCTGTGGTAGGTACAGGGTGTCTGCAGCCAGAGCAGACCCTCTGGAGACAGGAGGCAAACTGGCAACAGCTGGACCCATGCGATGCGATTTATGAATCCCTCCTGGAATGGGGCTTGGAGCAAGGGCTGGGGGCGGGATTTTTCCTCCACTGGAGGAAGTCGGGGCTTTCACCGGAAAGGATGTCAAATGAGAAGGGTGAGCTTGGAGAGCTGGAGAGCCAGCCCCAGGAAATCCAGGTGAACTTCAGTCATCAATGAGACATGAGGTTATTCAAGGGTCGAGCAGATTGCACTTTGTAGTCTTTTATATGCCGTGGTAAAAATCTATGATGAGGAAAGTGGACTGCTTCCTCTGTGAATTTTTCTCTCTGGTTTCTGTTATGAAGACAGGGTCTGGAGCTTTGAAGTGGATCCATGTGATCATTTAACCAACCTAGCTTATGTTAAATAACTTGAACCACTCTACATATTTCACCTATATTTTTATCTGACACACAGCGGGGATAAAAAGAAAATACCAGCACATGGGTCTCTTTAACTTCTTCTCAACTTCTCTGAAATTCTTTCAGAAAACCAGTGATGCTTATAAATTAGCACTTATGGTCTCCAAAACCCAACAGTTACTTGTATTCTGGAGGAGAGATTTCAATAGCACAAACTCAAGTGATACTGGACTTTTCAAATTCGGAAGTCTGTTAAATTAAAGTGATTTCTTCAAATAAGATAGAATTATTTTGTCAGAATTTTGATTTCCTGCACACACTGGCTAAAAACAATTTGCTTATGGGTAAAAATAATCATGATAGATTTGTTCAATATACTTAATACATGTGCTGGATATGGGGAACAGAGTTCGTTTAACCACTTTGGGGTCATTTTAGCTCTGGAACATAAAATGAAGGGCAAACAGAATTGAAGATGGAACAGGTTATGTGACCAAAGACTACCAGGTTGGGGGTCTGAAAGTGCACCCATACTGGGGGCCTGGGGGTGATGCTGTGAGACCCTGCCATGGGAAGAAGGCCCTCTTCTCTGGGCTCATACTGTTTGCCTATGTTTTGTTTTATTGTGCTACAGATTGTTACTATTTTAGGTTCTTTAAACTTAATCATTTCCCTTGGAGTTACCAATATTGATTGCATTTATTTAATGCCTACTGCCTGGGCACCATGTGTCCCTGTGAACGAGCACACAGTTGCTCAAATTGGTTTTCCCATAATCAGGAGAGGAAGGAAAGTCAAAACCCTGCCATTCGAGATATCCCTGTCCCTGACAGCCAGTGCAGACATCGCACACTCCCGCAACAGATATCTACGATGCCTTCCTGGCTCTTCTCTTCACCTCCCAGAGGGACCCCTCCTGTCTCTCCCATCCTGTCTCTCTCCCTTAAGACAGTTTCCAGGGCTCTTGTCCCTGAGGACACAGCAAGTCTCTTTCTGCCTTGTGCCAGCTCCACTTCAACTTCCCTGATTGTGGGATCAAATCACAGCCAATACACAGTGTTCTTTCTGGAGACAGCAAAGGGACTTCCAATCCTGGGAGATGGGGAGAGATGAAATAAGGATCAGGATGACCTCTTAAGGTCAAATAAGCACAGGCTCCAATGCTTATGCACAAAGGAGTGAGGAGAAATGAACAAAAATACTCCCTCAAAGGATGCCTTAGTTGCATGAATAGAGCCTCTGTACATGTTGTTCACATGTGCATGCACTGATAAATGTGTGCATTCACATGCATGTGTGTATTTACACCCATGTGTATGTGCATGTGCCTTCCTGTGTGCATGAATGTGTGTTCACAAGCATGTGTGCATTTGCACATGCATATGTATGTGCATATGCCTTCCTGTGTGCACAAGTGTGTGCATTCACGAGCATGTATGCATTTAAATACATGTGAATGTGCCTTCCTGTTTGCATGAATGTGTGCATTCACCAGCAGTGTGCATTCACAGGCATGTGTATGTGCATGTGCCTTCCTGTGTACATGAGTGTGTGTGCATTCACAAGCACATGTGCATTTATACACATGTATATGTACATGTGCCTTCTTGTATGCACAAATATGTGCATTTACAAGCATGTGTGCATTTGCACACACATGTGTATGTGCATTGCCTTTCTGTGTGCATTGAGTACATGTGCATTTACACATGCATATGTATGTGCATGTGCAGGCACTTATAAATATGTACATGTGCACATACATGTGTATATTCTTATGCATGTCTATGGGATTCCTTATATACCTGTATATGATGTCTGTGTGCATCTGTGTACATGCATACACATATTCATTTGTATGTATACAATGCACATCTGGGTGTACCTATGCATACATACAAGTGTGCCTGTCACATATATGGGTATACACTTTTATACAATTATAGTCATGCAATGTGTGTGTGTACACTTGTGTGTGTGCATATGAATGTATGAGCATTTGGAGAGTGGACACAAATACATGTCTTGTGGTAAAAGGTAAATGGAAATTCAAACTGAAGTTAGAGTCTTTCATGGTAAACAGTTTTAATTCACCTTTAAAGGTCTGATTATCGTGGCGAAGTCTGGATTTATTTGCAGAGAGTGTTGCCATTTATCAGATTAAACTGTGACATTTTTCAGTGGCAAACTGGCCCAGGACAAAAGGGCAAGGAATTGTCCATGTAACGACTTGGAAATGCTAATTTTCTCTAAACCGGCAATAAATATTTGTACCTAAGACAGGTGGAGGGAAGTGGAAGGAGGATAAGAGGGAAAACAGAAGTCAAACCCAAGGGCAACTTGGTCTCCTTCCTATCAGGGCGGAATGCCAGCTCCTGTCAGGCAGCCCCTGTAGCTTACCTTGTGCTGTAAGGACTTCTCTGAGAATGATTCATTGAAATGGAGTGGTTGTTTGCAATGTTAACTGTTCACTCCGTTGGTTGGCATATATATGTCCAGCACCTTCTGCACATCACAGAATGTTCTGGGGTCCGGAGAGCCATCAGTGGGAACACTGACACACCAAGCTTACCTTTTGGTGTGGGGTGACTAGGATACACAAATGCGAACATCCTCACAGAGATCCATGAGAAGAACAGAGCTAATGCTCAGAAGAGGACAGGGAGTGAGGAAGGGTTATGTTTGGATTTAAGAAGGCAGTCAGTGAAGCCCTCACTGAGAAGATGATGTGTTAACACACTTGGTAAGGGGCCAATGTATGCCTGAGCAGAAGTATTCTGAGCAGATAGAGTCAGCCAATGTGTGTCTGAGCGGAAGTACTCCGAGCAGATAGTCACAGCACACATACTCCAGGTAGGTACCTGGGAGCCACCTCAGAAGGGAAAGAACAGGGCAAGGACAGGGAGAAAGGTGGTCAGTGGAATCCCACAGGGACCACACAGGGCTTGGCAGCCACAGGAAGACTTGACTCTTGTTCTGAGTGGGACAAAGCCTTGTTGAAGAGATTTGAGTGGTTAAGTGGCATATGATTAATATTTAAAATAACCCCTCTATCTGTTACTTTGAAAATTCTGTACCAACAGGAGCCCAGAACCACCCTAAACATTCTGAGTTCCCAGATGAGAAGGTTCTCATCTCATCAGCACAAGCTCTTTACCATCCGGTTACAAAATCAACACCATGTCACTTAGTCTCTTCAGTTCCCTTCTATATAGGTGTTCATTTCCAAGTTCTTCAAGAAGCCCGATAGGGAAGAATAGCTAGAAAGAGCATAGCTTAGAATGTTGTCAAATCTCTATAAGTGAAATCAGAGTGACATGCATGTGTACAAGCAAATGCATCAATGACACAGTCGAAAACAGATACTTGTTATGTGAAGGAGGAGGCATTTTAAATCAGGAAGGAAAGTGGACAATTTAGGTAGTGTTAAAATAATGGAATAATCAACCTGATGAAAGGGTAAAGTTTCATCAATTTATTTCACTGTACAACAGAATAACTTCAAAATTCATTCTTTAAAGTGCTACCATGAACATGCTCACACCTATATGTTTATATATGTCTGCATCTGTATCATAGTGAAACCCCCCAAAAGTTGAGGGGAGGAGATAGGATGTTAAAAAAAAGACTAACAGACAGGGTGGGTTTAATCAAAGTTGGAGGTAGCCCCATGAGACCCATTGGTGCAATTAATTTATGCTAATAATTTCTTTTTACAAAAAGTAACAAAAGTATAATGTACCATTTACATGAAAGAGTATTCTGCTTTTTAAAAGAATAAACTTCTGTCATTTGTGATACCAGGATGGAGAGTGTTGGGCTGAGTGAAGGAAGCCAGAAAAAAAGCAAGTACTGCATGAGACTGCTTATGTAGAAACGAAACTGTCTGACCTTGAAGTAGAGAGCTGACGGATACAAATAGCTGAAGAACCTAAACCCTCAAAGAGCCAATAACCCAATTAATAAATAGGCATAGGAGCTAAACAGAGACTTCTCAGAAGAAGTAGTAAAAAAGTCAATAGACCCATGACACAATAGAACAAGTAAAAATAGTCAGTAGACACATGAAGTAAGGCTCAACATCTTGGCTCTAAAGGAAATGTAAATAAAAACAACACTGAGATTCCACCTCACCTTTGTCAGAGTGGCCATCATCAAGAATACAAACAACAACAGATGCTAGGGTAGAGGTGTGGGGAAAGGAACTTTAATACACTGTAGGTAGGAGGATAAACTGGTACAAACACTGTGGTTAGCAGTATGGAGGTTTCTTGAGAAACTAAACATAGAACTATACTATGATCCAGTGGTACCACCCTTGGGCATTTATCCAAAAGGTTCCAAGTCAGAATAGAGTAAAGCCACTTGCACAACCATGTTCATTACTGCACTATTTTCCATAATCAAAGTGTGAGAACAGCCCAGATGCCCTTCAATAGATGAATGGGTTAAGAAAATGTGTATGTACATATATCACATTTGTATATAATATATGTATGTATGTATATGTATATATTTCACATTTGTATATTATACAATTGAATTTTACATCACATTTATATATCATATATCTATATATAATTTTATTACATTACATATATGAATTTTATTAATCCATTACCAAGAACAATACTAAGTCATTTAAAAAGAAGTAGATGGGCCTGAAAAAAATTATCATTTTTAAATGGTTATAGAAATGAAATGGATGTAGCAATGATACAACTCATATTGGAGATTCAACTTTGCAATTATAAGAATAGTTTACAAAATTATAAAGACAAACTATAAAATCATTCACCTCTGCATGCAAATCTGGAAAACCTTCTCTAAATACTTTGAGTGACCCTGTTCCTTGCAGCTCTGCTGACATGGGTGAGCCCAGAAGGTTCTGCTAGAAGTGAGCAAAGGTGGCATTGTGCCGATGACATTGTATTGGTCATATGGTTAAAAAAAGGCAGGAATATTGTGTCCTGTTTCCTACTTGTTTGGCAGTCCGTGATTACAGACAGAAACAGCAGACAACATCTCTGTTTTGTTTGCTCTCAAAATATTTGGTAGAGAAGTTCTTTTGTGCTTATAAAAAGAGGAAATTGAGACACATACTCATGCACAGGGGGGAATTCCATGTGTGGTTTAGTGTTGGTTCTACAAGCCAAGAGACTCCAAAGATTGCCAGAAAACCACCAGAAACCAGGCGAGGCTTGAGGCAGCCCGTTCTTACAGCCTCACCAGACCCAATCTACTGAAGCCTGACTTCAGGCATCAGTCTCCAAACCCACATTTACGGAGAGCCACATCTCTCTTTGTTAAGCTCCTGGCTCCAGTTCTGTCTTGTAGCTACCAGGAAACTCACACCTGTGTGGAGATGTACCACACAGTGCAGCTGGGAGGTCCCAAGCCTCAAGCTTCCTCAGGAACCATAGCTAGGGTATTACTTGGGCAGTGACCCCATAGAGGTCTGGAAATGCCCTGGCAACATCACCTGGGCCATCTCAATGTGAAATAAGGACTCAGTCTTAAGGGAAGAAGTTGGAAGATAGAAGACTGAGCCTCCAAGTGGTCACAGCAAGGCCAGAGGAGCACTGGGCCCGTCCACCACCACTTCTGGTCAGTTTCTTCATGCAGGCTTGCTTTCAGAGAGGGCAAATCCCTGAGGTGAAGGTTTCTGAGCTTCAGATGCCTGTCAATGGACAAGTGAATCAAGAAGATGTGATGTATATACACACAGTAGAATTTTACTCAGCTGTTAGAATGATATCGTATCATTTGTAGAGAAATGCAAAGACCTGGAAAAAATCATGTGAAATGAAAAGTCAGGCCCAGAAAGACAAAGGACGCATGTTTTCCCTCATGTAAGGATGCTAAAAAAAATTAGCTTATAAACTAAACATTGGATGATATGTGTTTACAAATGTATTAGCTGAAGTGTGGCATATTTAAGGGAAAACTCACATACTGCAGTTCCTTAGAAAAGCAAAGCCAAAGTTCAATAAAATAAAACACCAGGAAATATGCACTTGAGGTGGGATGGCATTGAGGAGAGAGGGGTGGATGAATGAAGAGGAGAAGCGGAGGGAAATGAAATCATGAATTCAATGTGTAGCCTACAAAATGAAGAAGAGTGAGGGAAGGAAGTGGGTCAGGAGGAACGGGTGAGAATGTTGAAAGAAGTGACATGGATCAAGATATATTGTATTCATAAACTGACAGAAAATGGTTTCTGGGCTTCAGTGTACAGCTTTCATGTCTTGTCACGTGGATGGATATGGTGATCAAAGTGCACTGCTGGTGTGCAAATCACGTGCTACACATGTGGATACTGATGGGACCTATGCAGGGCAATGTCAAGGGAAGCTGTGGCCAGCAGAGCCTGGGCCCCCTTGGGATCCTCTTCCACTGAGAGCTGGGTCCTGAACTGGTGTCTAAGCTGGGTCCTGAGTTGTCAGATCTGCCAGTCAGGTGGTTCTTCTCCATTACGTGGCAAGGCGAAGAATGTTGCAGATAGGAAGTCCTGCTGGGCTGAGGACTTGTGTGTCTCTTCAACCTAATCCCCATTACAGTAGTTTTAAGAGGTGGAGCCTATTCAGTGCAGCACCCTCATAAATGCCATCACCCACCTTGTAGAAGTGACTTCCACAGATCTTCGTTCTGTGCACATGGAGATGGCTGAGGGCTTCCACACACCACACCCTTCCCCACTCTACCCCGCTGCCTCTAGTCTGTGAAAAAAACTAAGTTTGTTTTGTTATCAATCACCCAGCCCAAGGTAATTTATTATAGCAGCACACAACCTGTATGGTTCCATCCCCAGCACCAGAGAAACAAACAGAAAGTCCAGGAAAGCAAACTGTGAACACTTCCATCAGAATGGACAGATCCTGCTAGAACCGGGAAGAACTTGACAGTGGATCCTTCCCCACATGAGCTTCCAAGGAGAGCACAGCCCGCTCACACAGTGGATCACCCACACAGTGGATCAACCACACAGTGGATCACCCACACAGTGGATCACCCACACAGTGGATCACCAACACAGTATATCACCCAGGCAGTGTATCACCCACGCAGTGGATCACCCATGCAGCTGATCACCCCTGCAGTGGCTTACCCACACAGTGGATCACCCACGCAGTGACTCACCCACGCAGTATATCACCCACACAGTGGATCACCCACACAGTGAATCACACACGCAGTGACTCACCCATGCAGCTGATCACCCACGCAGTGGATCACCCACACAATGGATCACCCACGCAGTGGATCACCCATGCAGTGGATCACCCATGCAGTGGATCCTTCCCTGCTCGAGCTTCCCAGGAGAACACAGCCCACTCACACTCATGCTGACATCAGTCTGCAGAGATTTCAGCGGAGAATTCCTGGGAGCCATGCCAGACTCCGGACCTGCAGACTGTGAGAGAGTGAAATAAAACTGTTCTTTGTCATGTCACATAGGCAACTAGCTCACATACCTTAGTCTGATATTACGTGAGAGTGATTAAAACAGACAGAGAGAAGGGAGAGGGCAAATAGGAGGAAAGAAAAGATAAAAATCCATTTTTGTTTTCATGATATATGTGTGTATTAATTTGTTAAAAAAAAAATGCCAGTTTAAACGGTCGGCTAGGTCCCCTGGAGTGGTGCATTGAGTGACGTGAGAGCCACTTGTGTATCTATAACATAATGCAGCACCTTTTCATTCATTGTAAACAAACAAATGAGGACTGTGGTAAGCTATATAGTTGGAACTAGAGAATCATGCCTGCTGGCCTTGCACACGCATGCACACTGTGTACTTGGGTGCTAATTACTCCCTGCATGCAAAAGCTGGTACCTGGGCTTTGTTTCAATCCACTGCTGCTGACCCAGCCCCTGCAGGTCCTTCTACCTGTGTCTTGCAGGGGTAGGGAGGGGCAGAAGTTGAGCAGTGAACTGGTCTGGTTTGTCTCCACTTGACTCAGTTTGCTTCTCCAAGCAATAGCATCTGAGAGCAATGCAAGGTGTGTCTGTGAGGCAGAATACGAACGTACAATGGCCAGTCTGATGGAGGAAGCAGGAACAAATGTCTCTTATACCTCAGTCTGAGTGTTGCAGAACCAAAGTCACACAGTACCTAGACAGCGAGCTGGCAATCTCTGCAAATCTCTCCTCTTCCACCAGGAATTTTGAAATTGACCAGGTATTTCTACACTGTGAGAAGAGGTATAGAGTGGGATGAATACCAGGTAGAGGGGGAGCGGAGTTGCCTGGCCCCAGGGGGACGCAAGTGTCAGGGCAGCAGACCAGGCCCGGAAGGTGATCCATGAGCCCATAGCTATTATCATTTGTTACCAAGGCTCTGCCTAACAAGCAGGGAAGGAGAAATATTTTCAGGGCCATTTCTCAATCATCTCAAATCTGCTGTCAGATCAAATTGGCTTTTACTCAGTGTTAGAGTTCATGAACATTTTCGAAATACAAGAGAAGTAGCCAACCTTGTACAGTGTTTTAAGAAAATTAAATCTAGTTATTTTGATTAGGCAACTGCAAAAATCAATCTATGAGGTCAATTTTTCATCCAAACGGCCCTGCTGGGGCCTTGGGAACTCCTTCCAGACTGCCTGGCAATCCAGAAGTGGAAACAACTTGCTTGAACAGATGATTTTCATAAAGAATTTCTTGCCTGGAAAGTGCTGGAATCTTTCACTTTATCTCAGCCACAGCTCCCTGTACCTCACAACCCCAGGACAGAGAGCGGTAGGCTTACGCCCGTGGTGTGGGACACACTTGTATTCCGCAGACTGACCACACTCAGGGTGGTGCTCACAGCCATTGAACGAGGATGCGGGTGCGGGCTGCCTCTCTTCATCCTCTGTGAGCTTGAACATGCACTTCACTGTGAAGTGTACCTCAACGGGACACAGATGAGAATTCTGGTTGCCTGTTGCGTGCCTGTCCTGGACCTCTCTGATACGTTCTGGGGGACGGGAGGAACACGCCTGACCGGCTTGTCCTGAGGTGCAGGTGCAAGCATGCTCCTGCAGGATAGCGTGAGACCGCTGGAGCCCCGGGACACGGAGAACATGCGTCACCTCGGACAAAATGGATGTTGGTACATTAGAAGCTGTATTTGGAGGCTTAGGAGATTATTTTGTTAGAATTTAATGGAAAGCATTTAGAGCAACCTGGAACCTTCTCAGGCCACACATTATGGCAGAGGGGACAGGAGGGGGGAAGGGAGAAGAGGGGGAGGGGACAGGAGGAAAGGGACAGGAGGGGAAGGATATCAGGGGCTGGTTCTGGGTGTGAAGGAGGAACTTGCTGTGAATATCTGAAAAACTTGTCAAAGACCCTCAAGTGCCTTAAGATGGAGCCCACAGGCAGGTGAAGCCAGTGAGTGGAAGTGCCCTGGCCCTTCCTCCCTCTCTGACAAGCTTGAGTCCCTGGGTCTGTTTCTTTTTCCTTCTGTGATGAGTGTGAGCTCCCAGCTCCTCCTTCTCTGTGATGAGTGTGAGCTCCCAGCTCTTCCTTCTCTGTGATGAGGGTGAACTCCCAGCTCTTCCTTCTCTGTGATGAGTGTGAACTCCCAGCTCTTTCCTCTGTGATGAGTGTGAACTCCAAGCTCCTCCTTTTCTGTGATGAGTGTGAGCTCCCAGCTCTTCCTTCTCTGTGATGAGTGTGAGCCCCCAGCTCCTCCTTCTCTGTGATGAGTGTGAGCTCCCAGCTCTTTCCTCTGTGATGAGTGTGAGCTCCCAGCTCTTCCTTCTCTGTGAGGAGTGTGAGCTCCCAGCTCCTCCTTCTCTGTGAGGAGTGTGAACTCCCAGCTCTTCCCTCTGTGAGGAATGTGAGCTCCCAGCTCTTCCTTCTCTGTGATGAGTGTGAGCCCCCAGCTCTTCCTTCTCTGATGAGTGTGAGCTCCCAGCTCTTTCCTCTGTGATGAGTGTGAGCTCCCAGCTCTTCCTTCTCTGTGATGAGTGTGAGCTCCCAGCTCTTCCTTCTCTGTGATGAGTGTGAGCTCCCAGCTCTTCCTTCTCTGTGATGAGTGTGAGCTCCCAGCTCCTCCTTCTCTGTGATGAGTGTGAGCTCCCAGCTCTTCCTTCTCTGTGAGGAGTGTGAGCTCCCAGCTCCTCCTTCTCTGTGAGGAGTGTGAACTCCCAGCTCTTCCCTCTGTGATGAGTGTGAGCTCCCAGCTCTTTCCTCTGTGATGAGTGTGAGCTCCCAGCTCTTCCTTCTCTGTGATGAGTGTGAGCTCCCAGCTCCTCCTTCTCTGTGATGAGTGTGAGCTCCCAGCTCTTCCTTCTGTGATGAGTGTGAGCTCCCAGCTCTTCCTTCTCTGTGATGAGTGTGAGCTCCCAGCTCCTCCTTCTCTGTGATGAGTGTGAGCTCCCAGCTCTTCCTTCTCTGATGAGTGTGAGCTCCCAGCTCCTCCTTCTCTGTGATGAGTGTGAGCTCCCAGCTCTTTCCTCTGTGATGAGTGTGAGCTCCCAGCTCCTCCTTCTCTGTGATGAGTGTGAGCTCCCAGCTCTTCCTTCTCTGTGATGAGTGTGAGCTCCCAGCTCTTTCCTCTGTGATGAGTGTGAGCCCCCAGCTCCTCCTTCTCTGTGATGAGTGTGAGCTCCCAGCTCTTCCTTCTCTGTGATGAGTGTGAGCCCCCAGCTCTTCCTTCTCTGTGATGAGTGTGAACTCCCAGCTCTTTCCTCTGTGATGAGTGTGAACTCCCAGCTCTTCCTTCTCTGTGATGAGTGTGAGCTCCCAGCTCCTCCTTCTCTGTGAGTGTGAGCCCCCAGCTCCTCCTTCTCTGTGATGAGTGTGAGCTCCCAGCTCTTCCTTCTCTGTGAGGAGTGTGAGCTCCCAGCTCCTCCTTCTCTGTGAGGAGTGAACTCCCAGCTCTTCCCTCTGTGATGAGTGTGAGCTCCCAGCTCTTCCTTCTCTGTGATGAGTGTGAGCCCCCAGCTCTTCCTTCTCTGATGAGTGTGAGCTCCCAGCTCTTCCTTCTCTGATGAGTGTGAGCTCCCAGCTCCTCCTTTTCTGATGAGTGTGAGCTCCCAGCTCCTCCTTCTCTGATGAGTGTGAGCTCCCAGCTCCTCCTTCTCTGATGAGTGTGAGCTCCTAGGTCCTCCTTCTCTGTGATGAGTGTGAGCTCCCAGCTTTTCCTTCTCTGTGATGAGTGTGAGCTCCCAGCTCTTCCTCCTCTGTGATGAGTGTGAGCTCCCAGCTCTTCCTTCTCTGTGATGAGTGTGAGCTCCCAGCTCTTCCTTCTCTGTGATGAGTGTGAGCTCCCAGCTCTTCCTTCTCTCTGATGAGTGTGAGCTCCCAGCTCTTCCTTCTCTCTGATGAGTGTGAGCTCCCAGCTCTTCCTTCTCTCTGATGAGTGTGAGCTCCCAGCTCCTCCTTCTCTGATGAGTGTGAGCTCCCAGCTCCTCCTTCTCTGATGAGTGTGAGCTCCCAGCTCCTCCTTCTCTGATGAGTGTGAGCTCCCAGCTCCTCCTTCCTCTCTGGTGAGTGTGAGCTCCCAGGTCCTCCTTCCTCTGTGAGAGTCACTTTTAGAGCAACTGCATGCATAGACTATGGTGGCCTCAGCCCAGCCGAGCCGGCCAGCACCCCCTGCTACTCTGCACCTTCATTGCTCTCATGGGCACAGTGGCTTCACATGCTCGCCAGGAGAATTTCCTCACCCATCCTGTCCACTAGTCGGCTGGAGCTGTAGCATAAGTCCTTGAGTAGGAGACTTGTAACCACAGAGTTTGCTTCTGTGCAATCTGGAGAGCCTCTCTCCTGGCGAGGCCCCAGGAGGCGGTTCGACCTGGGTACCTCTCCTGGCCTCGGATTCCTCCTGAGCTGTGACAGAATAACCCAGGTGCATACCCCATCCTCCCCGTGTGAACACATACATGTGTGTGAGTATGTCTAATTATCCCTGTGTAAGGACACAGTGGTTCTGGATTAAGGTCAGCACCAGCGACCTCTTAACTTTATCATCTACAGATGTGTTATTTCCACATAAGGCCATCTTCACAGATACCAAGGACTGGGTCTTCAATATCACCTTTTGGCATAATTCAGCCGTCAACAGTAAGAGAAATGCCTTTGGAAGAACCACCCATACAGGCTAGCTTCAGGAGGGGACGTGAATCTGTGGCACTTCAAGTAGACCGATGTGAGGAGCCACAATACACAACCTGGCATGGCTCTGTTTCAGAGGAGCATCTGAGAACACGAAGGGCAGGAACACCACAGCCGCACGATGACCAGTCGTGGGGTGGGTCAGCCTTGGGCTTCCTGGAAATGCTCCTGTGCTGAAGACTCAGTCTCTGAATGCTGGGGCTATTGAAAGCCAGTTGGATACTAAGGACCCTGACCTCATCCATGAGTTAATTCATTGGTAAGTCCGTTAATAAATGGGCTATCAGCAGGCAGGACCCAGTTTCTGGAAGCGGGTAACCGGTGAGTGAGAGGCTACATCTTGGCTTTGGTCCTTTCTTCAGTCTCTGGCTGTTTGCTGGCTCACGAGGTGGCCGCCATCCCCTCCACACTCCCTCGCGATGCCCACAGGGATGGAGTTGGTCATGGGATGACATCTCTGCATCCTGAACCTTTCCTTCTCACGTCTGATTTCTTTTTCAGGTAGTTTTCACTGTGACACAAAGTGACCCCCACAGAAAACCAAGACTCAGATAGGCTGAGAAGCTGGCCCCGCTCCCAGCAGTGGCTAACCTTCCCTTCAGGATTTTCATGTCTTCTGCTGTGGGAATGGGCGTAAAGCAGACAGCTATTTGCAGGCCCTGCTGCTGCAGGAGTCTGAAGGTGCCCCCAGACAGCTGCCTCCGGGTGAGGCCGATGAGGGGCCTTGACACCAGTCCCTTGCTCTCAACCATGGCAAGGGACGTGCAGTTGGAAGTCTACGAGGCAGGAGGAGAGGACTCCAGAGGGCTACACCACAGCAGGGAACACAGAGTTTATTTTCCACTTGCTCCTTACCCAGGAATACATAGCAGCATGGACACAAACATTTTCTTAAAAAAAAACCCAAAACATCTTGTCAGCTGATTTCTTTATTTTTCAATTATAGAGTGTTGGAGACATATTTGGCCTTTAAAAGTATTCTGTGCAGATGTGGTATTTTCCCTATTATTTTTTCAATCATTTTTCAATCTTCACTTCACATTATCACAGAGATCTCCCTCCACGTCATGTGAAGGAAATATTACTTAAAGGTATTGCTGCCTATTTTCATTTTTTTTTCCTAGCCCCGATGATCAGAAGAAAAGATCACACACAAAAAGCAAGTGCTGAAAGTCAAATGGAAATGCTGGTCATCAGTATTCACCATGATAACACAATGCCATGATAACAGCATGTCTTCTCAAGAAGATGTGGTGGCATTGGATTTTGTGTCTGCTCTTTTCCTCTAATTGACCATGTTTGCAAAAGTGTGAACAATGCAAAAGAAAAAGGGAAGAATAATTCCTCTTTGTTTCTTGTTCCAATGTCCCAATAACATTTCAATGTTATTATGTTTCTCAAGATTTAATCTCTCCTGTGATAGGCTGGCTGGCTTCTTGAATCTCTCCTGTGATAGGCTGGCTTGCTTCTTGGGCCACTCCCACTCCCAGTTGGGGCTGACCTATCAAAATCCTTCCCACTCACATTTTCTCCAGGGCACCTGCCTCCTCTGGGTCCTAGTTTCCTCTGAGGAAACTAACATGATGAGTTACACAGGCAAATCAACCCAGTGGAAGGGTTGATAAGGAGCAAGGAAAACTTTGAGAAATATGTTGGTGAAAGTTTACAATCCATCCATGAGAGACATTTACCTTACTCCTTGGAACTAGAATGATGGGGTATATTTGGCCATCAATGAATAACAAGAGCTGGGTGCTGGCGGCTCATGCCTGTAATCTTAGCTAGTCAAGAGACTGAGATCAGAGGATCTCTGTCCAAAGCCAGCTGGAAGGAAAGTTCATGAGACTTTTTTCTCCAATTAATGTTCAGAAAGCCAGAGGTAGAGCTATGGCTTAGTGGTAGATGCTGGCCTGAAAGCTGTGACTAACGCAGTGTGTTCTCTTCAATAAACCTAGGAAATTGTTGCCTGCCATTGGAAGTATATGTATTGCTTTCACTGGCAAGATGTTAAACAAAATATATAAGTATATACTTTGCAAAGATAGCAGTGCAAACAGTATTAAGATTTTCTAATTGTTCAAACTCAACCCATGTCTGTGTTTTGTATGTGTAAACATTGTCAATGAAATATTCAGAAATACAGTAAGTGTGTTCTGGTTATTTATGGAGGGTTTTCTCTTCCCCAGTAACTTGTTTGTTATGGAGTGGAGGTTGATGGGAGATACTTCAGCGTCCTCGTGTCTGGCATCATTCGAGTTTTGCCTTTCTCTTCCCACAGTTGCCCAGTGTTTGCTGAAAGGTGCACAGAGCATTGTGAGAAGGAGTTAGGATATGCCTTTGTGCAGTTCACAGGAGCATGTTCACAGGTCCGAT
The DNA here is from genome assembly GCF_024711535.1 of Dipodomys merriami. NCBI lineage: Eukaryota > Metazoa > Chordata > Mammalia > Rodentia > Heteromyidae > Dipodomys > Dipodomys merriami. Next base: position 2,558,553 of record NW_027204715.1, on the reverse strand, counting down.
GTCCAAGAGCTGAACTCATTTTAAGGCAGCATGTTGGTTTCTCACAAAGCCCATGATCAGCCAATGTCCTTAGTCCTGTGAGTAACAGGGGATGAGAGAAAGATGGAGGGAGGGAAGAAGGAAGGAAGGGGCGGAGGGGGGAGAGAGGAGGCGGGAGGGAGCCCATCATGATAAAACCCAGCCAGAGCTCTTTCTCCAACTCCTCGCTGAGATTTACGTCCCATGAGGAGCTGCTACACCGTTATCTTGACCCTGTCAGCGTCTGTCTCCCCCTCTCATGCTCGAGGCCGCACACGGGTGGAGGAGATGCATTCTGGGAGATCTTGAACTTATCAAAACAACTTTTCCCCTGGGTAACCGTGCTGGTGTGTCTACCGCCAGGCACGGGCCTCTCGGCAGTGAAGGCTGCACCAAGTAGTTGTCCACACTGGCTCACTCCTGCATCTCTTTATGACCCTGAGTGCTCTGAAGCTGCCCACGTAACCCGTGCTGTCTGGAAGCAAACCAGGAGCACCAGCAGCTCTGGCCTGGCGGCCAGGGCGCCTGCCTGCTCTGGGGTGCGCATCTCTGACAGCAGGCCCTAAATGGGGTGCAGCACTGCACTCGGGTCTTCTAGCCGCCCTTCCCCTCCCAATGACAGGGAGCTTGCTTTGCCTCGCCACACACAGAATAAATGCACCGAAGCAATGAACCCCTTTCTCCGTTCACCTTTTTGTGCCCTTCAGTAGCTTTGGACACCTTTCAGCTCCAATTCTGCATCTGTTCTGTGGCTCAGCCTTATTTTGTCCACGTGAAGCCTGTGTGAACACACTTTGTTTTCATACACACCATTGCCCTGTGAGAGAGGACCTGCACCCTCTGTCTTGTAGCATTTTTAGCTTGCTTGTTTGATGGTCCTGGGGTTTGGAGTCTGGGCCTCATCCTTGCTGGGCGGCACCCTGCTGTTTGTATCATGCCACCAGTCTGGTTTTGTGACAGCTATTTTCTAGGGAGGGTCTCATTTTATACCAAGCCTGCACAGCTGCCCTCCTCCTCCTTGGGCTCTCCGGAGTCCCTGGGGACCACAGGCAGCTGCCACAGTGCCCCAGCACAGTGCTCTCCCCAGAGCTGGGTGACAGCTATGTGCCACCACATCCAGATTGCATTGAGATGACTCTTGTGAATGTCATTTGTCCCGGGTTGGCCTTGAATCACGATTGCCCACTCTCTGTCTCCCAAGTCACAGGTTTGAATGACCATGCCTATCTACCTGTGGCATTTTAAAAATGAGACTGAAGATGAAATCTGCAGATGCAAACTTGAAAACTCCAGGTATCAGAGTGATGGAGGCAGCCAGCACTTCTGAAGGATGAGCTTGAATGTCAGAAAGGACCATATCTGAAACATTCACCAGCCTCAGCAGTTGGAATAGACGGTGACTAGAACTGGGGATTTTCAAGAGATGAAGAGGGAAAATACATATTCAGACAACAGTTACCGGCAGTGGTAGCTACTTATCCTTTGAGATTTTATTTCTTTGTAAAATTACTGCTTCAGAAATAAGGTGTCTACTCTATTTTCCATGTGTGCCACCATCTGACTTCATTCTTCAGGTTTTGTATCTGCCAAAAGCATCTGCAATTAAAATGACAACTGTGCATCACCTAGACCTCTTATTGTTGCCTTTGTCATAAAATCTTCAGGCTTGCAAACATACTTATACCATTAGTAAAATATAACTTGATAATCATGTCCACTTTAAGAAGAGACTCATAATAAATTTCTTCTTGAGTTTGGTTCTAGGAGGAAATAATGCTTGAAAAAATGTTGGCATCGTTGTCTTTTGTAAGAAGATGAGAGCCATGCATTTCAATGGATCTCCTTTTCCCAGCTCGCAAATCTCAGGATGAAGTCCACTGCAAATACTAAAGCGAGCAACTCCAAGGAAAAGAAGACTCTCGCCTTTTTTTACTTTACGGGCTTCACTTTGTCAATATTGCTACCGGCTCTACCAACCCACAGTAAGGGAGGGCCTAACGTGGGAGCCATAGACAGTCTCTTGGCTTCTACGTGTATTTCCCATTGATGGCAAGTAGTACCTCTTTTCTATGATAAAGTTATGTACAATAGCCTACAACTCACTTTAAATTTGACAAATCAATAAGAAGTAAATCAAATTTCTGCCAAAATCTCTCTGTACATCCATCCATTTATCTATTTCACATACAGAGGACAACACAGTGTTTCTATACTCTACCTTCTCATCCTTAACAGATTCCCATGTTCTTCTGGCTCTGAGATGCGCTAAGGTGAGAAGGGACAGAACTATAGAGAAGGCAGGGACGCAGACCAGAGCACGGGGCTCCCGACACAGGGGCTGGGCTCCTCCGTGTGGGCTCCACGAGACCAGCTCAGCCTAGAGGTAACATCATTATCTGGTAGACACTGTACCCAGCGTGGGGCTGCAAGACAAGCTACTCCTTGTTGCCCTGTCTCTTACAGAGGCCGGTGAGTGCTGGGTTGAAGGCTCAGGAAGGATGGGTCTGCAGGGAGGAGGCCCAGGGCCTATAGCCCCAGGCTCACTCCCAAATCACTCAGCCTAGAAGCCCAGATGCACTGGGTTCAGCAGCCCTCAGACTGCTCCACCTTTGACTGCCTAAGATGAAAACCTATGATTTCCTGGAAACTCGGTGGAATGTCATTGATCCCTGAATCAATTTAAACAAAACATTAAATCTAACTAACCATAATTACACAAAACAAACTATTATTGTTCTTCAGAAAATCTACATAATATCAAAACCATGTTGGAAATCAAAATAAGGATGGAAATCTCTGAGTGTTAAATGCAGGACAGCGAGCTAAATAACACAACCAAATCTTTTGAGAAGTTGTAGGGTGTAGTTAGCTTCATTTGGTTCAGCGCTTGAAAAGATACTCTATTTAGCATTTAATAAATTGGGGATCCATCCTAGCATTTGAGACAAGGCAGGAGGGCCATGAGTTCAAAGACAACCTGGGCTTCAGAGCAAAATCCTTTCTCAAAACCTCAAAATAAACAGATATATTAATTAATTAGCTTCTCCCAGGGCTGAGTTATGATTCCAGGCCTCATGAATGGCAGACAGCAGGTAGTAATCAGCAGGTGCTCACACCTGGGAACTCCTGATTTCTGGGGCCATTTGTGGTGAATTCACATGATTGCCACAGGTGTGGGAAGTGTGGCCTTCTATGCTGGTTTTCCTACACATCTGAACATCCCTGATCCATGATGCAGACCAAGACCCAGGGCTGGTGGCTCCACATAGCCTCTCTCTACCCAGTGTCCTCGTTTCCTTCTCTTCTACAACCTGGACTGTGGTAATCATAAATTTTAAAAAAAGAAAGATGATGAAATGTATCATACTGACTTCTAAATAAACTGCTAGATGGAGAAAATTGTAGGTGAGCCCAGTAAAATTCAACAGGATATCAGGAATTAGCAATTGGTGGGTCTGGGGGGAAATAGGGGAGAGTGTACAGTCATTTTTCTTTCTGATTCAACACAGAATTGTCTGACTTGGTTGTACTGAGAGACACATGCTGGTTCAGGCTCCTCTCTGAAGTGGGCCTGCTGGCCACGCCCTCTCTCTCCCACAGGTAGTCCGGGCAAGGTGGGAGGGCTGAGTTCCAGGAACCTTTGTTTGGGGTCTCATGGAGCTGAGCCAAGCGCATTTGCAGGCCTGCCCACCTCAAAGTGAGAGCAAGGTCTCTAAAGACCTTTGTCAAGGTTGCTTTCACTCCAGGGATCTTTTTGACATTCTAAGCTATTTGAGTGATTCTGGTGGGAATGAAAGATAGCTATGATTAGTTTTTACTCCTTTCTGAATGACCAGAAACAAAGCCACCCAGTGGCTCCTCACCCACTCTATGTCTTCCCTTTCTTCTTTCTCTCTCCTGTGCCAAAAGCTATAGGTGAGAAATTACACCTTGTTAAATGCATTTCTACAGGAGAAACATGGACAATAACTCTGTCTCCATAAGTCGGGTTTTTTTTTTAAAGTTCTTTTGCAGGCATGCGATCCTATTTTTTGCTGTACTTTACAGACTTTTCAACTTCGATTTAATCAATGGCTTATTTATTACAAAAAGAAATGTACTCAATGTTGTTATGGAACAAACAAACTATGTAAAATAAATAAGAGTTATCTTAGAATGCTATCTGGGTACTCTAGTCGTGGAATATTGTTTTGAATTTTTCTTTTGGTCCTACAAAATAATATGCCTTTAGAAATGTGTGTGAAAGAAATTCCAATGTGAACAAGGCAGGTTTTGAAGATGGCTAATGCCTCCCTAAAATGTATGGGCAATAAGAAGCCATGGAATGATAGGAAATCCTTTTTGTCGTACTTTCATAGTCATGGTATCTTTTCACTGAAATCAATTTAATTCACGAGAACAGAGTTTTTAGCTACACCGTGATTGAGAGTGAGTGGCTTAGTCTGGTCTTAGACTGTTCGGAGAAACACACCTCTGTGCAATCAACAATCACCAGAGAGAAAGGAGGCGTCGGTACAGGCCGCCCTGGGCGGCCTGGGGCGTGTCCCCACAGCCCCCGCATCACCAGGAAGGGTGAGGGCGGCCCTGTGCTCACAGGAAGTGCAGGCTGCAAACCAGGCTCCGTCATGGAGTCCCATTCCCCCAAAACGTCTGCAGTGAAGCGCGGTGAAATTACACAGAAGCCCTTGGCACCTGAGGTATTTCTAGACGGGAAGGATTCCAGGCAGGTACGTGCCCGAGTCTCTCTGGCAAGTGGTGGGGAGCAGTCAGACCCACAAAATAAAATGGGTCCCCAAGCAAGGCCAGTTTACTGCTGCTGTCTGAGACTTGCAAAGTCCCAGGAGAGGCCCAGAACAGAACACATGATGTCTATGAGGAAACAAATCAATGTAAATAATAACAGTTATCATTCTCATTCCTAAAAATAAACATGAATCCATGCTATTATATTATAAATAATAAATATTACTCTCATCCCTAACATGACATTCCAGTGCTTGAAGAGAATGGAATGTGCCAATTGATCTCAAGGTGAATGTCAAGACATTTCACTTAAAAACGTGAGCGTGCAGTTGTGAGAATCTGCCTGCATCTGTGCCTTAGAACCCCAGGGCTTCCCGCACAAATACACATTCAGCGTGTGTACAGTCCGCACTGATTTATGTTTCCGTGCTCACTTCCCTGCATTTGAAGGTTTGGTTCTGGAATTGATCTCCCAAGAATTTTTGTTTAATTGTTCTCTCCAGCGAAAAGTGCTACAAGGTCTGGAGAGACAGGTAAGCAATATGCTCATACATCACAGCCCACAGCCTGCAGTTGAAAGGCTCCACACAGAATGAAGGAGCTGCTTCTGCTTCATAGTGAGGCACTGTTCTGGGTAGATGCTTCAACCCTCTGCCTCTCCAGGCAGCTGGCCCTGGACAACCTCTCACCAGAGGTCGACATACCACCAGACCTTGAAGAGCCCAGAATGGGCCTTGCCAGTGTGGAGAGCCGTGCTGGCCTCCAGATTCACCTAAGCCCTTGTGATAGGAAAGAATCATTTTGCTGAAGGAAAGCAGCTCAAGTAATAACCGTGTTCCAAATATTTCATACTTGAGGGCTGACGCGTGTCTCCGCTGCTCCCGGTGAAATCTCTGGACTCAAATCCAGACCCCAGCGTTTCCTGTGATTGCCGCTGGACGGATGGATTGAGACCTGTGTCTCTGACACCTTCTGATAAGCATCTGCAATGACGCTGCACAGCCACATCCCTTCAGCCTGGTGTCAGAACCCATTTCCTTCATCCGTGAGCCGCATCTACTCCTCCTTACAGAAGTGGACCCGTCGGGGTCAATTACATCTAAGATGCAAATAAACGAGACAGGGGCAGAGGAGGTATATTCAGTTTTATGTCCTTGTGCCACCAGAGCTGTAGTTGCCTTGGAAAGCGTAAAGGAGGCTGTGGGCGTGGAGGGCACCGAGATGGAAGGGGCAGACTGGTGGGCTGGAGCAGCAGAGCTGAGCCCCCACCCCACCCGAGCGTCAATGCAGAGACATTTCCTGACAGGCCGGCAGCTCTGCTTCCCAGTTGTCCCCAGCATCACGTTGGAAGTCTGAGGAGGAATCCTTTGGTCACCAACATTACCTGTCAACTCAGCGAGGCTGCCCAGAAAGAGAGCTCTACCACTAGCACCACGGACACCAGACCCTCTTCCTACACACCTGCTCCCCAGAAAGGAGACTTCTAACCACATAGCCAGAGAGGCCTCCAGCAAAGCCCCTCGGGGGTCCTCCTCCGATTCGAGTCACTGCTCTCTCAAGAGTGTCCTGGTAGGTCAGCCCTGTGGCTGTCCCAGAGGACAACAAGCTTTGCCCTCTGAGAGGCCCCTCAGAGGGGGGCCATTCTGGGGCCATTCCTGGAAGTTACTGCTTGTTTGCATAATTGTCAGAGAGAAAAAAAACACTCCCAAACTTGAATGAATCAATTGCCATCCTAGGCATGTTGTCCGTGTGATGTTCAACCCCGAGGGGTGTCTGACATCTCCCGGAAGACACACCACAATTGCCAGCATGTCCCTGTTCACCCAGCCCCCTGACATTCCTCTTTCCAAGAGCTCTGGGTGTTTAGCTGGGTCCATGACGGCCCTTGACTGGCAGTTTTACACATAAACAACCATGTGCTTGGCAAAGTCATCCAAGAAATCCTATTACTTGGCTGTAGGATGCTGTTCTTGGAAAGGAAAATCGTGACTAAGCTCGAAGTATGCCAGCGCCACAGGCCAGGGTGCCCAGGCCTCTGACAGCCAGCGCTGAGCATGATGCGCGTGACGCATACCTGTCGGCAGGACTCAGGTGACACTGCAGTCCATTCGTTAACAAGCCCGCCGTTACTCTGCCATGGTGTCTGTGGTTAACACAGTTTGTACGTAGAGCCCATTGTAACAGCAGATATTATTGGTTTTCTATACAAAATTTTAAAAGAAAGAAAGAATGAAGACCAGACAACATGTTTGAAATGCCAGAGATATTTACATCAGAAAACCCAGTGCCAGTGCCCACTCCCCAGTAGGACGCTGAGGGTGAGCACATTCCAGGTCATGCAAGTCCCTCTGACTGACAGCATGCATAAGGGCTTCAGTTCCATTGTAAGTCAAAGGAGGCCCTGTCTTCCTCCTCCTTCCACATCCAGCTCAGGGGGTTGTCACATTCATAATTAACCCTGATATTTGATGTTTAATATCACGGCCCTTTGTGACCATGTGGAGTTACTATAAAGCATTCAGGAGCCATGCACATCTTGCAAAGACTGTCAGAGATCTTCCTGATTTACATGAAAGGGAAACACACAAAGCTTGGGTAAATCCCAGTGTTTCTGTACAGTTGTGTCATTGTTGCTTTCTAAATCTGAATTGAGAAGTCCTAGTGCTAGTAACTCACGTGTGACAGGACACTGTTTCCACTGTCCACCCTTCTCACTATTCTGCACAAATTTCCAAAAGAGAAAGAGGGAGGGGGAGGAAGGGAGGAAGGAAGCAAGCAAGCAAGCAAAGATAGAAAAGAAAGCAAACGAAGGAAGAGAACAGAAGGGGGAAAAAAAGAGGAACAACTCTACAGTCTAAAGCTAACTACTGCCCAGAGGCGCCCCACACAGGGGACACCCAAGTTAGGGCAGCTCCCAGTTTCACACCTCCGAGCACATGCTTTCCCGAGATATTTGGGTTTTGATCTTGGCTCAAGTCCCTGAACACAGGGACCTCCCAGCCCCGCCCTCTCCCTAGGCTCCACTCTGCTCCCCCTTGGCTGTTATCAATGGAGTTGCCTGAGCCCGGTTATCCATGCATCTCTCACGCCGATTGATTGAGGCACCAAACGCTTCTTTTAAGGCAGGTTCAAGAAAACCTCAAATTCCTCTTAGTCGTTAAAGGACAATGAAGATCCTATTTCTCTGTGTGCCTCTGCAGATCCAGCACACTTCCTCTAATGAAAGAAGGGTAAATAATTTCCTCCTTGCTGTGCTGAGAATCAGAGCCTGTGACACGGCCTCGCAGGTGACCTGACCCCACCTGTGATCAAGGTCCATGGGCTGAAAAGACAGGTGTTATCTTTAACTCTGTGGAGGAGACAAGAGGTATTTAGTGCTGTCTTTGGTGGAAGAAGTGGGGCAGAGGTCGCGAGCAGGGGCCAGGCTGGGCCTCAGGCTGTGTGGACTGCGATGCTGGACAGAGGTCCCATCTCTTGCATGCCAATAGAAAAGACATGGTGGTCATTGACCCCAGGAAACACAGGGACAATGCGAAAGCCCAGTGTGGTAGTGGCCAGATGGCTGAGCAATACTGATCTCAATAGCCAACGTGCAGACAACAGACAGGTTTTATTTATTTCTAAAGAAGAAACTGCTTGAAGCCAGGTGTCAGTGGCTCACACCTGTAATCCTAGCTAACTCAGAGTCTGAGATCTGAAGATCACAGTTCAAGCCAGCCTGGGCAGGAAAGTCTGTGAGACTCTTATCTCCAATTAACCACCAGAAAGCTGGAGTGGTGCTATATGGCTCTAGTGGTAGGGCGCTAGCCTTGAGCTGAAGCGCTCAAGGACAGTGCCCAGGCCCAGAGTTCAGGCCCCACAACCAACAACAACAAAAAAAAGAGGAAGAAAAGAAATTGCTAAAGGGAAAACATACTTTAGATATTCTTAGTTCTAAGAGTAAGTGGAATATCCAAGGGAAATTAATCAATATTTGGACAATGGAAAAGTTCTCCAAGCTAGACACGAAGTTCCAGAGTGAAAAACTGAAGCCTGGAAAGACACAAAGCTTGTAAGAAGAAACAGTAAATAGAGGTGAACCGCTGAGATAACCATGCACGTGGAATTGGAAAGAGGTCTTGAAACTGGGTGGGTTAGGAGAAGAGGCAGAGAAGGAGGAGAAGGAAACAGCAGAGAAGGAGCAGGGAGTGAGCTTCATCGATCCAGCACCTTCTGTGTGAGCCCAGCCTGTTCTAATACCTATTGCTTCATTTCACCACAAAGTGACTCTTGCTAAGCAGGTGTCATGAGAGCTTTGTAAGTAGTAGCTGAAGGGCCCAGATGTTACGTCAGCTCCAGAGATGTAACGTTGTCCTCAGGAGGCAGCTGGAGAGCCATGCCCACAGCCATAGGCAGGGGTGTTGCTTTCACATGGTCAGAGGAAGGGAGAAGCGGTCCTGCCCAGAGGCTAAGAAGCTGCTGCATCTGCCCCTCCTCATCCAGGTTCCCAAGGGTCCCCCCTGGCATCAGCTGGAGACGATGACGGTCTTCTGTGGTACAGAGCGAGGAGGTGGAGGCTGGGGAGAGAGAAGGAAGCTGCACCTGCAGCCTGAGCTTCCCACACAGCCCTGTCTGCCAAGCTTGCCACCTCTGTCTCCCTGGGTGGGGGCCGGAGGGTCGTAGCCAATCACCAGCTAGGATCCACGCAGCATATGTCACTGCTGCTTCCTATGACCTGGGCTTCCAGGGGTCAGGGTGAGTCCCTGGGCTTCCGGTAATGGGTCTTCTGAGGACAGCAAAACAATTGAATGAACTTGGTGAGGGCTCCCCTGGAAACTTCCAGTATTCCAGGCCTTTTGCTGAAGCATGATCATTGTGAGCTCATTCACCAAAAGAAAGTTGGGTGGAAAGGATTTGTACTGTGTCTCTGTGGCCACTGAAGGTTGGTCTCCCAGGTTTCACCCTTCCTTCACAAGCACAGCAGTTCCCTTCCCCGGGGCTGGGGTCCCGCTCACAGCAGCAGGCTGGCAGCCAACGGGGCTTTCCACGCAGCAAAGTGAAGCTGATCTCAGGATGATGCGCTGTTCATCCGTGTGCTGTGTGGGACTGACATTTGGTGAGCTATGTAGAGCAACACCCAGCCAAAAGGACACCACCTCCTCACCCCGGTGGCGACCGCCAAGAAGCAGGTCCCTTATCAGAACATGCTTAGCAAAACCTCCCCACTTTTCTGTCTTATAACCATCTGGACTTGTATCAAATCTGCTTTGTGAAGGTTAAAAGTAAATAGAAGGACAGCCATTTGCAGAGGGCAGTCCATGATACCTGTCAGCATCTGCCTTATTATTCATGGAGGCTGTATTTGTTATTTTCTGTGTGTGTGTGTGTGTGTGTGTGTGTGTGTGTGTGTGTGTGTGTGTGTGTGTGTGTGTGTGTGTGTGTGTGTTAGGGCTACAGCCGGAAAGTTCCACCAATCATGCTCATTATTTAAATGAGACAAATGGGCTGTTGTCAGGGAACGTGATCTGAGTGACATTATTATTCTGACCTAGTGTAAATGTCATGACCTGTCTTGGGTTTTCAGCGGCAGGCCGGGGAGGTGACAGCAGCCTCGCCATAAATCAAGTGTCTCGGACGTTATGATAACTTTTATTAAAGAGCAAATGGATTTCTTGACATTAGGCTTTTATACATTCCAGTTGGCAAATGTAAATGGGACTGCTTTCCCCCAAAGAGATAAAACCGACTCAGCTCCCGTGAGGAGAGAAAGGAAATGATACTCAATTTACTGGGCTTGGCCAATTTCTGTTCTGCATGTGTAATGAATGGAAAAATCACAAACCGCACAGATGTAGGGAAGACACTTGTGTGTTACTCCTGCAGGACATTGGTGGCTAGTAATTACTGGCATCCTGGCTATATCCGAAATGCATTCAGACTTAACACTTAGACTATGCTGTTTCGGTTTAAGTCATTATGAATGTATTTCATAATGTATTAGGCTGAAATAATTAGGTGACAGAACTGTGATAAATTCATTGCCCCTTCTCTGTTGCTGCTAATTCCTTCCCTCTATGTCCTTGCCAGCATTCAGTGAGCCATGTGCCTTTGGTTATTTACTTCTCCTAATCATGGTTACTGTTTTAATTGTTCTGTTCATTTAGGATGGCCAATGCTCAATCTTGAAAACAACTAGTTACTGTAAAATCCTATAGTAATCATTTGTATTTTTCACTGTTTATGTCCACTTAAAAGAAGTTACTGTAATTATTGACAAATTAGAATCTACTTATATAAGTGAATATTTCCCCAGAATATAACTTTCAAACATAGTAAAAAATATCCATACAAAATAGAAATCAGGTGAATTTTGTAGTTGGAGGAAGAACATTCAAATGTAATTATATTCCTATAGAAGGACAATATAATTTTTTGGAGCACAAAGGATGTTTCTATTTCTCTAGAATCTTACAAAGATCATTCCTTTAATTTAGTTAGTGCAATATCAGGGCAAACTATCAAAGACGACACCAGCCATGCTCCGGGATCAGGAAGACAGGTTCTACAGGAGGGGCTTGCCACGGGCCTGCAGGCCGGAGCCCTCCCCTGGGACCCAAAGAGAAGGCCTGCTTCCATCAGAGAACCTTGAAGAGTGAGTGCGGGAGAAGAGGAGGAGGCGAGGAATCTGTGAGAAGCTTCACAACTGTAGCAAACTGCTCTGACAGAGAGCCATCAGAGAGCAATGTTAGCAAGAACCCTGCTCTCGTGGCGTTCCGAGCCACGATTCCGTGGCAGAAAGATCATGCCGGCACGCAGAGTTGTGAGAAGACTTGTCCTGTTCCACTGTCCTGTTCCAGCTCCATGCCTGGTCTGCTGGGATTTCTGTGTGCTGGTCACACAGGTGTATGCACACCTACTCTGTCTCTGGAGAGGCTGTGAGGGAGTTTTAAAGTGCAGGGACAGTGGACAATGAGTAGCACAGGAGATTTTTAAGTTAACATTGTGAAGATCTTTCTTCCAGAAATTTTCTCAGGAGTGAATTCGTGCGTTGTGATCCTCCCAATTAAATGGCAGTGTTCCTGGAACAAGCTGGCCTCTCAGGCTCAGACAAGGACATTGGTGACAGGAGTGACATTGATCAAGACGCATTGGGTGCACAAACCGCTTTGCTGGATGGCAGCTCCTTTGCACAGCTACTTAACAGATAATAAAAACATTGTTTTAAGACAAGCACATTCTCTAAAGATGGAGTTTGGTTGGGAGACTTACCTCTTTCTGAACAATGGCTTCGTTTTGTAGATCTTCCCAGAAAACTCAGAAAATGGCCAGCTTGTGTGGAATTTTCAGTACGATTTGCATGGTGCAGACATAGAATAAAAATGAGCAACTGGACTCAAATAGGTTAACAAGTGGGGTACGGTGATTTGTGAGCCATCTCTAAGCATGTATTTCTGCATAGACAGCTTCATTCAATCATGCAGACATGATCTTTGGGACAGATACCTTGTCCACTCCCAGGGATGTTTCCTGCTTTTCTCTTACCTTAGAGCAAATCCAGAGTCCCTGATACAGGTAAGGGAAGAATCAGCCACCTCCTCCGCAGTGTTCCCTGGAAAACCCTGGCCTCTCTGCCCTCACGTGTGAGGTTGTGCCCTGAATCCATTGAGTTTGGTGAAGTCTGTGGATAAAGAAAGAAGAGAAATAACTAAAGGAAGTCCCAATCTAAGTGTGATGGAATGCTACAACCTCACCTGCCGAGGAAGGCTGAACTCGAGCCTAGGTGTTTCAGGCTGGCATAAAAAGAAAAAAAAAGACAGAACAGAATTGAATGGTAAGAGAAAAAAGGAAAGGGGAAGGGGAAGAGAAAAGGGGAAGGGGAAGGAGAAGGGGGAGGGGAAGGAGAAGGGGGAGGGAAAAAGGGAAGGGGAAGGGGGAGGGAAAGGAGAAGGGGGAGGGAAAAGGGGAAGGGGAAGGAGAAGGGGGAGGGGAAGGAGAAGGGGGAGGGAAAAGGGGAAGGGGAAGGAGAAGGGAAAAGGGGAAGGGGAAGGGGAAGGGGAAGGAGAAGGGAAAAGGGGAAGGGGAAGGGGAAGGGGAAGGAGAAGGGAAAAGGGGAAGGGGAAGGGGAAGGGGAAAGGTAAGGGGAGGAAGGTCATGGTTCTATCATCCATGGGTTCTATTCCATTTGCCCTGTGACCCCATTTCTCATTAAACACTCCTCAAAGAACGTGTTGTCAGGATGACCAGCTTTGAGGATCTCTGTCCCCAAATCCTGCTTATTTTACTTGCAGCATCTAAAGTCATTGCTTGATACTTAATTTTTTCCAATGATTCTGTGTGTACTTCTTGTTAGTGGCCTTGTGGCAGTGGTCTAGAATTTGGTTCAACACACAACAGTCTCTGGGTAAGGGTAGATGAACGAATTATTAATTCCGGATGTCAAATTGAGACACCTAGGTCCCTAGAAATGATGTTGCATTTATTGTCATAAAGTCTGCTTTCTCTGCTGATGGCACCCCTGCTCCACTTTTCCATTCTTTGAAAGCTCATTTCATATCCATGCTGGCTGATTCCGATGCTTGTGTCTTCTTGTGCGTGCTGGGCTTTTTCTTACCTCCTAATTATGGACAATTTCCCCTGCAGATTTTAGTATTTTTTAAAATCTTATCTACTCACTACAATATAAAAAGTCTGGTTTGAATTATGTAATTTTCATATTGATTTTGGTTGTTTTTTATGCAGTTATATTCCCAGCAAGTAGTCTTGATCTTGTGGCATCTGAGCTTCAGGTAACTAACAAAGACTAAAGATTGCCCACCCCCAGAATTAGACATCTTTAATTACAAACAACACAATGATACGCCACCTTTTCAAAGCCATTCCTCTATATTCCCTAAACAACTGAATCTTACAGAAGAGCAGGTATTGTCACTTCCTCTTACAACCTTAGCAGACCCTTCCAGGACCCTGCCTACCAGCCCTCGTCTAGCAGATGAGCTCGCTCTGACCTTGGGCCTCTCATCTGAGCATCAGCTCTGTGTGCAGGCAAGAGAGAGCAGCTGCAGGAGAGATTTGGGGAGCGAACTTCCAGATTCAACTACAGGCAGGAGACATAGCCAACCGTGGCCCAACAGCCACATAGCAATCTGGGATTTAGCAGGTTCACTTATCCCACAGGCCATTCCTCATGGACTGGGCTAGGATTGCCTACGAAACCCTGGCCCAGGCTTGGGCTGTAAAGGACCCAGCCTCAGTCTGCCTGATTTGCCTAGTTTATCTTCCTCCTGTGTCCACATCATTTGTAATCTTAGAAGATTCAAGGCAAATGCCTCTGTATAACTGGCATTATTACTCTAAAATATATACGTGGGGCTCCTGACAAATGTATTGGATGCTCCTCAAAATCCTCTGGGCACTTTATCTGCAACTTTGTGGACATGACATTTCTCTTTTAACAGGTTACCTTCCTGACTCATCATCCCTGCTCAATAGTAAACAAAATGAGCGGAAGACTGGACCTGTCATGTTGGTACCACCTTCAGCATCTCATGAGCGTGTTGCTGGGCTGGGCCTCGAGGAGGAGCTAAACCCCTCTTCACATCACTGTATTTTATTTTCTAATGGGAAGTATGCACTGAAGCTGAGATTCTTTCCTTTCAGAAACTTCTAATGCAACATAGAATTAACATGTAACAGTGGTAAACACACACACACTTACACATCTATACATATATATATATATATATATACCTATACATATATACATATGGCAATGTGTTAACAGAATTTTCATAATTGAAAACACTTATCATTGTTAAATTCTGCATTCTCATTATATATATATTTTCCACTGAACTATCATGTTGTATCCTAGATTCATTGTGGTTTTAAAATAATTACCATATATTAATAGAATAATTATTTTTTAATATTAAGCATGGTATACAAAGTCATAATAAGGCCAACAAATTCATTTGTTCACTTAGCAGCCGACTCTCCGCCCGGTGTGGCCTCGTGAGGGTAGTAGGTAGAGTAGGCCTGTGCTCAGCCCTGGTGCAATCAGAGGCACAGGAAGGGTGGGCAAAGGCAGTCCTTATATCCGATGTATATTATGTACAAAATAAATTCTGTAACTTGAGGGTAGGGACAGGAGGGGGAAATTCGGGAAGAATGCAGGGGTGGCGTTGATCAAGACACACTGTACCCCTTTGTACAACTTAATAATAATTTTAGAAGAGTTATACAATAGCCATAAATATCTGTTTTCAAGTCTGTGCATGCCTCCCTCTTCAAAGAAAATTTGTCAGTATATAGAGAGCAGAACAGTAGCAATTGCCATTGGCAGCCCTCCATCTGTCTGGCTGGTTGACGGAAGGATCACGTGAAGGACGTAACCCTGTTTCGGGCAGCATTGTCTGGGGCATAAAACCACACTGAGAGGACCGTGGTGTTAGGTGGAGATGGTAAGTTTGCTGGTGTTCCATTTCGTACGTTATGAATGCTTCATTCAACACAGTTGGGAGCTGAGAACTGCACCGTGAATGTCCAGAGAAACAGAGATCAGGCCAAGGTAGGCGTACCCTGCTTACATATCTTGATGCTCATTCTTGGTAGGAAAGTGTATTTTGATTCTCTTTTTAATTCTTATCTTCTCCAAAGCAGAGAAGAACTTCTTGGAAGTGCACTACTTCACAGGAAAGGTTATGTGTATATAAGAACTGAGCTGGGGAGGGCTTGATGCCCGTAAGAACTATTCTATCATGCAATCTCTTTAGGCTCCTATACTCAAGCCTACAGAGTCCACACAAGCTGCAGAGTATCGGGCATCTGAGAGAAGAAAGGAGTATGTTAAAGGGAGAGGAGAGTCAGTCAGACAAAGGGCACAACAGAGCCACAGAGAAGAGAGAGCTTCAGGAAGAATGAGGAGAGAGCAGGGATGGGCCTTCAGAGTGAGCGCCTGGAGACAGGGGTCGCCTGTCTGTAAGGATTCAGTGTGACCATGAGCAGTGGAGACCCAGAAAATGCACTTGGACAAAACCATTTGGAGAAGAAAATTCTTACATACAGAGTAAGCCATCTGCGTGCTGAGGCCAACTCCAGTCTGGTTTCATGAACTTTCCTTATGCCTTGATCATATCCAGACACAATGCTTTTCCCATTTGCTCAATCAACATACATGAAGGAAAAGCAGTCACCGAAGGTGGGTTAGGTTCTGTTTTGGCAGGGGACTAGTCCCAGCGTGAGAGGCTGAAGGAGAATGAGCATGTCCAAGTACTAGACATGCGCTTGTGAAAACAGAACCATGAAACCTGTTGAATTTGTTGTTAGAAAGGGAAAGGAGGAATGAAGAACACTGATTTGGGGCATCGATTAGGTCAGGAAACATTACATGCATGCATGGAAATGTTATAAAGAAAAACAAAAGAAGGTTCAAGAACACAGCCTCACCAGGCACCTGTGGCTCACGCCTGTACTCTTAGCTACTCAGGAGGCTGAGATCTGAGGATCACAGTTCAAAGCCATCCTGAGCAGCAAAGTCCATGAGGCTCCTATTTCCAGTTACCCACCAGGCAACAGAAGTGGTGATATGGCTCCAAGTGGGAGAACACTAGCCTTCAGCAATAAAGCTTAGGACAGCACCAGGCCCTGAGTTCAAGCCCCATAACCAAAAGCACAAAACAAACCAAAACAAATAATGCATACAGCCTTACCTGTTCGCATGTACACTGTCTACAGCTACTTTTGTTCTGTACAGTATTGTGACAGAAACTCCAGGGCCCGCCATCCAAACCTCTGCTCACTGGCCCTTGATGACGTTGCTCAACGTAGGCTTGGAAAGCGTAATCCAGTGTTGGGATTCTGGAAGCTGTGCTGCCCTGCCCTGGTGTGGACCACCGCGTGTTCCCGGAGTCCATCCTGACATCAGGTCACACGTCAAGACGCCAGCTGCAGGCAGGAAGAAAGGAACACAAATGACACAAGGTCACCTCCGTCAGTGGGCATCTCCCCCACATGGTGACGGCACCTGTTAAAATGAGCTCCAGGGCCATTCTGAGTGCTGGGAAATGGTCCGCTCCGCACAGAGATGAGCCCAGGTCACCCTAGGGTTGCCAATGGCAGAGCAAATGTTACCAGGCAGCTGCTACTCCCTTGAACAAAACTGGAAAACACTGCCTGACCTGTCTGCAAAGATGTCCAGAGTCGTTGGCTAGAGTAGATATGAACAAGAAAAGTCAGACTTCAGCAGAATAAACCACTGGATAAATACCCTCCCGCTCGCTTCCCTGGGTATGCGAAGGGCAGCGGTACAGTTACGCCTTCCGCACGGTTATAATGGATTATACCTTCCCACATTCCCTTCTGATTTTTCTTGGAGAAAAATCTGTCACAGAGATACTTGAGCATTAGGACAAATTTCAGACTATAATTTATGGAATGTTGCATACCATTTAGCTAGCAGATCGCTGCCGCACCGTGATAAATGTTCAAACGTTCTAATACGTACTGCAAACGTGTAAGAAGAAACATTTTGAAACATAAATTATGAGGACCCTCAAAGATATATAATACTCAACAGACAGCCTGGAGTTACCAGGTTGTCATGATCTTTCCTGTAAATACAGACCTAATGCGTTTTTAAAGTGCTGCTTTGTTTTCCCAGCTGACGCGGCCATCTCTAAAGACAGTCAGTGTTTGACAATTCTATTTGGAACCCCGAGAAGGTAACTTTAAGTCTGTAGAGTAGGAGTTGACTTTTGCTCATTCATTTGGGGGCTGGCAGTCTGTGGAAGTTCATTCGTTCCAGACCATCCTTCTGGTGATCTCTTCCTGATGAAACTCGGATGTCCAGGACAATATGGCCATCAGGAATGTCTTACCATGACTATCTTTCTGCTTTTTGTACTCATTTTGATGTGTGTGTGTGTGTGTTACCTTTGTTATTACATAGCCCAGATCTCTTAACTAATTATTCTCTACAGCTCTTGGTGGCTTTGTTCTGTATGTTTATTCTTGTTGTTAAGGTAAAAACTGACCAGAAAAATTCAAGAGAAACAGAGATAAGGAAGCCCTTCATTTTCCCCTCTAGAAAGCCGCGCAGACACAGTGCTTGTCACTGGACAGTGACCTTCTGATTATCGTTGCCAGGAATCAGAGAGAGAGCCTCTCCTACTACAGCACAGGCCCGATTGATTGACGCCTTTGAGGGCCCAGCAGATTTCAATAACTCAAGGCGGTGCATGCGCACACGCGCGCACACACACACACACACACACACGCACACACACACACGCACACACACACATGCACACGCACACACACACACACACACGCACACGCACACGCACACACACACACGCACACACGCACACACACACACGCTCTCATGGTCTTCCCAGAAACTCAGAGGATCCCATGTGTCAGGCTCAGGCTGTCCCAGACATTGAAGACGCCACCTCAGCTTTTCATTCCGTTGACTCCAGAGTTGCACTGCAGAGGTGGTGTTTGGGCAGCTTCGCCCTGGCCACTGCCATGGGACCACGGCATCCTCCGGGTGCCAGGCTGCCCCGAAAGCCTCCTCCTGCCCACCGGCTCGCAGTGACCACTGCACAGTGCTCAGCGGGGAGAGCTTTCCTGCAAGAAGGGCCCTGCCCGGCAGCATTGCCGCCCTCTGAGGCCCCCTCTCAGGAACCAGAGGACGGCCATTCCACACGAGCTGCCCACGCGTGGCCCTGAGGTCTTGGATGGGGAGCTGCCTTCCCGCTCTCAGTTATAACGACGGGCTGTGGACCTGGGTGTCGTTCTCTCCAGAGCGCAGGACGGGATGCTGAGAGGCGGCCCGGTCCTGAGAAGTTCTGAGTCCATATCTCATCAACCGTCTCTGCATGGCGCGTCACCCTGTCCTGCAACAGGGGGGAGATGGGGGACTCGGGGCAGAGGGCCTCAGGACAGGGCTTCGCAGCCACGAGGGTCTTGGGGGAGGGGTTGGGGAACACAGCGCATGGCTTGTCTGGACAGCCGGCTACGGGGGCCTGGGATTCCAGGGATGGGTGACAGAGCCCGTGGTGAGTTACTATGCTCTCCCGGGATAATTAGAGCTGGGTTCATTGACTGACCCAGCGTCCCCTGTGCCCACCCTGTGGGTTCTCACCCAGGGCTCTCCATGTTTCTCTTTCCACCTAACCTGCTGAATCTGCATCTGGGCGGTGGTCAATCTTACCCACCCATTCTTCCCGGTGGCCCAGTTCTCCCAGTCCCCCCAGTCCCCTCCCCCACCCCCCCATCTCCCCAGTCCCGGGCAGCATGAGCCGGCCTGCCACACCGCGGTCCTGCCTGTCCAGCCCACGTCCTCCTCTAGTCACGGCCCTCACCCCACAGAAGCTGCTCGGACACGTACCTGCTGCCCCCAGCCTACCAGCCCAGGGGCCAGGCCTGCACCCAGGGCACACATGGAGCCCCAGGGAAGACTCAGGGCCCTGGAGAGAATCCAAGCCCTTTGAATGCTCACTGCTTCCCCTCTGGGTAAAGAGGAGCGGACCCCAGCCTGGCACGCTGGGTTCCCCACTCCACGGGGAGGAGGAGGAGGAACAGGAGGAGGAGGAGAAGTAGACTGAAAAGAAAAATAAAGAAAAGGGAGAGGGTGGAGGAGGAAGGGGAAGAGGAGTAGGGGGAGGAATGAGAGGGTGAGGAGGAGAAGAAGAAAAAAGGGAGGAGAAGAAGAAGGAGGAGGAGGAGAAAGAAGAAAGAGCAGCAGCAGAAGAGGAGGAGGAGGAAATGAGAGGGGAGGGGGGAAGGGAAGGAGGGGGAGGAAGATGATGAAGTCTGTGGTCAAGTCATTATTAAAGTGCTGTGTTGGCTTGGCACCAGTGGCTCATGCTTGTCATCCTAGCTACTCAGGAGGCTGAGATCTGAGGATCACAGTTCAAAGCCAGACTGGGCAGGAAAGTCCGTGAGACTCATCTCCAGTGAACCACCATGGCTCAAGTGGTAGAGAGCTCACCTTGAGCTGAAGAGCTCAGGAACAGCGCTCAGACCCAGAGTTCAAGCCCCACAACTGACAAAAATAAAAATAAAAATAAATAAAGTGGTGCTGTGTCCTCACAGAAGAACAGCGGAAGAGACTTGTGAAGTTAAGCGGACTTCTACTGAAAATCATGAACACAAGGGAAGACTTGTAAGAGCTCAAGAAATAAACATTCTGATTCCCAATAAGCTTGAAAAAATATTTTAGTTTCTTCGGAATGCATTTCTCCCTCTCGGGACTGATGGCTAAGGTGTACCGGTGTCACCGTGGCTTTGAAGACACTAAGGGCTGTGTCCTGAGTACTGAGGCCGGCGCTGTCGGTCTGTCAGTACCTACGGCCCAGTTAGAGCTCCAGACACTGGGTCCAGCACCTCGGGGCTGCTGGCTCAGATGGGCAGCCTTCCTTCCATGACCACAGGCCCTGGAGGGGGTGTGCGCTCCCTGGATTTGTCCCTGCATGTGGCTCCTAGGGTTTGGATCTCATGTAGAACGTAACGGGTGGGTTACAGCTACAAGTGCAGCTAAGCTCCACTCCCATTTTGTCTGCCCATGTGTAAGTGTTGAGGGATGCGGGACAGCTGCTAGCAGAGCCAGGGATCCAGGGCTCACTCTCACTCTAGACAGGCCGGGTTTGGACCTTGGACTCCATGCTTACGTTCCTTACTCTAGCGGCCCCAATCATGCGGTGCTATGTCGGGCTCCGTGGGCTGTGTCTGTAGCAAATGCTTAACATTCTGGGTGGGTGGGATGCGTTCTTCTACAGCCATTTCTCCTTTCCATCATCCTGCTCTTCCTACCACCGTTAACTTGGATAACTCAGACTGCTGATCTAGGACTGTAGATCTAACCACCCTCGGTATTTAAGGCAATCTTTCATTACGAGGGCTGTTACTATTATAATGGAGTGTGTGACTTTCCCGGCAGCCTCTGGGGAGCCCTGAGTGCAGTTGCTTCTCCTTGGGTTCCATCCCCGGTCCTGGTGTGGCTCCTGCTTGTAGATCTCCATTAGGGGCAGAGCATCCCAGCTCGCTGATGAGCAGCACAGGGGCGAGCTGGCCTCTCCTTCCGTGGTGGGTACGGTGGGTGGAAGCGGATGGAAGCAGACCGCGTGAAGAGCGGCTCTGGAAGGGTGGAGGCCCTTCCGGGAGGCAGGCCCTCTCCCTCCACACAGGAGACCGAGAAGGACTTCTGTTTCGTTTCTTTCTTACTCTGGTCTGTTGCAGAGACCGGGAGGCAGGTCCACAGAGGGAGTAGCCCTCCTGCCCCCGCGGCCGGGCTTTGGGGGAAAGGCTAACTCGGCTTTGTGCAGTGTCTGGATGCTAACAGGAGCGCAGACTCACAGGAAATGTGGTCGTTGACTGAGGACCTTGAAGGGTGCCCACTCTGGCCGCCATCTGGTAGCAGAGCCAGAGTCTCTGGCGGCCCCGGGCAGAGCCTCCGAGTTACCTCTCCCATGTTCCGCAGAATCGTATTCCTATGATGAAGCAGCCTTTGGTTCTATAAGCAAAGCGACTGCACGGAAGGGTTTGCACTGAACTTTTTCTGGAGGCAGGGTCAAAAACAGACAGGGATCTTAACGCTCTCCATAGGAATCTTCTCTCCGTGAAATTACACGGGATAAAAGGCGCTGGTACGCACGTGGTGCAGGGCAGGTGGAAGGCTATGTACAGGTGACAGCACTGACACATGAGTGAAGGCGAAGAGTCTTTCAAACTTGAGGAAAAAGTAAACCTGCTTGACTTGAGAAAGCCTGGAAGAGTTGAGGTGAGGAGGAGAGGCAGGATGCGTGCGTGCCTCCAGGAACCCAGCGCAAGAATGACTGGGGTCAGCTGCGCTTCTGTGAGTCTCCTTGTCCTTGGTTCCCATCATCGGGCAGAGTGGGCAGGGAGTGGGTCTTCTTCCTCCCAGAGCCTGGCCCGCACGCCACCCGCCTCTGCACACTGCCCACCTCCTTCCCCCGCTCCCCCACTGCCCGCTGCACCAGGACTGCAGCTACCTTCTCAAGTCGTGACACAATTGGATTTGTGCACTGGGAAAATGTTTTTTTTTTAATTTAATTTTATTTTATTTGTGAACATACTGTACAGAGGAGTTACAATTACATGGGCAGGATAATGCATACATTTCTTACCAAGCATTGCAGCCTCCTCCTTTGTTTACCCTTCACATCCCTTCCCAGCCTCCCCCCTCCCCCCCATCCCAATCCTTCTCCTTCCCCCCCCCGTCCCCCTTCCCCCCCCCCCCGCACCTATCCAGGTGTTCGCCCGCTGCCGCTTTGACCAAAAACAGGCAAAACTTTCTTTTCTTTTTGGTTTGTGAAGAGCAGCATCTGTTTTCGGTGTGTCACTGTGCTCCGATTCCATCCCCAGGCTCTCCTCACGGCTCCCTGCAGCTGGACGGGGAGGTCCTGCCATGCACATTTCCTTTCTGAATCAATAATATAATATTTGTACTTTTAAGGTGAAACAGGAAGTGTTCCTCTCCTTCGCTCCTGGGTTGTGATGTCTTGTGTCGGAAGCCTGGCAGGTCGTGCGACAGAGCTGGTGTCTTGGACCTGAAGGGGCGCTCGGGG
Source organism: Dipodomys merriami (assembly GCF_024711535.1). Classification (NCBI taxonomy): domain Eukaryota; kingdom Metazoa; phylum Chordata; class Mammalia; order Rodentia; family Heteromyidae; genus Dipodomys; species Dipodomys merriami. The sequence continues at coordinate 2,536,222 of NW_027204715.1, read as the reverse complement.
CCCCCGCGGCCCCCACGGCCCCCGCGCAGGGGCTCAGGCAGGGCCGTGGCTGAGCCCAGAGTCCGTCACTGTGCTGATAGAGCAATGATGCCCAGGCCTGATCTGTTATTAAATTCAGGCCAAGACCTCGGGTGACAGTTGTGTAGCTGCAAGGCTCCATGACCAGGAGGAACCCTGAGGGAAGATCTGCTCGGGAAGCCATGCTTCCCCTGGAGCTCATCTGACACAGACAGGGAAGGGGTGACCATGCTCCCCAGTTCATGGCCAGCACCCTGAACCCATTCCATGTTGCTTGTCGATGCCTTGAAGAGGAAAGGAGAGGAGAGAGGACAGGAGGAAAGAGAAAGAAAGAGGAGAAGGGTGAGGAGAGATGAGGGGAGGAGCAGAAAGGGAGGCGGAGGGGAAAAGACAAAGGAAAGGAAGGGAAGAAAAGGGAAAAGGGGGAGGTGAGAAGAAAGGAGCGAGGACAGGAGAGATATGGATTGGACGGGGGAGGGAGGGGGGTGGGGAGGATGGGGGAGGGCAGGGGAGGGTGGGAGAGGGCAGGAGGAGGATGGGAGAGATATGGATTGGACGGGGGAGGGCAGGGGAGGGTGGGGAGGACGGGGGGGCAGGGGCGATGGGGGAGGACGGAGGAGGGGGGGACGGATGGGGAGGGTGGGGGAGGGCGGGGTAGGGTGGGGAGGGCAGGAGATGGCAAACAGAATGGAAGCAATCAGGAAGCTGGAAGTCAGCGGTGTGAGGGGAAGGAAGAGGTAACCACGCATGTCAGATGCCCATTGTGGAGGCAGCGCTCTTACTTGGACCGTACAGGAAACCCAAGTGTCCCAACGCACCAGCAGGTCCTTCATTCTGCACGCTCCCTAGTTCCAGGGAAGGCAGGGCCCTGGTGAGGGAGCAGGGCGTCTCCCAAGAGCGTGGAGTGGAGAGGAAGGAACGTGGAACACCTGACCAGCCCCCAGCCTGGCTTCCCCAGGCACGCTCCTCTGCTCCCCACTCTACCTGCCCTGGAGCAGCTGGGACCCAGGGCCTGGCCGTCCCTGCCAGGACAGATCCTCCTAGACCCACCCCGAACTTCTCATACAACCTCCCAACCCGCTTTTCTCCTGTCTGCAGCAATAGAAACACGCTCTGTAAAATCTCATATTGTCTAGTTTGTAAAACTAGTATGTCTAAAAACGTAGCCATATCCACACAAGATGGTGCACAAAAATGAAAGAGTAGGGTGTCAGGGTCCACGAACAAAATGTGGCACCCCAATATTTCGGAGTATTATTATTCACTGTTGAAGTGGGAGGAGGTTCTGACTCTCGTGACAGCACATGGAACTGGAGGCCATTGGGAGGACTGAAATAGGACCGTCACAAAAGGCTCGATGACCTGTGAGCACAGGAGGTTCACAGAAGTCAAATAGGGACAGGTGGCTGCAGGGCTGGGGAGAACAGCACAGAGTGTGATCTGTGCAGCCTGAGCCAGGCACAGCGGCTGTACCACAGGATGCACACGTGTGGGTATGTATGTATGTATGTATGTATGTATGTATGTATGTATGTATGTATGTATGTATGCAGCCTGAGCCGGGCACAGTGTCTGTACCACAGGATGCACACGTGTGGGTATGTATGTATGTATGTATGTTTGTATGTATGTATGTATGCAGCCTGAGCCAGGCACAGAAGCTGTACCACAGGATGCACACGTGTGGGTATGTATGTATGTATGTATGTATGTATGTATGTATGTATGTATGTATGTATGTATGCAGCCTGAGCCGGGCACAGTATCTGTACCACAGGATGCACACGTGTGGGTATGTATGTATGTATGTATGTATGTATGTATATATGTATGTATGTATGTATATATGTATGTATGCAGCCTGAGCCGGGCACAGCAGCTGTACCACAGGATGCACATGTGTGGGTATGTATGTATGTATGTATGCAGCCTGAGCCGGGCACAGTATCTGTACCACAGGATGCACACGTGTGGGTATGTATGTATGTATGTATGTATGTATGTATGCATGTATGTATATATGTATGTATGTATGTATGCAGCCTGAGCCGGGCACAGCGGCTGTACCACAGGATGCACATGTGTGGTTATGTATGTATATACACTTGATACTCCTTAACAAAACATTCAGAAATCGTTTTGATGGTAGAGCCAGGCACCAGGGGCTGCAGTTCACACTGGTCATCCCAGCTCCATGGGAGGCAAAGATGGGAAAACTGGATTTGAAACTAGCCTGGACCAGTTTGTAACACCCCCATTTCAACTATACATTGGACTCAGTGGTTCATTTCTTTCATCTCAGCTAGGAATAAGACCACATGGTCTGAGGGGACTTTGGCAAAAAGGAAGACCTTATCTCAAAAACAAAAAAACCCGCCCCCCCCCCCAAAATACATCAGTTAGAGCTAAGAATGTGGGTCAAGTGGTAGAGCACCTTCCTAGAATTACACAGCCAAGAGTTCAAAACTCAGTACTGCAGAAAATGGTTATGATGAATAATACCATGCATATCTTATCACGATAAAAAATCACTTAAATCAAACACAGCCAATTGTTATGATGTATTTTTTTGGAGGGGAGACCCCCCCCCCAGGTCATATTAATCATGGAATGTACCGCATGTCAGAAAGGAATAAGCCATTCACAAGCATTAGAACTCAGAGATGCACTGCCCTTCCGGACCAGCCCAGCCTCTCTTTCTCTGGGCCCTTCCCTGCAGAGCCTCCCAGCTCCAGGCTGTCTTGCAGTTTGGCACCTGTGACCCTCTCTCTCAAGGGAGAAGTACTACTTTACTCAATTTTATTTTCCTTTGTTTCCAAAACATGGTGAGCAGCCCATGGGGAGAGGCTCTCAAATATTTGTTGGCTGACTAACTAAACAGATAAATAAATAAGCCCATTTACAGTATCCAAAATAAAATTCCAGCTTCTTAAAATTGGCAGTGATCGCTTGTGAAAATCGGATACATCATAGGCTTTCTCCGTCTGTTTTTGTTTTGAATTCAATTTTAATTTTGTTCTTTTGGAAGGCTTTTTCAAGCTGCTTCCTGAAATGTGTTGTTATTGAGGACATTATATGATGATTCAGAGCATGTGGAAACTAAGCCCTCTCTAGCCTCCCCTCCCCCCTCTTTCCTTCCCCTCTGCTCCCCTTCCCTCCTCTCCTCCCTTCTCCTCAGCTCTCCTCCACCCCCCTCTTCTCCCCTCTGTACGGGGGTATTCCCTTGGATATCTTTTCCTAAATGGAGGCTGATCCATCTGACGCACAAGATCATCCAGACGTCTGCACAGCACTGAGAGTAAGTCAGCTGTTAAATCTCCTCTCTGTGCATGTGGATGCTTCTAATCAGAGTGGAATGATTGGTGGGCACAGCCCTCGAAGACATCAGTCTTCCTCCTTGGACTCAGAGCCTCTCTCCTCCTTTCCTGCGAAAGTGTTGCAGGCAGGATGCAGTTCTGAGTTTCAGACCCACGTCTCTCATGCCCTGGCTCACCCCACCCTTTACAACTTCCTGGTTTTCTTGCTGCTCCTCGTGCTGGACTGCAGTCTGTTCAGTCCTGAACTTACAAGGTGCTGGCATCATTCTGCATGGTGAAGATACCTTGAAGTGAAGCTGAGCTGAGAGAGCCAGAGGAAGGCAGCTGACGTTCCTGTTCACTCTTTGTGCTGCTTTCCACCCGATGGAGGGAATGCACTGGGCGTAGGAGGAGTGCAATTCAATTATGTATCTTAAAAAATGTATCTTTAAGTAGCTACCCTGAGGAGCTGCCACTCAACCAGGCAGTTTAGGGTACATCCTCACCCCTCCCTCCCAATCTATCCCTTCCCTCACTTCCCTGAATTTTGTAGGATATGCATTTAATTGTTTAACTGAACCCCCTTTCTTCTCAGAACTAGGAATGACTTTAGACACTGAGAACTTTTTCATTTGCTTTGCAAACAGCGCTCTTAGGACCCCACATAAGCATGCTCATGTCTCAGAAAGCTTGCTACGCAGGCACACGTACTTGCCCTGGTGCTTTGCGATTAAATCAAGGAGACACTGGGAACAATTCTCTAATGTTAATGGACAGGGATGACGGATTTGAAGGTTGTAGGAGAGTCTTAAACTCTTATCTGAAATGCAGATGTAAGGCCTTATAGGTAGGTTCATTATTACTTTATTAGTTTTTTCCAGCGTGCTCATATTCTTTTTCTGGTCTAGATTAGATGCTGAATTATTGCAGGATCTAGAGCAAAGCTGTTCCAGAAGCCGGAAGCATTAGACATCTCACCAAAATATCTGCTTTGGTGCAATTCCCAGAAAGATTTTAGAGCCTGGAGAGGTTTATAGAGTTGGCTGCATTTGGAATAAATATCTCCAAAATGTCAGGCATGTTTCCAAACAGAAATGAAATTTGAGGTCCACCCATTTCAATAGTTATTAAGATAAAGAGAAATCCCCTGGTGCAATTGGATTACACAACTAGCATCCTCGCCCTTGTGGAAACAGATCTGCCCACAAATTTCATGCTTGTCTTCTTCTCCAAGTCCAGCTGCTAGAAAAGGAGAAAAATAAAACCTCCTTCCCTCCCCTGACAATTTGCTTCGTGTTCTCACCAGGAGACGATAATATCAATGACATCGGTATGGAAAAACTGAGCTCCTTTGGAGCAGGGCAGGGCTCAGGTAACAGAACTGGGCCTTTGTTCCCAGAAATCAGGCAAGACGTCACATTGTACACATGGCCAGATTTCCTGATTTTAGACTCAAATGTATGGTAATTATAGGTGTTAAATGAATAGTAAATACTTGTGTAAAAGATGGGACATCACACTTGGCTACATATAGTGTCCTTTATTAAAATAGGGATGCACATGAAGTGCCCCTGGGGACCATGTCTACCTGCAAAGGCCCAGACACACCTGCACACACACACACACACACACACGTATACATGCACACACACACGCACACGCACGCACACACACACACACACACACACACACACACACACCTATGGCTTGTTGTCCTCTGGGGATCAGATGGAGCACCCCAGCATTGGCTCAAGCCCAGGATGGTCTGTACAATAGCTGGCATTCATATTTGAAAGCACTACAGACTTACAGCACAACGGACCTGTGGTCCATTTCTATTTCCCTCTGTCCCAAGTTGGGGCATGCTCCCCCACATCAGCAGAGACTATCTGTACTGCTAACTGAGACACATGCCTCTTCCTGTCTCCATGGGCCTTCAATGGCCTCTGCATGGGAAGGGTAGGAGGAAGGCCACAGAGCACCTGGGGGGGGCCTGGGGGGGGCCTGGGGTCTCGCGTCTGCCTATGCCCTCCACTCCCTCTGCCCTGCAGCTTCAGTGCCAAGCGCATGGCGCTGACATGGCCGCACAGCCAACCATTTAAGTTATACAAACTCAGAAAGCTGAAAGTGAGAAACGAGTGCTAAAGAATATTCTGTTTTCACCCACTCATAAACCAGAAAATTCCCAATCCAGAGATGAAGGTAAGAACATGCGCATCTTTCTAGATGTTTCTATTCACTGCTCGGTGATACAGAAGATACATCGTTCTCAGTAAAAAGATAGGAAAAGAATAAAAGAACCACCGAGTTCATGTGGTGTCTCATCACAGCTGTGATGAAGATCCTTTCCTTTAAATGTGAACTATGAAGTAGTCCAAGACATTTCCAAAATAATCATATAGGACCTGAAACCCAGCGCCCAACATTTGGCCAGATGAAGTTCCGTTGGTTTAAAAAAAGGCAAAAGTAAAGGAAATAAGCAGCTATTAGAGAGCTAGGAAAGAAACGCGAGCATGGCGGCGTGAGTCCTCAGCTCAGGCCTGGTCCCGCATGGCCAGCAGCAAGCTCCCTTCCCACGCTGCATTCCACTGCAGCGCTGGGAAGCAGCCATCCCACATCAGAACCGTCATTTTCCGGCTCTTTGATCACCTCTGGTTTGTCTGATTCCAGGCAGGAGATCCAGGTGGCTCTGCTCATCTGTGCCCAGTGCCATATGATCTCTCCTTGTGGTCCACCTGCCCTTTGCCCGCCTCTGCCCTGTTCCTCATCTTCACAGACCAGGGAGCTCAGGCCCTGACTCTCCCACAGGGCCTCATCAAGTGTCGGCAGTGGTGGATCGGCTGCTGACAGCACTTCGGAGAAACATCTCCACCCGCAGCTGGGAGCAGGCCACCGTCCCCCCCCCCCCCCCAGACAGTGCCAGGGTTTGGTGACAGTCATGGCACAGTGACCATGCTGGAGGACCAGACGCGAGGTCACAGTCCTTCTCGTGTGTCGGTGAAGGTGTCTGTAGTTCCAGTGAATCTTCACTCTTGCTAAACTTCCAGAGAGAAAAGACTCCTGAAAGAGGAGTCACATACAGGGCCAAGTGGGCAAAGACCACAGACAGCAAGTTCTGTGAGGTGTACCATTGCGTAGCAAGGGCTGCCTCAGACCTGGTAAGAGAGGGAGTCTCGGAGAAGAGGGGCAGAGAAGGTCCCAGACTGAGTTTCAGGGTTGGAGTTCCCACAGGGTCTCCTTCCTGTAGAGGAACTGGCAGGTGGATGGTCTCAGCTCACAAAGCCTACCTCATACCTACAGAGTCATTGTGGAATGAAGGGACAGGTGTTCAGGAGCAGAGTTCAGATTATCTGTGGCGGGCATGAAAGTAAACTTTCAACTTCTGGTACAGCTTGGTTTTACCAGCTGTGTGGATGCCCACTTCTTCTCTCAGTCAGACTTTCAGTAGGAAGGGTCTTTTTCATTTGGTCCCATCAGCCTTTCCTTTCTCACTATAAATGTGAGTTGCTAATCTGTTGGAGTGCCCTGAAGAAAGGACTTCTGTAGCATACTTCTCCATTCAGGCTTCTCTGTAAGTCCTCATTGCCCTCTGGCCTCTGCTCTATCCGTCCAACCTGGAAACGCCAAAGGCACTGGGCCCTGCTCTCCTAGGGACACCACAGAGTCATCTGAGAGCACCCAGAACCCTCCTTAGCCAGCGGTGCACGCCTTAGCAGTGGTGGTGAAGACTTCACTGATCCAAGACTTGGAATCACCATCCTCTGAGTGCCTTATAGAAGACTTCTCCCTTTATGTGGACCACCGCGCCACTTGCCATTCTACTGAGTAGTTGACATGTTTGATGTGCTCTGAATGTTTGACATTCTACTTTGTGTACAGATATGACTAAACTAATTCGGAATTGGGAAGATAGCCTGCGGTTTAGAAAACTTGTTATTGTGTGCATAAGTTATATACAATTTCACATATATTATATATAAGTAACTTCTTATCTATGTATGTGTCACACACACACACAATCCAATTCCTATTTAGTCAAATTTCCTAAATCCCAACCTTCTCATACATACTGTGACCTTAGGTCCAATCATTGTCCGAGCTAACAGAAGTTAACTTACTCATTTAAGCCATTTGATTCATAATTAAGTCCTGGTTCAAGGGATATTATTATTGAATTCAGAGGCAGGTATTTTAGAAATATATGTTGGCAACATAAATTATCATTAGTCTCAAAATCTTTTTTTTTTTGTCTCAGCTAACCAAACAAATGAAGAAGCAGCTAGTGTCTCAGGAAGGCTAGTACCACCTTTCTGACACATAGAAGCCTGGCCCATTCTTCAAATGTGCCCCCTTAAAGCAAAGTAGGTCTGCGGCTCTGTGCCTCTGGGAATCAACACCCCAGTCCTTCCCAGGATAGGTTCTCCAGCCACATTTCTCTTATCGATCTGCTCGATTCTAAATGAGTCTGTAACAAGGAAAGGCTTTTCAGGATGGTGGGTATGCAGAAAGCTTGCCCAACTCAGGACCAGTGGCTGGAGAGCCAGACACCCCGGGCCTGGTGGCCTCTGTGGATGAGCCCTCTCCATGAGGACAAAGTACGCTTTTGTTCAGATAGCCCAAGACTCTTCTCTGCTAGCTGCCCCGGATAATTAACGCTATCCTGGCCGAGGGCCTGGGGTGAAGGCAGCGTTGAGTTCCAGCCATCGTCAGCTGGGCAGGGCAGGGCAGAGGGAAGAGCCAGCTTCTTCTGGAAGCACCACATTGGAGCATCGAAGCTGTCATCAATTACTAAGACCGCTGCAGGACTGATCTAAATAATCAAGCTTTCTCTTGATTTTTATACTTCACCAAGTGACTGGTATTGTCAGATTTCAGAAAATTGAATTCAGCTTTATGAAACATATGTTTAAAAGCTGTACACTTTCAATAATTATGCTATAACATCCCTGTTTTTATGCAAAGCTAACTAGATATTGTCATATTAAAATAGCAAATCCAATTCATTTCTTATGAAACACATGTTTAAAAAAAATAAAAGGAACACTTTAATTATTTCAGGAGTGTTCAGGCCAGCTCACCAGCCGACTGCATATTGCATTTGTTTAAAACTCAATCATGCAAAATGAAGACTCGATTTGAAAAATTTTAATAAAGATAACCAGCCTATCATGATATCATTTGAATGCTAATGGGCACTCCCATTCATCGGAGGGAGAGCAGTGTCAACTTCGCTGGAGGCTCTTTATTCCGCAATAAAAACATTTACATTCTAATGATTTTATTAAAGTGCTGGAACTGTCAGCAGCCCCAGAGGACTCCCTGGCAAACTCTATCAGTTATCAACTCATATTGCCTTTATCAAAACCACCCAGCGGTGAGCCCACCGCGCAGCGAGATGTCTGCTACTCTCAGAGCGGGTATTTAATCATTTCTTCTCCAGCATTGTTCTGCTTACAGAGCATAAATAAGAGCTTCAAATAACCCCAGAGTGCTCCTGACAATGAGACAGAGCGTCGGCCCTATTTATCTTCCTCACATTCTTCAGGAACCCTTTCTCCCACCCCCACCCCCACCTTTTATTTTGTTGTTGTTGCTGGCACTTAATTTTTTTCTTCTTATTCACTACCCCTATCATCATTCAACAGCTCTGAATTTCTTCTTCACCCTGAACAGCAGGGCTCATGAGAGAGCAAGGCAGAGGGGTGACCCTGTTGGTGGCAGGGAGATGATGGGAGGGTCGTAGAAATCCCCAGGAGTGCAGGCGCCCCTCCCAAGCCTGAGCAGGACAGACCAAGGCAGAGAGGGGTGGGCTCTTTCCCATTGTGGTCTCACAGTGGGAGCCATTGGGTGAGGGAGGGGAGGAGCAAGGGAAAAGACCTAGGGCCAGCGCCTGTGTCCTTTGGTCCGGATCTGGCTGGGCACAGCCTGCGTCTTCTCTTTTCCCTGTGCTCTGTCTACATGGGCTACCATCATTTGGAAATGTGAGTCACTAGTGGAAACTGGTCAGATTCATGTTCACAGTTTCCCCCTCTCTCCCTTGATTTACCCTTCCAGAATAAAAGCAAGAAATTCAAAATGGCAGCCAGAAGACCTTCCCAGGACACAGGCACCTGGGGATGCTGCTCAGAGCTGTACAGAATGCCCTCCTGTACAGACTGAGAAATGAATTCTTCAGTTTAGTGTGAGGGTACCGCTGCTGAGCACTGATTCTTCTCTTTGAAATTCTGAGGATTGTAATGGAAATCTCCCCAAAATATGTGATGAATTTCCCTTTTAACAAGCAGGCCTGGACATCAGGAGTGGGTGAGTGACCACACCGGACACCCAGTAGGCACACGGCCTACCTACTCTGTTTGTGGGACTGACTGACCGCTGGGACCTAGGATTTAATTTGAATTCATCCCGTTGCTTTGATTCATCACCCTGAAATTCTCTGTGTCCTGCTGAAGTACAAACAGACTGGATGAGATTTCTTCTGGGTTTCTTTGCTTCTAACCAAGAGCCTTCTCTCCTTCTGGTGAGCTGCTCTTTCTTTGCTAACAGCCGAAAAACTCTTTAATGAAACTCCCTCGCTGTGCAAATAAAGCCATAGTGTTGCACAGTGACACACAGCAGCTCTCTACTTAAGATATTGGTATCTGGACTGGGCAGAGCAAAGCATTGCTCCTGGCATCTTGTTCCTCTTGCTCCTCCCCCCTGTCCACCCACGGCCCGTGGGGTTTGGACATCCTGTTGTGTTTTCTACTCCATCTTCACTCATTGAAAGCCAGACCCAGTATCTGCCAACATCTCCAGCAAGCCACAGCTCATGTGCGCTGCTGGCCAGCTGGTCCCTGAGATCAGAGCCTGGGGCAAAAAAGTTACCAACTTGCCGGCCCTGGCTATCCTGAGTGGCAGAAAGAATGCCGTCCGAACAGAGCCCCTCGGTTCTTTTCCGCAGAGGGAGCCCAGGGGACAGGACATAGCCATGTTCTGCCCTAGCTAGCCGGCATGACCATTCATGAGTACAAAGGCTCCCGAGCAGTATTCAATGCCGTGAAGCCAGCAAGCTCCATCGGAAGGGAAACAGCTGCATCAAAGGCTTGGCTGTGCCCACTGTAGTGCCAGCTTCTTACTCCAATAAGAGCAATGCCGCCACTTACCCTCAAAGTATATACGAGGGTTTTAGAGATACTTCTATTCATGGTTTCATCTCTGCACTGAGGGAGAGTGGCTAGGCAAGCAAGGGGAAAGAAAGAGGAGAGAAGAGAAACTCATTACCACCACACATGAACACACACCAGTGAGCCTCGGGATTGAGGACTGGTGTATCAATGTCGGGAAGAAGGAGGTCTGTGTGCCATGCCAGTGATGGGCAATCACCAGGGGACAGCAATGGGCTCCCAGCACAAGGCCTGCCAAGCACCTCCTGCCTGCCTGCCTGCCTGCCTGCCTCCTTCCCCGGCCTCCCTGCCTCCTTCCCCGGCCTCCCTGCCTCCTTCCCCGGCCTCCCTGCCTGTCTCCTTGCCTTCCTGCCTCTGAACCATGGAGTTTTAAACCTCACTGGAGCTATGACTTCTATGCCAGATAACAGGAAGAGGAGGAAATGCAGTCACTATAAAAATCAAAGGAATTACTTGCCAACCAAATGCAGCAGAACTCTCCTGTTGCAGGCCTCAGCTGCCATCCGAGAGCCTCTTGCTGGGCCGCTGGCTCCCCCTCGCTCTGTCTTTGTCCGGGCGTGGTTGCAGCCTGAGGCTGGGCCGGGCTGGGTGGCCTGTGAAAGTCTAGAGGGCCCGTCCTTCTTCCCCCCTTGATCCCAGCAATGCAGAGCTGGGGTGATGGGCTGGAAAGGGGTTCACATCGGGTGCCGCTCGCCAGGACCCTACCAGACCTGCTGCCGGGGACATTTGAGACCCTCAGGTGGAGATCTGTGGCAAACGGACGGTCCACCCCCACCTTACTCTCCTGGGATTCTACTTCTGGGGTCCTCCCCAAAGCCCTGTGCCCTGCCTGAAGTCACCCAAGATGAGGTATAGTGCCACTGCGAGTGTTGGACTGCCCTCCGGGGTTTGCTGTACCTCCATGCCCCTTCTCTGAGTTGTCAGAGGAAGAATGGTCCATTTTCCTCTAGCTGGGTTTTCTTCCTATACTAACCCTGGGCACTCCCTCTGCAGAGGAAAGATAAGACTGTGAGAAAGAGTCCTGTCCACAGCTGGAGCCTACCTGGGCAAGGCCAGCTGGAGTCAGAGAGAGCCCTGTCCACGCTGCCCGAGGTGGAGGCCTACCTGGGCAAGGCCAGCTGGACGTCAGAGAGAGCCCTGTCCACGCTGCCCGAGGAGCTCACTTTTTGGACAGCTCCAGGCCAGGAAGCACTGGACAAGCAAACCATGACTCCCGCAGCTGTCAGCACAGAGTGTCTGCCCGGCCAGCCCACCCAGCCCACACCCAGCGTTCAGAAAACACTTCATTGTTTTAGGACCACCCGCTACTTTGGCATCTTTTCTCAAATGCCACATCTTCTCTTTGTAGTTCAACTTTGAGACTGGCCTTTGATTACTTAGAAAATATTTCTTTGCATATGTCGGGACAAAAGATAAATATCTACGCCTAGTCAATTTGTTATTTATATATTTCTTTCAAGAAGTCAAATATCAGATCACACTGGAGATAGATTTGCAGTGCTGAGAAGGTATTTGAATATTATAGTATTATGCATTTATATATCTTTGTTCAAAGGTTTAAAAATGCACAGGCTGAGATTGAATCCTTTTTGGAGCTGGGATGGGAGGGGGTGGAAGAAGCTCTCTGTCTTGGGATATTTTTAACACAAGAGGCTGTGGAAATTTGTAATTGATTCATGTGTATATCATAACACAAAATTTGATTTTAAAGGCAATCTTAAAGAAAAGATAAAATAAAATAAATTCATATGATACTGGAGATTTCTATAGCAACCCAGGGTTCAGTAAATATGGAAGAATAATGCTGCATTTGCAATCTCCCTTGTATGTCTGCATGTATGTCTGTATATATGTATTTATGGATGTGTGTATATGTATAAGTATCATTTGCCATCTATCTTCTATCATCTACCAATCATTCTATCACCTATCTGTCTGTCTATCATCTACCATTCTATCTCTGTATCTAGGACTTGCACCTGTGTCCACCTATCATCTAACATTCTATCTATCATCTAATCTTTTTATTATCTCTGCAGTTATATATCTATCATCTACCTTTCTACCTCTGTTTCTGTGAATTCTACCTCTCTGTTTCTACCTTTCATCTATCTATCTATATCTATCTATCTATCATCTATCTATCTATCTATCTATCATCTATCTATAGCTATTTGTCTATCTGTTTACTGTTAGCTAAGCATTTATCATCTATCTGTCTATCTACTATCATCTATTGAGCTCATCATGTGTTCCTTGATGAAGGATGTAAATCCATTTACTTATAGAATCTCATCACCTGCTGCACAAAGCACACATTTTCCTTGAAGATGGATATAGCCTGGAACTGGCGATAGGAAGATGGGAGCTAAGAGGCCGGTTCAATTCTTCACCCACTGATGAGTAAGAATTAGTGCACATTTGCTAAGGGTTTAGTCACAAATGGCAGTTGTGGAAATTGATTAATAGTGTTGAAAACAAGAGAATTGTGTTGAGATCCAGCAGCCACCCATAATGGCCTGCTTCTCTGTGACCACCCTGGGCTGCTGCCGTCAGCACAGCAGCGACCAGGACAAGTAAGGCACATGTGAACTCGGTGGAGGGCTGAGCCGTGAGGGCGGCCGTGCCGGACCCTTGCAGCCGCATGGAGGAAGCAACAGGAGACCCCGTCCAGACGTTACCCTGGCCTCTGCCCCACACTAACCCTCTCAATTCTCATTCATGAATCCAAGATAAGCAAGCCGAAAGCCTCTTCAAGATGAGGAGGCTGAGCACCTGGCCTGCCAGGGTTGATGGTGCTGTGAACCTGGTCTCCCCAGCCTGCACAGAAATGGAGGGAAGGCTCTGAGGATTCCAACAGCTCTGTGCAAGATTCCCGTCGAGTCTCTGCTGCTTGACCAGCTTTATCTTCCACCACACACACACACACACACACACACACACACACACACACACACACATTTATGTAGCATAAAATGGAATGTATTGTGGCATGAGACTATGGAACATACATAAAATCTTACATGCATACTCAAATATACGATGACAAAACCTAAAGTAAGTTCATCCAATTAGAAATAAAAGACAGGAAGGCAAGCAGGGCGGGACCGGGAAATGTTCGCTGTATGGCCCTGGATCAGGAAGGTCATAAGCTCCTGGCACTCTTGGTAGGGCATGCGAGAAACATTGGTTAGATCTTCAACAGTTCCAGCTCACAGAGCATATTGTGACCAGGGCGGTCCAAAGGCACAGAGCCGTAGGCTATGTGGATAGATAGAGGTGCATATTGACCTGACAGGTAGATGTGCAGTGCCAATACGATACGGAGGTGAATGGAGACCTAGACGCCTCCAGACAGACAGACGCACGGGTTAGATGCAGATACAGGCATGGGCAAAGGCAGAGGTATAGATATAGCCCCTTCTTACCAAGACAAGGAGGAAGAGACTAGCAAACTGGCTTCAGCCACTGTAAGAGATGGGAAGTCCGGGTCTGACAAGTGAACACACCCGCAAGGTTACAATCTTGAGAAAAGTTCTTCTCTGAGAAAAGTTGTCTTGGTTCTTAAGATTCTCAACATGTTGGCCGAGACTACTCACACAACTACATGTGACCTCCTTTCCTTGAAGTTAACTCTCAGAGATGTCAACCCCTCTGCACAATTCCCCAGGACAACTCTAGCCTGGTGCTTCACTGTATCCTTAGTTACTATGGCCCGTCAAGTTGACATAAAATTTAAACTCGGCTCGTGTAACTCTCATCCATGTCTAGGTGACAATGAGAGTCCCAGAGAGAGAAAAGTGTGTTTCATTTTCAGATATTTTTAAGAGCTGGTATTTAAAAGTCAGACTTTGTGATTGCAAGGCAGGAACTCTACCACTTGAACCACACCTCCAATCTTGCTTTTCCTTGGTGGTTTTTGTTTCCTTACTGGCTTTTTATTTGTGATGAAGTCACAAAGATTTTTCTCCCTGGGCTGATTTCAAAATTTAATTGTCCAGATAGCAGGTTCCTGAGAAACAAGAATGACAGGTGTAGCCTACTGGTGTCTAGCCATTTCTAGGTGATGTGGCTGCTTCTTCATAATGTGTAGCAGCCATGAGTATTTATTGCTTGGGAGGGCAGCTAGTCTTTAGACACATACTCCATTTTTTTGTAACTCTAGTAGCCTCCTGCATCTCATTGGGATTGTGAATTCACACAATTATATTGATCATTATATATCCTTTAATCCTCTTCAAGTCACCCCTGACTTCAAGAATCTTCTATGAGAACAAACGAAGACAAGAGCCAGAGCACTGTGAAGACCGGGCATGCAGATGCCAGATTGGCCAGTAGGGTAACAGGTCCCGTCTTTTCCTGAATTAGACACCATACCTACAGTGAGGCTACCCTGGAGAGACATGACTCCTGCAGGGCTGCCAGTGACTGGCGGGAGTCTGGAGACCATTTCCTTTTAGCCTGGCTGTGGACTTGGTGGATGTAGGGGGCAAATACAACCCGGCTCTGAAAGCAACTCTAGAAATACAAGGTGGAGACAATCAACAGAACTACTTGCAAGTGTACAGTATGGAATTGGCTAGAGTAGCCATGTCTTTATCCATGCCTTTTATTAACCATAGGCAAAGCCTTTGTTCGACACCAGCAATGCCCAGGGCCATGGGCTACAAACCTGCTACCATCACAGCTACACCATGAGTGTTCTCAGAGGCGGAACAGGAGCATTAAACACTTGAACAAACATAGTTCAGCGACAAGGCTTATGTCTGTCAGCGGTCAACTCTGTACAGACAAAAGAAAAGTCAAGACACGAATGAGGTGTTGGAGGCTTTGGGGAGAAGGTGTGAGGGGGGCTGATGCTCAGTGAGAGGGAGTAAGAGAGAAATGTTTGTGCAAAAACACCACGAGTCAGTGCACATGTCACACCTAAGGTTACAAGGTCACACAGCATCACCGCAGTGAGCCTTCAGTGCCACCTGGCCGGAGGGACTCTAGACTTGAAATATTATCAAGAGAATAAGTCTTAAAGCATTGGCAACATGGTGGTGCTGAGTGGCTCAGAGGCCCGTCCGGCAGCAGGTCCTGGGGAGGGACTGAGACCAGGCTGCGGAGGTCTCCTGCAGAGGAGGCCTGACAGAGGAGGCTCTGGCCCAGCCTACAGGACCAAGGCCTGCTCCTTGGGACACAGGCTACAGAGATCACCGAGGCCAATGTTAGTTCCCCTGGGCCCTGGTCTGTTAACCCGAAGGAAACGGAGGGGCAGGGTCCTCTGGCACAAGCTGAAGCTTCTGCAGCCCTAGGAAGATGATTGAAGGCAGGGAATGGAGGACGAGCTCTCAGGAAAAGCAGTTTCATTGGTGGAGGAGACACGGGCTGTGGTGACATGCCCCACCACGCACACCCGCACACGTGCGTGAGCGTGCGCGGCCACACTGGATATCAGTGCCAAAAGGAGCATTGCTGGAATCAGAGAGGGACATGAGCCTGGCCCCCTGCAGGGGGAGGGACTTCTCTGGTCTCAGGATGCGAGCTCTTCCTTCTCCCCAGCAGGCCTTCCTCCTCTCCCAGGTCACACCATGTCTCTCCTGCTGCAACGTGGAGCATGTTGCTCGTTACCCACCTCCTGCTCCTCACCAGCTCACCGCAGGTCGGTGTTCTCAGCCAGTGACCTACGTGCTCTCGCTGGACACTTCAGGATGGAGACCGGGTAGAAAGGATGCAGGATCTCAGGGCGTGGTTCACTGCCCTACCCTCTATGCTCTACCCTTTGCTCTCTGAAGTCAATAGTAATAGAAAAGGAGTGGCTTTGATCTTCCAAATAAGTATTACCCAAATCAACAACAACAACCACAAGAAACCTCCTGATTTCCCATCAGCCATTGCTGAAGGCATTCACTTACTGTCTCTCTGGGGAAGGAAGCCCACCCCTCCTGCTGGGGGACTATGCCTTCCCTACTCGGATCCATCCACATGGGGGGCGGCGTGGGGGGCCAGCGAGGGCAGGGCTGCACACTGCCTGAGGTTGTCAGGCAGCAACGCCTGTCCTGGCTGGCCCCTCTCTCCCTGCTATTCAAATGAAGACATTGGCACACAGGAGCACATTTTTATAATGTGAAGTAAATGTCAAAATGAAAAAAAAAAAGTCTTATGCACATGAATAATAGAGGGGAAGCTTCAAAACCAGCATAAATCATTATTTTGGCAGGTAATTTTTTATATCTTCCTGCGGTATCTCTTTTCTATTGATAAATTTATCAGTATAAAATATAGACTATTTTTATGAAATGAATACATATGAATTTAAAACAAGGTACAATTATAGGAGCGCAGCATTACACAGGCAATTCCAGGAGGGAGTGGAGATGCCAGCCCTTCTTCCATTTACAGGAGTTTATTACTTTTGCAAAAAAAAATTACTTTAGAGCTTATACACTCTGAATATTTTAAGCTGGATGGTAATTTCATATGGACAAAAATGACAAACAAGGAACCAATCACAGCAGCTTCGAAGCTAAGCCCTGGTGTTTCTTAGATTGATGAATCAGTGACAGAAATGAGAGCCTGCCCCAGGACAGAAGGGTCGCTGGAGTGGCAGGGAGCACACATGGGGAGAAGTCTGCCCTTTCCTTCCCTTCGCTTCTGCCCTTTCTTTTGCACATGTTTTATCTTGCACAGCTGTCAGAGAAGAAACTTCCAAATAGTCTCTACCTGAAAATCTCTGCTAGGACTTGTCATTCTGATTACTGTCCTCATGTGTACCTGTGACCCATTTGTGCATGTGTGTCTGTGTATGTTCATAGATGTGCACATGTGAGTTCAGAGATGCATGTAAATGTGTTGGTGTGTGTGCAGCCACTGAGACGTGTTCACATACATAGGATATGTGTGAGAGCTACAAGGAGTTGTGTGTGCAATCATGTATGCAGATGTGTGAGTGCTGTGTGAGCCCATGTGTGCATGTGTGTGGCTTCTACAATCATACATGCACCTGCTTGCATGCCTGTGTTGTCTGTGCCTGTGTGTCTATAAGTATTCATTCCTTGCTTCTACTTTAGCTGCATCTCCCTGTGGGTCCCACAGAGAAATCTCTTCATGAGGGGATTCTGACCACATCAGGCCCCATTAGCATAGCCCTCATGACCCATCTCTACCCGTGCGTCAGGGGGAGGGGAGGAGGGTCCTGGATCCTGTCACAACAAACAGCCTTTGTGACTCTCATCTGTCATCTATGGACTCCAGACCTAGCTCTGCAATGCAGAGTGTGCTGGCTGGCTGGAGAGCTGCAGTCCCCAAACTTCAGAGTCTTGGCCTCCCCTGTGGCTGCTGGACTTCGTGTAGAATACTCTCTCGAAACATGGTGAGGTGTTCCCGTCACCAGGGTCTGCAGCCAGAATCTGCCTGCAGCACACCCTGCACATCTCCACACCTCTACCAGCCATAGTGCTTCATACTGGCAAAACACAGCATCTGGAATCTTCCTTCCATAACCTGCCGGAGGGAGCCTTCCTTAGCCACAAAGATGACATTCCCCCTCCCCTGGAGGGTCCAGCTGAAGATCCAACGTGTGCAATAAATACCGTGGTACCGCAGACCGCGTCACAAGCTGCGGACCGGCCTACTTCCTATTGATATTTAGTTGGCAATGAACAACTGGCAAATGGATGGATCAATCTACAATGAAAGGGTATGTTGGCAGACAGTCGGGGCCTCGGTCAGGTGACCAGCTATTGATGCATCAAGCCATTTGCTGGCTTGGTGACAGAGTGACAGGTGACAGGTCGCTGTGCAGCCCCTTCCGCCCCTTTTTGACAAGTGCTTTTGCTCTGTGTTTTAGGGTAGAACAGCTGCAACAACGTGGCGTGGAAGTCCCGTGCCAGCTTTGGCTGGACCACAGCCCGGGCTTACCCCTCTGCCCCTCTGTGCTCATGCGGGTGTCTGCAAAGCGGGAAGATGAGTGGCACCGGCCTCACTGGGTTGTTCTGAGCTCTGGACACATCACCCAGTGGGCAGCTGCTGCGGCTGTGCCAGGCACAGGAAGTGTTCAAGGAGGGCTGGCAGGTTGGGTGATCTTCCCGCCCCTGCCAATGGGCGGAAGCCAGAAATGCTGTCCCAAAAAGGCACAAGGAGTGATGGAGATGAATAGGGCTTCACAGCAGAGCGGGCGAGGCGGAAGGGCTGGACCCCACCGGGGAGGCGCCGGCTCCGAACACAGGGACAGGGTGCTCTCTCTATTTGTAGAGTTAGCATTTAATCGCCGCTCAGCTCGTGACTTTTGAGAATGCATATGCTCTTTATTGATTTACTATGCCATCGATGTTGATGAGCACTTACCTTTTGTTTTCTATATTCAATGCTTAGAACTTGAAATGATTTCTGAGACTAGGAGATGGGGTGATTCATCCAGCAACAGGCACAGCATGAACCCCCAAATGCACCTTCTGAACACCTTTAGCTGTCTGCATGCCCTCCAGCTCTCTGAGGGCTGATTCTGATGGACAGACACAAATGCGCGGGATACAAAGCATGGTGGCTGCCAGCTCCGTAGAAGGGAGAAAGGGCAAAATGTCTCCCCTGGATGATTTACAGCCCAAGGACTGGGCCGAGGATCGTGTAATAGATGGGACCAGCAGTGGAAAATGCCAGCCCCGTACAGGCAGGTCAAGCAGCTGAAAATCAGAACAATGGATGGCTAATTCATTTCACACACCGGATACCCAGGGACCGCAAATGACAGCTTCAAAGACCGGGAAATGCCCAGCGGGTCCAGGGGGACGCTCGATGTGTTAGGAGAGAGCAACCTGCTCTTCAAGGCTCAGAGAAGGCTGATTTGCATTCATGGTAAGGCAGGCCAGAACAAATTGGCTGATGGAAAAGAGGGGACAACCAGGCTTGCAGCCTTCTCTCAAGTAAATAGAGATCTCTGATCAACAGTTTGGTATTGGCTCCCGATAAATGTTATCCAGGCAACCGCCATGGGGTGGGCTGGGGTGGGGCTGGGGAGCTTGAAGCCAGGTGTGTGGTAATACCGAAGAGACACAAGTTGAAGTGGCCACATAGCCTGTCCAACCTTGAATAAGCCAATTTCTTTAGAACGCCTCTTTGGAAGCCTATTTTAAGAAGGATTCAATTTGATTTCTTTAACTTTTTGTGATTAAAGTTATGAATTATTACCTACCCCAAAGTGAGGCACTTTGAGGCAGAGATAGGGTCCTCAGTGCTCCCTGGCCATGTGGGTGGCTGTGACGGGAAGGAGAAAGCTCAGAGGGAGGCAGTGGTCTGTGTCTCCTTCCTTCGGGGGCTCTGAGCCTCCCAAGTTCTGCATCTCTCTCACGCCAGAGTAGCTTGCGAGGTCTTGGACATCACACGACCAGCAAGTCCTGGGTGGACGCTGCTTGAACAGACATCATTTACCCAGAGGTTCCACATCCTGGGAGAGCTAGCACAGCGAAAGCAGGGCTGCCCACCACGGCAAGGGAGCGGGCCTCCAGGAGGTCAGGATGTGGCCAGTCAGATGCACACAGCGAGCGCTCCTATGCACAGCGGGCCTTACAAAATAATGTTTCTTGAACTTCGGGAAGTAGAAACAAGACATTATTTTCCTCATTGCCGTTTTTGTTTTCTTTTTCTTTTTGTTTGTTTGTTTACCCGCCATTAGGGAGGCGAGGAGGAGGGGCAGAAAGGCAGGGACAGGATGAACGAATGCAGCAGAGCTGAGCACTAGATGTTATGTTGAGAATGAACTGCACGATTGGTGGGTAAAGACCAGAGGGAAAAACTGGGAGGGAGCAAGGGAAGGGGTGACATTGTCAAAAGGAAATGTACTCTTTCACGGACTTATATGATCGTAACCCTCTGTATATCGCCTTTACAATAACAATAAATTTCTATATCAGGATAGAAAGCCTAGCGCATTACGGATTTGTTATGTTCAGTTTTAACTAAGTGCAGACAAGATACAATAATATAACTTTTTAATTGTGAAAATACTGTACAGAGGGGTTACAATTACATGGACAAGGTAATGAGTACATTTCTTATCAAGCATTGTTGCCTCCTCCTTTGTTTCCCCTTCCCATCCCTTCCCATCCCCCGCCACTTGCCAAAGTTGTAAAGTTCATTTTTTCAACATAGCGTCTTGTACATCTCATTGTTGCAATGGGTCCACCTATATCCCTATTTAAACAATTTATTTTTTCCCTGCCCCTCCACAAATTACACTAAAATCAAATACAACGAAAACAGGGGTTATATCGTGGGGGAGGGACATACAAAGCAACAACGAAATATCTTATAAATATGTTAGAAACAATAGCAAGAAAGAAAAAACATTTGAGTTCTTATCTTGGGGTTCATTACGCCTAACATCAACTTATCTAACCATTTCTGCTTATCTCAGACATATACTAGTTATTACAAATAAGGGAAACCATGGGACCTATGTTTCTTTGGGCCTGGCTTACTTAATACAATTTAAATAAAAAGAAAATTAAAAAGAGAAATTTAAATGCCTGCACCTGTATTACTCAGCTCATCTAACTTGGGAAAAAGTTCTCCATCAGCCCCACGCTGTCATCAGTTATGCCTAAATCACGAGTGTTTTCCTGCTCTTGGTCTTGTGAAAATATACCTCTCTCTAAGCAAAGGGCACCCCCAAAGCCAGATAACAGCTAGAATAACCTCTCAGGCCAGTAAGAGTGTGCGACACACGTAATTGAAGTGATAACATGGAGAACTTGAGCTCTGTGAAACGGTGGTATGTCTTTAGGGAGAACCAGGCAGCATCATGGGAAAGACCAGTCTGGAGCCCCGTGATCTCCTGGAGATCATGTACCTGCAGATGCCAGGGGCAGACTGTGCCTATTTGGTGACCAGCCAACATTGATTAACCAGAAGGCACCAGGAAAATACCCTGTCTCAAAGTACCCTATAAGTAAACCACCGTCTTCCTGCTACCCTCACCCTGGCCTGTGGCATCTCCCTCTCAGATATGCTCTGAACATACTTCCCTTCAGACATCACAGCAGCTCCCTCCACGCGGAGTGCTCATCACCCGCCCAGGGATGGGGAAAAAGCCGTTCTCATGTATTTGGTGGTTTAGGATGTTAACGCTGAAGTTATGACTGGCTTCATTCCTTTCAATACTAATGTGGTCACGTCGCAGCCTGTGAATAATTCCTGGAGTGATTGTGCTGTTTTGTCTTGCCCATGGAACTTGACCCACCAGCCACAGGAAGCGTTATAAATTTTTAAAATTTCCTATGAGTTGGACATTTTAATGAACTGCTCACAGTGGTGTCCTGTCAGTGGGCAGCGTCGGAAGACGGGTGGGGGAAATTTATCTCACAGGCACAATACGTACCTCTGCTTTTCACGAAGGCCTGGACTAATCTACCTCTGCGGTGGCCCGAATTCACAAGGCTTGTCTTCCAACCTGTGGACATGGGCATGCTGTTTGGATCTTGTTTTATTGCTGGCCTCCTGGCCCTCCCCGGGGACACACTTGATCTACGCCACCCGGAGCCATGGTAACCATGCCCTGCTCCCTGACCTTCGTGATTGGTGGCTCACGTTTCTTGGGGGAGCAGATTTTCCCCACTCACGGAGCAGCCATGACCGGCCAGCGCACGCCCCTCCCATTTTTAAATAAGGTGGAACACACATTTGACAAGAGAACTGTTCTGTCCCGGAGGCTGTTAATTCAGGCTGCAGCGGGCAGGCAGGGGCTGCAATCAACCCGGTCTGAGTCTGGCTGAGTACCAGGTCACACACAGTGACCCCCACACCCAACTAGAGCATCTTATGATGATTCCCTCCTGAATCCTGTGGAGGTTGGAGCTCATCTCTCAAGGTATATGGTGTTGGGGGGGGGCAAGGGAATAAGGGAGAAATAGAATAAAAACAAAAGCAGAAAGAAGCAAAAGATAAAGATGGTCGAAGAATCCACATATCAAACTTTCCTGTAGCAACAGGCCTGGCATCCCACGGTTGATCAGCCCCTGCTCCGGGTTCCTGGGAACTTATCAGATCCACAGCGCGCTTCCCACCCCCACCTGCACCACACAATGGCGCTGATAAAATGGGAGCAAATTTCTTCTATTAGTGACTGACAGCGATTGGAGTGAAATGAAGTTGTACCATGATATTGTTATATATACAAGGTGCAAATAACCTAGTTTGAATAATCACAGCCTGTGTCCTTTTAAACGATTTTTCTCCCCATTTAAAGGGAAGCCTTTGATGTGATAATATTAATTCGCTCTGTGCTGGAAGGAAGAGGGAGGAAAAAAGCTCAGAGAAACGGAAATTAAATGAGTAATGCAATGTCAGTCAATCTTTTAAGCCAAGGCCTTATTAACTGCTAATCATTTTGTCATTTTTGTCGCTCAAAGTAATGAATTTGATAGGACAGGATGGGAATGTCTTATGTTTACTTTTATTAGCTTTAAACAGAAACAGTTGTGCAGATATTACATTATCAAGACGTGTGGCATTTAAGTGGTTTCTCTCCTCCAATCCCCATTTTTCTTCCTCACCAATGTTTGATTGCCATCATTTTAAGTAATCTGGCTGCCTGGAAAAGAAAATTTTAAAAACAGTTCTCTCTAGACCTTGCCCAGAGTTCTATCCTGGGGTTTTGTGGGGATTATCCCGGGCGCTGGATTACCCCCACTTTATTGTAGGCCACAGAGCTCCCAGAGCAAGAGGCTTTTCTGGCTCCTAAAGAAGCCACTCCTGGCTTGTTTGTGACATTGCCTTAGCAACCACCAGCTCCAGAAAACAGGAAGTGTGCCACAAGACAGCCACTGCACCCTCATGCCACGCCACACACACAGAGACACTCTACAAGAGGGTTGAACCCTCGCACAGGTCCCCGATTGAAGAAGGCCTTGGAGGCATCTGCCTCTCCTGACATGGTTAGAATCCAGCAGTCAATAGCAGACCCGTCGACCCCATCTGACCTGCCTGCGGGCAGCCTGGCCGTCACTCTGAGTGTGACTCGGTGGAAACTCGAGGGTCAGCTGAGCCCTCCAGGCTCTCACCCTGGCTTCGCCGTGTCCCAAGGGAGCCAACAGCAGAGTAGGGAATCCTGGTGGTCTGGCTAAGAGGTCCTTCCGCAGCCGTCTGTGTGGGCAGTCTGTCCCCCGTCAGGATGGGGGCCTGGCTGCAGGAGTCTGGGGCTAGAATGCCTTCAGGAGACGAGTGTGGCCCGCCCGCCCGTGGCAGCGGCTGATGACCGCTCCTGGGGAAGGCCACGTGGACTGGCTGGAGGGCAGAGGCTGAGCAGCATTGCGTGGCTCAGTGTGGAGGAACACACTTCCCTCCTAGCTATGCGGAAGGCAGAGAGAGGAGGAGGATAGGGGGTGGAGGCCAGCCAGGGTCAAGTTAGCAAAAGACCCCATTTCAAATTAAAGAAAAAGAAGATGAGTGTCTTTCTTCATGGTAATTCCCAGCACCAGAGAAAGGATAGAAAGTCTCACGCAGGCCCGGCCATACTGAGTTACAAGAGATATGTATCTGAAGACAGAACGAGAACTGTGTGCTGTCCAGGCTGTGAGCGACTCTGTCCACACAGCGGAAGCAACAAACTCAGACAAGGAAATGGCCCCCACCAGAGGGTTTTACCTAGTAGTTTAGGAGTGCATTCATGCCAGGCAGGTCTTGACTGGCTGGTGTTTGACATTGAGACTAATTTCTGAAGGCTAACCCTGGCAGAGTCTAAGTCGGTGCCGATCAACACAGTGCTGTTTCTGAGGCCACTTAGTGCTTCAGTGTTCAGTACCCTCAGCTCAGCGCAGGGATGGCATCGCAAAATGCCATTCTTAGTACCAAGGTGCATGGGTGTGTCTCCTCCAAGGTGTGTGTGTGTGTGTGTGTGTGTGTGTGTGTGTGTGTGTGTATGTGCATGTGTGTGTGTATGAGAAAGAGAGAGAGAGAGAGAGCGTGTGGGAGAGAGAGAAAGGAAATCAGATATAAAGGAGAATCCTCTAAACTTCCAAAGAAACTTGCCCTGCCCCTAGTCCTAACCCTGGGCCTACCCTATCCCTGAGGAACCACCCCGGAGGCTTATGGAAAGAAGATGGCAGCTACGAAGCATACACCAGCATGTAGAGAGTGCCAGAGCTCCCGTTCTGGGGCTGTGACGCTCACTGGCAGCGGTGAGCCGTATTCTAGCCGTATTCTACTAGCAGCCCTTCGATAGAGAGAGCTTTGATGAATGTGATCCAGTTCAGCCCTGTTCAGCCTGGCCCCTGCAAGCATTGTCACCTGTCAATAGAGTCGTTTGCTCAGGATTCTACTTATTTATTTCTGTCATGCTTGAATCATCACATCAGGGCGTGGCACTCTGTAAGTGAATCTGATGGCCAGCTTCCCTTGTATTTGTCTGTGTATTGATGGAATGATGGGTGGATGGATGGATGGATGGATGATAGATTTGTTGTGATTCTAGTCCTGATAGGCGCCCCTGCCCTGACACAGTGGAGACAGAATTGTAGACTCCAAGCATAACACCCTCCATTGAGCTATAGAAACATTTGGCCACAACAACATCCCCAGAAAACACACTATCAACAAACACACCCCAAATGACCTATGAGAACCCCCCGGTCTGTGGCCTGGCTGCCACCACAACCATCCACACACTCCCTTATCCCCCACCACACACTTGCATTCAGGAGTTCCCATAGCAGTTTTGGATCTCAAGTGGTCCAAAGTAGAATTAATCAACGAATGGGGATCATCCAGTTAACAATTAGATTAGGTCAGTAAAAGCAGAGGTCCTGAGAATAAGTGTCATCCCATGGGAACGCATGGAATACAGACCTTGATCATGGCATGAGGGGATGTGTTTTCCCTTAACCACAGTGATGACTCCTTCTGAAACCATTTGCAAAACAGTAATAGCAATTTGCATTTCAGTGATGTTTCTTATGAAGAGCTTGACAGGCTGTGTGTGCATTTATTTACACACAAGTAAATTATGGCTACTAATTCTGTCTTAATTCAAGAGTAAATACATTTTCTATACAGGACATGCCAATAGCATTCACATTTTAAATGGCAGGCTTCTTGGCTTCTGGGGAATGGAATGATGACCTTAAACCACGTTCTGCCCGCCTCTTCCTGTCTAGTGTCTCAGCTGGCTGTCCTGGCCTCTGCAGACACACCTGAGCCTGGGTAAGGTGGGTGACAGCCTGCAGGTGTTGTGGGCGTGAGAGAAATGTTCTGTGGATCCCTACCATCTTCCAGAGCCTTCCAGAAACAGCAGCACCCTTCCATACCCACAGGTCAACTCCCTCCTGGGGACCTGAGACCCTCAGCAATTTCTCCCTTGTAAGGAGAACGCGCCCTCTGCTGAGGTGCTTATTCACAAATGCCAGACTTGGAAAGCCTCAGAAACGATACAGATGCAGGAAAAGCGGCCCTGCAACCAGTTATACAGCCACCGGTGAAATGGTATCTCTACACAGGACAGACACCCAGACACGGGCCGAGCCCTGCTAGACAGCACCCTCCACTTCCTGCTGCCTGCCCTCTGGGGTGAGGGTCTCTCCTGACCCTCGAAGTCAGCCCAGCTTGACCCTGGCCTCCAGTGGTCACAGGCAAGACCTCCCCCTGGGGGAGGGTGAGGGGTCTGTCTGCCTCATTGTCCTGAGAGAACACACTCGCTCTGCCAAGGCACTTCCTAAGTTCTAACGTCGTTCCGGGCGGGTACAGAGAGGGGGCGCTGCGAGCTGGGGGTGGGCGCCCAGCGCTGTGACCTTCGGCTTCATGATTTATGGGAGTAATATTGCATAGGGAGCCATCACACGGAAATAACGTATTTATCAAACTCACCGCCTGCCTCACTTCGGAGACTAATGAGCCTGAAGTTACACACTCGCGGCAGAACTTGGCTGCCGGTGCGTTCAAATGTCACATGGGGAAAGCGTGGTTTTCCAGTAGGGGAAGCGATTGTATACTCAGGGGATTCAAGTTGTCCGAACCATCCTCAGGCCTCCCTCCCACCCTGACTCTACAGACGTCAGGACTTTGGGGTGAGGGCACCAACTAAGTGTATGGAAAACCTTGCTGGACCAGTTTCAGAGGGCTGTGAAGTCAGTGTGTTCAGCCGCTGGCGGGGAGGACAAGGCCTGTCCTGGACAAGGCTTCTGATGAGATCTGGCTCTGAGCCTCGCTGCACAGAAGCCCGGCCCGTGGAGGGCAGCTCTGAGCGCCTCGGCCATGTGCTCAGGGCGTGTGCTCCGTCCCGGGGCACAGCTGGACCTAGCAGCAGACCTGCACTCAGTTCCACAACCACCCGCAGAGGTCCCAGGTGTACCCAGGGACTTACACAGCCACCGCCAATGCGTACACTCAGCTTCCGATCAGCAAGGTGACGCCACGACTTACCAGAGGAGGGAACCCCAGAGATGGCTGCCGTGGCCTGTCAGTATCCCACAAGAATCACCAAATGAGATGACTGGCAGAGGTTTGGATGGATAGCTACACACACACACACACACACACACACACACACACACACACACACACACACACACACACACACACACACACACACACGCACACACACACACACACACACACACGCACACATGTGCGCGCATGCGTATACAGGGCGGGTCTCCTTTCATTTCCCGAGGAAGAAGAGGAGGTCATGTAGGATGCGGATGAGATTGGAGATGGATGAGAGCAGGATGCAGATGAGGTTGGAGATGGGCAGCCTCCTCACCAGTGCTCCCCACACTGGCCCAGACGAGCACGGAACACAGGCGCCGGGCCTTCCAGAGGGTGGGATGTGCTGGACAGCCATTGTGCACACCGAGAAAGGGCACATTTTGCCACGGGCAGACTGCTCCCTCCTCTACCCCTCTGAATGTCTAGGGTTCATGAGCCAAATGCCCCAGCAGAGGCTGAGGAGGGGATAGGGGCTTTCTGACACTACAGTGGGCAGGCTGGATATTGATCTTTAAAGGCCTTCAGGTCTCTGCTGAACGCTGCCAACGTTGCAGATTGCCGTCTCTAAACCTTGCTCCAGGGAGCCCTGGGAAATCTATCGAATGGCCTGGCTGGGGACAGAGCAATGTCCATGTCGCTAGTGCCTCTCTCTGGCCTCCAATCACACCTGGCCCCATGTCTGGGGCTCCCTCCCCTCTCACAATAGCTACCCTTTTCTGTAGGGTGAGTGTGTAACACTCCCATGATGCACACTGGCTCCCAAAAGCAGCATTCCCAGCTTCCTCTCAATGCCGTGTGCGTTTTACTTCACTAAGAAAAGCATCACATAATAATAATAATAATGAAAAAATGGTATCATCTTTGTGTTATGCCCTGGACTCCTTTCCTAGTCAGCATTTGACATATTACAAAGCCTAGAGAAAAGTCAGTGCTTTGCAAAGGAGCAAGAAAGAGTTTCGGTCACTGATCAATGCTGCTGTGAGGAAAATAGTTGAAGAGTGGAACCTAGTGGAGCCCCTGTGGCTGTGGGACGGAATCTGAGCCCTCCCCTGTAGTGGAAGACACAATTCCAGACTGTGTTTGACGGCCATCTCCTGCAGAAGAGAGCTGGTACTGGTCATCCCTCATCTCTGTCCACCATGTGCCCTGAGCTCTATCAATACATTGGAAATGTAATTTGTATCAGCAGTGGTTTCTTTAATTAAGAGCTCTTTCAAATCTTTCTCATCGATTCCTGCCGTTAACATATCGACTGGATTTCTTGTCCTGAAAAGGTGCATTTGTCGGGCTGCGTGTGTCAGGATGACAGGAAGAGTTTTAGAAGGTCCAGCGAAACAGCATTGGAGAGCCAGATCGTAACATAAACATTAATGTAGGGACATTTCCCAGGTAAATGCCATTGAAATCCAAAGAACTCACTGCCCAACATGCCAGTGTTCAATTGGTTGTTGAAGTCCTTAGTGAACAACAAAACCATAAGCACAATTTAGATTTCTCTAACCTGAGCACAGAGCCCCATGTGGAAGGAATTTCAAGCTTAAAAGAGCAGGGATCATTGAGTTACTTGGTGGGACTTAATGAATTTGAACTTTGCCTGAATTAAAACCCAAATAAGTCCATTTAAATCTATGTAAAAATTAAATCCCCAAAGCAAAATGGGCACAGAGTTATATGATTATAAAATGGAGAAACCAATGTATCTCTGAGACTGAAAGTCCTTGACTTGGAAAACCAACAAAGACATACAAAAATTAAAAGGTAAAACAAACTGGAAAAAAAACAGTGAAATACGGTTATAGATAATAGCCTTAATATGCAAAAAGTTCTGATCATCATGAAACTCCTAAAATGGAGAAATTAGAGTGAATTTAGCTGCCCAATAGAGAAAACATATAATGATTAATAACCATAGGATAGCCCAATCTCACTAGTAAATAAATCAAAGCAAAACGGATTATCTCTCAACATATCAAATTACAAGACGTAACTTTATGGTTTTTAATTCTGCAAAAGGCTCTGGAATATGGCCTCTTTGAGAGACTATTAGTGTTAGTAGAAATTTGTTCAACATTTCATGCAATCAGTTTCGCAAACTACTCCAATATGGTATGTATTGCTGCTCCTTGATCAATACCTACACTTACTGAAATATATTCTGTGGGATCAATCAGGGGAGGTTTCTAGTCAAATATTTCATTGTGGAATTATTTTTAATACAGAATTTGAAAAAGAGAAATGTGAGTATTAAAAAAGTAAAGAACTAGCCTGGTGTTTGCTCACACCTGAAACGCCAGCTATTCAGGAGATGGGAGGATTGTATTTCAAAGCAAGAACAGGCAGACAAATCTCAAGACTCTTCTCTCCAATTAGCCAGCAAAAACTCGATGGCACAACTCAAGTAGTAAAGCCCCCAAGCCAACCATGAACAAAAGCAGCCAGCAAGACTATGAGGGTCTGCATTCAAGCCCAGTACCTAGGCTATAACAAAACTACAGAAAGAAAGAAAGAAAGAAAGAAAGAAAGAAAGAAAGAAAGAAAGAAAGAAAGAAAGAAAGAAAGAAAGAAAGAAAGAAAGAAAGAAAGAATTATTCAGCATGGTACACTTAAAATAATGACCATTAAAATACTTCAAAGAAGTTCTAATAACAAGATATAATTAGTGACTGAGTAGTCTATTACCTGGTAATAGCCTAGTATTTTCCATAACGAAAACATCCTTTTTTTTAAAACTGAGAGTCCATTTTTATTGTACATCCAGAGCATCAAGTCCCCACTCTCATACACATTGTTTTTCTCTACCATTCATAGACGTTTTAATTTTTCACTGTTTCAATGCTAACATTTGACGTTGCCTGGTCTGTTGCTTTGTCCACATTTCTCTGGGGCTCTACCAACTTCATTTCCATGTACAGGAATTGACTCTTCTCCCTGAAATACCTATCATGTAGGTATACTATTCTCTTTTTCAGCTCCTACGAAAGACCCAATCATTGAAGATTTCCCTTAAATCCTTACAAGTTCCACAAGGCAGCACAGAACAGCATTTTATGGAAAATGTATCATTTTTAATCTACTTGTAGAATATTGGTTATGAAAAATGAAAACAGCTTTGGGAAATGCTTAAGATAAAAAGAAACAGTCTGCTGAAATAAAAAAATTTTGCCATGTTAAGATAGTTCATTATTTCACTCAGGGACTTGGTCAGTGGCAATTCTGATGCCTTTGAATTTTATTTAGAGATAATGGATTGGGTGAGCTCTGTTGGTTGAGGAACAAGGAAAATGTGAGCACAGAGCAACTAACAGAGCACGTCTGACACAAGGATGGGAATGCCAACAGACCATTCCCAGTGCCCAGAAGGACTTTGGAAGCTGCGTACAGGGCTATGAATCCTTAATAAAGCATTGAAATAGCATTAAATGTCACAAATGGCATAGTATTATTTAAGCTATATTAACAGATGATTAAAGCAACCATTTAACTTTATGGTATTAATTCATGTATCCAATAACAATAATGCCAATGAAAAAAAATCTACCAAATATTTTGTGTTTTATAGACAAAGTCCTTGGCTACAGAGGGAGCAGTCCTCTTGGCTTTCTCCAGACCTGAGTTGGTTTCACACTGGAAGGTCACCTCTGAGCACACCAGGTGGAGAGGAGGCCACCTTCACCCTTATGAGACACGTTTGAAAGGAGGGACTGCTCAGATGCCCTTGTCAGAGAGAGCCTGTGTGACTGCGTATGGCCACTCGTTGTCAGAAAGTCTTCAGACGTGTGACCCTTGAATTGAATGAAACAAGTCGGCCAAGCATGTTCCCTCTTATATGTGGAAGCTAGATCTAAAACACTGGGATGTGACACATGCTACAGATCTCTAGGCATTCACACACAGTGAGACCAAAGGAGGAGAATAGGAAGGCACCATGCCTATGTTCATCTGATCGTACAAGAATTATTTATCAAAATGAACTACAGCAAAGGAAAACAAGAGGATTTTGCTGTCTTTTTTTGAGATAACATCCTTTGTTCCACTCTTTCCTAGATTTTGTTTTCCTTATTTTTGTTCTGTTTGATCATTTATATATCTTTGGGAGTATAAGGGAAGGCACGCACACACAAACTCACATGTATACACATGTACATGCATATATACACACAGAGTCCTCTGGATAGAAGACCTGGAAAGTTGAGTAAGACACGTAGGAAAGATCAGAAGACATAAGAGAAAATTAGAAAAAGAGTTGGAGAAGCAGCAAGCAGATGCTCACCAAATCTCTGGTTGAACGTGGACCTAAACATGGCTGGTGACAAGTAGCTAGAAATTTGTTGAAAAAGTGGAATTCTGAACTCGGAAGCTACAGCCCAAGTGTCTAATCCTTTCCTGTTCATGATGTCCAAGATGGTACAGAGCATGTAAGAGTGCCAGAAAATACTGACCAGAGTCTGCAATGCTAAGCTGACCACAACCAGTGCACATTGGAAACCTGGGCCTGAGCTGGACCTGGCCAATGCTCAGTGGGATCAGGATGGCTGGCTGAAGACCTGGCATAAAGGTTCTGTGCAAACTGGACAGACACAGGGAAACGCAGAGTATGACCTGTGTTAAACATGGTGACACCATGGCCAGTGGCTCTCTCCCTGTGTGGCAGCTCACAGAGGGACAGAGCTAATGGCTCTCAGGGGGAAGTCATAGACGCAGAGCTCTTCATCCTCGGTGGACGGATAATCTGCCGTCCAGGATTCAAAGTCTCCAAAGAATGCAGGGAAGTGAGCAGATAGTGCATGACTCAACGAGAACCATTCCAGCCCATGTTGTGCATGAGACAATTCTGTGTAAAGTTGCTCTGTAGCTTGGCACAGTGCATCACACCTGTAATTCTAGCTATTAAGCAGGCTGAGGCTTTGAAGATCGCAATTTGAAGCCAGACTGAACAGGAAAGTCCATGAAACTCTTATCTCCAAGAAGCTACCAAAAAGCTGGAAGTAGAACCATGGTTCAAGTGGTAGAATATTAGCCTTGAGCAAAAAGCAGCTGAGGGACAGTGTCCAGGCTCTAGTTCAAGCCCCAGACCTGGTACAATTTTAAAAATAAAAGTAACCCTATAAAATTTTATTATTATAGTTTGTGGAGTGTGATGTGAGTCTCTGTCTGCTTGTTGCAAGTTTCTGATTAGGGAGGTAACCCTTAAATAATGTTTTCCCATCCAATCTATACACATTCCCCAAGAATTTCAGTGGCTAAAAACATATATCCTGAATAAACAATTCAAGGAATGTGAAATCCTTGCTTAGCAAATATTGGGCAAGGTTTTAACTCCAATGTATCAAAACTTTCTACAGTGCTTTGATGATACAATTAGTTGTTTAGTATGTAAAAATATCATCACCAAAGGTATATAAATCTCCAGCTTTTATTCAGTGTACCCCTTGAGTGTCAAGTATTCTAGAAACTCTTTGTGTCAGCACATAATAACAATCCAAAGCAAATTTGAATCATAATCACAGGCAAATAAACCACTGTTTATTCTTTGCTAAACAGGTTCCTTGGGTGTACATAGTTATTTTGTATATAGTCTCATTCTGCCAAATGCCAGACCTAAACATTTCATACCCCATTTAAGGACTTGATAAATGAGTGGCCACCACTCTGCTTGTGACATGTAATTGTCACTGTTCCCTGTAATACTTCAGTGCCATTAATACGCACCTTGGGTGATTTGCATAAATCATTGCTTTAATGTGATAATAACCATGAAGATTCAATTTTTTAGACTGTATCAAAATATTTAAACTATCAAGATTTATGGAGACTTCAGCCGCCCTTTGGAAATCGAGGTGTCCTGTCTCAAGATAAAAGCTTCCAATGGCTGGAAAATCAAATGCTTAAGGCTCCGTGCACTTCTGAGGCTCTTACAAATAAACATTTCAGTAAGCTCACTTCCAGTGGATTAAAAGCACATGGTAAATTGTCCTTAAAACACAAAGGAGTTATTTTTAAAGGATAATATATTCAGTAGAATGCATTTTTAAATCTGACAGACCCTCCTTAGCACGGGAACATGCCTCAGATTTTTGAAGTATTGGAACCATAACTGGTTTTTCAGACTCAACATCCAAAGCTTCAGAAAACAAAGGGATGGATTGATGATCATGAGATAAAATCAGACTCCCTTCTGAAAGTCTGTGCTGCAAGGCCTTTCCTGCAGGCTCTCTGCATTGGGTGTTTACATGTAACCATTTTCTCACAGACTTGTAGAGAAGAAATATAGTGGCAATGATTCTCATCCCACATGTAATAATTTGAAGTAATTTGATAGATTACAGAATGTATTATCCTATGAGGTAAGATATTTTAGAAACATTAATCTGTCAGGGATTTTAAAAAAACAGGGATTGAATATTAACCAGCATGAAGTACAAAACATTATGAGATTAGAAATGAGACAAAAGAATTGTATTAAAAATGAGCGGCAGACAGGTCCAGTTTCAGGTGGAAGACCTAGACGGGTGCAATGAAATCCCTTTTGCTGAGTGCATTACATCTTTTCCTCACGCTGTCATTTGTCAACCCTGCTGTCAATGTGTAGGTCGCACAGAGGAAAAGACAAAGGCTGGACTTGTTATGAATTTTTAATGAAATTACTGCAAAGCAAATTTCAATTATCACACCCAGCTCTAATGATCACTTAGCATATCCAAGCTCATTGGCTCACCCTCCCTCCCAAGCCTCTTAATTCTAATAATTTGACAGAATATGGAGGGTTTCATATGTCTTTATTAACGATATATACTGAGAGATTTATTCTATTCACAGACAAGAATACATTAGTAGATTAGCTCTGTTAAGCAAACATTAAATTTATGTGCAATCCCTTCCCCACTCTGCCCCCTCCCCTGGAATCTAGAACCATCTCTTTGTTCTGTTCTATTCTACTAGAAGAAAGGGTGGGAGCTGGCGCTGTGATTTCCCCTCTGAGACATCAGTGACACAGCCATCCCAAGTTATGGAGAAGAAGAAGAGCAGGGAAGTTAAAAGTTTTCATGCTGATCAGGTCATGTTTTAGAAGCTATCTATCACTGCCTGACTCTTCACAGACAAGTGGGTGTGGGTGTAGGTGTGTTCATGATGGTGTGGGTTTGAGTAGGCAGGACACAGCTCAGCACAAACCGGTCCCATTGTGAGAAAAACTCTTTTCTATCGAAGTATTCTTACAAGTTCCCGCTTTGGCCTGTGGCTTGGCTGTGGTTCAGGAAAAGAGAGGAAATGCTTGGGACAAGGAAGGACTTTTGAAAGATGAGGTTTGTCTTAAGCTGTTACTTTTTTTCTTTTTCCCAAGACGGAATAAAGACAGGTCTCAGACTGTTCGAGAAACAGCAGAGGGTGTGGGTGTGTGCATTGTTAATCCTACTTCAAAATGACTTTATGTGAATACACTTTACCCTATTCAAACTAGCCAATCACGAGCGGAGTGTGAGCCTGAGCGCAGCCAATCACAAGCGGAGTGTGAGCCTGAACGCAGCCAATCACGAGCAGAGTGTGAACCTGACTGCAGCCAATCACGAGCAGAGTGTGAACCTGAGTGCAGCCAATCACGAGCAGAGTGTGAACCTGAGGCAGCCAACCCGAGCAGAGGGGCGGGGCCCATCGCGTTTTGGGGAGGGGGGACGTCTGCAGGGGTCCCTGTCGCCTTGCCAAGACAATTCCCTTTTTCTCGTCGTGTCACCAGGGTTCTGGAGCATCCTGTAACTCTGTGACTCCAGGGCGCGTGCGCAGGTTCTGGGAGGGGGGGGGCATCCTGTACCTCCGAGAGTCCAGGGCGCGTGCGCAGGTTCTGAGTCCAGGGCGCGTGCGCATCTCAGTGTCGCGGACACCCAGGTCCCTCCTGCAGAACAGGAGGATGAGGCGGGAAGAGTCGAGCGCGCAGCCGCGCACCGCCGCCGGTCAGACTAAGGGACGGGATGTTCACCGCTGCGCCCACCTCTCCTCGGTCCAGCGACTCATCCAGGATGTGTGAAAGTATTTTGAGCGCAATCCAAACTCTGCTCTTCTCCCACCTGGGCGTCAGGTTCTGCCGGCCGGCGTGGGGAGCGGCCCGCGGTGGCCTGGCCGGGCCACAGGGACACAGCGGGAGGGTGCCGTGTGCAAAGTGCATGGGCACAGAGGGAAGGCGCCGTGTGCAAAACGCACAGAGAGGGAGGGGGCCGTGTGCAAAGTGCATGGGCACAGCGGGAGGGCACCGTGTGCAAAACGCACAGAGAGGGAGGGGGCCGTGTGCAATGCGCATGGACACAGCGGGAGGGTGCCGTGTGCAAGGCGCATGGACATATTGGGAGGGGGCCGTGTGCAAGGCGCATGGACACAGCGGGAGGGGGCCGTGTGCAAGACACTTCCCATCCCAGTCAGGTTGAGAAGCCCAGGGCTCACCCGCCTCTTGCCCCAGGCCCTGAAGGTGTGTTGTTACACTTCTTGGTAAACAGAATTTCCGGGACTAGGACTGTTTTCTCCTTTAAAAATATTAATATCTTTGTGCAACTTAAACTGCTTCACTACCAGGTCAAAGTGATGAACTCAAAGCCAAGAAAGTGGTCAGTCCCCTCCGACTCTAGTCTATGCATTGGGGGCCTCTCCACCTTGACTTCATCACTGTAGATTATGGAGGTGGAGGAACAGACTTTGATTTGTGCTTTCCAACAGCAGAAGGGTCTTCTACTCAAAACGATGACCTCTCGATGCATGGAAGAATCATGAAAACATAAAAGTCTCATAGACTGGTCGGGCACTGTGGCTCATGCCTGTAATGCTAGCTACTTCATTGCAGCCCAGGTAGAAAACTGTGAGACTCTATCTTCAGTTCATCAGCAAGAAAGCTAAGCTGGAGATAGACTCAAGCCTAAAAAGTAGCGACTTTGAGTTCAGATCATAGTACCAAAAAATTAAAAAAAATGATAGCAGAGTGAAACTCATTAAAGTTTTTAAAGGGGAGGAGTAGAAAGCCGGACAAAGAGCACATGATATGGAGTGAGCTTGATTAAAATACATTGTCCTAATGTATGAAAATTAAACAATGAAACTCCTACGCATTGTTAATGTATACTAATAAAACAGTATAAATCATATTAAGTGAAGTAAGCCAGACCCAAAGAAATATACTCTATGGTTTCCTTCATTTGTAATAATTAGTATATGCCTTGCATAGTCCTGGCAGAGAACCATAACAGCTCAGTAGCTATGTACATATGACCATACAAAACAATGCTAATTGGAATGAATTCCAAGACATAAACAATAGGTCTTTATTTTGGTTGTTGACCTTGTTGTTGCTGATGCACTGTATCTAGTTCTTTCTTCGTATTTTATTTCATCCCCGGCAATCACTGATTTCGATTCTGGTACCCTGCATCTTGTATATACATTTATATGACTTGGGGAGGGGAAGGGGAATAACAAAATGCAATATGAAGGACACAGGATAACCCAGTGAACAACGATACTCACAAGACACTACGTTGGAAATGAACTTTACAACTTTGAAGAGGTGGAGGAGTTGGGGAGGGAAGGGATAGTAGGAGAAAAACAAAGGAGGGGCTAAGAATGCTTGACAAGAAATGCATTCATTACCTTACTCATGTAACGGTAACCCTTCTGTACAGCATCTTTACAGTAAAACAAATGATTCAAAAACAGTATAAAAAGGAAAAACAGGCCAATGGAAACAATGCAATCCACGGATCCAAGAATTAAATCCAAGAAGTGGAGCAGGAGGAGCAGCAAGCACCCAGTGACAGGCCCGGCAGTGAGCAAGCTCGTCACTCTGCGTGTGGACCGAATGAAAAGAAAAACGAGTAACATGTAGCCATCCCTTAAATACTTAGGGTTCTAACTTTGAAATCACCAAGGCCTCAAATGGCAAAGAAAATTGAGCTGAAGAAAAACGGTAAAAAGAACTCAAATGATCTTTTGCTGAAAATAAATATAAAAGTGAAGTTATATAACTTTATATGAAATATAAAATTATTACATTCACCTGACGTTGTTTATGAGACGTAAGTCGAAAACAAGAAAGCACAGAAATTGGCGCCAGCCATGGAGGCACGGTCCTGGAGTCCTGCTGCAGGAAGTAGAGGCGGCAGGACTGTGAGTTCAAGGCCAGCCTGGTGACATGGTGAGATCTTGACTTAAAAGAGTAGAAAAAGAATTGAGCATATACGCATATGAGCATATACTGTACAGTGATCGTTATTTGTATTGATAAATGGTACATGCGACATGATTACCAACTTGTCAGTAAATTTGTACATAAACACCATCAGGAAAGCACATACACTATTTGAAATAAAGAAAACTATGAGTTTACATACCATTTATTTCATTCTTCCATGAAATAGATAACCTAACAAAACATTTACAAAGCTGTAGATTAGAAAATGAGTAGGAGGAAATTCATCTATATAGCTGTGGTGAAACCTACACAGGGTGCAAAGTAGAAATTACAGGAGACCAGTCAATGGGCTTTCCAAATGCCAGTGCCTGCCCCCAGCCCTAACGAAGTGCCAGAAGACTGTGACAGCTCAGGTAGAGTCTCTCATGCTCTGCCAAGACATAGTCTCTACCAATTGTATTATTTATATCAACACAGATTTGCTTTGTGTGATCATTGCCTTTATATAGATGGAACAGTCCAGCATGCACTCTTCTGTGTAGACCGTTTTTTTTTTTTTTCCTTCAACATAAAATCTGTGAGGCACAGTTGGTGGAGGATGTTTGAGAGACTCGGGCAGGCTGAAGTTTCATGCTGGCTTGAATGCTGGATAACAGTCTGGTGCAGATGCATACCACAATGCCATCATCTTCCTCGTGATACCACTGAGATGTCTCCAGCACACGGCCTCTTTATAACAGAAAGCCAAAATAACGTCTTGGACAGAGTCTGCAGTGAGTATGTTTTCATCTTTCTCAGGTAAGTACACAGGAAGGTAATTGCTAGATGGGAGAAGACCTGTAAGCTCATCTTCATTAGCAGTTTCCAACACTGCAGCGTGACTGTGGCCAGAGCCCGACAGTGTCCCAGCAGTTTACAGTACCTCACTATGTCTTGTCTCCATCTTGCTCCATGATGGGAATTTTCACAATGCCTGCTTGCTGCATGTTGGTTTGAAGCTGGCTCTTATGCACCTTAGTGTCTGCTTATCTACAGTTTCATGAAGAACATGCACAGGAATGGTTTGGACACTCAGAGCTCAGGAATGTGCCCTGGATCTTCAATTCATCTTTCCCAAGACCCCACCCAACTTCCACTAGAGACATGTGACCTCCAAATGAATCTCAGACTTTTACTTTGTCCCTTCAATTAGGCACATTCACTTCTGCTGTGTTTGGGAGGCACCACTTATTTGAGGAGGGGCATTTTTACCAAGTTAAGGGAAGGGAAGCGCTCGGGAAGGCACAGCACTGAACGCGGTTGTTCATGACCAGCAGAGCATCTCCACATCAGATGAGCTGACAAATGCGTGTGAAGAAATCTAGATTTTAGAGCTTTGAAATCTTTTATTTTCTGTGATCAAAACCATCTGCAGTAAATCCATGAATAGGCTGTCTGTGTGTTGTAAACATTTTCTCCTGCTCTGAGCAGGCGGTGTCATTCTCTCAAAGATGACTTTGTGTGCACATATTAAGGATATATTTCACATACAGTAATATACATACATTTTTGAAAACGTATATACTTAAAGCAAGAATGTATATTTATTTAAAGCTTCCTGCCTTCAGCTCCTTTTCTAACCTGGTGAAATCCAATTTATCAATGTGCTTTTTAATGGCTAGTTCTTTTGCTCCCTAGTAAATATTTGCTGACCCCAAGGTCATGAGAATGTTTTTCTATTTGTTTTTCTAAAAGCTTTGTTACTTTCTTAGTTTGTGTTCAGGTGCATGACCCATGGGAAGTGACTTTTGTGTGCAGTTAGGTAATTGTCCTTTTAATTCCTATCACCCTTTCTTGCCTTTGTGCTCTACCAGAAACTTAGGTAATGAACTGGCTCTATCATGTTT
Organism: Dipodomys merriami; assembly: GCF_024711535.1. Taxonomy (NCBI): domain Eukaryota; kingdom Metazoa; phylum Chordata; class Mammalia; order Rodentia; family Heteromyidae; genus Dipodomys; species Dipodomys merriami. Next base: position 2,497,239 of record NW_027204715.1, on the reverse strand, counting down.
TTCTTTCTTTTTCTTTTTGTCAGTCATGGGGCTTGAACTCAGGGCCTGCGCACTCTCCCTTGGGCTTCTTTTGCTCAAAGCTAGTGCTCTAACACTTGAGTCACAGTGCCACTTCCAGCAAGCACTCTACCACTGAGCCACCATCCCAGCCCCTATGACATATTTCTTTAAATGTCTTATGGGTGTATTGCAAGAACTGATGTTACACACAGGAGTATGTGATACACAGCTTCTCCATCATTTGTTAGAAAGACTGCTTTTTCTCTTTAAATGTCTTATGGGTGTATTGCAAGAACTGATGTTACACACAGGAGTATGTGATACACAGCTTCTCCATCATTTGTTAGAAAGACTGCTTTTTCTTTGAAATTTAACAACACAGTTATCAAAGACCAGTTTCCCATTTGTGTTTATGTTGATTTTGGATTCTTGAATCTCATGGATGTAGGCTTTTATTCTTAGAACAGCAAGATTTGATTGTAAATGTTTTCTACTTAGTCACAAAATTAAATATCTTAATTCCTTTACATGTTGATGGTTGAGGTGAAATAGATAACCTGTGTTGTCATAATTTTTCACATCAGTTAATCAAATACCCACAAAAATCTGCTGAGATTTTTCTTGAGACTACTTTGAAAGTATCAGCAAATTTTGGGAGGAACTGAAAGCTCTAAAGGATATGGGTTTTGTCATCCACGAATATAGTATAACTATTTATTTAAATGAGAAATAATATTTAATTTTCAATGTATACAATTTGCACATGTATTGTTACTTTTTTCTTAAGATTTTCACATTTTGGTACTAGTCTAAACGTTATTGTTTTATTAGTTTCATTTTCTGATTGTTTACTGCTAGTAGTTAGGAAAAGAAATCCCTGTATATTGGCCTTACAATCTAGTATCCCACTAAAATTCACTCACTAGTTCAAGTAATAGTTCAAGTCCTGTGAATTCTTTGGTTTTGGTTAGTGTTTGCAACCTCTTTGTCCACAAATAAAGAATGTTATCTTTTCTCTTAAGTGTGTATGGCTTTCATTCCTTTCTTTTCCCTTCTTGGGCTGGAGCAAACATCCAACCAAAAATTGGATACCAAAGGTGGAAATGGGCTTTTCCCTAACTTAGGACAGGAGCCTCCAGTATTCACCAGAAAGGAGGCATTATTACATTTCATCTTGCACCTTCTTTTGATTAGTGTAAGGCAGCTATTTCTATTACAGTTTTACTTGGCACCTTTATCCCATGGGAAATTTATACTTTTAAAAGTCCTAGATTTACATTTGGTATATTTCCCCCACCTTTATTTTTGGTGCCTGTCCTGGAGCTAAACTCAGCCTGAATACTGACCCATAAATTTTGCTAAATCTGGTGCTCTACCACTTGAGCTACAGCTCTTTTTCTGGCTTTTGGGGTGAATAATTGGAGATAAGAGTCTCACAGTCTTTCCTACTTGGATTGGCTCTGAATTGTGGTCCTCAGAGCTCAGCTTCCGTAGTTGCTGGGATTGTAGGCATGAGCCACCAGTACCTGGCCTTTCTCATAATTGGGTTAGTAGAACAATGAGTTACAGTGTTTGGTGAAACATAGTAGGTCAGCGATAGAGTGCTGATCTGCCATTATGCAACACCTAAAACAGACAGCCTTTGACGATCACCATACCTCACCTCTTACCAAGCGCTTTCCTGCTCAGGAAGTCCCGTGTCATCCGTTTCAGATCTCTGGCCTGAAGAGCTTCCTAAGCCAGCGCTGTAATAGAGATCTGCTAGGACATAAGCTCCAGCTATTATACACCGAAAAATCTGTAGTCTTCCAGCCATCTTTGATGAATACTCTGGGTATAGAATTTTGAGTTTATAGTGATGTAGTTCCTTTTCCTTTCCACACTTTAAAGAACCTGAAGGGAGTCCAAAAGCCGATTCATTTACCATATAATTCCACTAACGTGGCACCCAGAAGATTGGAAGTTACAGAAATGGCAAAAGATATTTACAATAGTAGCTAACACTAGGTTAGAGTACAAGATAGAAATTTGCTTACATATTGTGGTAAAACTTACTAAGTATATGAAATATATGTTCCTCCATGATTTTACTGAAGTTGCCTTAGAAAGTCATTGCATACTTAATATGTAAAATAATAACTGCATCAAACTCATCCATCACTCCTCAAATGTCAGATCATTTTATGATCGAACACATACTGAAAAGAAATGCCTTAAGATAGCAAAAACAACGTTCAAATTTAACTCTCCAGAAATCGAGAACAAACATAGTGCTAGCACGTTGGTAAAGGAAAAGGGAGGCAGAAAGTCTGTCATCTGTTCTTCTTGTGAGGTGGGAGGCTGGGCTCTGGGCTCACCCCCATCCGATTCCTGTCATTAGGAGTCAGTGCAGCTGTGCTCATCCCTCTGAAATGCTTGCCACCACACCGGGGCTAAGCACAAGTCCCGCAGGGCCATTGGGCAAATTTGTGTCCCATAAATAAACAAGATAAATGCTGTGCTCAACAGCAAACAGACGGGCAGTCCATGCTGACCACGGCACTGGACTGGCCTCTCAGGCTCCCCACTCCCCTGCCCTCCCCCCGTGATGGTTCAGGCTGTGGGGAGCAGAGGGGTGCCGTGTGACGAGAGCTCTCTGCAGGAACAGCTGTGAGACACTCATCTGTCTTCAAGAGCGGATATTCTGGAAGGGCTTTCCGGCTTGAAATCCCTCCGTTGATCTGAAGTAGTTCTCCCACCAGAAGATCTATTTGCCGATAAGAAAAATAAGGAGGAACAGAAAGACATGCATGACACGAACACCAGCGTGTTTGGAGAGAGGTTGGGGGTTCTTTCAAAGTGGAGGTGTGTGGGATGAAGGGCGAGGGGAGCCGGCGTCTGCAGGCCTGCGACCCAGCCTCCTCCCGGCTCCTCGAGACCGTTGGCAAATCCAGGGCCGGTAATCTGATCATCGTCTTTCTTGTTTTCATGCTGGGCTTTCCTCAGAGACCCTTCTCCTGGCTCCAGCCTGTGACAGTGTGATAAGACACAAGAAATTTAGTCATCAGGGCTGAAGCAGAGGCGCTCAGTGAGGGATTATGATATTCTATAACCCTCACATCCACCCAGGCCCTGGCGATTACAGAAGCGAGGGCTGCTGGGTGCGGGCCCCCTTTTCCTGTGCCCTGATATTTCCTGTCTGTTTTATTTTTTTATACTTGCTCCATGCAAAGAGCGCTTTGCAAGATTAACCCAGCAATAGGCACTGTCACAATCGTCCTCCTGAATCTCGGCGTGTGCCTCTCGTGAGCTGTGTCGGAGGAAGGGTCCACGTCGCTCCCGTGCGGGAGCCTGCCGGGCTTATCAGAGTGCTCATCCACCTCGTCTTCATTCGGAGACGGACGGCAGTGCCAGATGAAGCTGGTCAATGCTGCATGCGGGGTGCAGCCACGGGGAGCTGAGGTTCAGGAGAATGGGAAGAACTGTAGGTGCCACGCAGCCCCGGTTGCTGCCTTCCATTCAGGATGTGCCCCTCACGTGCCAGGGGCCTTCATGGGCAACCCGAGGGGGAGATTTCTTTGGGACAATTAAAAATAGGTGGGAAAGATGGCATTTTGTCAACGGAGAGGTCCGTGTTGATGGAGACCCCGCACACGGCAGGAACATGCCTCTGAGAACCCACAGTAGTTACACGCAGAGCCACACATCTACAGGACAAGAGCAAAAAGAAAATAGCCTGAAGAAAAATAACTAAGAGAAAGAAGTGTGGTCTGATCAGGTCAGGTATAAGAGGAGCCGAGAGACCAGGCTGACATTTATTGGTGGCCACACTGACAGAGTGGACGGTCACAGTACTGTGTCCTCCTGGAGGTTTTGGTGAGGGTTTTATTAAGTAAGATACTATGGAAAGCACTGGTCAGGTAGGTGCTCACTGAGGCCAACGCCACCACAGTGCTATAGCTGCAGATGAGAGGGAGTGACTGCAAGCCAGAACGAAGAAGCTGTCTCAGGTCCACTGGGAGCCAGGGCAACAAGATGGAGTGGAAATGCGGTAGGTTTTGATGAAAGGCTTGCCTTCTCCTCCTCCTCCCCCTCCTCCTCTTCCTCCTCCTCCTTCTCCTCTTCCTCCTCCTTCTCCTCTTCCTCCTCCTCCTCCTCTTCCTCCTCCTCCTTTTCTTCTTCTTCTTCTTCTTCTTCTTCTTCTTCTTCTTCTTCTTCTTCTTCTTCTTCTTCTTCTTCTTCTTCTTCTTCTTCTTCTTCTTCTTCTTCTTCCTCCTCCTCCTCCTCCTCCTCCTCCTCCTCCTCCTCCTCCTCCTCCTCCTCCTCCTCCTCCTCTTTTTCTTCTTCCTCCTCCCCCTCCCCTCCTCCCCCTCTCCCTCCCCTTCCTCTTCCTCCTCCTCCCCCTCCCCTCCCCCTCTTCTTCTTCTTCCTCCTCCTCCCCCTCCCCTTCCTCCCCCTCCTCCCCCTCCTCTTCTTCTTCTTTCTCCTCCTTCTCTCTCTATTTCTCTCTCTCATCTTCCTCTCTCCTTCTCTCCTACGATATAAATCAGTTAGGCCTAGATGTCTGTCAGTATCCTACCCCTACCCCTGGGAACACCCTGGGAACCAATCCCGACACTGGGAGAAGCCATGGGTCTTTTCACAGATGGGGACCAGGTGGCCTGAGACTGGTCTCGTGCTATGAGCCCTCATCCCTCCCCCCTGCCTGACCGTCTTTTTCTTCCCTTGGTATTCACACTGAGCACACTCACTGCCCAGCTTCACTTACTCCTGCCCATCTTTACATTTGGGCTTCAAGGAGCAAGACAGAGCATGCATCACGGTGCACCTGCGTCCCTGTCGGTGCTGCCTGTGCTCCTGTAGAAGGGCACAGCTCCGCGTCCACATACTCTCCTGACAAATTCACACTCACACCTCCCTTCCTGGCCTGGGTGGATACTCATTTCCCACACGTTAGAAGAAACATGCACTCTTGTGATCAGTGGACTGTGTCCTTCAAGGCAGGAGAGACTACCCTCTCCCCAGCTTGCCAAGACAGGAATCGTTACTGGTCTGGAGGAATAAGGGCAGGAGTCAAAGGTCAGCCTTCTGGAGAAACAGCATCTGAGGCTGAGCTGAGCCCCTGCAGCTTCTTTGGATGCTCCTGGGAGCTGCACTGCATGGGATGGGAGGAGGGTGGTAGGGATGGGCAGAGGGAAGCCAACTGTGAAGCCAATGCCCGGAGGCTTGGTTTACAACCAGAGGAGGGCAGACCCAGCTCAACTGAGGCCAGAAGCCCAGGCTTTTGGACGTCCACACAGATCCATCCCTGTGTGTAGCTGCCCGTGGTAAAGGGAGAATGTCCAGGGAGGCGGGTGCCGTGCCTGGAGACCGACCGTGTCTCACACCGGGTTCTCAGTACACCCGCCCTGGGGGACAGGCTGCCCCTTCCCAGCTGCTTCCCCCATCCACGGGCTCCGTCCTGGCCTCCACCGTTCCTTCTGGCCGAGCCATGCTGTCTGTGGAGTTCAGCCCATCTGTTGCCCGCCGTACTCCCTATTTATTCATGGTGTTCTGAGCTCTTCCTTGCTGCTCTGTAACAAGGGTCATTAGACGATTTATTTCCAAAGAGGCGAGCTTGTAATAAACTTATCTGACCTGGTGCTCAATGAAGACATACTGGCATGTGTCCTCTGGGTCCTACAATGCTTTTGCTGGCCAGGCCGCTGCTGAGCCTGCTGACTTCACTGTAGTTGGTGTCAGTGAAGAGGAGATAAAGGGGAGGAATCCCATGTTGAATGTGGTCACATTAGGCTCAAGGACAGGGTAGGTTTGAGCACGAGCGAGACTTCACTCACAGAGCAGCTACTCTTCCAGCCCTGTGCACCCTGGTCAGAGGCCTAGCTGGTGTGGAAGTGAGGAACTGTGTGTGATCTGTGAGGCACCACCAGGCCTCGAGCTGGCATCTGCTCTGCTATCGGTATCTTGATATTCTTAGAACATTTTATCAAGGACTTGGTGTTTTCCTTTTGGACTCAGCAAGTTCTCCCTGGTCCCAGGAACCAAGAGATGTACAGGACCCTATTAATCTTTGCCTATCTAAATCAATGTCTACCGTTTCTACTGTCAGACATCTACCTAGGCCTCTGAAGCTGCAGAATGCAAGCAGGGCGGAAGATGAGACATGCTTCTCTGTGGCTGATGGAAGGAGCCAGGGACACACTTCATGCTCCTCATGAAGAATGCATAAAGAGAGAGAGAGCAGATGACAAGGGTAGAAACATGAAATGTAGATGGTGGGAGGAAAGGGTACGCTCACACCAGCCCACAGGCCCCTGAGAAGCAGGGTGGAGAACTGTGAGTGTGGAGAGGCTGGTGGGCACACAGGGGGCTGAACCTTTCATAAAGCCAAGAATAGAAAGACATGGGCCACGGTGCCGTGGGAAGGAGGGACAGTGCCCTCAGCCGGAGCCACACACACATGCACACACATGTGAGAGACAGACAGACAGACAGACAAAGACAGAGAGACAGAGAGATCCAATCTCATAATTACAATCTTTACAACTGTAAGTTCTCCAAATTGACTACCTTATTGTGCCCTGATTAACTCATCCTTACCAAAACTAGTAACAAGTCTAAGATATTATTTCTATAGAGGAAAGTTTCCTATTTCTATAAACATTGACAGTATTTTTTTCTTCCTCAAGGCAAGAACTCCAAGGACAAAGCCAGACATCAGATTGCCAAACCCAGTGAGTGGTGGCTGAATTCCACAGAGTTCTCTCAGTCGATGGGTAGTATTAAGCTGAACTTTAACTGGTGTGTCATGTTTATTTTTCTTGGTTTGTTTGTCTCTCTCCAAGGAAAATTTATCACAGGAAAAACAAGTATGTCTCAAAATTTTTATGCGGTTGAGTGTATTTCTTAGCAAAACACAACAGCTGATAAAGCAGAGAAGCTGCCCTGTTGAGGGTGTAGGTTGGAGATCACTGCTGTGTGTTTTGTTCGAATTGTTTTTATGCAAGTAAGAAAAAATTGGCACAGTGGTAGAGTGCTTGTCTTGCATGCATGAGGCGCTGAGTTTGATTCCTCAGCACCACATAAGCAGAAAAAAGCTGGAAGTGGCGCTGTGGCTCAAATGGTAGAGTGCTAGCCTTGAGCTGAAGAGCTGAGGGACAGCGCCCAGACCCAGAGTTCAGGCCCCATTACCAACTACCCCCCCAAAAAACAAAATTGCATCTCCAAAATTGTAAGCCACCACGTGGAGGGCTCAAGGTCAAAGTCAGGGTGGCCAAAACACCTCCAAATGGCTTCCCAGGTAACGCCTCAGTATGAGGTAGGCAAGCGGCTACATAGGCGAAATGCTTAGTAAGTATCATAAACCACAAACATATTCTGTCATCCCAAGACACTCAATTTCAACAAGTAAGCTTTGATTTCATGTAATGTAGATATAAAAACAACAGGTTCTAAGGTCAAATTTGAATTCTTAGCATCTGACTGCAGAGATAAACATTTTTATCCCTGTGTTGTGGTTTCAGGAAAACATCTTCCCACTTCTGGAGGAGTGAAATGTTTCGTCTCAGCTGAGTGAAATTTGATAAGCTTCTGATTTGCAGTGATTTTCTGTCTTCGCTGGTTTCCGTGGCCGGCAGTCAGTCCAAACTTCCCTGTGATTTGCACTCCTCCTAAGTCAGATGAAATTAGGCCAGAGCAACTTCTCTGGTGCCCACAGTGACAGACATATCCCCTGACGGAGGAGCTCGCTGTGGCATCTCTTCTTTATTTGACCCACCATAAATATTTCATTCCCTCCCTAAACAAGGCAACCACTCAATTCAGAATGATTAGGTGTATCTATGGGTGGATGCTGAAATTGTTTGCAGCTCACATAGAACATTCTTATACTCAGACAGTCTGTAAAATTTACAATGCAAGCATTTAGAGGATCAAATTTAAAAAGATGTATCTGCTCTTTCACAAAATAAATATTAAACTATAAAATTACCAGTATTCAACCATTTTGAAATTCAACAAGGCAATTTCTCATGCTTCAACACACATAATATTTATTGTGATGAGTCTGAGTATGCTTTTAAATGACTAGAATTTGTGACACAGCTTATACATTTAAGGAGACAAATAACAATACATTGCTTGTGTCTGGGACTGTAATCGATACTTTTGTTTCATAAAAGGAATCACTAGGGAAGGGCAACCTAAAAAAAAAAAATTATGTCCAGAAACAGAGGCTGTGATACAGAGATAATATGCAATTCCCAACTTCAAACTAGGTTAGAAGTCTGACTGGAATAAATTGATTGCACTAATATAGAGTATTAATTTGTATGAACTTTTGGGTCTGTCAGTTACTTCTTTTGGAAACTTCAGTAAATGGTCACGCCGGTATATTATTTACAATGGTTACTGCAGATAGGTTCTAAGGATACACATGTGACAAACAATATTAAGGCTCGTTTATTATGCAGCATAACGATCGATCTTATCACCACTCTTGAGCAGAAAAGACCATGACATATTTGGATTGCAATGTACAAATACATATATAGTAAATATAAAGCATTTCTATCATTATATAAATTATAAGTAGGCTTGTAATTTCATAAAATACACACTTATTTCTAAGTATTTCAACCTTGATTATTTTCACATAATGTATAGGCTTTTCACTTGCTTTGTAAATCCCAGAGGGATTTTAAATAGCCTAAAGAAGCTGTTGTAAGAATAGAGAGAGATAGGGCTTGGGGATATTGTTGGCTACAGTCCTATTTTGCCTACTAAGGTGCCATAAAACGATGTCATAGTTTTGAAAACTTATAAAACACAGAGGCACATTTTTTCACAGTTCTACAGACTGGGAAGCCGTGTCTGGTGGAGCAGGGCTGAGTGGGCTCTGGGATGACCTGTGCTGGGGTCATCCTTTCCCAGCGTCTTCCCTCCATGGGCATGGAATGGATGAGACTGGGTCTGTTTTAGAAAGACGCTGATGTCATTCAAGACAGCCCCACCCCTGCAACCAGATCACCTCCCAGGACTAACATTAACATGAATTTTGGGGTAGCACTGTACTCAGTTTCCAGCAAACCCTAAGCAGGAGTAGAGATGGATCAACCAAGACACGGGTGTGTATGTGAGTCTTCCCATGAGGAAGCTGGGTGAAGTCTGGGCGAGGATGGGCCTCCAGGAGTCACTCCTGACCTTCAGGCTTTGCCTTCAGTATCACACCCCAGCTGTGGCTTGCACTGGTCAGGAGACGTGTAGGCGTGCCCGATCTCAGAGTCCCTCACCCAGTGCTACTGTGGTGGCCCAGCTACAGCGCCTTGCCTGACATTGGGACATGGTTCAGCAGGAAAAGGCAAAGATCCTGAACTGACGCGAGAGGAGAGACCCCCAGGCAGCAAGGGGCTGGCCTGGGGAGCCAGCCCGCACGGAAGGACAGCTGAAAGGCGTCTCCCCCAGCTGGCATGGCAGCAGTCTCCATGCTTGGTTCAGGAGAGAGCAGCGTCTGAACTCTACAGTGCAGCCTGTGTGGGCTGCCATTGGTCTCCTGCATAGCCTGCCACCAGGCTTAAGCCAACGTCACTCACTGCTGCGCTTGAAGCGCTCCTGCGTGGTCTCCTCGGGCTGTCCCAATCGCCTGCTCTCCCTTGGTTTTGCATCTTCCTGACAGGAATCCTAAGAGGTCAGTCCCTCTGGAGGGATTCAGGAAGCTGCCCCAGAGCTAGTCCGGGGACATGGAGTCCATCTACACCAGCAATGGAGAGGCCTTGAAGCTGACGGCCGAAACTCCAGAGTCCATTCTTTTCTGCACAACCCAGCTGGGCTTGGATTTGCCTCATCCTAACCAGTTCAGCCATGCTTCCTTGTCACTTTGGGTGTTCCCTGAGTGTGGCACTTGACAGGGGGACCTACTGCCCATCGCCACATCCACAGCTGCTATGGCATCCTTCCTACCCTCTTCCCTCCCTCCCTTCCTTCCTGCCTGCCTCCTTTCTTTCCTTCCTTCCTTCCTCCTCTTTTCCTTCCCTTCCTCCTTTCCTTCCTTCCTCTTCCTTTCCTTCCCTTTCCTTCCTTCCTTCCCTCCCTCTTCCTCTTCCTTCCCTCCCTCTTCCTCTTCCCTCCTCCCTCCCTCTTCCTCTTCCCCCTCCTTCTTCCTCTTCCCTCCTCCCTTCCTCTTCCTCTTCCCTCTTCCCTTCCTCTTCCTCTTTCCTCCCTCCTTTTTCCTCTTCCCTCCTCCCTCCCTCTTCTTCTTCCTTCCTCCCTCCCTCTTCCCCTTCCCTCCTCCCTCCCTCTTCTTCTTCCCTCCTCCCTCCCTCTTCCTCTTCCCTCCTCCCTCCCTCTTCCTCTTCCCTCCTCCCTCCCTCTTCCTCTTCCCTCCTCCCTCCCTCTTCCTCTTCCCTCCTCCCTCCCTCTTCCCCTTCCCTCCTCCCTCCCTCTTCCTCTTCCCTTCCTCCCTCTTCCTCTTCCCTCCTTCCTTCCTCTTCCTCTTCCCTCCCCCCTCCCTCTTCCCCTTCCCTCCTCCCTCCCTCTTCCTCTTCCCTCCTCCCTCCCTCTTCCCCTTCCCTCCTCCCTCCCTCTTCCTCTTCCCTTCCTCCCTCTTCCTCTTCCCTCCTTCCTTCCTCTTCCTCTTCCCTCCTCCCTCCCTCTTCTTCTTCCTTCCTCCCTCCCTCTTCCTCTTCCCTCCTCCCTCCCTCTTCCCCTTCCCTCCTCCCTCCCTCTTCCCCTTCCCTCCTCCCTCCCTCTTCTTCTTCCCTCCTCCCTCCCTCTTCCTCTTCCCTTCCTCCCTCTTCCTCTTCCCTCCTTCCTTCCTCTTCCTCTTCCCTCCCTCTTCCTCTTTCCTCCCTCCCTTTTCCTCTTCCCTCCTCCCTCCCTCTTCTTCTTCCTTCCTCCCTCCCTCTTCCTCTTCCCTCCTCCCTCCCTCTTCCTCTTCCCTCCTCCCTCCCTCTTCCCCTTCCCTCCTCCCTCCCTCTTCCCCTTCCCTCCTCCCTCCCTCTTCCTCTTCCCTCCTCCCTCCCTCTTCCTCTTCCCTTCCTCCCTCTTCCTCTTCCCTCCTCCCTCCCTTTTCCTCTTCCCTCCTCCCTCCCTCTTCCTCTTCCCTCCTCCCTCCCTCTTCCTCTTCCCTTCCTCCCTCTTCCTCTTCCCTCCTCCCTCCCTCTTCCTCTTCCCTCCTCCCTCCCTTTTCCTCTTCCCTCCTCCCTCCCTCTTCCTCTTCCCTCCTCCCTCCCTCTTCCTCTTCCCTTCCTCCCTCTTCCTCTTCCCTCCTTCCTTCCTCTTCCTCTTCCCTCCTTCCTTCCTCTTCCTCTTCCCTCCTTCCTCCCTCTTCCTCTTCCCTTCCTCCCTCTTCCTCTTCCCTTCCTCCCTCTTCCTCTTCCCTCCTCCCTCCCTCTTCCCCTTCCCCTCCTCCCTCCCTCTTCCTCTTCCCTCCTCCCTCCCTCTTCCCCTTCCCTCCTCCCTCCCTCTTCCTCTTCCCTCCTCCCTCCCTCTTCCTCTTCCCTTCCTCCCTCTTCCTCTTCCCTCCTCCCTCCCTCTTCCTCTTCCCTCCTTCCTTCCTCTTCCTCTTCCCTCCTCCCTTCCTCTTCCTCTTCCCTTCCTCCCTCTTCCTCTTCCCTCCTCCCTCCCTCTTCCTCTTCCCTCCTCCCTCCCTCTTCCCCTTCCCTCCTCCCTCCCTCTTCCTCTTCCCTTCCTTCCTCTTCCTCTTCCCTCCTCCCTCCCTCTTCCTCTTCCCTCCTTCCTTCCTCTTCCTCTTCCCTCCCCCCTCCCTCTTCCCCTTCCCTCCTCCCTCCCTCTTCCCCTTCCCTCCTCCCTCCCTCTTCCCCTTCCCTCCCCCCTCCCTCTTCCCCTTCCCTCCTCCCTCCCTCTTCCCCTTCCCTCCTTCCTCCCTCTTCCTCTTCCCTCCTTCCTCCCTCTTCCTCTTCCCTCCTCCCTCCCTCTTCCTCTTCCCTCCTCCCTCCCTCTTCCCCTTCCCTCCTCCCTCCCTCTTCCCCTTCCCTCCTCCCTCCCTCTTCCTCTTCCCTTCCTCCCTCTTCCTCTTCCCTCCTCCCTCCCTCTTCCCCTTCCCTCCTCCCTCCCTCTTCCTCTTCCCTCCTCCCTCCCTCTTCCTCTTCCCTCCTCCCTCCCTCTTCCTCTTCCCTTCCTCCCTCTTCCCCTTCCCTCCTTCCTCCCTCTTCCTCTTCCCTCCTCCCTCCCTCTTCCTCTTCCCTCCTCCCTCCCTCTTCCCCTTCCCTCCTCCCTCCCTCTTCCTCTTCCCTCCTCCCTCCCTCTTCCTCTTCCCTCCTCCCTCCCTCTTCCTCTTCCCTTCCTCCCTCTTCCCCTTCCCTCCTCCCTCCCTCTTCCTCTTCCCTCCTCCCTCCCTCTTCCTCTTCCCTCCTCCCTCCCTCTTCCCCTTCCCTCCTTCCTCCCTCTTCCTCTTCCCTCCTCCCTCCCTCTTCCTCTTCCCTCCTCCCTCCCTCTTCCTCTTCCCTTCCTCCCTCTTCCTCTTCCCTCCTTCCTTCCTCTTCCTCTTCCCTCCTTCCTCCCTCTTCCTCTTCCCTTCCTCCCTCTTCCTCTTCCCTTCCTCCCTCTTCCTCTTCCCTCCTCCCTCCCTCTTCCTCTTCCCTCCTTCCTTCCTCTTCCTCTTCCCTCCCCCCTCCCTCTTCCCCTTCCCTCCTCCCTCCCTCTTCCCCTTCCCTCCTCCCTCCCTCTTCCTCTTCCCTCCTCCCTCCCTCTTCCCCTTCCCTCCTTCCTCCCTCTTCCTCTTCCCTCCTCCCTCCCTCTTCCTCTTCCCTCCTCCCTCCCTCTTCCTCTTCCCTTCCTCCCTCTTCCTCTTCCCTCCTTCCTCCCTCTTCCTCTTCCCTCCTTCCTTCCTCTTCCTCTTCCCTCCTTCCTCCCTCTTCCTCTTCCCTTCCTCCCTCTTCCTCTTCCCTTCCTCCCTCTTCCTCTTCCCTCCTCCCTCCCTCTTCCTCTTCCCTCCTTCCTTCCTCTTCCTCTTCCCTCCCCCCTCCCTCTTCCCCTTCCCTCCTCCCTCCCTCTTCCCCTTCCCTCCTCCCTCCCTCTTCTTCTTCCCTCCTCCCTCCCTCTTCCCCTTCCCTCCTCCCTCCCTCTTCCTCTTCCCTCCTCCCTCCCTCTTCCTCTTCCCTTCCTCCCTCTTCCTCTTCCCTCCTTCCTTCCTCTTCCTCTTCCCTCCTCCCTCCCTCTTCCCCTTCCCTCCTCCCTCCCTTTTCCTCTTCCCTCCTCCCTCCCTCTTCCTCTTCCCTCCTTCCTTCCTCTTCCTCTTCCCTCCCCCCCTCCTCCCTCCTTGCCTTTCCTCTGCAGCAGGCTTCCCCTATGGAGTGTACTGCATATCCCCCCCCCTCTCTCTCCCCATGGCATGCTGCAGAATCTTTCCTCATGGAAGAGGAAAGGCTTCTGGTCCCCAGTAGGCAAAGCCACTGCCATGTTCTACCGTGGTCCGGGATGCTTCCTTTCTGAGATCCAGGACCTGTGAGCAGCTTCTCTATAAGCACTGGTCAGTCCAGCCATTAAAAGGACACGCGTGGAGCTCTTCTGAGGAGGAGGTGGACCAGTGCCTGCTGTGGCCCCTGGCCCAGTCTCTCTCAGAAGCAGACCGGCCAGGCATGGCATCTCAGGCAAGCAGTGGTGGTGTGAACGTTGCTCACAACCAGTCTTCTCCACACATTAGGAGTTAGGACTTGTAAAACGCTCAGGAGTTCCCTAATTACCCTTCTACCAGATTGGGCCAGCCATCTTTTTAATTGTTCTTGTGTTTTAGATTGAAATTGTAATGACATTTTATCTTGTCTTAGTTTATTATTTTTTATATTTTACTTGCTGTGTAAAATAATCCTTGCTTACTGCTTCATTAATATTATTTTATTTTCAAAGCCTTCAGCTGAGCTCCACGGTGGCATGCTAGAGGACACTCCAAGCCCAGGCCTTTCGGAGTGGAGGGCCTGTGTGCTTGACTAGAACCCCTGGCCCGTTAGCAGAGCTGACCTGTACTGTTTATTGAAACTGGCTTGGATTTCAACTGCAGTAAAATGGAACACCATAGCCCTTTTGCCAAGGTGCCAAACAAAGCTATCACTTTGATCTCTCAGAGAGAGATTTCCCGGAGTGCTGATCTCATAGAAGAGTGATGAAATTTCAAAGATCACTCTTCAAGATGTGAAGAATAGTGGCCAGTGATTTCATTTCTTCTCTTTTTCCATTCTTTCCTTTCTATCTCTTTCCTTTCTGTCCTTTGAATTAGACGCACGTGGTACAAATGCAAATAAAATACTAACAACTCCAAAGCTGCCAGCCACCAGCTCAAAAGCAGCCCCAAGCATGTAGCGGTCCGCACAGGTACTGGGATCCAATTGTTTGCACAGGTCCCTGCATTTCCATAATTGTTCCTCTGTGCCTGGCCTCCCGCTTTGTTTTCCATCGCTGGTTTATAACCGTGCTCCTAAGCCCCATCAATATTCAAGTTAGCACTCTAAAACGAAACTATAAATTTCAATTTGGAGAAAATAAGCCCTCATTTAGGTTCATAAGTTTTAAATAACACATTACCATCGGCTACACCAAGTTTGCATTTCTAATGTTATTTTATGCATTTGACAATGATGTTCCACTCCATGCAGGAGAGGAGAGCGAGTGCATGTGAAATGTAAGACTGCTTAAAATGTAGGCATTTATTAGAGCTGTCAGTCAGTGCTGAAGAGAGGCTGGAATGATTTCTGAAGAAATCTGAGACATTTGTCTACGCTCCATTGTCTGCAGGTTCTGAAGTTTTAGGATCCTGTTCCTAAAACCTCCTCAAAATTATGTCTCCATATTTTAAGGACCTGAGAAACAAAAGAAGAGCCTCATCGGAGCATGTACCAAGAAAATGGATCTACGCCGTGACCAAAGCTGAGGGAGAGGTGTGGACCCAGGCAGAAGGCCTGGCAACACGCCCGGGGGAGCCACACCCTGTGAGAAGTCGCGGGCTCCACTGGCCTCCACCCTTTCCACTCCTCTCCACCTCCCCCGTGGGGCTGAGTCCTCAGCGTCCAGGTGGAGGAACACATGGACGGTGAACACGCCCCTCCATCGTCATATCAGGATTGAAGATGGGGTTGTCTCCAGCCATTATTCGATTCTCTAGTAAACTGTGAAGTTCAGAAAACTAAGTTAAAGAGGCACCATAGAGGGGATCAAGGAAGCAAAAATCAAAACCAAATCACAGCAAATATTGTAGTATAATTTTTCTCTTTCCTAAGCGTCACCCTGAATAGTTCAAAAGTAGCTGCGTCTTCAGCAGTAACGGGGCTGCTGGTCTCTGTATCTGTAGTTCATGGTCCAGTGAGTTTTATGGAAGATGACTGTTTGGTATGACATGTTTTTCAATGGCCCGGACCTCTGCAGCGAAGTTATTATTAGTTGACATCAGTTGAGAGGTTAAAATCCTATTACAGTACAAATACATCAAGTCCTGTTTGAAGGTAGACACAGTTCTGAGGCGGAAAACCAGCTGTGCATCCAGGACCTCGGGGTTGCACAAGAGGCATTGCTGTCACGCAGCCTTCTGGCCGGTTAGAAAGGCTGAGCCTTCCCGACGGAGGTACACAGACTCCAAAATGATGTCCCTGTCACCCCTCTTTGTCATCAGACCTAGCTTTCCTCGCTTCAGAAGGCAGCGTCTACCTCTCTCCATGAGGGGCAGCCCAGCTCATGACCTGGCTTCACCAACCACACAGAGGAGACTGTGGAGTAAACGCTCACTGTGGACTTCCCACCTCATTGAGGGGGACAGAGGCCCACTTCAGTCCCAACCAAACAATGATCTCTAGGGAAAACACCTCCTGACGCTCCCAGAGATAAGGTTGTCAGACATCCGAGTGCCTGAGGTCTGGGCAAGTTGACACATAACCTACCCATCTCCTGCAGAAAGAAGCTATGGCCCAGGGCAGATACCGGGAGAGGCAGAGTATAGCAGCACCACAGCCTCAGCCTGACTTCTGCTGTTCCATGAGGCTACTTGTAGACCCAGGTAGGTGTGCAAGCATCCACGTGTCATACAATGGTGAGGATGAGAATGTTCTTATGATGTCCTTCAAGATGTAAAGACAACAGAGAAGGACAAGAAACCAGATCTTTAAAATATTGCCAATGAAGCCAGGTGCCAGTGGCTCATTCCTGTCATCCTAGCTACTCAGGAGGCTGAGATCTGAGGATCACGGTTCAAAGCCAGCCCAGACAGGAAAGACTGTGAGACTCTTATCTCCAATAAACCACTAGAAAACCGGAAATGGTGTTGTGGCTCAAGTGGTAGAGCGCTAGCCTTGAGCTGAAGAACTGAAGGACAACGTCTAGAATCTGAATTCAAGCACCATGACCGACAAAAAAAAAGAAAAATATTGCCAATGATTTCAAAGACCAGAAAGAAATAAAAACTCACAACAAAATAGCTAAAGACGTCTACAGCAAAGAGAGACAGGTATTTATATCTCGCCTAGTAGTTTCTTTCCCTCCAGAGCCCTACCTGCCGCCACTACCCACCTACGCCCCCCAGAGCTGCGGTCAGGAGCAGCTTCTCTCGTTTCCTGCACAGATGGGGAAAGATGGGAACACATGAGAGGGAAGGGTGGCGAAGTCGACCTAGGGCCTCTGCCATGGACCCGCCTCTGTCTCCCTGACCTGTCATCGTTCCTCTGCTTCTGGGTACTTCTCTCTAACTTTTTCATGAGGTGTATTTGGGCCTTTGTGGACATCTCTGGGTCTGTCTCAGCTCTCCTTGGTATCTCTGGGTGTGGCGGTCCCATGAGGCATAACGTGAGCTTCCTATCCCAGCCCTTCAGGCCATATTTTTGTAAAATAACACTTCTTCTCTATTGCCCTTCCTCGGATCACCGTGGGCAGTGCCTGGAGGGAGGTCTGCTCTTCCAGGAATTGCTGGGCTGTAAGGTCGGTGGCTGCCTCCCAAGCCGAGCACAAAGCAAATGGGAACCACGAAAAATAGGTCAGTAGGCTTGTGCCTGCAGCAATGGAAACTTTGTTCTCTGGCTCTGGATGTGGGGCTCAGTGTGTCTGAATTGGACCCGACACAGCTTTGCAACTCATTCTGACTCACAGAGAGGGAGATGCGCTGTTTGGAATTTCTAAGAGCTGCGTCGAGCCGGGTCTCTATCCCAAGTAAGCGACGACGGACAAAAGGCCGTGGTTGTCAGGTTGCTGCTGCGCTTGTTCAGCATGGTGTGGTTGTCACCCTGTTCTTTTCAACTCTCCCCAGCTTGGCATTTTGTCTCCGCTTCAAGCAGGTGTTTTGTTGCGTCTGGGAACACAGTGCTGCGCTGGAGGCTTTCAAGTGTGCTGGTTGTGCAAATGAATGTTCCTACAAACTTTCCTCAGGCTATGTGCTGACTACCCAACATGCCCCCAGCTACTGTAATCTAGCTCAGGGACATGTGGGCACATGAAAGCCTTCTTCTCCCCTCACTCACACTTTCTAATTGATATATTCTGCCCAGCATAGACTTCCTCTGTGTTTGATTATGCAGAGAGATGAATCTGTTGGGGCTGGATGAAATGTGTGCAGAATCAAGGGGAGGGAGGCCTGGGGTAATCTAATGAGGGGGACGTGCGCTCATGGGCACCTTTGATTTGGAAGGGTGAATGATGGGAAAACAATCATCTTCAATTTGAAAATAAAGGAGAATGATGAGGGTTTAATGATGTGACTAGCATAGCAACAACTTGTGTGTGTGTGTGTGTGTGTGTGCGCGCACGCATGTATGAGAGAGAGCTGGGGGAAAGAGAGAGCAGTTCATAATTCACTGGTTGTCAAGTCTGGATGGAGATAGTTGTGTCTTGCACCACTTGTCCTTTTTCCCTAGAAATTTTGAATTTTGAATTAAAAGATGTGTGTGTGTGTGTGTGTGTGTGTGTGTGTGTGTGTGCGTGCACGCATTTGTATGACAGGGAACCAATATGAGCCCTGAACAGAGTGCAGTATGAAGGCTGGGCTGGTGTGTTTCTAAGCACTCATGTCTGTTCAGTGAGTTTATTATGCTAATAACAATCTTAAAAGAAAGATTAAAACTAAGATATTCATTTTCCAGTCTGGGACCCTGCTTGTCCATGCTATGGAAGAGCTATCCACATCAGCAGTGCTGGTGGCTTACTGTCTTAATCATATCACAAAACATGCAGGACAGGGAGACAAATCAGGTGCAAAATGAGCAGGCCAGGGGCCTGCAGGTGGGGGGGGGGGGTCAGACCTCTCTTCCTGACTGGGCTGCATCCCAGCTTCTGATCCTGGGGCGTCCTGGAACATGGGGATCAGGAGCTCCGAACCCTGGGCTGCCACCGGGTCCCACTGTCCTGGGGCCCAGCTCCATGCATTTCCACTGAAAAATGAAACAAACCCAACAACCCAGAGATCTGAATAACAGCTCTGAACCCCAACAATGAGGAAAGTATGTTTGTTTTAGGAAACAATATTGTAGGCTACATTTTGATGAGCTCATTTAAGCAATTTGGGCTGAAAACTGAGGGACGAACTCTGTGAAAGTCTGTGAGTTTGCAGCCTGGGGCTCTCCCCAACACAGCAATGGGAAGGGCCAGCCAAGGCTAAGGCTACAGACAGAAGGGCAGGCCGAAGGTCCATGGAGGGAACTTGGACATCTAGCTGTTAGGAATTTCAACAAATAGACCAGTCCCTCCCTGGGTATCTGAGGAGAGGCCATTATGTTGAACACAGTCAGTCTAAGGGGAAGGAAGCCAAAGAGAGGAAGGGATGCATGGCGGGGCTGGTCTAACTGGAGCAGGGCTGGGAGGGGAGGGAGGAAGGGAGCACAGAGAAGGCGGGACCCTAATTAGTGCAGAGAACAGGGGAGGGGTGTCTCCTGAGAGAGCAGCCTCATGGTGTAGCCACTTCTCTGAGCACTGTGACCCCCAAGCACTCATCAGTCCACTGTGGCAGACCTCACGGTCAAATAAAACCAACTGTGAAACAAGGATGAGGTCCTAGTTATGCTCATAGCCCAAGAGTACCCCCGCCTTCCTCTCGTCTGCCAGTTAGCCGTCTCGGAAAGTAAAAAGGCATTGCTACAGCCATGACTTTTGCCGTAGGCGTGTTGAAGAGCATGGGGGATGCCTGGGTAGGAAGGGGGATTTCTCGTATGGTTTTGAGGCTGTTAGAGTATGGATCTTACACAGCTCCAAAGGCCACACACAAGAGGCCTGCGGGCTGTCCTGTGATGTGCTCGGGAGGTCCAGCCTTGTGTAGGTGGAGCCTAACAGGAGGAAGTGATGTCACTGGAGTGTGCCAAAGCTGTTTTCTGAGTGTGCTTCCTAGCCACCATGAGGTAAGCACTTTCTTAAGCCTCACTCTCTCTTACACCAATACCAAATAAGCACTGATGGAAACCTCTAAAACCCCGAGCCCAAACCAGCCCCCTGCAAACTGTGGCATTCTGCCACAGCAATGGGCAGCTGACTGACACAGAGGCAAAGGAGCGGAGGACGTCTGTGCTGCAGACACGAATTCCCGCACAGACACTTGTCTCCCTCCACGGGTGGGGAGCTCCCCCCACCCCCTGAAATAAGACTGCAGACAGCACAGGAGGCCACAGACTTCACTGAAAGTATAGGAAGTACGCGCTGGAGCTGCGGACCATTCCCAGCCAGTTCTTGGCACGAGTCTACAGGGCCACCCGCGCTCTCTGTGGCCTGTGAGCGGGAGAAATCGTGATGAATCGGCAGACTCTGTTACAAATGGGATTTTGGGCACTTCTGGGAGGAAGCCACAAGAGTGGAAGCAGAGAAAACTGGCCTGGAGAATTTCTGGGGTGCAGGAGGAACCCAGCTTCAGCCCAGTCGTGGCCAATGGGAAAGGGATGTGGGCTTCACATGGACATCTGGAAAATGAGACCTACAAGGGATTTACCTCAAAACAAAGTCTCTTTTTGGCAGTTCTGGGATTGAACTCAGGGCTTCAACTTGTTAGGTAGGCACTCTACGACTTGAGCCATGCCCCCAGCCCTCTGGCTTTTTGTTATTGTTAGATAGGTGCTTGCATTAATTCCCAAGGTTCTTCCACTAATTCTGTCTGGCTTATTAGTTGAGGTGGAGTCTTGTGAACATTTTGCCTTAGCTTTCCTAGAACCCAAGGCTCTCTTGATCTCTGTCTCTCAAGTAGCTGGGATTATCAGTGTTTGGCACCATATCTGGCTAGATCCACTTCTTCTCAAGAATATATTGACTGCTTGATGTAGAGCATGGTCATTATCACCTCTAGAGAAATGCCTAGAGCCTGGGAAGCATTTTCCTAGATGAGCTCTGCCCTGGTACAGCCCGGCTCATTGTGCAAATTCTGCACACACAGGTATACACCAGGGCAGCACTATATGTTAACAAACCCTTCTGTAGTAAGCAGGGGACAGTGACTCTTTAGATATAGGACATGCAGGTTGGCCCCACGCACGGTTTTCCTGTTGGACGTTGGTCAGAGTTTTAAACAGTGATCACCTGCCTTCCTATCATGGGAGTGAAATAATTGCTCCATTGTAGAAGAACCTGCTCAGACAGCGAGGTGGGCAGCTCACTCTGAGAGCTTCCTCATAGGCTGTTTTGCAAATAAATGGTGCTTTCTAATTGCTTTGTCAGAGGATCCTTCTTTGAGCCAAGGTGACAGTGGCTGCACATGACACATCTGGGGCCTTGGCTTGGTCAGGCAGAGGGCTCCCTGCTTGTGCTCTTGTTCTCCAGAGTGGGCCCTTGAATTCACGTATGTGGTAACCGTTAAAGGCACACAATAGTGCAACCGAGTTCAGCTCGATGGAGGCAGCTGGCTGCTTCCCACCACAGCCTCCCAGGCCTACTGAACAAAGGGCGGGCCCAGAGGCCTCGTGCCCCACACAGACTCAGCCCAGAGAGGTCCAGCCAGCCGCCCCGACTTCAGTGTGGTGATGCTGACTCCGCAAAGAGTGCATTCTAGGTAGGAATCTGGCAGCATGGCACAGATTCCGCAAGGGCAGGCGGAAGTTCCATCCACCCAGGCCTCCACAGGTGGGGCCTAGGCTTGAACTTTGTTGTTGTTTCCAGATCATTACGTGTGTGACGGTGCAGAGTGGGAATCCGCCGCCTCACACATCTGCTCTGGCTTCTCCCAGGGAGGCAGGAGCTGAGAGTTCACCTGCACACTACCACACAAAGCAAGGGTGGCGCTCCCTAAAACTGACAAGGACTATCTGTACAGCTTGTGGGGTACAGGATGCAGCTAGACACACACATGCCAGCAAATAGGGAAGGACAGCCTGGGGTTGCTCCCCCGCCCGCTGTCCCAACATGCTAGAACCTTCCAGCTCCTCTGGTGCTTTGGAAATCTGTAATAAATTGTGGGCACTATGTAGAGGCCCTTATTTCTAAATTAATTTACTTGGGTATCATTCTCCTGCCTCCTTTTCCCCGACTCCTTTCCGGCCTCTCGTCCCCAGGCTGCTGCTGTGGGCTTTTGTGAGATGGACATTTGCAGCTCCCGCATGTGAGAAAGAACACACACTGCTCATCTCTCGGCACCTGGCCTATAGCACTGAGCACGGGGCGTCCCCGACCTGTATGCTGCCATTGATGATCCTCTTTTCGTGGCTGAATAGTACACCACTCTGTACACAAGCCACCATCAGTGAGTGACCACTTTGATTCCATACCTCTTTGTGAGATAATTACCAAATGGTAAAATGGTCTGCTTCTTGCCGATGAAGGATGGACTTGCGATTACAGCAGAGAAGGCCTGGCGCGTTCCCAGGAGGGCTGAACGTGGAGCCCGAGGGGCCATCTGTCCCCCCCCCCCCCGGGCTGGTGGCGGCGGCCAGGCTGTGGCTGGACCCATTCTCACAGGCCTTCCCTTTCAAAACTGACAAGCCACTTGGATAAATCACAGGGCTCACAAGTCGGTGATATCAACAAGAAAAAGGACAACAAATATGGTCAAGTGGGGGTGGGCCTTGAATCCGTGTCACGCCAGGTCCCCATCGGAGTGGCACCAGTCCGCAGCAGTTAACAAGTATTCTATAAACAGGATGGAATGTGCCCTCTGCACTGACTGGAGGAAAAAGAGTCGGTCATGGGCCCCTGGGGGCTGCTGGACCCCCACAGCGCTCCAGCTGCGATCCAAGTGTGTTTGCATAAAACCCTGGCGCTTGTAACTCGCAGTTTGATAGAGTGTTAACAGTCCACGGCTTCAGGTCGGCGCTTACCCAGTAAGGTTGTCATTAACTGTGGCGAGGGCTACACGGCTCAGGATTACCGCTTAATTACAACCGAAGGGCCAGCGCCCGCGCCCCACTCTGGGAAGCCTCTGCCGCAGAGCCTTCTCGTGTCTCCCAGTGCTCTGCCACATGTGGAGGCAGAAGGGTCTGTGGAGGCCCTGGGGCTGTCCAAGGCTGCGTGCACAACCTGGGATTGCTGTCAGACCTCCAACTGTCTGTAGCTAGTGACTTTTAGAATGACAAGAAGGCCATGATGGTAGGCCATGGGTCTGTGGCCCAACAGCCATGCCAATGCAACAAAATGCTCAGAAAGAGAGGGCCTCCTCTCTCTCTCTCTCTCTCTCTCTCTCTCTCTCTCTCTCTTTCTCTTTCTTTCTCTCTCTCTCTCTCTCTTTCTCTTTCTTTCTCTCTCTCTCTCTGTCTTTCTCTCCCTCCTTCTCTCTCTCTGTCTTTCTCTCTCTCTCCTTTCCTGTCTCTCACCTTCATTCTCACACATTACATATTTATGCTCACACAAACACACTCATACCTGTATGCGTGGATGTACACATATGGACCAATGCACACACACACATACACACATGCAAAATACACTCGTCCACACTTGCACACATAGACAATCCTGTGCTGTGATACTGAACTGGAGGGTCTCAGAGAGCTGTGGAATGCATGGGCTAGTGTACAGCTGTTTGTCCTGGAGAAAAAGACATGGAGGCTTCAGCTCAACCTAGATCACGCAGAGCGGGGAGGTGGGAATCCAGGGGGACACACAGGGGATCCACAGGTTGCACAAGGATCCACAGGACACACTGGATCCACAGGAATACACAGGGGATCCACAAGAATACACAGGGGATAAACAGGATGCGCAGGGGATCCACAGGACACAAAGGGATCACAAGAACATGACATCATCAAATCAGGCTGAGGTTAGTGAGCAATGGGGAGCTAGGGGACAGAACAGGAGAATGAGGTGACGGGAGCTCAGTCCTGTTCAGTTGACAAGGACATCCAGGCCGCGCCTCTGACCACCAACCCAGGCGGGCCACGAGTCTGTTTGGGTAGACCTCCAGAGCATGGATTTCTGCATCTGTATAGGGCTCCATGTAGAATATGAGAGGCATACTGACATTTCTCTGTCTCCACGCCTTGTTTATGAGAAGCAACAAACACTGGGGAAGCGATCTTGCAGACACATTTGTCCTTGCCAGAATTAAATGAAAGCAATATTTAAAATGCCTTTGAATGTGTTACTCAATATTGAAAGAATATTTATAAACTGCTTGGAACTCCCTCTGCCCTGTCCTCCCGGTGGGCTTCATCTGGTACGGGGATGGGGGGAAGGGTCCCAGGGGCCCAGGGGCCCAGGGTCCCAGGGTCCCAGGGGTCCAGGGGCCCAGCACCCCTGCCAAGCAGAACCCAGACTCATTACACCCACCATGTTCAGACAAGAGGGGAGGCCAGTGCATGCCAGCTCCATACCCTGGGATGAGTATGGTCACTGCCATGCCCTAGAGCTGTGTTTCTGTGGAGATTAAATCAAACACCACTGTGGCTAAGTACTAGTCACCGACCCCTGAAGGTGAAACTCTCTACAGATAGACAGATAGATAGATAGATAGATAGATAGATAGATAGATAGATAGATAGATAGATAGATAGATAGATAGATGATAGAGATTAGTTATAGATATAGATATATCCCTTCCTCCCTTCCCCCACAGGCAGAAATAGTTTCACAGGAACATACCAGGTATTTGTAGGATTTACAATCTTCCAACAACCACTAAAGCTGATATTTTGTTATTTCAGATTTGCAGGAGTACTAAGCTGTGGCAAGCTTCTCATAACAAGCTAGCAAGCAGGTGAAAGCTTACTGGATGTATATGCGTGCATATCTCCACACCTCAAACCACATCACACACAGAATATTACAGACAATAATGTACTATATATGCTTAAAAGCAAGGAGAGAGATTGACTGTTTCATCATAAACAACTTGTACATTGTGGAGGATTAGGTATTGATTCATCTAATGTTAGTATTATATACACATATACACACATAGAAAAAGCACATAGTATCTGTCATTTTGCAGATCAATTATTTTGTTATGTATCCATTTAAAGTTTCAAAACAGAACTGGCTCATGCCCCAGTACCCAGTTGCTCAGGAGGCTGAGCTCTGAGGTTTGCGGCTCAGTGGCAGTCTGGACAGGAAAGTCCAAGAGACTCTTGTCTCCAATCAACTATTCAGAAAATGCTGGAAGTGGTGCTGTGGCTCAAAGTACTAGAGCACTGGCCTTTGTGTGAAAAAGCTCAGGGACAGCACTGAGTTCCTGACTTCAAGCACCTCTACTGACAAGAGGAAAAATAAAATAAAAAAGAAATACATAAATAATAACAATAAACCGCCACGTGGAAGAAACGTCTGTCTACAGAGACTTCACGGTCTCTCACGCAAGCCAGGCTAGGTTGTGACAAATCCCTGAGTCTAACAATGTACGGGAGGAGCCATTTCTCCTGTGGTGTGATCCTGAGATGGCAGTCTGCTGGGCTGGCCCCGCTACACAGTTGGCCAGTCTCACTACGCCTGGACTGTGGACGGCAGATCATGGTGGAGGAAGGGCTCTTGAAGGAGATCTGCTCACAAGGGGAGCAGATAGAGCTAGGAACGGAGCGAGGATGAGTACATTCTTCCAGGCGTGGCCTCAAACCCAGCCAACATTCTGACTCCACAACATTGCCCAATACTGAGAGGCATAATGGAAGCGCTGGGCGGAGGGGAAGCTGGGGACACAGGGTGAACGTTCCGGGATGATTCTCCACAGGGACAGAGCGCTGCCCATGTGCAGCACAGTCGCAGTATGAAGGCGAATGCTGGGGCACAGGACAGCAGGGGCCTGGCACACAGAAGTTCCTAACTTGTACGGACAGAAGGTATGTTCCTCACCAGAATATCTGTGCACCATGAATGCCCCCTCTCCAGAGAACCACAACCCCATTCCTGTGCATTACCAAGTCAGAACTGTGTGCAATGATTCCCGCTCATGGTCATGGGGCTTTTTATGTCCTAATCCCCCTGTAATCCTCCCCCGCCTTGCATGCTTTATACCCATTGCATGACCAAAAACTTCTCAACAGATGACATCCACCGAGGAATTGGCTGGCTCCTTCACAGTGTCCAGCGCAGCTGGAAACTACATGCAAAGAAGCCTTTGCTAAGGGGACAAGGATGGGGCAGCAAAGGCTGTTTTCCTGTTGGCTTCATGTGGGCTCCCGATATGTACTATCTGCTTGTTACCCAACACCTCCCACTTCCTGGACGTGCTCTTCCTCCTGTCGGCCATGCTGACCCTCTCAGACAGGCGATGGGCCGCTGTCACAGAGCCTCGGCCTACTCCTACCCAGCTAGCCTGCCTTCCCGGAGCCCCTCCTGCTTCCTCACATCTTAGCTGACTCCTCCTGGGCCTGCTGGAGTGGCTCACACCCATAACCCCGCTCCTCAAGAGGGACAGAGCAGCAAAGATCATGGCTTGAGACCAGTCTGGTCCTAAAGGTAACAAGAATCTCTCTCAGCCAACAAGTAATGGTGGTGTGACTATAATCCCAGAAATTTAGGAGGTTCATATCCTGTGGGCTCCAAAAACCTGAGAGTCTATCTGAAGGAACCAAACAAAACACAACAAAACCACAATAATCCTGCAACTCTGGGTAATTATACGTTTTCATTTTGGCCTAGGAGCTGACCACTAACACTTCAAAATAAGTATAGTGAGCATGATGATGATAATAAGTAAATAATTAAATATGTCAATGGGTTTGTAAATTAATTTAAATGATAAAAACTTGATATAATGTTCGACGCCTCAGATTTATTGTGCAGAGAGCTTTCTGGTTAAATTCAGGAAACACAGGTTTATGTGTTCACAGGCATTAAGTTGCTTAGCCAGCTGCCCATCTCCTGGCCTTCCCTAAGGGGTGGATGACCTGGGGGTCACAGTTCGACAGGAGGCTTCTAACAGGTGAGGTAATATTTCAACATCAAATGTGAGGTGTAAGCAAAGTCAGTGAATTAAAGAGCTCAGGAAGACCCTGTGGAGAATCCAGCTCTTAAGGGCATGCATAGAAGTGGTCAGGGAATTGGAAAAGAGGTCACTTGCTAGAGAGGGAGTTAACATTGTAGGTTTTGTCCCTAGGAAACTCAGGTGGAAAGGTAGCTGCCAAGACAGTGATATTGAGAAGTGGAGTGACCAGAAAGGGCTCCACCTGAATGGGAGGATTTAATGCTTTTTAAAGCTGGCTTCAGGTATGGGGTATCTCCCTTTCACTTTCTGTCTTATTTGTTGGGATGGCCAGATGCCAGCCTTTCAGTCTCAGACCTTCCAGCCACACAGCTGTACACATCTGTTTACGTTACAGGTCTGTGGTATCTCTTACAACAGCATGGAGTAGATGAAAACAGAGGACAACAGGAATTCATTATGGGCTGCCTCTTGCTGCAGAATGTGAAGATAATCAGTCCTGCACAAAGGAACAACCAACCGGGAGGAGCAAATGCAGCGATTGCACTTTGAACAGGTGCAGCTGGCTGTGAGAGGAGATGGAAAGTTGGGTGGGAATCATGCCGACCACCGGACACGTCTGTGCTTACCCTGGAGCCAGGGCCTTCCAACACTCGCTGTGTGGGCTTGCCTTCTTCAGGGAGAGGCCGAGCACTCCCAAGAGTGGCTAGAAGATGCGTGTAGCATTTTGAAGATTTAGGAAATCCACAATCCTGTGGATTGTCTGTGGCACCTCAGCCAGAGACCCATCTCACCCCTCAGTACTGGTTTCAATTCCCGACATCCCAGGGTGGATATGATGATCACATCATCCAAAAATGACCCCTGTGTTTCATTTCCAAAGACCCCACTGGCTTACAATAATTTATCCTCCCACGAACACACCACTGCTTTCATCCAAAGAGTACCTGCCCCCTTCCAAGATGGAAAAACCCCTCCGCGTTGGAAGTCTAGGTCTGTACAAACATCACTTCTATGATCATTCCTTGATCCCTCGCCCCTAACTTGAGATGCATTTTCCGTTGCAGTCATAGGCCTGTCCCTCTGTGGTTCACACGGCAGTGCATGCTGCTTTGACAAGTCCTACACATACCATGTCTCAGGACAAGGGCAGTGGCACTCATGGGCCCAAACCTCCCATGTGGTCCACAGAGCAGGGGCTGGTGTGAGCTGGTCACCGTAAGCCTGGTCTTGAGGAGAGAGAGGGACGGCACTGGAGGAAGAAACAAACTCGATTCATGGGAGTTAAAATAGTTTTAAAAAGGAGACTTGAGCCCTTAAATAGACTTTCTAACCTTAGTTGCTTGAGAGTTCTATTTTCCTTCTGCCCATCTTTGCAAACGTAAAGTTGGCTGCAAGTACTTGCTACATGACTGATGGATCTCCGGCCAGGCTCCTTAAACATCAGAAAGTGTAATTCAGATTCTCTCCCTTATGATCACTAGTTGTAACATCTTAAGGACTCAGGAGGAGTGTTCAAGGAAGAGCGTGTGCAAGCGTGGCTCAACCTTCCCCTGGGAAGAGCCTGGGAGCAGCCCGAGGTCACACAGGGGTCTGCCCGACGATCCAGGAAGCTTCTATGGCTGGTCAGACTCCCAGGCTGGGTTAATCCCGTTACCTGGAAACGGTTTAAAGAAAACAACATGCGTGCTGAGTTTTGGCAGAGAACTTGGGAGAGGAGATGAGCGGCTCCTTTCTAGAAATCACTGGCCCTGGTTTTATAGGTAATGGAGTCTAAGTAGACGGGTGTTTTGGAGGTGAACAGGTTGGCTGGTACAGGTTGCTGTCTGCCACAGGACTTGCCTGTGGCTTGGGAGGGTGCCGGCCGGCCGAGAGCTCCCTCGGCTCATGCTCCCACTCAGCAGCTACAGGTGGACAGCCCTCCCGACCTTTCTGTTCTGATTCTACTCCAGACCCTTGAGTGTGGTCATCTTGATGCTGGTCCTGCCATCCGTTTGGGACACAGCTTCACTGAAACGTTCCCACAAAAGCCCCGGCATGGTTACCTTAGGGCTGGAGGGATTGTGAGAAGCATGAAGTGAAGGTGATGCCTGGAAACTTGCCATGGCTGGCGAATCCTGTCCCTGTACGAATGAGTTGAAGCTCTGGGAGTGGCTGAAGGGCAGCTATGTTACTTAGCTTTCTGTTAATTAAAGCAAAATGTTCAAAGAAATCAACCTGGAAGAAGGGAAGGTTTGCGTTTCCCTCAGGGTTCTGTGGTTTCAGTCCACGATTGCTTAGCCTTATTGATCGGGGCGTGGGCCAGCACAGAACATCAGGACAGAAGCACAGGGATGAAATGATCTGTCCATCTTGTGCTGCCCAGGAAGCAGAGGGAGAGAGAGGGAGACAGAGACAGAGACAGAGAGACAGAGAGACAGAGAGGAAGGGGCGTGTCCCAATACCTCTCCCAAGGGAGTGCCTTCAGACACGTGTCTTTTCTTAGGTATTGTTTCATTAATTGTCCAAAATAATCGGTTTCAGTATGGCATTTCCAAACCTATCCTCACTACCCAAATATTCCACCCAAAGTACCAGAGGCAGGAGGCAGCCTGGGTCTGGGAAGGAGGTCACGGGCTAATTTTTCTGGCACATTGTGTTTCTGTGACAAAAGCACCCGATCAAAAGAAAGTAAGGGGAGGAAGATGAAGTTCCTGTTTGCAGAGGTATCATTTGGCTCCTTTGCTACTAGGCCAGAGGCAAGGCAGACACATAGCAGAGGGGAGCTGCTTACCGTGGGGCAGCAGGAAGCAGAGGGCCAGGGACAGGGTGTGGCCAGGGACAAGCTCTACCCTTCAAAGATACGGCCCCAGGGACCTTCTTCCAGCCAAGACCCACCTCTGAGTTCCCGTTGCCTCCCTTAAATGCCATCAGATTAGGAATCAATGACTAGATTGATTCATTGATGAGACCAGAGCCCTCAGGATGCAATCACTTGATGCAATCACTTCTGGAGAGAAGCTCACTGGGGACCAAGCCTTCTACACTGGTAAACCCACAGCGGAATGTAGCGGCTGCCTTCTGCCAGTCATGCTCTTCATGGGGGTCCATCGCCGTCCCCACCTCACACTCTCATCAGCAAAGGTGTGCTCACGTGTGCATTTGCCACACCGGAGATCGGGCACGGATGGGCTATCACTCACCTAACTCCCTAGCGAATGCAGGTTTTCCCGGGTTTGCATTTCCTCTTCCAGCCCTCACGGGGACTGAGCCATCACCGCCCCTCAGGCTCCTCAGCTCTGAGCTCCTCAGATTCTCCATGCTGTGACAGGTTTGACAGCCATGAGGAGTGCTGGTCAGCTGTGTTTACAGAATGCCTCTCCTTGAAACGCATCCAATGCCGCTCTCATGATTAGGCCTGGGTTCTCTCCTTTGAGAAGATGGAGATCAGAGCCTTTTTCATTATACCATCTTAGGTAGACATCAACATGTCTTCACACTGTTGGCCTAGCTTGCTCACTGACCTGAACTGGGCTGGGCTGGCGGCCCTCCTCACAGCCCTTTTCTTGATGTATTTGGAGGGGGGGTTGTTTTTTGTAGGAGGAGGGTTGAAATCAGGGTGTCATGCTTTTCTCCCTTGAGCATTTTCTTCCTTGAGCCAGACCCCCAGCCCTTTTGGTCTTAGGTTACTCTTCAGATAGGGGCTCAGCTTTTATAACCAGTTCCAGCCACAGCCCAAGTTCCTCCTATCTATGCCTTTTGCTTAACTGAGATTATGGGCATATTCCACCACAATTGTAATATTGAATTTAAAAACTTCTGTCCATCTGAACACTCAGAGGCCTTCAGCAGATTTGTATGCTGAACTGTTTTCACACCAAGTGCTTATGTCAATATCTTTTACAAACAGAAGTTCGTCATTTTAACAAAGTCCAACTATAGTTTTTCTTTCATAGATGGTGCTTTTGACTTGTGTCTAAGAATTCATCATCTACTCTCAAATGTTCAGGTACTTTCTTTCAGAAATGTTATGTTTATACTCATTATACACACATGTAAACTTCATTGTGAGTTCATTTTGTGAATGGTTTAAAGACTGTGTCTATAACCCTTCATACATAAAGCAGTCCAATTGTTCTATCACCACTGATAGAAAAGAATATCTTTCCAGTTTAAATCGCCTTTGAGACATCAAAAATCAGTTCATATATCTGCACAGGTCTATTACTTGCCCCTCTGTGTGTTATATTGATCTATCTGTCTATTCTTTTGCCAATACAAGACAGTCTCAATACTGCAGGTTTAGAATGAGCATTAAATCAGACAGTGTGGGTGATGTGAGTCCGACTTGTTTATGTTCCTTCAGCATTGTATTGGCTCTGCTAGGTTTATTGCCCTTCTAGACAAACTTTAGAATGAATCAGTCAATATTTACTAAGTAGATAACCAGGACTTTTATTTGGAATTGCATTGAAATTGAATCTACACATCAATCAAATTGGGCAGAATTGATATGTTAACAGTACTGAATCTTTATGTTCAGAAACATGGATTTCCTCTACCCTTATTTAACAATTCATTGCTTTATTCCATGAATGTCTTATAGCTTATCACATGCATATTTTATAGTTTTGTACATAAAAATATTTAGTTATTTATTGGCGATATCATAAACACTATTGGTATGTGTGTATGTATGCATGCATGTGTGTATATGTGTGTGTGTGTATGTGCTGCTACTGGGTCTTGAACTCAGGACCTGGATGTCTTAGTTTTTTTTTTTGCTCGAGGCTGGCACTCTAAGTCTCTACTTCTGGCTTTTGGGCAGTTGATTGGAGGTAAGAATCTCATGGGCTTTCCTGCCCAGGGTCGCTTTGAACCTCAGTCATCAGCCTTCTGAGTAAGTTAGGGTTGCAGGTATAAGCCACTGGTATCAAGTGCTTTTTAATTTTAAAAATATTTTAATAAATTCTGATGGTTCATTGTTGGGTTACAAAAGAGTTGCTTTCGTATATTGACTTAAACTTCCTGCTTATTAGTTGCCAGGAGGGCTTTTAAATTTTTCTGCACAATATCACCTGCAAATAAATGAAAACAGATTATCTTCCTTTCACATCTGTGTATGCATGTAATAGCCACACCTCAGCACCTAAGAAAGTACTTAGGAGGGGTCCATGAGACATTGGTGTGTGTCATTTAAAAGGATTGTGGAAGTTTCGTCTCCTCTCTCTGCCGCTTCCTCTCTACTCTGTCTCTGTCTCTCTGTCTCTGTCTCTGTCTCTCTGTCTCTGTCTCTCTCTGTCAGCTTCCCTACTCATCTCTCTTCTGGCCTGAGATATGAGCGCTTGCTGGGATGCATGATCCTGCTAGAATGTGCACTGAATCTTGACCTCCAGAGCTACAAACCAAAGCAAACCTCTCTACTGTAAGCCCTCTGGGTCAAGGGTTAATTACAGTGACAGCAAGCTAACCCATACAGGGTACATTTCTGCCTTCTACTTGGTGTGACATTGTTCACTCTCTTTCCATTAAGTGTGATCCTCGCTGTAGAAGTTTGTATACACATCCTTGATTCTGTGTTCTTACTATTCTAAGAAGTTTAATCTACAATGGATGTCGGAATTAAGCAATGCTTTTTCCACATCAATTGAGATAATCATGTGGTTTTGCCCTTAGACTATTGATTTAGGGAACTATATTAATTGAGTTTTGACTGGTAATTAAGGGTGATGTGCTTAGAATAAATTTCATCTGTTCAGGATGTATGATCCTTTTATTGTTGGATTACATTTGCTCATCCTCCAAGATTATACAATTAAGGTCACCAGAGCTATTGGTCTGCTATTTACCTTCTTCTTGGCAGTGCTGGGATTTTGAACTTGGAGTCTTGTGTGTGCCAAGCTAACACACTACCACCCAGCCATGCCTCCGTCCTACTTTTGGTTCTATATGAGATGGCGTCTCCTAGGAGAGTACCCCTGAGCTGTGCTGTGCCTTCCTTTACAATGCCCATCACTGCTGGGATGACAGCCCATTTCCTTCCTTGGAGACAGAGTCTCATGGACTTTTCTTGCTGGGCTGGCCTGGCTCTCTGACCCTCCCAAACTCAGCCTTCTGTGTCCCTCAGAAAGCCAGGCACATGACACTGAGGGCAGGTATGAGTTGAAGTCTTGAAAACTCTTCTGCCTGGACTGACAGGAACTCTCACTCCACCCATCCCTAGATTCCCATGTAGACATGTTACAGTTATGAGCCATAGATGGCTGACTTAATGTCTTCTTTTTTTTCTGTAAATATTTTTTTATTGTGAAAATACTGTACAGAGGGGTTACAATTACATGGGCAAGATAATGAGTACATTTCTTATCAAGCATTGTAGCCTCCTCCTTTGTTTCCCCTTCCCATCCCTTCCCAGGCTCCCCCCACCCCCCCCACCCAATCCTACCCCCCACCCACCAAAGTTGTAAAGTTCGTTTTCAACATGACAACTTGTACTTATCATTGTTGCAACGGTTGCACCTGTATCCTCATTTAAATGACTTGTTTTTCCCCTTCCCCTCCACAAATTATACCGACATCAAATACAGTGAAAGCAGGGGTTATACTGTGGGGGAGGGACATACAAAGCAACAAGGAAATAATCTTATAAATGTGTTAGAAACAAATGCATGAGAGAAAAAAATTTGAATACACATCTTAGGGTTCATTTTCCTAACATCACCTTATCTGACCTTTTCTGTTTGACTCATACATATACTAGATATTGCAAATAAGGGAAACCATGGGACCCATGTTTCTTTGGGCTTGGCTTACTTCACTAAATATAATTTTTTCTAAGTCTTTCCATTTCCTAACAAATGGGGCAATGTCATTCTTTCTGATGGAGGCATAGAATTCCATTGTGTATATATACCACATTTTCTTGATCCATTCATATACCGAGGGGCATCTGGGTTGGTTCCATATATTAGCTATGGTAAATAATGCTGCAATAAACATAGTTGTGCTGGCAGCTTTAGTGTGGTCTTGTTTGTAAACATTTGGGTACATGCCCAAAAGTGGGATTGCTGGATCATAGGGGAGCTCTATGTGAAGTCTTTTGAGGAACCTCCATACTGCTTTCCAAAGTGGTTGAACAAGTTTACACTCCCACCAACAATGCAGTAAGGTTCCCTTCTGTCCACATCCCCTCCAGCATCTGTTGTTATTAGAGTTCTTGATTTTTGCCATTCTAACTGGAGTGAGGTGGTATCTCAATGTTGTTTTGATTTGTATTTCTTTTATGGGTAGGGAGGTTGAGCATTTCTTCATGTGTCTATTGGCCATCCTTCTTTCTTCTTCAGAGAAGTTTCTCTTTAAGTCCTTATCGCAGTTATTTATTGGGCAGTTGTTTCTTTGAGGATTTGTTGTTGAGGGATTTAATTTTTTGAGTTCCAAGTATATTTTAGATATGAGACCCTTGTCCGTTGTATGGCTAGTGAAGATCTTCTCCCAATCCATAGGCTTTCTATTGATCTTGTTAGCTATGTCCTTTGCATTGCAGAAGCTCTGCAACTTCATGCAATCCCATTTGTCCAACCTTTCTTTGATTTGTTGTGTTTCCTGGTCTCTATTAAGAAAATTTCAGCCTGCGCCAAGGAGACCTAGGGTTTCTCCTATTCCATCCTGTAATGTTTTCAGAGTGTCTGTTTTGACTCCGAGGTCTTTGATCCATTTGGAGTTGATTCTGGTGCAGGGTGATATATAAGGATCTAGCTTTAGTTTTCTACAAGTAGTTAACCAATTTTGCCAGCACCATTTACTGAAGAGGCTGTCTTTCTTCCATTCTACTTTTGTAGCTCCCTTATCAAAGATTAGATGGCTATAGGTCTGTATGACCTAGTGTCTTCTATGTAATTTCTTTATTTGGTTTTATCATCATGATAAAGCCTCCTAGAAGGAATTAGGAAGTGTTTTATGTTTCTATTTTATAAAAGATATTACAGGGAAATAGAATACTTTCTTCTTTAGTATGTATTATTTACTAAGAATGATTTGGGCATATGTTTACTCTTTTTAAAGATTATAAATTATTTTTAAAATAACTTTAGTATGTTAATCTCTATTGCATCTACCATTTCTATTAATAAAGCACTCTGCTCCAGAATTTTTTGCAGTTCTGATGTGATTTCTCTCGAAGAGTTATCTTCTGCATCTAATTTACCCATCTGTGGCCATGAGATCATACTTCAGGAAGTAGTACTGCCATTCAGTAAATGGTTGTATCAATAGTGAAAATCAAACCATGTCATTTTGTCTCCATGGGTGGTCCCTTGGAGCTGAGTTCTCCTTCATACAGACTCAGCTCTTGACCGTGGACATTTTCCTTCTCCATGAGGACTGTCTTCAAATGTTTCACGAACATTTGGTCTATTGGAAAGAAATTCAGCAACTTGTTTAAGAATATCTTCATCTTGACAACTGTAGGTAGCTCATACTTATAATCCTAGATACTCAAGAGGCTGAGGTATGAGGACTGTAGTTCAAAGCCAGCCCAGGCAGAAAAGTCTTTTGAGATTTTTATCTCCAATTAACCATGCAAAAATCGGAAGTGGCACTGTGGCTTAAGTGGTAGAACACTAGCCTTGAGTCAAAGGGCTCAGGAACTGTCCCCAGGCTCTGAGTACAAGCCCCACAACCAACAACAAAAATGAATGCCTACATATAAATAGTGTCTTCATCTTTTCTTTCAAAAGCCATGCTTGTTTTATTTTATTATTGTTTTATTTATTTATTTGCAGGTTTATTGTGTGGTGCCTTGGCTTTCTATTTGTAATAATCTTATTCCGTTCTCTTTTTTGCATCATTACTGATGAGAGGTCTGATGTAATACTCATCTGAGCTTCTCTATATGCAAGGCATTTCTACTCTTCTGGCTAGCTTCGATGGTCTCTCTTCAGCTTTGATTTTCTACAATTCTAGTATAATAGGCCAAGGCAGCTACATTCTTGTGTGTGTTTATTTATTATGCTCTGTGTTTTCTGAGCCCTTTAAATGTGACACTTTATTTCTGCTTCTAGTTATAGAAGACTCATAGATTTTTTTCTCCTTTGACTATTTGTTTGGTCCCATTCTGTCTGGTTTCTCTTTCTGGCATTTGAAATGTATAAGAGTGTATGTGTGTGTGTGTGCCTGCATGTTTGTGTGCATGTGTGTGCATTTGTGTCCATGCACAAAAAATCTCCCCATGGCTCTTATATTATTCTACTCGCTTCTTCATCCTTTTCCATACCATCACTTTAGGAAGCTCTGATTGGGTCAGCATCAAGATTATTTGTTCTTTGTTTGTGTTGCATTTTGTGCTAAGTTTATCAAAAACATTCTGCAGGGTCTGGGAAGGTGGCTCGGTGGTAGAGCGCTTGCCTTGCATGCATAAGGCCCTGGGTTTGATTCTTCAGCACCACATAAGCAGAGAAAGCCGGAAGTGGGGCTGAGGCTCAAGTGGTAGAGCACTAGTTGACAACTGAAAAGCTGAGGGACAGTGCCCAGGCCCAGAGTTAGGCCCCACGACCAACAACAACAACAACAACAAAAACCATTCTGCAGTTCTATGACTGTGCCCTTTATTCCTCCTCTCTCTATAGCTTCCTCGAGTCCTCACCTCCCTTTCCACGCTCCTGTGGGCCATCTGCCCTCCTTATCATTCACTGCTTCATTATATACCTTAGTATTCTCACTCGTTATTTCAAATTCCCTGTTTGGAATGTTCTTTCTTTTAATAGCCATTATTTTATTAGCTAGTTGCCATCCCATGAAGCAGTTTATGAATACAACGTATCGTGACCTGGGTCACCCCTTTCAACACTCTCTTCCATCTCCCCACCCCACTCCTTCCCTTAATTTTCTTAATGCTGTAGAATATGCATTGGATTTCACGATGCCTTCCCTTCACCTTCTCGATTCGTTCGTTTACCCCCTCCCCTCGACCCCAGTCCCTTTCAAGTACCCACTTGCTGTTTATTTTGTTGGACACCATTTGAGTTATCTCCTGAATCTAACATATTTCAGTTAACACACAGAGAAACGGATGCATGTTTTCATTCACAGGTAGAACCTAGAAGTTATTCATAAACCTGTGAGAAAACACTTCAGGGTGATATCTAGGCTACATAACTGCATTAAATCTTCAGTATTTTCTATATTTGCCTTGATTTGTTGCTTCAGATTAGGTTTCTCTTTTATATTTTTGTGTGTCTTGACATTTTTGTTTGAAAGCTGGACATGTGTTAGAAAGCTTGTATCTCCAGAATCTTTCTCTGACCACTGGCATAGCAGGTAGTGGATCTAAGTATCTACAGATACCCCTGTATCTATAGGTAATAGGGGGATAGCTTACTCATAAAATCAGCCATATATATCTGAGGTCAAAATGTTAATGATTTTAATTTCTGTCAGAGGTCAAAATGTCAATGTAATTTGTCCATTTCTTTCTGCTATAAGAATAACATAATTTCCTTATTAGTTGAAACTGAAATTGTAAGTCCAATAATTAGATTACCAACTCATGATATAAACATTTAAAAATAATCACTATACTTCATCTAACAAAGATGTAAATAAACAGACACTTACTGCTATGTCTGACATAAAGACAAATCGGTCACACTTAAATGGAGATAGCTAATAAAATCTATAATCCTAATAATAAAAGCATTTGATCCAACGTTTCTTGTTTTGGAGCTATGTCATATAACATCAAATTACTACAGAGGTAGATATATAGGATTTAATACTGCTAAGCAAGTTTGCAATAATAAATATTCCGGAAGGAACCAGAAGAACCATTAACATGGGAGCAGTTGAATAGTTGTGATAGACCAAAAAAAAAAAATCTCTCCTCTTCATGTGTTCTGTGTGCTCCCTTCACCAAGTCGTGGGGAGGCTCCTCCTTTTGGAGCAGCCAGGGGCTGGCCTGATCACTGCCCTACAGCATGTCAGCACACCTGAGCAGGCAGCAGCCTGCAGAGAATATAGTGACTGTGCTTGTGCTTTCCATCTTGGGCCTCTGCCCCTGGAGGTGAGGGAAATACCGGGTAATGAGTCTCCCTGTGTCGGGGCCTGCACAGTCATCTTAGAGCCTCCAAATCGAAGCCAGGTGACCCGACATGAGCGAGCCCC
The DNA here is from genome assembly GCF_024711535.1 of Dipodomys merriami. NCBI lineage: Eukaryota > Metazoa > Chordata > Mammalia > Rodentia > Heteromyidae > Dipodomys > Dipodomys merriami. The sequence goes on along the minus strand of NW_027204715.1, from coordinate 2,459,882 downwards.
TTCAAAGACAGGCATGCCAGTCCACCCAAGGACAGTTACTGTGAGCACAAAAGGTCTATGGTAGATCCTCTTCGGCTGTTTGCTTGCCCGGTCCATAGTGTTTTTGTAGTAATGCATATCTCAAAGCACCCACCTGGCTTTCCAAAGAGTGTTCATTTCATCATGTCAAAACTTTGAAAGTCAAATTGTGTGTGGGAGTGGGGGGAGAGGGGGGAGGAGCTGGCATTGCCATATGTGTCGGTAAGAACACGGTACTGGGTGTGGGGATCCGGCCCAGATGGAGGTAGAAATTCCCAGGTACGGTGGCCATCTGGGGACAGAAAAGAGCATTCACTGTTCCTTATTCAGTCCAGCAGTCAGTCCATTCTCCCAGCCCAGCGATTGCTGGGCCTCTGGGGACAGACACCCTCACCCCAGCAAGGCCATTTTAACCAGCAATTAGACACAGCACATCACACCAAAGCAATGAAAAATCACTGTCGTGAAACCAGCATTGTTTTGTGGCCAGTTCCTCTCGGCTTTGGTTAACATATCCTGACCCTTGGGGAAAACAAGTGGACAGAGTCACAACCACGTGCAAGCCGACCGAAAGGGGTCTGAGCAGGGAGAGAGAAGGCTCTGCTCCTCCCAGCTCTCCTCAGAGCCTCTTCTGAGCTTTTGTCCTTATTGGTCATCCAAGACAAGTCTCAGGCTTCACTTCTGAGATCTCATGAAGACAGATGAGCCTGTAGGCCAGCATGATGGTGAACACCTGTAATCTTAGCCGTTGGAAGGCTGAGATGTAAGGATCCCAAGCTTGGGGCCAGCATGCACTTGGGCCCACGCCCCTCGTGGTGTGGCAGCCTGTGTGCGGTTCCGGGACGTGTGCCTCTGGAGGAAGAACAGGCCGTCAGCCCGCAGCCCCGGAACCTCTCCAGCTCGAGTGAGGCTGCTGACCTGCCCGGGAGGGGTGCGCATCGCGGCAGTGCTGTTCTGTCTGGGTCCCCGGATGTCAGGCTGTATCCATACAGGGTCCTGAGGCCGTGGTGACATCTGCCCACAGGGGAGGGGACAGGAGACAGCCCTTCCTCCCTGCGCTGGAGCTGGGCTTGCACAAAGCCAGATTGTGCCTTTCAAGTGCCCAGCAGGGCAGAAAAGCCCTCTGTCAAGGGAAAGTTCTCTGTCTCTATTAATTCGGCTGCTAATAAGCCAGAGAATGGCACATTGTTAACCTAAGGCCCCTGTAATGGTTTTATAAGCTTTTAATCTCTGAAGAAAGGAATGCCGCAGCCACTTCTACATAAATCACACTCAAACATGATTTCTGTCTTTTCATGTGAGGGAAAGCCAAAGTTGCCAAACTCCGCACACAGCACAGGCAGGTGAAATCAGGGCATTCCGTGTTCCCTGGGTCCCCCTCCTCATGGGGCGTAACAGCAGCACAACCTTCGGTACCTGTAGGGGTGTGGGGAGCGGGCCGGGAGAAGCGGCCCGGGCAGGGGCTGGAGGCGTTCCCGCCCTGACCGCAGACCCAGCGCCACACAGCCCGCAGCGGCTCCGTCCACTTACTCCATCTGCACCGTTCTCGGGCTGCACATGGGGAGGCTGCGCGTCCTTCGAGAGGAGTCAGGTGCGGCCAGAGGTCATGGTCACCCCTCCCTCTTGAGCTCACATTTCGGGACTCAGTGAATTCCCTTACCCTGGGTTGGTCGCTGCTATCCCCCGCATCAGGACCACACCCACGGAGAGACCCTCCAGCAGCAGGCTCAGGAGCAGGCCAAGCCTACACAGACAGCCACCTGGGAGCTGTCCCTTCCTTCCCTCGGGGCAAAGGTAGGTCCGTGTGGGTGAGCAGAGGGGAGGCCGAGGACTGAGCGGGTAGCGCTGGGCAGCGCTCTGTCCCACTTCCACACCTGGCCCAAGGTGGCCCAGAGTCCCCCGAGAGATGAGGGCTGCACTCAGCCTGAGCAGGGCCTGGGGGTGAAGCCGTCTCTGGGCGGGAGCCGGCTGTCCTTGCAGTGTCCTCATAGGGGACCCTCTGAAGAGACAGACATCAGTCCATCAGTGCAGTCACGCCACTCCGCTGGGCCCACGCTGCTCGGAAATCCCCGGGGACCCTCTCCATCTGACGCGGGGGAAACGGAGGAAAGCGCACCCCAGCCTGGCAAACGTGATCATAGGATACAAGGGACCCCTAGCTCCGACATCAGCCATTCCAGGCTATATAAAATAAACAGTGTAACTGAGAGTCAAATGTTTCTTTTGGCCTTTGCCATGTTTTGTGTTTGACTCACAGGTCTAGACAATTTCAAACAATGTTAATTCCCAGAAGAAAGCAAGGAAAAAGCAGGAATTAATCTGTATCTGGGAATATTACGACGTGTAATGACTGTTATAATTATGGACATTACAAACCGTCATTAACGCTTCCCAAATAAGTGACTTTTTCTGTCTCATTTAGCTTAAAACTCAAATTACCTGAAGAATTATTAGAATTTATTAATTTGGCAAATAGTGTTGCCAATAAAATATGCATAATGTATACTATTATTGTATTAATAACCCGTAGTAGCTGAAGGTAAGTAGGATCAGGAGCCCAAATCCCTCTGGACTTATGCTGACAGAGTTAATGACAGGTGCAAATTTGTTTTTTAATCGGAGGGGGTCTCCGAGGGGCTCTCCGAGGGGCTTGCCACCGCTGCCGCTGTTCTTTCGATCCGGCGTGCTCGGCTTCTGTCAGATCACAATGCACCAAAAACCATTTTTCTGACCTTCACATTTGACTTTGATTCTGCATCAGCCATTTAAATAGGAGAGAGGTAAGCCGAGCAAGTCAGATAAAGCCGGTACCTGGGCAGATTTGTAAAATGGGAGAAGGAGGATGAGGGGCTTGCCAGGGGCATAAGGAAGAGATAAAAGGCAGATAAAGGCCCTTTTTAAAGGCAGAAGATAATGAATATGGGAAAGGTGGGAGTGGGAGGTTGTGTTTTTAAGTGCAAAGAGAAAGTTTCTTCAAGAAAAACACACACATTCCTCCCCCCCCCCCCCATCTTCTCCTGAGACGGAGCTGTCTGGTGTAGTCCTTCCAGATTAATCAAGTGTTTCAGGCTCGGGCGCCCGGCATTTTGAAGTGGGTGAGATTGAAGTGGTTTACCTCTGACATCAAGTCCTCGGCAGTGAGTTTTTATATTTAATGGGATGCAGGGTCATTTCCCAAGAGCCATTTAGGGACCTTTGTAGCTTCAAAATGTGATTCTCCCTGAGAGGTGCCTGGAGCTGATTATTAACCATGATTCATGCATTCTTGGGCCGGCCAAGTGTATACATTCAGACGTGACAGAAAGCCACCTCGCCCCTCCGTCCACGCGCCACACCACCTCTGCCGTGAAGGTGGATGCTGTCTGCTGTATATCCTTTTATGTGTACAACATTCTGTTTGGGGGGCCAAAACATAAAATCTGTATACACGCATGTAAGGTTGGGAAAAGACGGGAGACAGATGAGAAGCAAGAAGGTGACAGCTGCTCTGGATTACAGATTTGGTTGGAATTGCCCTTGTGGAAGGCAGGCAAAGGAGGACCTTGCAATGGGCGGTCCTGCCGGCCCACGGGAAGCACGGAAGACACCCTTCACCGTGCATGGGGCAAGACTTGTGGGCATCTCACCGAAGAACAGCTGTCCATCTCAACAGACCAGGGAAGAGCCAGCCCAGGCACAGGAATGGGTGTGCCCTTTGTGCTTCTCACCTGGGACCCTTACGGAAGATTCTTGGACGACTGATCTCTGTTGTGCAGGTTTGGAGGGAGTGAACAAAGCAGCCCCTCCCAGGACAGCAGCGTGGCCAGGCCTGCTGCCCGGCAAAACTCAGCTGATTTTATCCTAGATTACTACATGTCAATCGTGGGGTGTCATATGTAGCTGAATTCTTAGTCAGAAATCCTAGCTTCACATTTCAAGTTGACCAGGCTTTCTACTGTCCTTCTGAGACTAGAAATTTCCCTTGTCTCTCTGGCCTTCCTCTGAAGAAAAATCTCCTCTCCTCTCTTCTTTTCTCCCTCCCCCCCTTTTCTTCTCTTCTCTCCTCTCCTCTCTCCTTCTTTCCTCTCCTCTCCCCTCTCCCCTCCTTTCTTCTTGTCATTTCTTTTCTCCTCCTCCTTCCTCCTCCTCTTCCTCCTTCTCCTTCTTCCTCCTCCTCCACTTCTTCTTTCCTCTTCCTCCTCCTTCTTTCTCCTCTTTCTCCTCCTCCTCTTCTACTCCTTCCTCCTCTTCCTCTTACTTCCTCCCCTTCCTCTGCCTTGTCCTCTTTCTCTTCTTCTTTTTCCTCCTCTTTCTCCTCCTTCTTCTCCTCCTTCTTGTTTCTCTTTCTCATCTTTTGTTTGTTTGAGACAGTGTCTTGCTTTGTAGCCAAAGCTAGACTGAACCTCCAGTATCTGTCTCCTGCATTCTGAGATGAAAGGTTGCAATACCATGCCTAACTTCAGTTCAAGAACAAGAAATAAAAGTTCTAATTAACTTATGCTGAACTTATCTCTGTTAAGAATATCACCACAGGAAGGAGAGCAGATGAGATCCACACAGACCAATCCCATCTTTCAGTGAGTCAGAACAGACCACCTTGGAAGCTGTTACTTTGAAATTACAGATTTTCAGGGACACATACATTACCAAAACAAAGTTCTGACTAGACAAGATATTTTTGATATGTAAAGGGTTCATTGACTTGGGGAACCCTTTAACTTCCAGTACTTACATTTTGATCCAAACTCCATTAAAAACATTTAGTTGACAACTGATTGAAAGTTTCAGAATTCTGTTACTACAAGGATATTATATATATATATATATATATATATATGATTAGAGTTGATATCTTCTACCTATATTAGACACATGCATTTTCCTGCCGTGCTGTATTCTGTTAATACCTACTCGCTCTGCTAAGTTATACAGCAGTAATTGACAATCAAGGTGATTTCATCTCCTTATGCTTTACAGTGGGTGGGTGTTTTTTTTTTAATAGATATAAAATTCTGTTTCCATTAGGCTGATCTAGGGACAGAGCTGAGCGATCCTGTCAGATTGGAACCACTCTGTTTACTGTCCTAGGAAGGCATGTTGGTAAACGGTGTCACATCAGATCGTACACCCAAACCCCAGTAGCTCAGAATGTGAAACTGTTGAGGAACAGGGTCTTTAAAGACACCATCAAGAGGGCCCTGATCTAACGCGATTGATGTTTTTATAAGAAGAGAAGATGTGGGGACAATGGCATGTCAAAGGAAGATACTCAAGGGTGGAGACGTCTCAGAAGAGCCTGGTCTCAGATGCCAGCCTCCAGATTTAAACAATGATATGTTCCTATGGCTCAGCCTACCCCAGGCAGGGGATTTTATTGTGGGGGATCATTGTACCTGTTGTTGAGTTAACAATGGCAATACTTTTCCTGAAAGGTTCTTTGATAGGAGCCTCAGCTCAACGCTCCACTGTGACAGATGCTCAGCCTCTGCAGTGGCCTCAGAGAGGCCAGGGTTGGGGCAGAACACCAGGCCTAAGCACAGACTTCAGCCCAGCAGAGGTGGGCACATAATGGTCTCCCTGAGAACTGGGACCACAGAGAACAGAGAGGTTGCCCGCTGCCCAGCCAGCCTGGATGCCATTACACTGAACAGTACTCTGAATATGAAATGCAAGGGGTGAAAAGAAACTGTTGCAGAATTAACCTACTTAAAACACAGCCATCAATCTTGTTGCATTTCCAGCCACTATGTGTTCGCGCGTGAGCAACAGATGTTAATACTCAGCGGTGAAATCGCTTCCACCAGCTGCCTGACGCCGGCCCTCTCCAAACACAACACCAGCTACCAGCTCATGTTTGCAAAAGCCAGCCCTCATGTGGGGGAGTGATGTTTTCTCTGGGGCCCGTGTTTTGAAGAACCACGTTGACCCAAGTTAAGAATACTAGGAAGGAATCCTCCATGAGTTTTGTGCATTTCTGGACCTCGCAGTGGCTGGCCCAGGAGGGAAGCCACATTGGACAGAGGTCCTTCCCCCGCCATCCTGACCACCATGGAGATTCTGTGGGGTGGGGATCTGTTTTCCCACCTTCCCTGCCCTCCCTCCAGATGCTAGCTTCCACAGCAATGTGCCTTGTCCACCAGCTCTATCACCAGAGACTCAGCAGCTCTCCCAGTTCCACAATACTCCAATGGTGGGAGTTTTATATTCTTCCTCTTCCCGACAGTGAACATTCCACATGGTGGCATTTCTTTGTAATTTTTTAAATTAACTGTACAGTTAAGACCTGAGTCTGAAGGAAAACAATTTTACAGAAAATACTATGGGTTTGGCAAGTGTTTCTCAAAGTTTACTAGGAATATTCTGGGTATCTAATTCTAGGAGCCGGCACACTGTCACAACTAGAATTGCACACACAATGGCACACAACCGCATAGGCACACAGAGACACTCACACACGCAGCCGCCATCAGAGGGGAGGCCCCTGCACAGATCCTGGCAGTCCTGCCTCTCCGCGGTGGGGCTGCAGGGCTGTTTGCCGCTGCTCTTCGGCAGCAGGTTGGATTTGTAAATTCAGGACTGTGTCATGTGGTGTGAGAATCTTGGGTACAGGCAGTGAGCACAGGCAGAGCAGTGTTATAAAAACAGCTGCTAGTGTAGTCGGCTCTGTGCTTGCACCTGCTAAATTCTACCAGTGGTAATCTTTGTTTCCTCCATCAGCCACAGGTCTGTACCCCGCGGGTCCCTGGTCACTGCTAGATTCCAGGTCTACCCAGAGGGACTCTGCATCTGCACACCCAGACTCAGCTCCCCTCTTGGTCTCTGTTTGATATTGTTTTGCCTTCACAATCCAGATCCTCTCTCATACACTTCTCCCAGGACCTCCTGCTCTTTAGCCTGCTCGGTTACAATCCAATCACAGAGACAGGGCTCTGCTCTCCCATAATGACTCCTGGTGTGTGTCCTGGCTTCCTCCTTCATGTCCTTCTGCTCCTCCAGTTCCAAGGCTCCTCTCCTTCTGAGCCACACATGGTGGCTGATGGCCATGCAGCCCAACAAGGCCACGTCTCCCTTGATAGGGAATCTAGACATCCAGGTATCCAGGCAAGTTGTCCACTTGGCTTTGGCAAGCCTTGTGAATCTGTTGTTGTTGTTGTTTGCAGATGGTAAGACAATTTTTAAACATTGTGTTCAGAACAATAAGGCTAACACACATGGTCTGGTACAAATGAAGCTGCACGGAGACGCAGGCTAGACTCCGCAGCATTCACAACGGCAAAGCATAACGGCCACAGAGTAACTGCCCTCAAGAATTATCTTCCAAGGACCCAGTGCTTTTCCCTCTGGGTGGCAGGTCTTGGTTGCTCTGCATTCCTGGGCATCTCTGGTTCTCTGAAACCTGCGTTTGTGGACCAGTGTCCACAGACCTCACTGCATAGGGTTCTGGGTGTTCTTGCCTGTGGACAGCTGGACCGTTGGATTGGGCATCAGAGCCTCATGTTTGGAAGTTGAGGCAGAAGAGGACGCAGCATGGGGACATGTCCCGGCCCCTCTGTGGACGCCGGAGCTTCATCTTCTAGCTCACCACCACAGGCTGATAAGATGACAATCTTGTACAGATATTAAAGTGAGCTCTAGGGTGTTCCAGACATATCTGCCAAGAATCAGAGCAAAAGAGGAGCAGCGGCAGACATAAATGTAGAATTCTATAGAAAGGAAAGGACGAGGCTATCACAGCCATGTTAAAAAAATAGCTTTTCTGTAAGTGCGGTGATAAGATGCGTCTGTGAAGAGCATGGAACAGAAGAACATACTTATTTCTGAGCCCTGAAAGGCCGCTCTGGTCACCTGGTCAGCAATTCCTTTTCGGGGACGGGTCCGGGGAGTGACACATGAAACACTTTTCCGTCCTCTGTCAGTCTCAGTTGTCTTGCTGGAGCCCTCTGTTTAAGAACTTTAAGTCCCATAATTTAATAAGTGCCAATGGAGAGAGCTGTATGTTGATCCTGATATTAATAAACTTTGATCCAAAGCTGAAATTCTGAAAGGATACAGTGCTATCGCCTTTGTCCCCTTTTTAATGCAGAATGTAAATTGACCTCCTGTACACTTTGAGATCAAGCGCAGAGCTCAATTTAGATTTGTGCACATTTAAAGTTCTTAGAGAACCAATTCTATTCAAATGTGAGGTTTCCACTGCACACACAGCCTTAATCAAAAGCAGAGCTGCATAGAATGGTTTGAATTTAATCCAAATCTCAGCACATTTCATGAATCTGCCTGCCCAAGCTTCACGTGAGTGGGCTCATAAATGCTTTTTCTACTTTTATGCATGATGGCGGGTGGCTGCCTCCTCCCTGAGCTCCACAGCAAATGCAGAAGCCCTCCTTCATGAGGCTACTATGGCAAGAGAAAGATAAAACTCCATTTATTAATTGATAGTGGGCAATAAAGTATTCTTTACCTTTGCACGGATCCCATGGTCAGGCAAGATAATAAATCCAATAATCAGGAAAAGACCTTGTATGTATGTGTGCAAGAATGTGTAGGGATTGTAGAGGGTAGCACGCAGACCGAAAGACCTATAGAAGGGAAGAAATAAACTTTCTTATTAACTTAACTTAGAGCACAATGTCACAACGGAGTAGAAGTGTTTATAGCACACAGGTAGGAAGTATTAAAGTTGATCAGCCTTCTCCATTGTTTTAAAGATTCCAGGCAGTATGTAGCAGTTTTGAGGTTTTGTTATTGAATTAACCATATCACTACAGTTCTTTCTCTTACCGTCTTTTTAGAACAGTCAGACAGAAGTGAAGGGCCATTTATCAGAGTTATGAAAGAAACTTGAACTGAAAGTCAGTTAACCCTTATGTGTAAAAATAACTTTCAATATTCTAAATGCACTGAGCAAAAACAGATTTCCAAGAATAAATCAACTTATAATGGAAGGCCCGCACAGCAACAGTGGGGGGATTGCCGAGTTGAAAGGTGGTTGTTGACTGGAGCAGATGCGATGTCTCCACATCACACACTGCTTCACACCAGCCCGAGCTGGCGCTGATGGAGAAATGGCAGTAAGCTGCCACTCGGAGAGAGGACAGAGCGGCTCTACAATCAGAGCATGGCACTGAGGTCTTGGGTGGGATCTTTCAAGGTCAGCACGGATGCGGGCTCAGGGCTCAGACATTGCTGGGCTCTGTCCCCTCCCCTTTCCTTCTTCTGTTCATACTGCACCTGTGCGGCTGTAGGGCCCCGACAGTGTGTTGGCAGACCACAGTCCTGGCTTGGTCACCTCACTAGAACCCCCTGAGGAGTCCCCAAAGAGGCCCAGCTTTGCCTCTTTCCCTCGGTTCTTTTGCTCATGCCACAGAGAGGAAGTCAAAACCAAACGGAAGGAGGAGAGTGTGTGTGTGGTGGGGGGACTGGTAATCATAAAATTAAATGCATATTCCACAAAATTAAGAAAATTGAGGGGGAGAGGTTGGAATAGAAGAATGAGAAGAGTGATAACAATCAAGGTGCATTGTATTCCACAACTGTTCCGTTGTAACACTACTGTACAACTAAAAAGAATTAAAATGTAACCTTAAAAAAAAGAAGGCATGCTCTTTTAATTAATGCTTTTTAAACAGACTTAACAAGGTGTAATTTACATACAGCCGGATGCACGTTTTGTGATTCCAGTCTTGTAAAATGTTTGAAACTGTGTTACATCTCACTCTACAGTCGAGACAGACCGATGCCTTCAAATCACAAAAGCCCCCTGTGCCCTCGCCTACCCGAAACTCCTCCCCAACCCATAGCTCCCCTGGTCCAACCGTGGTCCACCAAGTTTCCCTTCCTGGCCATGCCATGTCCGTGGAATCCCACACCTGCTCTGGCCAGCCTGCTCTCGAGGTGTCTGTGCTGAGTGTCACTGTGATGCACTGCTGGTCCTTCTTACTGCTGAGAACTACTTCTGAATGAACACCATTATTCCAAAACGCATATACTCATTCATCTATTCCCAGGTGATGGGCAATTTAACGTGGGCCATTATGAGTTGTGCTGTTGCAAGCACTTGTGTACAAGTGTTCCTGTCCTGACATGAGTACCTAGAGTAACACAGCTGGTCTTGTGCCAGTGAATGATTCATTTTTTTTAAAGAATCCACAACACTGTTTTGCAAATAAACAATTCCACGATGCATTCCCACCGACAGTGTGAGTTTCAGCTGATCCACACATTCCGTAGTAATATCCGTTTTTTAGCTCCTTTTTTGGTTTGCTACCCCTACTCCTTGGTGGCACTAGAGACTGAAGTCAGGGCCTCGCCCTGGCAGGGAACGCTCTCTACCACGTGAGCCTCCACCCCAGCATAGTTGCTTTTACTTTGTTTCTCAGTCAAGGTTGCACCATTTTGCCCTGGCCAACCTCAAACCATGATGCTCCTCACTCCACCTTCCAAGTATCTGGGAGGTATCTGTGGCCATGCCCAGCCTTTCTTGGTGTTTCTAAGTGCTACTTTGGTAGATGTATAGCTATACTTCCCTACAGTCTCATGGTGTCTGCCAGTGACTGATGTTGGGTATCTTTTCACAAGTTCAGTGGACATTCTTAAGACGTTTGTGGTAAGTTGTTCAAATTTGCTGCTGATATTTACAGGGAAGTTTGAAGTTCACATAAAAAGTAAGCAAAGCACCCGACCCACACAGCACACTTCACTTCTGCCCTAGATGTTGTGACTCATAGGAAGGCAGTTCTGTCCTGGCCTCCGCTCACTGCTGGCCCATTAACCAGCATCCTCCTAGGTCTGGAAATCCCTTCTAGAGTGCAACTTTCCATTTCATGTCTTCCACCACATTTCTTTTCTCTGAGAGAAAATAGGATGAGTCTTTTTCATCATGTCCAGCCCCATTTTCTAAAAGGATCAATGTGAATTATTGTCATTACAATTCCACTTGAGCAGATAAATGTACTCTTCTGGAGTTAAGGCTTGTGGACACACAGAACAGCCATATAACACATTCTGGATTTGGCCACCTCCTGAATCTCATCTGGGAGTTTATCTAGATTAAAGGTGATGAAGGGAAACTGTGGTGGGACCACTCAAGGCTGCACTGTCTGCCACCACCCACCACCATCAATCATGATCTACAACCATCCACCACCATCTATCACCATCTACCACCATCCACTACCATCTACCATTATCCACCATTGTCTACATCTGTCCATCACTGTCTACCATCATCCATAACCATTTACCACCATCCACCACCATCTATAACCATCTACCATCACCCACCACTGTCTACCATTGTCCACTACCATTTACCACCATCCACCACTATCTACCCCCATCCACCACCATCTACATTTATCCACCACTGTCTACCACTGTCTACCATCATCCATCACCATTTACCACCATCCATCACTGTCTACCATTGTCCACTACCATTTAGCACCATCTACAACTTTCTACTACTATCCACCACCATCAATCACCATCTATCACCATCTATCACCATCCAACACCATTTGCTACTGTCAGTCACCATCTACCACCATGTATCACTGTCTACCACCATCTACTACCATCCAACACCATTTACTACTGTCTACCACCATCTATCACTGTCTACCACTGTCTACCACCATCTACCACCATCCAACACCATTTACTACTGTCTACCACCATCTATCACTGTCTACCACTGTCTACCACCATCTACCACCATCTATCACCATCCAACACCATTTGCTACTGTCAGTCACCATCTACCACCATGTATCACTGTCTACCACCATCTACCACCATCCAACACCATTTACTACTGTCTACCACCATCTATCACTGTCTACCACTGTCTACCACCATCACTCTCTACAACCATCTACTACCATCTATCATTTTCTACCACTGTCTTCAACCATCTACTACCATCTACCACTGTCTAGCACTGTCTAGCACCATCTGCCACCCCATTCTAACTATGCTGTAGCTGTTCCACTCTCTGCTCTGCTACATCCTGAGACAAGCATGGACTAAATGATGAGAGTCTCCATGTTACAGGTCTTGGACAGGAAGAGCTGTACCTGCACAATCCTAGCCACAGCACAGGACTTGCCACGGCTGAAGCCCACTGCAGGAAAGAGACAGAAACATGTGGACAGTTAACTCAGCATCTGAAATACAGCAGCACTTCCAATCAGAAAGGAGGCCCTAAGTGGAGAAGGCCCACTACTCCATTACAGTCGGTGGTAGAGACAGTTCTAATTCCCCCAGGGACCAGGGAGCAATTGCTACTGCTCAGATCTTTATATAGTGCATCACAGATATTTACTCACACCATTTAAGCTGTCATTGAAATAGACAACTAAATAATTCAGTTATATTCTCCTAAGTTGATTTGGAGGAGATTTGTAAATCTGAAAGACATTTCCCATCATTTTATATTATGTTATTTCTAATCTCGATTTCCCCCCTAAACTTTGGCAGTAACAGTCTTTATATGAGTAGTATTTTGTGGCAAAATAGACATAATGTAAACTTTTCATGTGAACCATTTTCAAGTATACAGAAAACAAAGTGCCCTTCTGTCTCCACCTCTCTGGTCTTCTCCCAATCTAAACTGCACCTGGGATGTGTGGGCTCCAAGAGCCTCCTCTTTCCACCCCCTTCCCCCTGGCCCCTTCCAATTCTACCTTTCTCTGTGGTTCAGAGTAGTAGGTCTATACATTTGTCCTAGTGTGTCTGGCCTAATTCATTTGCACAATGTCTTCAAGGTACATCTATGCTGTTGGAGTTTTCAGACCAAGTAATGTCACACTATCTATATGTCCAGATCATACATGGTGTCCTGTGTGTGTGGTTGGATGTTAATGTGCTTCAGCTTTTGGCTCCCAGGAATAATGCCGCAGTGACCACGGATATGCCTATACCTGCTCTTGTTCCTGCTTATAATTTGGGGAGGGGGGTCTATATTCGACCAGAAGTGGATTTCCAGGCCATAAAGTAGTTCTATATTTTACTCTTAAGGAATAATTGTCATATCTTTTTCACAGTGGCTGCGTCATTTTGGGGTCCCATCAACAAGGCAGCAGGGTCCTAATTCTCTACACTTTGCCAATGCTTGTTATTTAATTAATTTATTTCCCATTGTGGCTTAGACTTGCATGGCTCTAATGACTAGTGAGTTTCAGGGTATTGCATGTGCTTAGTAGTAATTTATATGTCTTCTTTGGAGAAATATTAATGTAAGTCCTTTGGCTATGTTTTAATTGGGTCCTGTGTTTTTTGATTGAGATGTAAGTAGTCACTCTTCCCCAAACTTTCAAATTTGTAATTCTCCTCTACAATGTATGAAGAAGACATGTCATATGTGTGACAATGTCCTACTCATTTTACTTGTGCTGTATGGTCCTGTGCTGTCTAAGGGGCCCCCTGTCCTTCCTCTGTACTTTAGTATAAAACTAGGGTTTCATAAATAATTCCCTCATTAATAAAGCAGTGCATTGTCTGGTACATGTAGGTACTCAGTTAACTTTAGTTGAATCTGAATCTGAATTACCTTTGCTGGATATTCTATAAGTGTGCTATATTTATGAGAGGAAAAGAAAAGAAAGCAATGCAATTATCTGACACAAGATATGTTGGTTGTGCTTTTTATCCTGTAATTTAATAATGAAGTGAAGGGCAAGATAAGTGAATTTAATAAAATACTGTACAACATTGAGTGTTTGTATATATTAATGGTGTGCTTAATGCCTAAAATATTATGTATGTGGCAAACAGAGATAATTAATTTTACTTATGGTGAGGAGCTATTTTGCTTCTCTTGGCTACGATGTGTTTGCAAAAGCAGCTGCTAGCTGCCCTCATTGCAGGAAAGCGAGCTCATCGTTTGTTTTGCCTGGACAAATGGGGTCAGTCTGCTCCTTCGCACTTGATCTTTCTTCTCTCACAAAGCTGAGAAAAGATAACTTCTCAACGTATCCGCCAGTGCTTTCCCAAGAGTGTGCAGACTCTCCCGGAGAGAGGAAGCCTGGGTGCTTGTGTTCTCTCCCCTTTGAGATGCTGCACGTAGCCACAGAGGAAGGTAGAAAATTCTTGTATTTCTGATTTCTCCTGAGATGCACAAAAACCCAAAGGGCTGGAGTAGTAGTTACCGTAACATCCATGTGAAGTTTCCTTTTGTGCTTCATGGATGGTTGATGAAACCACTCTACACAAGCAGATGTCTTCAGAGTTCACATGCCTGCTTGCCTCCAGTCTTCCAAAGCCTCCTTGTGCAGACCAGCTGCAGGGCACCATGAGGCCATCCAACATCCTCTGCTGATCAGACAGACCTCCCCTCATCGTCTGGGTCTGGGCATGGTTGCCTCACATGCCCTGGGAGGCAGTGGGCTGGGTTGTCAAATGGCCAGTTGACAACCCTGGAGACACCTGCAGGTCCCTGTGGAATCTCACTCTTCTTTTGCTCTCCTGATGGACATGGAGCCCTAGCTCAAGGGCTTTGCTTCTCTTCAGCTCTGGAGAGCAGGGTCTGACCACATTCGGTTCCTGCCATGATGGGCTGCAGCCTGGTGTGGGCACATCCCTGCCAACGCCCCAGTGCCCCATGGGGAGCACACAGGGGAGCCGCTGCCCCCATCTTCGGCCCAGTTGCTAACTGGGCAGCACCAGAGATCAGCAGTCACTTGTCCTGACCTCTGGTCTCTTGTACATTTCAAAACAAATTACTTCAACTATTGAACCCGAGCATGGCTCTGGCCTGCGTCTCTTCAGAGGAGAGGAAATAAATGCTATCCATGCAGGACAAAGCTCACAGCTTTGATTGGCAAGTCAGGAATTGCTTTACCCTAACCACCAACATTAGATGACCACGAGTCAATCTTTGAGAAATACTGCTTGTGGGTCAGAAGCCATCCTCACGAGTGGCAAGGATGCTTCACTCATGGATGATCATAATATTTAAAGGGTAAAATCTTGCTGTGTTTATGCTTTTCCTTAGAAGGTTCACTGGGCGGGAGGGGGGGCTGGAAGAATGTCTGGAAATCCAGCTGAGAACGAAATGTTGTGCTATGCTCCAAACAGTCATGCGATGTTCTCCTTCATTACAGGTGAGAAACTCAAGCCTCAGTTTCCCCAGACCTTTGATGTGGCCCTGCCTGGTCCTATGCTGTGTCACCTCTTGTCATCATCCCAGTGACACAGCAGCCAGGGGCCTCTGGATGGGGGAAATGGGAGGATTTCTCTGGAAACAGTGTGAAACCTTCACAAACAGTAAAATGGGCACCCTGGCTAGACTATTCTTATATCTGAGATATTATATTGTACGTGCATTGCTAGATAGTTGAGCTAATAGTGCTGAAATATTCTAGTTGAAACGCAAACATGGTAGACAAAAAAAGTAAGCAATACAAAAATGGCAAAATGACTAATAACAACAAATTGATTGTTCTAGAAAAACTATAACCACAGGAGACTAAAAGCATGAGGCCAGGGGAGGGTCTGGCAGCGAGGTCCCTGCGTGTGGCAGAGGTTTTCAAAAGCTGCCTGCCTCATTGGTTGGTTGACTAAAACTGTAATTACTCCCTTAGAATTCACTTCCCAGAAGTTGAGAGCTTTTACTTACAGTCATCTACATGGAACTTTCCAGAAATCCCATGGCTGCCCCCAGTTATACTCAATAGTTTGAATCATATTGTGAAATGGTGTGGAAATTATACTTCTCAAATAATTTCTCCAGAACGACACACTGATGGGAAGTGGCCTGTGTTCATGAAAACATACACTCCGTAACAATTGAGAGGATTGAGCGGTGGCCATGGCCTGACGGAGCCGTAAGTCCCAGTGTGAGTACACCCAGAGTGAGGAAGTACCCAGGGTTACCTGAGATCTCCAGGCCAGGGTCCTGATCCATTGGGGTCTGTATCCTTGTAAGCAGAGACCCCCAGAGCTTTCCCCTGCCACCCTGTGAGGTTACAGCAGGAAGGTGGTCAGCCAAAAACCAGGAAGAGACTGAGAGAGCTCAGGCCTTCCCAGAACCCTAATCTTAGAGGTTCCAGCTTCCAGGACTCTGGGAAAACCAATGTCTGCCCAGCTGCTGGTATTTCCCCTGTCAGCCCCCACAGGCTAAGGTAGATCTAGCTAGATTCTTAGAAAGTCCCTTTGCATGCTGAAGACAATCAAGAGGAAGGGCTGGAAGCTTTGCTGTTATTGAAGATCCCTCTGACAGACCCAGGCTGCACCCTTTCACATCTTCACTGTGCTGATACGGACCCAGAGATAATAAAGTGCTCAGACTGTTTAAGGAATACATCGTTATGAGTGAGAGATGTTTGAGGCACAGACAGTTTGATTTCAGATACTTCTGTCCCAGGCACACACTTAGGATGAGGGTGTGAATTTTCTTTCTTTAAAAATAAACTTCCATTTTAATTTAAAGTAAGGTTTAGTTCAAATTGTTTTCTTTTCTTTAAGTATCCTGACTAAATGCAATCCTTTCTGGGGCAGAACATTTCTTAGGATATTGCATTTTATTCAGCAGCCTTTTTTTTTCTTACAGAGAGTGGGGCTTGATTTAATACTTCCCATTCTCTTCCACAGACCCTGGGAATAAGCAGAACATTTGGTGCAGTGATTGCTTTGGGACAAAAACGTCTCTAATAGGCAATTAGACAAATGCCCCTAAAAGCAGAGATTTTCCCCAAGATGTGTGTTCATCAGCTCAGATATATGAAAGCCCACTTACCTCAGAGCAATGCCCCATGTTAGCTCTGTCCTGGGGGCAGAGAGGAGCCCAGCCCATGCAGGAGGGTGCAGGCCGCCGCAGGGACATGCGTGAAGCCTTCTGTCATCCGCGATGGACACACAGCCTGGCGGCAGAGTGGCTTTTACCAGCTTTCAATCCCCACTCGCCGCTCCTCCCCCACGGAGCCTCTCTGAGCCTTTTCTACACATGGAGCATGGGCTCCCTTTCTCGCTTGCAGGGTGTCAGAAAATCAAGTGAAGTAAACCAGGAAGGTGTTTCTAGCAGCAGGAGGAGAGGGCAGCTGCCATCTTGGATTCATGGAGGCAGCGGCTGCTTAAATCCGTGGGGATTTTGTAGGAAATGTACGGGCCCTGCGGACAGCCATGGGTGGAGCCGCATTCTGCTCCTCCTTCACATCTGCACACCCTAAACTCTGGCACTTCAGAGCATATTTGGAAATGGAGTCATCACCGATACAGTGCATGAAGATGAGACCTGGGAACCAGGTAGCTCCCGGTGCAGCATGACTGAAGGCATATCATTGCAACACCATCCACGACAATGTTCTGTTCAGTACAAATGGAGACCACTATGGGAGGTCAGGAACACTCCATGTAAGTCCCTATACATAGAGGATTGTCAGCCCACACATGGAGGAGCTAGAACAGAGGGTCTTAGCCCTTGGAAATTGCAGGGATCCTCCACCATCCTCTGTTCCCCACACCTGCAACCACATTGGTTCAGCTCTGCTCAGCTTAGATCCCAGCTCTCCTCGCATACAACATACATGCATGCATGTATGAACAGATCACAATGAAGGCCCTTTGTGGAATGAATACATGTAAGTAAAAGAGAGGGAGAAGAGCTAGGAGCTGTAATTGTAACCCCTGCGATTTCCTGCAGGTGGACGTCGGTTTCCTACATCTGCAAACCCAGCCCGTGTGAACCCAGTGGCTTCCGCCCCTTCCGCTGAGTGTTGGTGACCTAGAGAAGCCAGTCCCTCCTCGCCACTCGTGCCTGCATGTGGCCAGCCACCTGCTTCCCGGGTCAGTGTGTGCAAGGGTGATGGAGCGCGGCCGGACGCAAGCCATGGACACCTGCCTGCAACAGGGCTCCTTGCCGCACTCGGGCCGAGCCCCAGCCCTTCCTTCTGCAGTGCCCAGAGTGCACACTTGCTTGAGCTGTGTGTGATGAGCCGCGAGCCCACAATGGCACAATCCCGGCCTCCTCCCCAGGCGCTGCCCCCGTTCACACTTCACCAACTCTCTTCCTTGAGTTTTTTCCCCCTTGTGCAAAAGCAAAGAAACACATGCCGGCGCTCGGGTCTCGGCTCATTTAAACCACGCCTTCCTCTTGACTCTTTGCTTTCCTTTGCAGCACAGCCCATAGCAAGGGTTGTCTCTGCTCCCAAACCCCCGGCTACATCCACAGAAGTAGATCCCTGGAGGCTGCCTGGTCCTCTCACATGTCCACTGCGGGCCACGCAAGCATCTCTCCATCTGCACAAGCTTGGCTTCCCTCCAGCCTCAAGGGGTCCAGCTCCGGTCCCTTCCCAGTGCGATCTTCCTTTGCCCACTGTTGGTCTCCATGCTGGAACCAGGAGTCACCTGGTCCTTGTCCTTCTTCATCCTCCGCTTCGCCTATCATGGGGACTCCTGGCCATGTTTAAATATTGAGACTTCCACACTGGTCACACTGGCTTGTCTACTGTCCGGCATTTCATCTATTGGGATAATAGCCACATTACCCGGTGCATTCTTAAGTTCAAAGTCCAAGCCTGCTTTACTTGCGTGCTGCTCCTTCTCAGACCAAAGCAACTTCAGCCTGCCAAAGCCTCAGGACCTGAATCCTCTCTGCTCACCTGTGTCCCTGCCCCACAGCTCCCATTCAAGGAGAAAGTAGCTTTCCTTTCCTTCTGTAGCCTGAATTGAGTCCCTGCTACTTTTGCCTAAATCATGCTTAGAGTGTGAGCTGTCCCTTCTTTCTTGGATACTGGAAATGAGCTGGAAGATCAAGCCTCCTTAACTCCCCTGTGGGATTATCTGGGGTTACAGGCATGAGTCACTATACCTGGCTGAGACCAGTAACATTTTATGAATTCATTTATAAAGTCAATATCCCAAAGGTTTGTGCGTGCGAGAGCACGCGCATGCGCGCGCGCACACACACACACACACACACATCAGCATGCACATTTATATCCACATCAATATCTATGTCCACAACCAAAACTCAGGTCACCACTCTGCTACATTACAATAGGCTGAAGTAATCCTCAGCATAGACTTCTGTACACTTGGCTGAGCGCCGAGGGGCAGAGGGGCATGGGATGCCATCGCTGTGCCCCCCCTGTTCGGATCAGAACCCCGACACCCAGCATCGTCTCTCCTCCGGCTGTGGCAGGATTGCGGGAGAGTGCTGTTCTTTCTCCTCTCCTGGCAAAGGCCGCCGGTGTGTGCTTTTCTGGCCCTGAGCCGCCTCTGCTTCCTCGAGCAGGGCAAATCCAATTAGCCCGCGGCCCACCTCCCCACCTTATTACCCTGCCGCAGTGCGAGGGGCTCCGCAGCCCCTGCCAATATCTCATTTCTCCCGGGGCGATAAGATCAGCTGACAATATTCAATGTCTCCTTTCACTTTGCCTCCCGTGT
The DNA here is from genome assembly GCF_024711535.1 of Dipodomys merriami. Taxonomy (NCBI): domain Eukaryota; kingdom Metazoa; phylum Chordata; class Mammalia; order Rodentia; family Heteromyidae; genus Dipodomys; species Dipodomys merriami. Next base: position 2,440,499 of record NW_027204715.1, on the reverse strand, counting down.
CTTCCCAGCCACGGGCATCTTAGCCGCAGCGGCCGAGTCTTATTTTCTCACATGAAATAGGATGGCAGACTCCAGGCCCAGAGAGCTGCGGCGCACGGGGGCTGGGCCTGCGCTCTGTGACAGGGCACCGGATCCCCCTTATCGCGGCTGGCCCACAAAGGCCAGGCCAGCCGGCGATTAGCATTCCTGGGTGTGAGCCGCATGCCTATTTCTGTCACCCAGACGGAGCCGGCCTTTCACTCAGCCTCGCCGGTGAGTGACACATGGCCCGGCCAGGAGGACAACATTGTTATTTGAGTTAAGAAATCAATTTGTATCAAATGTACACTGTAATTTATTTGTTGGCTTTGAAGGGAAGCGAGCTGAGATAAATGGGAGCCGGCTCCTTTCTTTCCCCCTATGCGGAGCTGATAAAGTTCTTGTGAAGCCCCAGATAGCTGCCGTCAGAGCCAAAGTGACAAACATGTTTAAAGTTGCACACTGATCTTTAAATCTCAAAAAGAACACCTTGTCGGACATGATAGAACATTTTTTACCTTTTCCCTCTATCTGTCAGAAAGCCGCTGTGACACGCTGCTTTAGTATTTTTGCTGACATTTTCTTTATCAAGCACATCTGTTTGTGGTCGAAAGATGCTTATTCCTATTTTCTTCCATCTACAGCAGGCGAGGAATCTGCGAAAGGAAAGGGGTAGAGGAGCCGTCAGGCACAGCCTCAAACTTGGGATGCTGGGGTGGGGGCGGGGAGGGCGGTTGGGTGCACGCTGTTCCCATTGTGACTTAGTGGATCACCGAGGCCAGGAATTCTTACCATCCCCATCCTCCTCATTTTCCTCTTCCTACTCCTCCTTCTCTACACTTTTTCTCCTCCTCTTCCTCTTCGTCTTCCTCTTCTTCTTCATCCACTTCCTCTTCCTCCCACCTCCTCTTCTCCCTCCTCTTCTTCAACCTCCTCCTTTTCTACCCTCCTCTTTCTCCTTCTCATCTTCCTCAGCCTCTTTCTCCTCCTCTTCCTCTTGCTTACATTCCTCTTCCTCCTCATCTTTGTCTCTATCTCCATTTTCATATTTTACAAAGGATTTTGATTAAGTATACAAAGCAACTAAACATAAATACGCACTGGAACTCTCTGCCTGTGTCATGAATTCAGAATGATCTGAGGACGGCCAGGAAGCTGAGCTCCAGCGGCAAGCGCTTGCGTGCCCTCGGCAGAGCTTTGTGAAGGTCTGTGTCCAGGCCAGGCTGCTCCCCGCCATGGTATTGTCACCACTACACTGGTCTCCTCTTCTTGCAGTCTCTTAAAAAAGCAGGGTACTAAGTGTTGTGTGCCTCTAGCCAAATGTGTAAACCTGGGGTCACTTCGTGGCCTGCCTTTCCCTCGCCGTGGAAGCCGGTTCTCTGTAATGGGGACTCCAATAAATGGGGACTCCATTTATATAAGCTGAAGCCCGAACCTCCTGACAACAAAATTCCCCACAAGGGTGCCACTGCACTTCGGGAGAGACCCCCAGGCCGCAGGGGACTGCGGTGGCCCCTTGGGTCTGGGAGCAGGCTCCGTAACAGGAAGCGTCCCTCTCCACTGCACTGGGTCTTTATGTCACTGCAATCAGCAGCATGCATGATCAGTGATTGGTGATTATTAAAAGTCAACCCTGGGTGCTGTCCGAGGAGCCTTTCATCAGTCTCCTAACATGTCCTGACCCCCTCAGTTCTCCCTTGCTGCTGGGGATCAGGGCTCAGAGCACAGATGCAACCCCAGCATGGCTGCACCTTCCCTAACGGAGGCCGAGCTTGCTGACGGACGGGTGCCCGCAGAGTGGAAGAGCCAGTCGCCCGACCCCGCGTGCCTTGCACCGGCCTGAGCCTCCCAAGTCTCCTCAGGCTTCTCATAGATGCCGCGTCCACCCACACGCAGGCCCCCTTGACTTGAGGTCTGAACCCCTGGGCACCCACAGGTGTGGCGTTTTCCCATTTGTGGGACTGAGCTCGAGAGATTACCCATTCCATAAAAGAATCAACGTTCATGAAACTTCAAGACTTGCTCCCTGAACAGCCAGGAGCCAGAACACCGTGGAGGGTGAGTCAACCCAGCCACACACCGGAGATTTCTACTGCCCCACCCCCGAGGAGCACCCCACTGCCCCCACTCTGTGGACAGAGCCACCCGCTCAGAGCAGCACCACAAGGGAATTAGCAGGACTCCACCCGCTGTGAGTGGCCTCCACCACTCAGCCACAACTGTGCGTGTGCGTGCATCAGAGCCTCATCTCTTTCTGTAGTGAACGACGTTGCTCTGGAATATTGAAGCCATGGGGGACACGGGACCTCCTAGTTGGCGGGGACCACACACACACACACACACACACACACACACACACACACACGCACACCAGCCTCTCTACCGGGGCTGCATGCTATCATCATGAGAAACCAGGGATGAAGCTCAGCAGCAGCCTTCTTGCCCCATGCAGAATGACAGCCACTCTTTTGAAACATAGTTGAGAAATGTTTTAAGTGCTACCAGTTTTCAGTTGCAGAAAACAGTGTCATTCTTTGCAGCTCAGGAAGCACACCCGCTCTGCATTGGACTGATGGATTTGTCGCAGTGTATCCATCTACCCGCCTAGGTTGAACTCTACAAACCAGGAGTAATGGTGTGATAATCCTGAATTATGAAATATGTGTTTAAATGCAGTTTTATTACTTTCATGTACTTTACAAATGGCTAAACAATATATAAATCTGTATTACTATTAGGAGGTGAGTTAATGAAGAAAACTACAGCATCACATAATACATTATAATTACGAACCCCCAGCAGCAGATGGAAGTTAATGGCTAGACTCAGAGTTGTAATTGCACAAAGACATTCTAAACTTATCGATTCCTTATTTTGGAATGGAATTACTTTTAGCTTGAGTTTTATGGCTCCCAATCATTTCTGCATTTTTTTTCAAGACACAAATTTCAGTTGGAATCACATTTGGTAGAGACTTGACAGAAAAATGCGAATGAGTTGTGCTGGAGTCGTTTATTTCAAGCAATATTCCCAGAATAGATTGCACCACGAGGCAGTTTTGTGCGGAGAGGAGGGCAGCGTGATACATAGCACTGCGTGGGAACTCAGCGCCATTGAGAGAGAAAAGAACCTTGAAGTGCACAGCTATTCCGACGTGTGAGAGGCAGACAGTACTGGTGACTTTTTATAAAGTTAATAAAAGCTAAGGACTGCAGAGTCACGGTGATCCTATGAGATCTCCACTCTGCAGTAGCGTTTATTGTAGAGTAATGGCAGAGATGGGGCCGGGGCAGGAAACACCGGAGATGCCACAAGCCGCTGGCTTGGGCCCAGGGGACGCTTTTCAGGGAGGAGTTTGGAGGAGCTGCACAGCGCCCTGGGAATCAGATTTTTCCAGAAATGCTTCTAGGCTGAAGTGTTTATGAGAGGCCTTCTATGCGTTCTATCCCTGCCTCTGTCTGGGTGGAGCAGGGGGCTGTGGGAAGCTCTGATGGAGGCCTGGGCCTCACATGACTCTGGTAGAAAGCAGGTGAATGTTCCAGATTTTGACTTTACCCCTTGAGTCAGTCACCATGGCAAAAGCACTGTGGTGCCCTGCTTTTGAAGGACAGACACCATGTGTGGGAGAAAAGAGTAAGCCAAAGAGAAGAGGAGTGGCAGGAGGAGGGGAGAGGAAGGATGGGGGGGGGGCTGATGGGACATCGCTCCTAAGACAGGAGTTGGACACATTTGATCCTAGCATTCGTGCATACCACCCGCAGCTCCTAGCCATGGCATGGAAACACTTCGATGAGACAAGTAACTGGCATGGCTTCTACTGCTAGCTCCAAAGTTAAATGATAGAAGGTTAAAAAGTATCACTCTCAAATGCCCTGGGACTGTAATTCTAGCTACTAAAGAATCTCAGATCTGAGGATCATGGTTCAAAGCCAGCCCAAGCAGGAAAGTCTATGAGACTCTTATCTCCAATAAACCACCAGAAAACCAGAAGTAGCGCTGTGGCTTGAGTGGTTGAGCGTGATCCTTGAGCTGAAGAGCTGAGGGGCAGCACCCAGGCTGAGTTCAAACCCCACGACCAAAAATAGAAAAAAAAAGTATCAGTCCCCATATCATTTCTATAAAATATTTTTTCAAGAACTTGAACTACTTATATTCATATGTTGAGGGTTTTCAAGGGAAAGGAAAGAAATACCAAAGAATAAATGCTAGAGTTCTTAGCATGCATAACACCCTGCATTCAAGTTCCATCATCGTGACACAAAAAGGAAGAAAGACACTGTATTCATAACGAAGGTATGGTGGACAAACGCACATGTTCAGCTGAAATCTATAGATATTAATATCTGGACCCCATGACTTTTCTGCTAGTACAGCTTTCCTCCACTGAGCCATGTATCTGCTTAATTCATGCTGAAATAACAGTACATTCACATGAAACATGTATACGGATGTGTTCAGGTGGTATCAGAGCCAGGGTGTCCTGATTTGCAGGCTTTGCCGGGGTGGTGGGCGGGGGGGGACTGGGCCAGTGTCCTCCACTGGGAAGTTTCCTCTTTCTGGGCACTGAGCTCACGTGCTAGGAAGAATGCTCATCTCCCCAGCCTGGGCTGTGGCCGTGCCTGAGATGGTTAGAAATAATCGCAGCCTCTCCCCGCCACAGGTGTCTTCAAGACCTTGCAGGAGGAGAGGAGGGAGGCTGTGACCCCACTGAGTTTGTGATTGCTACTTGGGCTCCATGGTAGAATTCCCAGACCCAGACTCGATTTCCGGCTGTTTCCCCAGTACTCCTCCGCCTGTCCTTTCCTGCCCAAAGTCAGTCCGGTCCTCCTCTTCTGCGCAGCGTTTCATCACATTGCTGCTGGAGACTGGCTTCATCCACAGAGCAGTGAGCTCACTCAGCGAAAGTCATACTAGTGCCCCAGAGGTTTGATCTCATGCAGACTTAGCCACTGTGCTGTGAACCAAATGTGTACTGCGGGCAGGTGACTTGCAAAATAGCACAGTGTGTGTCCAGGCTACCGATGATAGGTAAAGGTACAAAGTCAGTGTGCTCTTCGTTGAGTTAATGACTGTGGTGTGGGAAGATGGCATGCCCTCTTTGCGCAGCTCATCTGAGGCATGCAGAAATGCCTGCGCTCCCCTCTACACTGAACTCTCCTCTTTTGGGTGACAGGCGAGGTTCTATCGGCTGGATCTGGTGTGCAGTGGACCCTGTAGGGAGAGAACTGGGCTTTTCACTGAACAAACCCAGAGGTCGTGTATGGCAGGTGGGTGCCAAGTTCTGTTTCTGGTTCAACGCTGATACTCTGGCTTCTGAAGCTCCACCTGGGGTGACCCTGTGGGAAAGGCTGATGTGGACAGCCTCTGAATGGAAAGTACACTGGTCTGCACAGGGGCAGAGCCTGTGCGCGGGGGTGGCGGAGTGAGGGCCTTGCTCGGAATGCTGGGACAGGCGGCCAACACAGCCACATTCCACAGCAAGACACGCAAAGTGACACGCGGGTCTGGAGCTCCGCCTTTCTCTGGCCGGCCTGGGGTTCTGTCTGTGCTTCTCCTGTGCAGCTGTGCCTCATCATCCAAAAGCAAGAGCAGCAGCCCAGGAGTTTGCTTCACTAGGCAGAAGTCAGGCTCAGATGAAAGAAAGATCACAGAGCCTGACCAGCCATGGGTCAAGTACCTGTTTTATGGTGGCACCAATTTGGCATGCACCTGGCACAAGCGGAACTTCAGGTTCTGAATTTGGGGCTTTTCCTAGGTGAATGGCTCTGGCTGGGTAGGGACCTGCAGCTTTTGGTCAGCTCTGTAGTCACCAGGAGAAAACGCCGGTGCTGCAGCAAGAACACTGCCGAGCAGCTGTGGTGCTCAGTGAGCTGGGTGTCAGGCACGACAGTGCTCAGTGAGCTGGGGTGTGGAGAGCAGCTGGACTCGGTGAGCTGGGGTCAAGTGCCACGGTACTCGGTGAGCTGGGTGTGGCGCACAGCGGTGACTTAGGCATTGTTGGCACTCAGTCTTGTAAGTGCCTGTGATGCCTTCATATTTCAGAAGCAAGATCAGAGGAAGTTAGCTTCTTAGTCACAGCCTGCAGCCAGGCAGGCCTCGGGACTGGGTCGGACCCCAGGATCTTAGAGAATAAGGAGATAGCTACAGCAGGACCCTGGAGAGAGAAGGAGAGGACTCGGAACCAACAAGCTGAGAATTCAGTGTAACAACGGGAGCTGAAGCCGTGGCCTGCTGGCTGCGGGCCCAGGGCCTGAGGCTCACTTTAGAACCAGCATCAGGCCCTGGCCAGCGCATTCAGCATCTGGGAGCAGTCTGTGGCTTTGGGGCTTGCGCTCAGGCAGGGAGGAGAGGCCTGTGCGTGGGTCAGGGGCTCGTGGGACACTCCCGGGCCTCATCCTTACCTGCAACTTAGGTCTGAGAGCGGAAACTGCCCAGGCTGGGCACGGGCTGGACACCGGAGGCCCTCTGATTCCACCACTGCTGTGAGCTAGGGAGATTGGTTTGTTCTCCAGGGTGGCCCCATGAACAGAGGGATGTGTGCGACCGCGGGACTCCGATGGGTCCACAGACGGCAAAGCAGCCACTTTCACGATCAGAGAAGGGGAGCTTCCAAGGTGGAGGCAGGGCAGAAGTGGGAACCTGCCCTCACCCAGCCCTTCCCCCAAGTCACAAAGAACACCAACCCAAATGCAACCGCACAAAGATGCCAGCTCCTTCTAGTTCACTCAGACGGGTGGTTCTGGGAGACCAGGTCTGGTGCCGAGCCAGTGAGTGAAGTGTGGCCCTGAAGTGCTGTTCAGTGTGGAGAGAGCGCAGGGCGACCCTCCCACAGACCCGACCCCTGCCATCTGACAAGGGATTGCCAACCACAACATACGAGAAGGCCAAAAACTCAACACCCAGAGCTTTTACAACCTAATTAACAAATGAGCAGACGAACTACACTGGTAATTCCTGAGAGAAGTACAAATGGCCAGTGAAGACATAAAGAAATCCTGGACACTGCCCTTTCATTTCATTCCAGTCAAGATGGCCACCCTCAACAGTACAAGCCATAACCACTGCCGGGCAGGCTGAGGAGAGGAATGAGCACACGCACACTGTCGGTGCGATGTAAACTAGCCATCCAACACAGGGAAAAGGTGGAGGTTCCTCAAAAACTACAACTGGAACTACCACAGGACTCAGCAACGCTGCTCTTGGGCATCTATCCAAAGGAATGTAAGTGAGGACACAATCGATGCATTTGGACAACCATGTTCACTGCAGCACTGTTCAAGACAGATTCACAACAGAAACAGCCCAGATGCCCTATAACTGAAGAACTCATCTAGCAAACGTGATATATATGTGTGTGTGTATATATATAGGTGATACATAAATGTATGTATATGTGTGTATATATATATGTGTGTGTGTGTATATATATATATATTTATATTTATATCATGGAACATGTGTGCAGATGTGAAACTGTTTGAGAGGACTGAGGTGGGCAAGAAGAAGGTCCCAGAGTGAGCAATCCCAAAATGCATTGCACCCGAGAATGGAGATGGCAAAATGAGACTCACTAAGATGGTGGTAGGGATGAAGAAATACAAGTACTTCAGGGATCAGTCTGAATAAATGCTCTCTAGGCATCGGTGGAACGCCACCTGGTAACCCCTTTTGAACAATAAGCATACATCAAATTAACGAAGGTTGGGAATACTAAATAGCTTGCATCCAGGACAGATGTAGGAGGAAGTGGAGGGAGGTCAAAGGAAGAAGTTAAGATGTGTATTGTCAGAAGTGTGGGAATGGAGCAAGGAGGTTTGTTGTGATTTGTTTAGAAAGGGGAAAGTAGGATTTGGGGCAAGCACGGAGGGGCTGAGTCTGATCAAGACACACTGCACACACACATGGGCATGTCAAAAGGAGGTCACCTTGCCTTTGCATTGAATTGTCTGTAGATTGCAAGGGCTGGAAACACAATTCTACCACAGATCCTTTCTACGCAGCATAAAATTATAGCTAGCCAAAACAGCAATAACCAAACAGAAAAAAAATATTTATTGAATCAAAGATTAAATGACCTTTGAAATTAGTCAGTAGATTTTTTCTTCTTTTTATAGTTTTCATCATATTCAATCTTTCCCTCGCACCCCAAATATTCTGTTTCAGGCCTTAAAGAATGTGGCTATGCTATTCTGGTATCATCTGTCAAGAGTTGCCATGGACAAGTTGTCCAGAAAAAGCCTAATTATGTCTGGTGTGGGGTTGCCATGTTGAAGAGGAACAATTATAGTGACAGAAAAGTCCCCTGGTCTGAGGTCGCTCACAATAGGACTGGGTCTGTCACTGCCCTGCGATTTGCACAGAGCCGCCTCAGCCCCCCCCACGCCCACCCCTCCCCCAAGCAGCTCCCACTCCATGCCCTGGCCTCTTGGAGTTGTCCTCTGCCCAGTGGTGGACACGCCCCTGAATACAGAGAGCGCCTGACTGTCTTCCAGCCAAGTCAGGCTTAAGCCACCAACTCGTGCATTTTAATGCCGGGCTTGTGCGTGTTTGTGCATACCAGAGCCAGGGTAGTGAGCATGGGAACTGAGCAGTGCAAAGCTCAGTAAGTTCAGAAATAAGTGTCAGCATCACCTGTGAGTGCTGCAGATCTGCCAGAGTCTGATTGTTCATTGGAAATAACTATTTCAAAGACTCTAAAACAATGTACAAATACAATAAAATGCCCAAATGCAAAATAAAATAATAGCAAGTATTTAAGAAGGAAGGTAAAGTGGCAAGGGATTCTTGCGTGTCTTTATAAGTGACAGAAGAGATGCCAAGAGAAGCTGTTTGAAAGAATATCGATAAAATCATTCAAAAGAGAGATCAGAAGTGTGACAGAAAAAGTCTATGGCTCCGGGTTCGTTCCAAACCCAGATGCCCCTCAATAGATGAATGGATCAAGAAAATGTGGTGTGGACATCTGGGTGTATGAACAATTTCAGGTAAGATGATGAGTTTTGCCGACCCAACAAGGGTGTAACCACGCGCCAACCCAGCCTGTGCTAACTCAGCACTGACTGACACGGCTGCAAGTCCCGGAGCGCAGATCCAAGTGCCATGCCATGCCTGCTCCAGACACCCCCCGCCCATCCCACCTCGCGGCATCACCTCTAGTCTCCTGATTAAAGATGGCAGCCGCTGGTGACGGTGCTGCTGGTGGCCAGGCTAGGACAGGCACCTGAGGATGGCGGCTTCCCTCCCCTCAGCAGCCACAGTCTTGATTCCCCACAGACATCTCTAAAACCATCTCCTCAAAGATTTTTCCAAACCAGCCCAGCTCTGCAAGCTCTCCTCCACGTAGGAGTCCTCTCCCATGTGGGCTGTCCGTCCCAGCTCGTCACCGAGCCCCAGACTCTGGGTTCCCTGCCCGTGGGTGCCAGGGGCTGGCACCGCCTAGAGCACAGCCCCGCTCAAACGCAGCGGAAGCACGTCTGACTCCACCTCCACCGTGCCCCTGGCTCCCGCCTCGCCCTCGGGGGCCTTTCAATCCAAGCTGTTCTTGGAGGTTTCTCCACATGGCTGGGCTTTCCCACGGCCTCCAGGAGGCTTTCCTCGACCTTGACTGAGCTCAAGTAAAAGTTAAATCAAGTTGGTGGTTGCTTTTTAATAATTCATCCCACTTAGAATTCAAAACACACTGCCCAGACTTTTATGGGGCCAAGAAATGTGCCCGGGATGAACACGGAAGGCGTGTGGAGGGTGCTTGGATTGTGTCACACGGTGAGTTCTTGGGTGTACTCTGCTGACTACTTTTAAACCACGTCTAGCAGCCACACTGCCTAGAATGTAGTTTGTAGGGCAGGAATGTCCTGTCTGGGGAATGTTCTCACTATTTTTTTGGTAGTATTGACGTTTGAACTCAGGGCAGCTCACTTGCTTGTCAGACACTCTATCACTGGCAACGGTCCTTTCCGGCACTATTTCTTTAATGTAGGCCCTTGCTTTTGCCCAGGCTTATTTGTGCTCAGACAGCGAGTCTCCTATTTCATACTTCCCGCCATAGTTGAGATGGCAGGCTAACATCATCATGCCCAGCTACTTCCGTGGAGATGGAGTATTAGAAACAGTTTGCCCAGCCTGGCTGGGAACTACAGTGCAGGCTCCTGGATGGCTAGGAGCTCAGGTATGAGCCATCAAACCTGGCAGAAGGCTACCATTTCACAAAGGCCTCAGCCAAAAAGAATGACAAACTTCTCAAGCCATGAAGGTGAATTGCCAAACGTGCAAGAAGTAAATTCGTGCAATCTCCTTCAGTGAAACAATCCATGCACTAGAGACCTAGCGATGGCGGTCTCTAAAGAACAATGATATCGCAGTTATACAGGCAGGCATGGAGGATTTTCCTACCCAAAATTTGTGTGCCAGTCAGACAATTCTGACACAGCTTTTGAGCAAGTGGCAAGGAGAAGAGGCAGAGGGAGAATGCAGTCAAGAATTCGATATATATCCTACAAAATTAAGAAAAGTTAGGGCAAGGGTGGATGGGGAGAGGTGGATGAGAGTGTTGAGGTTGACATGGATCAGGATGGACTGTATTCATAAACTGATTTGTTAAAGGGTAAAAATAAAAAGCCCACAGTTTTTTTGTTCCTCTACACTAGTGATGCCCAACTTGGCCCCTTTCTAGCTATTTACATGTCACTTCTGTTCCAGCTCAGTAGTTTCTATGAGATCTTAGATATGCCTTACAAAAGGAATATTAAGACTATGTAAAATTTTATTGCCAGGTAAAATGCCTATGGCTGTAAACATCTTTTTAAAGTGGTAATGTTTGGTTTTAATATTTAATAGGCACAAACCACCATAAAGAAATATTACAGTCTGTTCAACCCTTTGAAGGAGAGTGAGATTTGAAATTGTCCAGCCGAAATCTTATCTGATGCATGGGAAAGGGTTTGGACTCACTTCAAACCCAGATCCACGATCCAGATGTCGGCTCCACCGGCATTGGGTGGTAATGAGATCATGAGCTGCGCCTTCCAAAGAACTGAAAGGTGGAGACGCAAGAGCTCCCCACTGCTGGCAGTGGCTCACATTTCTGACATCTGTGGATGAAGTCACAACTCAATTCGTTGACAAATAAATCTACGTCACAGGTAAATGGCTCATGGGTTTAACTTGAATCAACATCAATTACTACATTTTAAAACTCGTGTAAGTACTCTGAAAATTCTTTTAAGAGAATTAAGGAGATGATGGTGCTATTATTCATTAACACTGGATTGCACCCCAGTGATCATTGGGGCCTAACTTCACTCACTTTAACTTTGCAAAAGGTATAATCTCAGTATTAAGCCCCCTGGAGATGAGAGTTCAAGGGTTACTTATTTCTTCTTGGAAAACATTTCCTTTCCTTGACTTTCATAGCTGTCAAGTGACGTAGATGTATGACAATCAATCCCAGAACCTTTAAGGTTCAAGCATTGGTTTGTGATTTGTTCAGGCCTCCATTTTGAGTGGAAGGCACAAACTACATATAGGAACTGGGGCTGGACGGAGGGGTAACTTGGCAATACAGAATGAGTATCTGTCAACTGAGAATCAGTTAACTTTTGGAAAGTTGAAAATTAGGAGGAATGATGCTCTGGAGAAGCACACAAGATAAATATAGACATTGTTCACTGAGGTAAGAACTGGATCACTCAGTAAAGAATGAGTGTTTGGAATCATGTGAAGGGAGTGTGGGTAAGTGTGTTATTTGGTTATTTCTTCCCTGATTCTGTTGGTTTTCCCACTAGACACAACTGCACAGCCAGGGGACTCTTCTTAGTGTGTTTTGTCAGTCATTTACCACAGTATGGCATGCATATGTACTCATCAATCCATTGAAAATTCACCTAGGACAGAGCCCTGGTGATTCCGGCTGAAACTGGATCAGGCCAAGGCTGCCTGTGATCTTACCATTGTTGAAAAGCTGTTATAGTTTCAAGGTCAGAACATGCCTGACTGATTGTAGCAGCCACATTTAGCATTATCAGGGAGCTGAGGACACACGTAACCACATAGGCTAATCATTTCCGATCAGGACAGTGTACCAATATAGACAGAGTGAATGTCGCTTCTGGTAATGAATGTTGGGGACTGTGGGGCATAGATGCAATCGCCCAACCATCCCAGGGATAGGAGGGAGCCAGGCCCCAGCCACAACCCAGCCAGGACACCCTGGTGACAAAGACCCAGCATGCAGAAGGACCAAGGGCAGGCCAGTCTCCTGCTGAATCTTCCTGGTTCCGGCTGCCATCTTGGGAGGCGGATATATGCCCACTCGCATGCTAAGTGTCCCTTCATCATGGGCCTGTGTGCCAACGAGGAGGCCGAGGGGTCTTGGAGAGGTTCCTGGCAAACTACACTGTACCCAGCTCATACTGCCACTGTACCGACACCCACTTCCCCGCCGAACCCAGCACCTGAAGCCTCTCAATTTGGGGAAAATTTATAAAATTATTTCATTCTAGCCACGTTTTGATTTCCATAGTGTGACTTTGCCTTCATGATGTTGGGCCGCTTGAAGATTTACATTTTGTGGTATAAGCAGCATTAAGCGTATTTCATTGTTGATGGGGTAACGACACCATCCATAAAAGGGCCTTCCTCTCACACGAAGGCTCTCCTCTGCACTTTAAACTGCCTTTCATTGTAATTTGCGGGGCTCATGGAGCCATCTCCTAGCTCTCACGTCTGAGAACCTCATCAGGGAGATGAGATGCAGGCCCTGGTCTGAGTTCTCCCCAGTGCCCCCAGGTGCTCTTGGTGAGGCTCCTACACAGTGGACACCCCGACAGTACTGCCACACCCAGCACTTACGGCTCATGAAGCCAACAAAGAGCGCTGACAGCGCAGGTTGGCACCAAGTCACTGCACTGTCTATGCAAGTCAGGAAAAGAGGTCCTGCCACCGGGCTGTGTCGCTTAAGTCACAGACTGTCCATTGTGGCTGTTGTTAGAAGATTTTTAGAACACTTAGGTAGGACATCTGAGAGCTAGACTTCCAAGTACAGGATGAGAATCACCGCTGGGAAATTCAAGGCATCCGTGTATGTTCCTATTTCTGGTGGTTTGCTCTTGGATCTTCTGGGGACCCCAAAGCATAGGGAAGGAGCCCAGCTACACAGCCGAGGGGCCCCCAAGCTCCTTCCATCTCAATCCACCCAGCCACTACACGTGAATGAAAGCCCACCTCGCTCCTCAGCCCCAGAGGACATCACATGCAGAAGAGCCACGAGCAATGCCCAGCCAGAACAATGAGAAACACGAGCTGTTACCCAGTGGTGTTACCAAGGTTTTGTGTCCCGACCCACAGGACTTCAACCAGGGCAATGAACCTAAACGAGAAGGAATGAAGGGACAAGAGACACGAAGAAGGACAGCAAGACAAGGATTCTGATCAAGCTGCCAATTTTTATTTTTCACACAAGGGTATTTATATGCTTGGACTTAGGGCGTGGTGAAAAGGTGATCTTCAGTAGCTTCAGGGTGTTTACTTAGGGCGTGGTGAAAAGGTGGGATTCTGTAAACTCAGCCTCTGGTTGTTCCAGTGAGATAGTTAAGCCTATCAAGTTTGAGAGACTTAACTTTTGGCTCCCAACAGTTTTGCACAGTGTGTTATTCAGGAATGGATAGCTAAAAGATTTACGTATTCTATAACCTGTGCCCTAAAGTGTAACTGGATTAAGAGAGAACACAAGATGAGCACAATTAAGGAAGAACAACCATTTTATCTGGAGCATAAGATGGTAATTTTAAAAATTTACCTTCATGTAATCTTTTCTACATCAAGTTGCATTGACTGATGAGAAGTTCAGTATATCATAAAATAGATGTTATGCTTTGGTCTTTCAAAGAGAACAGAAGAAGAGCAACCATCAGCATTGCATCCAATGTTTTCAATTGATGTAGACAAAATTTTAACCATACTTGGAACGTGCAGCAAGAAGGGACCATCAGTAGCTGACTATCACCTCCCTTCACATCCTGATTAGAAAGAATATGAAAGTTATTAAAAATAAACAAGTTGACTATACAATATGCTGAATTCTTCCGATCTCTGTCCGGTCAGGTGTCAATTACGTTCCTCTTCCTGAGACTCTTCCAGATTCATCCCTGGAATTCTAGTCTGAGGAATCAGATCTTCCCACTTCTCTCATTCCCATTTTCTTTAAAGTTGTCTCCCTCGCCCTTTTTGTTGTCAGTCACGGGGCTTGAACTCAGGGCCTGGACGCTGTTCTTGAGATTTTTTACTTGAAGCCAGTGCTCTATCGCTTTGAGGCACAGCTCCATTTCCAGTTTTCTGGTTAATTGGAGATAAGAGTTTCATGGACTTTCTTGCCCAGGCTGACTTTTCTGCCCAGTCTGGCTTTGAACCAGGATTCTCAAATCTCAGGCCCTTAAGTAGGTAGGGTTACAGGTGTGAACTCCTGGTGTGACCTCCCGGTGTGAGCTCCGGGATAACATCCCATCCCTTTTTATCCAGCTTCCATGACTCCAACGCACTTCTTCACCCTGTCATCCTCCATGCTGACTTCTCGGTCCCTATCTGGACCTGGGTCTCCTGTCTCCAGTGTCAGTATGGCCTTTCTGACCATTTCTCCAAACCCTAGCAGTCAAAAGAATGCCTTGGATGAGTACAGAAGCTACGATGTATCCCGGTGCTGTGGACTTGCATCCGGGGGCAGCGGACTTGCGCAGCATCCACGCTGGCATCGAGGAATCGGAATGTGAGGAGCACGGGGGACATCTTTGTAATTTTGATAAAACAGAGAACACATCGACTGGAGCAGCGGACGGCGTGATGGCAGTGCTTTCTTCTCAGAAGACCCTGGCCCTTACAAGATGGTTAGTGCAGTGTTCATGTTCCAACCAAGCTCAGGTGGCCACGCCTCCCCGGAACCAAGCTCAGGTGGCCACGCCTCCCCGGAACCAAGCTCAGGTGGCCACGCCTCCCCGGAACCAAGCTCAGGTGGCCATGCCTCCCCGGAACCCAGGCTGGGGGCAAGGCGTCCTCCCTTCCCCACCACGCCAGGATGCAGCAACGGCCAGAAATGGTCGCGGCAGAAGAAAGCCACAGCGTGCAAGGCCTTCCCTGGGGATTAAAGACCTCACATTCTCATCCAAACCTACCACATGGACACTTGAAAGGTTGCAGAACCGGGAAGATCCGCTCCACACCGTAGAGACGGAATGTCACCCCTGCTCAGCCATCACTTGCACTGCCTTTGGAGAAGGAAGATATTAAAGATGTGTAAGAAAATGAAAATCCTGGGAGATCTGGGTAACTGACAAAGAAAAGCTTCCGGTGTGAGTGAAAGTCAGCCCGTAGGAGGACATCCGTTAGCCCCAGGCCTCGGCCCCTCCACTCCACCCTCCACCCACGGCTCCGAGAAACACTGAACAGGAGGCTCCGAGGGTGAGGGACCCAGCGTGACTCCTCTGGCCGTCCTCACACCGCGGAAGCCCAGTGAGCCCTGGGAGAGGCAGCTCTCCAGCTGGAAGGCCCATTGGCTCTGTTCTTCCTTTCTCCTCCAACTTGGAGAGCGTGGGGTCCCCGGCCCAGGCAGGTCCACAGCCTCTTGGAATGCCAGTGGGAAGCCAGCGTGGCCTGGCTGCAAGCTGGGAACCGGAGCCCACTGTGGACACCAGCAGGGGCTCGGCAGCAGCGCATCTGCGTGGAAAACGGTCTTCAATTTGGGCCCGTACGTTTTGTGTTGACCTGGGCTTCTGCCTCAAATCTCACATCCAGTGCGTCGTTGTCATACACGTTGGGGCAATGAATCCCACGCTCTGTACCAAGGGAGGGAAGCCCTCCCCGTGGGGAAACTTTTACTCTGCTGGGGGGAGCAGATGGTCGGACGGGGCGAGCGGGCCGGTTACAAAGAGGCAGTGGTGTGCTCAGCACAGGCCAGACGCTCACGTCGCTCACAGTGGGGCTCCGGCAGGGTGAGCCGCGCACCGTCAGTGGGACTCTTGTTCCCCTCCATTTCACTGGGAGCCCAAGCCACGAATCATTTATTATCCTGAAGCCGTCTTGTGGGATGCATTATGCGGCGAGCTGACTCGGAAGAGTCCCCCGGTTCCTCTGAGCCAGCCGGGGCCCTGCGGCCATTGTTAGCAGCTGCAGGGGATGGAAATAGTTGGCATTGCCCGCGCTTTGCTTGGGAAAGTGCTGTGTGTCCCCGCACGAGGAACAATGCGAGCACAAGGAGCCATCCTCTCAGCCACAATATCTGCTCAGGTCCCCAGAGAACCTCGGAGTCTCACAGCCCAGATGACGGAGTAGCCAAGGAAACCGGTTCCCTGGGGACAGTCATTGGGGTGATTTCAATAGGGACCAAGGTGGCTCGTTCCAATGCGTGCGATGTGTCCGCCAGAGTCCCAGCTCCCGGTCCGCAGAAAACTGTTCTCCTACCAGGCATGGTCCAAAGAACTGATGTGTAAGCGGTTTTGTATCTGACAAAGCAAGAGGTTTGAGAAAATGACTTCCTCAGTGGGGCTTCCCTTTGAGCACATCTAATCCATGTGGGCTACAGGAAAGCACGCAGCCAGGGGAGAAAGGCCCGGCCTGGAGAAAGGCCTCAGCCATCAAAGGCACCCGTGGCACTGAGTGTGACTGAGACACAGACAGGAATTAAAGAGCCAGAGGCAGTTGTGCGTAAAGCGCAGCCGAAACCACTTTCTCCAGTCACTCAAAGGTAATTTGAAAAATAAATAAAACAACAGCAAAAAGAACACATGGCAGCTCCAGGGCTTGTGTGGTTACTGCCTCCCACACCACGGGGCCGAGGAAGACCTCTACCACTGTCTGCACGTTATGACGGAATCATGCTGTCCCAGGGTCAGTCCCGCGCGTGATGGAAAGGTCTGGAAAGAGTGGGAGCTCTGTCATTCTACCTTGAAGGAGGATGCAGTAACGTGGGGTGTGTTTAGCGTGTTTCCCCCCAGCCTGCCTACCAGGAACGATCTCCCAGGTCGTGCCTTGGTAGCGGGGGCTGGAGAGGAGCCAGGGGCCTGGGGCACCTCTCTTGTCCATTTTTGTCCCGCTGTGGCTTGCTGAACCTCCCAGCCCACCCATCTGTCTAGAGAGACCCCTATCAGAAATGCGTTTCCCTTCCTCCAGCACACACAGCCATGGAGGGAGACGCTGCACAGAAGAGGCTGCTGTTAGGGCAAGCACTAAGTACGGTGTTTCTGCACCCCCTCCTTACGTCCTCTCATCTCAGGCTAGGAGTGGTGGGAGCAGAAACGCCAGCCCCAGATCTCCAAGGCTTCTGTACCCTTTGTGCCCTGAGCCAAAACACAAGTTATAGTGCTTATGTAGAGATCTTCAAGGCCTCCATCGCCCCTGCAAAGACAGGATGTCCACCAAGGCCACTATCTCGTAGATAGATGGCTGTGCATTTACAAGACTCTCTCCTTTTGATGTACATTGCTTAGCAGGAAGAGTGTCTGGGTATTTCTCTTCTGTCTTCAGATGTATTACATACTTCATATGAAGACTCATTTTTAGATGTGAATTTGCTATTTTTCTTGCTTAAGTAAAAATTGGGGGGAAATATGGAAACTCATCTTGAGTTCACTATAAGTGTATTTTAGCAAAGATTTCTGGGGATTTACATTTTATTTTAAAGTGGAAAAGTTGCAGGATTGTCTTTAGTCCTGAGTTTATGTTTGATACTGCTTAAGTAATTAAAGTTACAGTTTCACGATGTTGCAGGGTCCACTGCGTTCCTACTAATTACTATAAAGGATGGTAACGTTATCACTTCTTTGGGAAAGATGAGAAAACCTTCCGTAGAAACTAAAGATGATAGATTAAGTCAGAGAAAAAAGATTGATTGGGCTTTCTCCTGCTTACATAGAATAAACTGAGAAAAGAAGGTGCTACCTATGGGCCTTTGAAATATCAAAGATTATTTCCAATAACCAGCATGAAGAGGAGGCCTGTAAGGTGAATGGGCCACGAGGAGACAGTGAACCTCGGATCCAGCCTGCAGCCCTACTGTCCTGCCCTATGAAAGCCTTGTCAGGCTGTGGCCACCTCCGTGTGAGGCCGGCATCTCCCCAGACCCCGAAGGGCCACTCCCTGCTCTCCTCAACACGGGCCACTCTACTTTATTTCTATGGAACTGCTGGGGGGAGGGAGCCTGCTGGATGTGTTTGCATTTCTGAACTGTGTTCCTTATGCGTTGGTGACCGTCAGGCCGTCCCTGGCTGACCCTGCTGTGTGGCCGGCTCAGCAGGATGCCCTCAGACCCTCCGGGGCTGCTCCCGTTTCCAGTTAGCTTGTAGAAGTACATGAGCAATCATCATCGACTCTGGAAGCCTGGGGCACAGGCATTCCACGTGTAACTCACCTCGAGCACTTTCCTCAGCCGACTCAGAGCAGAAGCAGGCACAGTGCTCAAGGACGGGAGCTGTCTGTGACTTGAGGTCACCCGAGAGACAGAATGTGCTACCAATGATAAATAAAACTCAAGCTATGGACAGAACCGACCTGCAGTGCCACATAGCCATGCCGGCCCCGTGCCGCCAGCCCAGGGGACTCTCTCCCGGGAGTCATTTACCACAGTGCTCATGCTCCCCAGACCAAGATCTGACTGTGGAGGAGATCACGTTGCGAAGTGATCTGCTAAGTTGCTAAGAGGTAACTCGCTGCCTTTCAGCAGTCAGATGTGCAATTTCCTGCGGAGATGGCTTTTGGTAAAGGACCTGGGCTCCTGACCTCAACAGGGACAATTCTGAAAGCCTGTTCCTTACATGCTCTGCAGATTTGGGAAAGACTGGCCATGTGTGCCCCACCGGTCAGGAAGTAAAATGCAGCCCCTAGAGTCAGACACCCAGCCCATGCCAGTAATCCTGGCTGAGATCTGAGGATTGGGGTTCAAAACCAGCTTGGGCAGGTGAGACTATCATCTCCAATTAACCACCAAAAATCTGGAAATGGAGCTCTGGCTCAAATTGTAGAGCACCAGTTGATTAATAATAAAAACAAAGCCTCAGGGACAGTGCCCAGATCCTGCGTCCAAGCCCCAAGACTGGCACATACACACACACACACACACACACACACACACACACACACACACACACACACACACACACACACCCCAAAGCAATTCCACTGTGACTTCCGATGTAAATAAGGAACACGCTATTAGAAACGTGCTTATTGTACATGCAAAGAAATTAGATGAATTCCACTGGTGTTTTCCTGCTATGTGCAAGGTGGAGCTTGTGGGTGATGGAGCTGGAGGGTGGGTGGAGAGCCGCTTCCTAATGAGGTGGTTTGGTTCTACTGATGACTGACAGGGAAATTCAAAGGAAGAAAGATGGTTAGAAGAGTAAATTTTTAAGAAAATGTAACTAGAACCTGATGATTTCAAACCTGTCTGCCTGAAACCAGGTCCTCAAGAGACCACCAAAGGCTCCATGAACCATCACATGATCATCAGCTTATGGATAGTGAAGTTATCCAAGTCTTGGCATAATCTGGTTTGGACTGGACAGAGACAACATGAAATGAAGAGGAACACTTGGGTTGACCAGATGAGAAGAAAAAGTGATTTCGCTATACATGTGTGTTCTTTATCAAGGACAGCAAGGCAATGAGCCCAGAGTTATTTCAGAGATCAGCAAGGTTATTGGCTACGTCAGACCTGCCTTGACCTACCGAAGCAGAAGCCTTTGGCCTGGCCATGGTCAGACCTCGCTTCTCTGTGGTCAGGAAGTAGAGGGTGGGGCAGCGTCCCAATGTCCGCACCCCTTAAAGGTTCTGCTTCCTCCCAAGAGAAACGCATTGTGGTGACCCAGGTGTTAGCTGGGGACTAACTATTAAGGTCCACATCATAATGGCCATTGATTGGACTCTGGGCATCAAGGGCACACCATGCCAGTGACTGGATTGCTGTGTTTCTTGAATAAAAATATTGCTTGGAAGGATCAGAATCACTTTAACTCACCCAGCCCTCATGACCCAACCTGCATTTACCCAAACTGTCACACGTATATATTTGAATAAACTTAATTATCATGGCTGCTTTCATTCTAACGCTTTGCCACCTAGGCTCAGGGATAAAAACTCGGTGAGCTTTTCCTCACTAGAAGAATGATAATATCTCATCCAAACGAAGCATGTGGTCTAATGACAGCCTTGGTCTTGGAATATTTCAATTTTAATTTTAGAAAGTGTCACAAGTGTCACTTGTGGTAATGGAACAAAAGGCATTGAAGATGTTTTTCTTATGGTCTTACAGTGATGAAACCACATGTGAAGCTCCATCCCAGCTCCAGCTAGCAAAGGATCTGCCCTTGATTGTGAGGTTTTAAACATGAAAGACTTCGAATCTCGCCAAGCCTGCAATGAGCACGGAATACTAATGTGGGTCCACATGAGACTCTGGAGGAGTAAACCCTTTATTTTGAACTGTGAGTAACCCACTTTTCAAGGGCTTGGTAGCATGAATAACCTTCCTCGAGCACGTAATAGGGCTTCCTGCTGGAGTCCAGGGAATCCCGCCCAGCTCTTGTTCACCGAAGCCCTGGGTGTGGGTCTGATAAAACTCCTGCCCTCCGCCACACTTTCATCCCATGCTGGTTTCAAAGCACTTACTACAGTGTCAGCGGGGAGACGGATCCGGCTTTTGGCTTGAGTTTAACAGCCCTGGATCTGCTGCTCCCCCTTCCAAAATGTGTCAGGGCCGTCCTCAGGGAAAGGCGGGGAACTAGGCCAGAGGGTTTTGCTGAGTTTGCCCACACAGGACCCCAAGGGGTAACAGAGTCACGAGGTCTAGGGCAGCCTAGACCTTTCTGGAGTGTTGAGGAAGACAGGTACCTTTCTCACAGCAGCATGGAGATTCCTGTGATTTGTTCACACCCACAGTCCTATTGAAACAGAAACCTTGTGCTTACCCTTTCCAACCTCCTCCCCTCCAGCTTGCATCCCCCCATCTGGCCTGACTTCTTGTCTTCTTGGGATGGGACCCTGGGCGGAAAGGAAGTCTGTGGTCACCACATTGGCCTTCCCCAACAGCTTGGCCTGGGGCTGGAGGAGCCGTGCCCATTGGGCCGTCTCCATGCCTTGTTCTGGGGTCCAGACATTGCCTCCTCCCCTTGCCCCTCCTTCTTAGAGCACTTCTGGTCACTGCTCCATCATACCACCCGCTCCGGTTCTGCACACGGCCCCTGGCTCTTCTTGGAAGCCATTTGCCTATGTTGGGCCCTCATCACACACACACCCAAGGAAAATTCATTAAAGATGTATATACTAATACACCACAATTGCCTTTGCATCTCTTTCTGGTCCTAGTATTTGATTTCAGGGCCTTACTTTCACTCGGCAGGTGCTGTCCCACTAGTACCATGCCTCCAGCCTTTTTGTATGTTTACTATTTTTTGAACAGGGTATCACACTTGCCGAGGTCAGCAGTGACCCACCTACTGAAACCTTCCGTGTAGCAGGGATGAAGGCGTATCATGCACCCATCTCTTTAGTGGTCGAGGTGGGTGCTCATGAGCTTTCTGTCCGGGTTAGCCTCTAACTACAGTCTTCCTGAGTTACTAGGCTTGTAAGCGCGAGCCGCCACACCCAGGTGCTTTTGTATCTCTTTAATAAATACCAGTAGAGTCAGAATATGTTTATATATCCTTATTAGTAATCAATTATACACTATTGTCAATTGCTGGCTCTTACTTCTATGACCTGGGGTGATTTCTCTGTGGGAAGAATCAGCTCCTTTCAGTGAAGTGAGGTGTAGAGATGAAACTTGTCAAAGACTTGACACTTTGTACTAAATTCTCTTTGAGAAGGCAGAGTGATCAATGGCAAAGTAAATAAATGGCAAGCTACAGTTAGTAGCTTGTTAGTAGTGTAGTTAGTAGTGTAACCATCTTGCTATTTTCGCAAATTATCCACCTCACTTAGGAAGGGAGCCTTACTCTTGTGATGGTACCAGAATTTTCCGCAAGTGTGGCAACCGGGATTCCTAAAGGCACGCTGATATTACTTTAAACTTCATCACTCACCAGTGCCCGCTGGACTGCAGAGCCAAGATCCTCATGTCACCCTCCCCCGCGCCAAACTCCTGGAAACACCGTGTACGTGTACAAGGGATAGCAGCAGGCAGAACATTCCAGAAATCTCTCACACACTACCTCACCAGAAGGGAGTAAATGGGAGTAAAATCCATGACCTGTACTTGTGCTTAGAACATTACTGTTTTCTGTCACTGAAAAGTCAGAAATATAAACCATTGCAGAACAAATTCTAATACTTTCCTGTATTTGCTCTGCCCCAAAAGTCTCCATGTTATGAGATATTTTCTTCTTTTTCATATAAAATATATTTTCAAAATACATGTTGAATGATTCCATATGTAGGTATTATTTCCAATTTAATATTATATTGTGATTCTTTTACCATAATAGTAAAATTACTTATGGCTCTCTTTTTAATAGATGTATAAAATTCTATATTATGGGTGTAAGACAGATTTATGTAACTATTACTACTGTGTTAGTTTTATGTCTACAGTAAAAATATTAAATATCTATTTTTTCCTTGTGATTTTTAAAGATAATTTGTGCATAAATTATAAATAAGATTTATAATTTCAAACTACAGCATATTTATTTATAATTGATTTCATTATTATCCTCTGATTGAACTGAAGATATGTGAATATGTACACGGTGAGTTAAAGCAAAGGTTAAAAATGAATCAGAGTTCTCATAACTATTCCATTTTCTATAAGTATGGTTGTGTTACTATTTTTAAATTTTTATTGTAAAGGTGATGTACAAAGAAGTTACAGTTCCATAGGTAAGGTAATAAATACATTTCTCTTTTTTGTTTTTGTTGTTGGTCATGGGGCTTGAACTCTGGGCCTGAATGCTATTCCTCAGCTCTTCAGCTTAAGGCTAAAGTTCTACCACTTGAGCCATTGCATCACTTTCGGTTTTCTGAGTGGTTTATTAGTGATAATAGTCTCATGGACTTTTCCTGCCCAAGCTGGCTTTGAACTGCCATCCTCAGATCTCAGCCTCCTGAGTAGCTAGGATTACACGAGTGAGCCACTAGCACCTGGCTAATACATTTCTTTTTAAACAGTGTTACCCCCCTCCTTCATTTTCTCCCACTCCTCCCCAGCTCCTCTCTCCCCTAAGTTGTAAAGTTCATTTCCAACATAGTGTCTAGTGAGTGTCACTATTGCATTGGTTCACCCTTTGTCCCGTTGTTTCTGTGATTCCCCTTCGCTTCCCCAAATCAAATAAACTTATATGTGATGTGCAGATGGCCATATCAAATGATACTTCTTGAAATGAACTCCAAGAAATGGAAGCAAGAGGTTTTTTATTGTTCCATTTTTAAGCCAACTTATTGATCACAGGGTCTTGGGTGAGGAGCAGTGGGAACGCAGGCACAGGTCGGCGGCATTCTCTGGCTCATCTTCCTGGGCTCCTGCGATGGAGGCCCGGGGAGCCCAACCGTACGTGACGTCAGCGTCGTTTGCCCGGCCACACTGCTGGGTGAGGACACGACCCAGCGGGCTGACAGCTCCCACGGGACGTGTTCCCCGTGGACAAAGCAAACGTGCTTCCCAGGACTCCCGACCCTTGGGACACCAGGAAGGCTCTGGAAGCAGCCGCATGTTCTCAAGTGACATTTGTCTGTCACTTGCTTAGGTGTCTGTGTACAAACACTGTTGTGAAAAACACATGGAGGCTTCTTCAGTGTATTGATGCCCACAGCACAGTGGACACGCACAGGAACCTGGGATGGCCATCATGACACAGGTGGGCAGAAGACACAAGAGGCCAAGTCAACTCCAGAAAGAAGAGATCGATGGAGTTTTATCTTCTCACAGATCCACCAAATGGCCAGAAGCACACCAACTCACTTGCTTGCACACCTGCAGGACACACACACACACATACAGAGACACACACATGCACACACACACACACCACACCATACTCCACACTTCTACAGTCACATTTTAGGACTATGTTTGGATTTTCAAATGTACTTTATCAGCATGCAGAGATAAAGTTCACAATAACAACCTTTAGAAACTGAACTTGGACTTTTTACCTGTTATACTTTAACGAATCAGGAGTCTGTAATTTTTTTAGTCTTTTCTTGGCTCAGTGATCACATGAACTAGGTTAAAATCTCACTGAAGCAAGATTTGTCTGTACAAAAACTAAAATATTGACCAAAAATCTGATTCCTTACAAGTAGATGAAGTTGGCATCAATCATCCAAGTTAGCAAGCCATAGCAAAGCAGCAAGGTGGTCTTGGAATAAAGGAGGAATTCATCCATGGCTATCATTGCACTTTGATTCCACCCATTTATTTTATTCACTTTATAAGAGAGGCCTGATGATAGTTACATTTTTCTTCTTTTCATATCTATAATATTTATATACACACATACATATATATATATATACTTATATACTTATATACTTATATACTTATATACTTATATACTTTTATATATATATATATATATATATATATATATATATATATATAAGAGAGAGAGACAGAGACGGAGACAGAGAGAGAGAACCCTTTAGCTTACAATCTGGGTATTGATCCTGAACATTTTTCTCAAGGCTAGCACTCAACCACATGAACCATAGCTCCACTTCTGGCTTTTGGTGGCTAACTGAAGGTACGAGTCTTATAGACCTTACTGCCCAGACGAGCTTCAAACCACAGCCCTCAGCTACCAGCATCCTGAGTATCTGGGCTTATAGACATGAGCCACTGCTGCCCAGCTTAAGATACCAGCCACTACCAAGTCACTACTAAAAGTATTAGTCTTTATGCAACACTCTCTTTCTTTTATGGTTATTTTAAAGCCACCCTTTGAGCAAATGACTATTGAGAGTGATTTATACAGAAATGCATCAAGACCCAAGATTACATAGCTGTACTTCAATAGCCATGGTGATTTCAGGAGAGAAACCTTTCCTTGTTATTCTGGGATGCACTAACTCATCTATACCAGAGCCCAGAGCCTCATAACATAGCCAAGGGATGTGATGTTTTCTTTCAATTTCTTTGAAGAGTGTTCTGGATTTTTGTATCAATAGACTTAAGGGAATAATTCAACGAATTACTTTAAAAAGAATTAAGGATGGAGTTCTCAAGACTGAATTGGGATGGGGTTTTATGTAACTATTTCCCAAAAGTCCCTTTTCTGGACCTTCCTCAACACTTCAAATATTGCTATGCACATTCATTCAAAGATTGCTTTTGAGTATGAAAATATATTCAAAGATTGAAATACTCTGACTTTCCAAACATTATCTTCATTCAATGGTCCAAAGTTGCCTTTAATGTTTAGCAACTTTAAGAGCAGCGCCTCTGTCCACATTCCTGAAGAGAATATTCCTGGTACCTCAGATTGCTAACCCTGAAATTCAGACCACAAAGACTATTCGTTGGTAAGAACCGGAAACATTTTTCAGTGGAAAAATAAAATAAAATGCCACTCATTTCTACCCATAATCTGTGTCCTGGAAGGCAGCGCATGGGTGCCTCCTGCATCCCCCTTTCTTTTCCGCTCAACTTCCCAGCCAGTGGAAGCTTCTGTGGCCAGTGTGATGGGGGAGGGGGAGGCCATCGGTCAGAGCCTCCTCCTGCAGCCAGACTAAGCCGGGGTGAGTGCAGGTGAGAAGCCCTGGCACAGACAGGCCACAGATGGGAAGAAGCAGCCACGCTGCCCAGCGTGGTCCTGGCACGTGCCACACACCACTGTTAGAACAGCACTTCCAAGGGAGTGCTCCCAGATAGAGGCAAGCAGAGAAACATTGACCCGGCACTGGTGGCCTCTCCACTTCCAGCTTTGTGCCCTCTGCCAGGGCTTCCAGTCTTTTCTGAACACACCCAGCAACTCTGGAGCTCAATTTCTTAAGTGAAAAACTGATAAAGTTCATTACTCCGTGACTCCATTTTCAAGGAGATTAATCCGTACAAGTGTGCTCTGGGTGATTTTACATTCAATTTTTAAGTACTTCCATTATTTTTGTAACAAGTACCTATTGCACTTCAAGTAAGAGTATTGCTTAAATGAGGACGTTTTCAAAGGCAAAAACAGAACAGTGAATATAATTCTATCCATCTTGATTTTTTTTAAGTTTTTATTGGTTAAAAAAATAACAGTAAGATGTCCTCCATATAATGCCCTTCCAGTTAATCCTTCTTTCCTTCTGGGTTGGCAGGATGTGGGCATCAACAACCAATGCTCCCAGGGTCATTTGGTCATTTTGATAACGTGTAGTAAAGTCTGTAGATATTAGTATTTGAGATTTGTCTACTACCTTCACTGAGGATAAGCTTTAAATTTCCAGAACTCCTGGCTTTGGGGAGGGGTGGAGTGTCTGTTCCCTAGTGTCTGTTACGAGCAAATACAAGGAGCCGGAGTCTGACTGCTTCCACTTGTGATGGTCTTTTTCTAATCCTTTCCTTCTTAGGTATCAATTTAAACAGTAGCTTAAATTCAGGCCACCAAGGGCTGGGATAAATACCTAGACAGACCCGTGAGATAGATGGAAACAGCATGTGAGGACAGACTACAGAACGTGGTGTCTCTATTTAAAAACTGACAGAAGTGTTTGAGTTGGAGACGCACACGTGGAGATTTTTCTTCTAAGGCCATTTTGATGAATCTAATCCACCACGACAAATTCACAATTCAGTATGAGAGGTGAGGGCGCCTGAAGATGCCCTTTCCCATTATCCCAGGGGAAACAAATATGTCTAAGTAAGAGATGAAAACCTGGCAGAGACTAAGCAGGCGATAAGGATCTGAACTGTGGCTGGCCGATAGCACCGTGACAGCTGGGGCGGGGCATGGCGGCGACCGGCTCTCTCTGGGATCTGTGTGGAGGGAACCTGCTGTCTTCACTTACTGGAGCCCGGGCCTGCCTGGTTATACCATTTGACCAAATCAGCACCCGCAGAAGAAGGCTTACTAAGGAGAAATTGGGTTTCAAAGTATCATGCTTCTGGGTTTTCTTATACTATTTCTAAAAAGAATAGTTTGTGTTTTTAAAAGCAACCATTTCCATTTGTACAAAGAAGAGAGAATTGAAGAACTTGACAGATCTCAGTTGCCTGAGCAAAGGTGAATTATCTTTCTCTAATTTTTGATTGGGTTAGGTTTGAGTCCCAAGGAATATTTAAAGGAAATATCTAAAGTGTTTCTTTTCTCCCTCTTGTTCTTCCTCTCCTCTACCCACCTCTCACCTGTGTTCACACATCCCCCGTCTCCTGCGCGTGCCCGTGTCCGACTCGGGGACTCAGCACATAGGAATTGGTGTGTTTTATCTATGGTCAGCCCTCATTTGCCATGTTAAGAATATTATTAACACACTTACTAAAAGTAGCGCAAGGTCTGCGGTGCGACAATACAGCGTCCGCAGTGGGACACCTGATGCACAGAGGTTCAGAGGCAATCCATGGATCATTCTAGTTAAAAGCACAGAGGGAATTCTCATTTCTGGTAATAACTTCGCAATGCCTCACTTCTAAACAAAAAGTAATATGTCTTTTTGCTTTTAATAGGATCATCACATTAGGTGAAATAGGCCACAAAGAATTTGCATGTTTTCTCTCATTTCTGGAAGCTAAAGGAAAACAACAAAGTCATAAAAGTAAAGTGAGGACTACCCCGGGGCTAAAGACAAGGGAAAGGGAGGAGCGGGTGCGGGGTGAAAAAGCGAGACAAAGAGGTGAATGCCATCAAGGACAGTATGGCTTGTGTGGAAAGTAAACAATGAAGCCCCTCCCTTGAACAATTAAACATTCACCAATAATACATGAGATAGTACTGCTCATCTTTTGCCAATTAATTTTTTAAATGTCTCTAATCGGTGTCTAGTACATTATCAACTTTGAAACCTCATCATGGAGAAGTAAACATTCATGTGCACAGATTTAACAGTCCCCACAGAGTCATCCGGATTCTTTAACACTCACTTCTTTTGCAGCTTCATTCCCAGTTTCCTGGGGTCCTCAGTTCTAATCCCCGTGTGGTAGGCCATGGGTGAGGAAGGCTGCAGAGCTGCATCTTGGCTCCGAGGAGGAGGGAAGGAGGGAGGGACCCTGCTAGCTCTGTGTGTCCACCTACCCTTCCCTTCCAGGTGATTGTCACAGGCTGCGAGTGCCAGATCACACTTTGATCTACATAACTTCACTCAAAACTCCATGTTTCCAGTCAACACAGATGGACTCATCCATCCTCTGCACAGCCTCTCTGCTTCTCTCTCTCTCCCACCTCTCTCCCTCTCTCTTTCCCTCCCTCCTCTCTCTCCCTCTCCCCCAGCCTGGATAATCTTGAATTTGGGAAAGGAAGGCTTCTGAGAAGTCCCTCCTCTTGAACCACACGTATCTGGCCTGCAGACATGTTCCCAGGAAATCCTGAAACACAATGTGCATTTGATTGGAGAGCATGTTAGCCTTGAGAACATGTTTTTGCGTGTTTCCTTGCGCTTGTATATTTAGCATATGATCATGTGGGAAAACTTAAATAAGCTCTTCTTCACACGGACGACTTTGAAAAGCATGGGTCAGCAACCCAGGAGGAGCGCAGAACTCTGCGCATCACAGGACTCCAGTGTGTACAGCACATCCTGCAGCGCTGAGCCAGGTCCTTCCTGTGGAGGGAGGCCCACGGGGCTCGTCAACCTTCTCTTAGGAACCGGGGCCATCTCAGACGCACCACCGACCAGAGTTGCCCCGTCACGGGCCTCCCCTCTTTCTTCCACTCTTGCTATGACTGTCATCCAAACCAATGTAGACCTTGGTATAAAATACAGAGTTACCTCCCTGGTTGTCAACCTTAGCTAGCCAACACAACTTGTCAACCGAGCTGTCAAATATCTGGCATTTTGAGCCACGCTGGTGGAGGCAGGGAGGTAAGCAGCCCTGCTCGGTGTGCTCCTGGTTGAATCTTCTCTGTCACCTGGCTGGCTTCTCCAGCCTGTGTCAGCTCGTTCTGGGAACTCAGGCTGGGCACCGACTTCAGCGTCCAGACTGGCAAGGGGCTGACTTCCTTTCCGCACACCCTGCATGCTTTCACCCCTCTGTCCTACTCCAGTTTCACATTGTGTCTCTCAAGTTCCTGCATTACCCTTGAAAGCATCTTCTCCCACCTCCCCTTCTCCCAGAATGCTCTTTGTCTTTCCTCCATCTTGGTTCTTCCAGAGACCGTGGAAGGTATTTACCCACATGTCAATCAAAGTGGTCCTCTCTCCAGATTCACACAGGACCAGACCAGTCGGCCAGGCAGTGCACAGACCAAGCAGGGGACGGAGCACTCAGAAAGAGATGGGAGGAGACTTATCACGTTATTCTCCCTTTTTAATATTGTCCTTATCATTGCTGCCTCCTATTTCAAACAGCCTTCCTGCACTTTTTGTTAGTTTGTTACTAAAAAAGAAATCACTTTTATCATAATGTGATAGTAAAGAAGTCTTGTGTCACATGCACTATCTGCTTAAGGAAGAAAGAACGCCGCATGAGTCAATTTAATAAAAATCTGTGTGTGACCCAATCATGCAGGAGATGTGTTAATTTCAATTTCATATATTCTGTGCTACTTAGGGAGAAAGAGTAAAACCTAGCGTTATTAACTCTAGAAGCGAATGAAGACGGTTGAAGAGATAAAATTTCATTGCTATGATTCAATTTTACTTTTATGCTAAAGTCAGCTGGATGGGTGAGAGCGAGTCTCTATTGCCTGAGGAATAATGTGCCTACAATCAAATCAGTCTCGGAAGGGCTAATGACGATCGGGATTTTTACAGTACGCAGAAAGCCCAAGTGGCTGAAGTTGAATTCAGCATCACTCAGAATACGTGGAAAGCAATGAGGACACGGATAGTCAATGTGCCCAATTATTCTTCCTATAGGTTGTCCATTATGCAGAAATTATTAAGGAATTTATCGCATAGATAAAAATTTATTGCCTCTTAAAACTGCATCTCCAGGAACGTATAGAGCAGAGCAGCAGGTGAGGACGACCCTCTCCCTGCCCCCCTCCTGCTGACCTCTGCAGCTGTCTGAGGGGGCCCTAAGCCCTGGTAGAGAGTTCTCTCCCCCTGGTCAATTAGATGACCAGCATTGCTGTCGGTGTCAGGGGTTCTCATTTGTACTTTGCTCCAGTGTGCTGTCCCTGATCTGAAGGAGGTCCAACCTCCTGGTGGTTTGGAATGTAAACAAATACAATTAGAAGTGACGATTCCCTTTAAAAGAAGAAATGTCCAGAGCAGCATGTGAAATTGAGTGAAAGGCAGAAAAATGGTTTGTGCAGCGGGGGAAGGGCAATCGGAGGAGATGAACTGAGCTTGCTGAGCTGATGTGATTTATAATCAATATTAACCACATCACACAGCAGGAAGCCCCTATTTGCAGAAAAATAGAGTTAGAGCTGGACTCCTTTGTCCCATGAAGGTCACGATCAAATGGTGCAATGATGGGAAAAAAACAAAACAAAAAAAAAACAAAAAAACTGACGGAAGGAGTGAGTTCAACAGTCTAGGGGAAAAAAATCCCAGATCTGATGAAGTTATCACCCAGCAATCTCGCGAAAGTACTAGCCACTCGTGAATGTATTGGAGAACTAGAACAGAGAGGTTAAATGAGATTTGGAGTGATTTTTTTGGTCTCACTGAGCAATGGAAAGTGATAACTATTTAATGTGAGAGATTTTTCTGCCTGGGAAGAGAGTAAGATTCCTGGTATCCTGGGCCTGCTAGCTAAAGCAAGCAGCCGCCACAGCCTCCCAGTGTCCACAGCCCAGCTACTCACAGCTCAAGAACCCCTGTGTCAAGACAAGAAGGGCTCTGAGAATTGATCCTGATTTCTACTGTGTGGAAGGGAGGAAGAGCCGTGGTTAGCTCTCCCCGGGGAGTTTTCAGGTAGACAGATGTAAGTAATTTCACCCCGTAGAATTCCCACTGCAGCTCCGAGAATGCCTCCTGGTTGCTGAGTTTTGCTTTTCCACTTAAGTGGCAAGCTGTAGATTTCCTTTTGATTGCATTTGAAGTTCTGTCATGTCGCAGGACACAGAGCTCCCAGCCCCAGATGTTCAGCAGAGAAGGATTTAATGACAAGTCACAGGGCCGGCCGTGGGGTGCAGGAGCCTTGACCTCCCACTGCTGCTGGCCCACGAGATGGCGCGGTGAGATCTTCATGTTCCCAGAGTCTCACCCAAGTGCACGTCCCTGGCTGTAATGCGGTCCTCAGATGCATCAAAGCCCACTGCAATTATTTTTTGTCATAGAAATCCCCTGCCTCTTGAGGATTCTATATTCTTCTGTGAACATTAATCTCCAGTTAACCCAGTGGCTTGCCTCTGTAGGCCTCGCTACTTGGGAGGCTGAGAAGTGGAGGCTCATAGTTCAAAGCCTGCAAAGCAGATTGTAATCCCTTCTTTCAACCCATACTTGGGGGAGACCATGCACCCCCCTCATCCTAAACTCTCAGCCAGACTGCAGTTCCAGGTCAGTCTAAACAGAAAAAAAAATCTGAGAGACTTTATCTCAACAGGAGAAACTGAGTCCATGGGCCACAGTGATAAGAACCCTAAAATACACAGATTGTAGCTGGGCATTCTCCCAGGCAGGAAGCTAAACCCTGTCTCAAAAATGCCAATTAAACATGGGGCTGAGTCACCAATAGAGTGCCATCCTAGCCAGAGTTGGGCCCTGAGTTCAAGCTTCAAATATTACAAAAAACAACACTTTTTTTTAAATAAGAAGAGGGATAAAATTCCCTTAAAGAACCAAGTGTTAAACAGTCATAGCCATTCTGTTGGCCGTGACTTTTATCCATCTAAAGCTATAAAATAAAGTGCACAAAACCGATGTAGACAGAGACAGTGATAGATACTGATGGAGCTTCAGTTCAGAGGTGGAATCAGAGGTGGAAGATGCCCATACAGATTCCGACACAGGCATCAGGTTTGTGTAAAAATAGATGAGATACGTAGCTACATAGATATTGGACGGGAAGATGGTATTGATAGGTGTAGACTCGGATGGAGATACTGGCATCAGGGTAGTGCATTCAGATCTAGACAGGAACTTAGAGATTAAGGGTAGATAGCTCCCGATAAGGATGTCAGTCTCAGCTTCTTGATGTGTGCACCCATATACACAGCTGGTGATCCATTTCAACAAAACCTTCGTTACACTTTTACTTTATCCGGGGGCAGATGCAGAAGGGGCCGGGCCCAATCGCACATTTCTCACAATCTAGAGACAAGAACTTGTCAAGTTGCGAAGAGGGAAGCCTAACGTCACTGGAATATCTCACATCTTGATGGAAAACTGATGTCCTAAGAAAGCATGTTCCTGTCATTGCCTTCCGCCGGGCGCTGAGGGCTTCAGTGGGAGCCTCCACCCGCTTCTCACTGGGACACCAGCACCTTCCTGTGACAACGCCAGGGCAAGTCATCCCTGCTCAGTCCCTTGTCACAGAAGCAAACCACTTGCTCTCCTTCCAGGCGGGAAACAGTCCTTCCGTGCGTCCCTCCCACAGCTCCTCCAGCTCCGCATTCCCACCTGGAATCATACGCCAGGACAGGGATCATCTCCCTGCCTGCAGCTTGTAGAATTAATTCCCCACGTTTTCATCGTGATGCTGCCCGTGTGAAGCAGTGGCAGAGCTCCAAGCGTGGGTGAGAGTCTGAGCTGCCCAAGTACAGCCGTGGCCGCGGAGCTCCAGGTGGCCAGCACAGACAGACAGGCAGACAGAGGACAGACACACGAAGGAGCAGATTGTCAGCGCAATGTCCAAGAAGAAAGCTGCTCAAACTCATGCTGGCATGACCCTTTCCACGGGGTCCCTGCAGATACGTGTGAAAATCCAAGTGGCCTATTGCAGTCTCTGGTTTATTCTAAAGGTGCATCTTTACTCCGAGAGCTCTTGCCACAGGAGAAATGGCCTGTCTGTGGGAGCAAGTGACTGAAACAGGACATGAGAGAGTTCTGGAACATTGCTGGTAATCTCTAGCAGTTTCTGGTAGATTTAGGGAAGTGTGTGAACACACGCTGACAGGCCTGGCTCCCTGTGGGGAGTATCACCAGTCACTGGGGGACAGGCCTCCTGAGGCTGAGTAACACCCAGTTTCCTGCCAGGCTGGTAGAGCCTGGGAGAAACAGAATCCTGACCTTCAACCCATCATGACGGAGGTCTGGGACCAGGAGCATCGCTGTGTGCCCTGCGGTCCAGGGACGGCGGGCATCTCATGAAGAGGAATCCTGCGGGCCTGTCTCCTCAACTCCAGACCTGCTGTCATCCCGTAGCTAATTCAGGGTGCCGGGCATGGTGGGCCCCTCTAACTGAGACCTGCAGGCCTACGCAGCCACTTCCAACTCCTGATCCTTCCCCAGGACCCAGGACGTCAATAAAGTGTGGGCGCCTTGAGCTCCAAGCACACCCACACATTATTTAAGAAAAAAAATAAGTCTTTCCTAATAAAAGTCTGACATAATCCAGTCCCCAGAAGATGACACATTAAAAAGCACATCTAAGTATTTCTCCTACGCTAGCGGAACACCTCCCTGAATTGTGTGTGCTTTAGAAGAAGCAGAATGTTTCCTCTGAACGCTTGCTGAGCGATGTCTTTGGAGCAGTACTCAAAGGGAATGGAGACTGGAGCTGAGCGATGCGTTTATGTCCCATCTGTTCTAAGATGCTGCCGCAATCTCGGCTTGCCTGGGAACCCAGCAGCCCGGCTGCACAAGGCCCTTTATGCCACCTCGGTGTGACGGCGCACCTGTAACAAAGTGCCACCCCGCATCTGCTGGCACTGCGTGGCCGGGCGAGGACGGAGCTCCAAGAGGGAGCGCGGCGTCTGCTGAAAATGAACTGTGTAATTTCAAGATGGTTGAGGCTTTTATTTTATTCTCGTGTAATGAACACCTTTTAAAGCCCGAGACTTTAGCAGAGAAGGTAGCTCCGCGTGGCAGATGTGCCTGTGACCTCATGCATATTTTAGGAGTGAGCCGGGAGGCCTGCACTAAGCAGCTTGCACAACCCTCTTGCTGTCCTCCAACCTGAAGCCCCGGTGACCTGACCCTCCTGGAGGCCGCTGCAGACGGATTGTCACAACCCCAACAGCATTTCTTCCGGGGTCTCTTGTTTAACTGTGCGTCCCGTTCCATCCTCACAGAGGGACAACCATGCTCGCACTTGGCTGCCTGTGTTCGCAGCCCATCTCCAGGGTGAGCGTCTGTGGAAAGGAGTCTTGAGGTTGCAGTGGTCAGCCCCAGGCCATGTCTGCAGGGGTACGATGCCCCCTGCTGTGGCGTGTCACCTGTGCCCTGGGGGAGGCCCCCTCTCCCGCCGTCACCTGGGGAGCATCGTGAGTACTTCCAGCACAGCCACACCCCTGTCCCAGTGGGGTTGGCACCTCCTGCCTCCCACTCTGGGTGTGACTCTAGGGGCTGCATTTTTCTTCCTGACAGGTGGGGCACACATGGCCAGTCTTTCCCAAATGATGCTGGGCGACCTCCTGCAAGGTATGGTAAGAAACCACCTACAACTCCTGTCCCACAATTCCTTGTGCCAGACGCTCTGCAGGGACAGCCACAGAACCCGGCTATCCAGAAAGTGACCTGGCTTCAGCAAGGTGCCAGGCCAGCCCAGAGCAATGGTGCCATCAGACAAGGTCTCCTGGTGGCGGCTGTGCCACCATGAAGACCTTCTGACAGCAGTCCAGCCTGCGGTCCTCCCAAAAGTGAGACTCCCATCTTCCTTCTCAGGCAGCATGGAAGGGAGCCGTCCTCAGAGGCCGCAAGCCTGCAGAAAGGAGGGGCTTATGGCTCTTATTTACACTTTTGTCTCAGACAAGAGCAAGCTGATGCAACCTGGAGATGCCACATTTTCCCCAGGAGAGACAGCCCTGCTATCGGTCACCCACACAGCAAGCTCCTCATTGGAAAGTTCCCTTATCAAGATTGCATGCAGTCGACAGGGCTATTTTGAAAGTCAATGTCTCCTTCTTTTTGAAAGCTCCGCTCACTGTGTGTTTCTAGATGCAAGCTTCAAACTGTCAGAGTTGTGTTGCTGTTGATAAAGCCGGCCTGGGATTGATGCCCAGAGGGTGGTCTGACTTGAAATTATGAGACAAAACTTGAATTAAATTAATTCTCTTGGTATCCCAGGGAAGTAAGGCAAAGAGAACACATTCTCCAAGCTGCAAGAATTGATCATCTATAACTGTGATTGGTCAGCGGACTGCTTGCTTTCCTAGATTAATGACACTTCCTACATACTTAGTATTTGCCAAGATAATATTTCTTCCGACATTTGAGTTTTGTGACCTCTAAAAGACTCAGCTGGCAGCATACTTAATACCTGTGTGCACTTGGCAGGGATTTGTGAGACAGTAGATAGGAGAGTCCACTGGCTTCTCTTGAACCATGCTAGATATTTACGCAGGAGCATCTGTGAGCTTTCTGTCTATTTGAAAAAGCAATTGACAATAGAAACTTCCCTGCCGCAAGTTAGCTCCCACCAACCCCATATAAAATTCTCAGAGCTTTTCAACAAACCTGTGATCTCATCAATTATCTCATTTGAAAGACGGTAATGTCAAATGTCTGCAGAGTTTCTTGTTGCATGATGAGACAGTTCTGGAATCAATGCGATGGTTATGGAGATACTAAAACCCACAAGGTCGGCAGCATCCTGGGAGCAGCCATGTCCCCCCGGCTTCTGGGAAAGCGTGGGCTCTGTGCATAGAGGGTGGACAATCCCCATGAAAGGGAGTGGACTACCACGCCTTCCCATCGTCTTTGCATGCCTGGCAGGGGGAGTTCTGCAGTAGAGGCAGGGACACTGCAGGAGCCAGGACAGGAGTAAGATTCTGAGAAACAGCCCCAACTCCCAAACCACAGGCAAACACTGTAGGTGTTCCGACCTGCAGAAGTCAGCCCCTGCAGCATCATGGGACACGCAGAGATGTGAGAAGGTCTGACTCCAGAAGAACGTGTCTGTCACAGTTGGTAGGTGATACCAGGCAAAGGTCAGGAAACCCAATCCAAGCCTGAGGGGAAGGGGTAAAGGCATCTGTGTCACATTTCCAAAGCACCTCCAGCCGTGGGTGGACCATTGTGTTTCTAGATAAGGTGTTGCAGACGGAATAGGAAAAGGGTGGGGAGAAAGGCTGCACCCAGATGGAAAGGGAACACGGCCACTTCGCTTGTGAAAGGAAAGCCACAGGCCAGCCCTCAGAGACAAGGCCGAGCTGGTGCTGCTGGGCTGGATGCTGCTTCTCGGCATCCCTGCTGCGGCATGGGGCCTTGTCACCCACACCGCGTCATCTCTCCAGCCCTGGAGCCCTAAGATGGCCTAGCGGGCCCACGCACCACCCATTCTCTGAAGGGAATTAACTCAGCTAGAAGCAGTCTTTAGAGATCTCAGCCTTGTGTGTCTCCAAAGCCGAGCATTTTCATGGAGGACATTTGTCTCATAAGTGCACCCTCGCTGTCCACGGTGTGTTGTGCTACCTGCTGTGCAGGGTGACCCACACCTGATGTGTGACAAGTCTGTGCACACAGTTCACAACCAGGCTGCTAATTGCCATGGGCTTTTCTGGGTTTGACTTTGCGTGCAGCGATTGTCTACAAACTGAGATTACAGAGGGCAGATATGTAGCCATATCTGTCAGTGACCGCCTGGAGTGAAATTGACTCCTGGATAATGACCATCCACTGCACAGAGAGGCGCTGGGGGGCAGACCTTGTCCTGAGGACCATGAAGTGAGTACCGACACGGAGGAAGAGGCAGAGGGCAGAGCTGGGACTGGGCAAGTCTCCTAGCAGGCACTAGATGGGCCCACGCAGAGACAGGCTGCATCTGCACACCATTACCACCTGTGGACAGGCAGAGCGATGCTCTGATCATAGCTCCAATCACAGAACTCATCCCGAAGGCAGGACTGAAATCCCATAGGCCTGAGACACGGGACCATTCCAGAGCTCTTTCTCAATGCTAGAATGTAGCCTGTGTTTTACAGTACTTGAGACACAAATCTTTTGCTTCTTATACAGCTCAGGAAAGTGCATTCCAGGGTGCCCTGGGACCAGCTGCAGATGCACAAGAAAGCCGAACTACAGAGGTGGGGGACCCTGCAGCCTCTAAACAGGCGGTGGAGGGCAGAGCATTTTCCCACAGCCCAGTGCCTCCTCCACTACTACTCACTGATGTGTGGTTACTGTGTACAAAGTTGTGTCTGTGCTGTGAATCTCTTCTCCTGAAAGACTGTGGTCACAAATAGTAATCCCATTATTGACGAGGCTCTGCCTTCACCATGCAGATTTCCCAGGCCTAGTAAGACATTCCACCTTTGTTATTATACTTATGATAAGTACTTACTTTGCAATTCAGTCATTCTCAGAGGATCTGTGTGAATTGTTTTTAGCATTAAGATTCGGTTGATGGGCTGGGAAGGTGGCTTAGTGGTAGAGCGCTTGCCTCCCATGCATGAGGCCCTGGGTTTGATTCCACAGCACCACATAAACAGAAAAAGCCGGAAGTGGCACTGTGGCTCAGGTGGTAGAGTGCTAGCCTTGACCTGAATTGCTGAGGGACAGCGTCCAGGCCCAGAGTTCAGGCCCCACGACAGAAGGGAAAAAAAATTGAAAGATTCTGTTGATTCTCAGAGAGGGGATGTATGTGTGACACGGGCACCAGGTGTCTGCCTCACAGCTGCGCCACCTCTGCTTGCTCACCTTTGGCACAAAATCACCTCACACTCACTCACCGCGTTTGTCTCTGCTATTGTTGGAGGTTGCGGAGTGTGGATTTCCTGGTGGTGATTTCCTAGCCCATGACATTTTGAACACCTGTGAGCTCCTTATTGCCATGTCTCAGGGGATCCTGGAGGCCCCATCTCTGAATGTCACTGTGGGCCCCCCCCACCGAACAAGCCTGGGGTGGAAGTCGGAACTCACCCCCAGAAGTGGAGGCCAGGGGCTGTGGCTCTGTGAGTCCATGAAGACGGACATCTTTCCCAGGTGTCAAAGGAGTCTGATGCTTCCCAAGGGATTCACAATGTCTTGCCCCTCTCTGTCCTTTCCAAGAGACTTAAGTGTCGACCTGGAAGCAAGACCGGAAGAGGAGAGAGAGGCTACATCCAGCCATGCGGGCATCCAGTCCCCACCGACCTGTGACGCCTCTGCAGTCCCCCCCACCAGCCTCCACACCAGCCCCACACAGCCCAGCCCCGCAGGATCCTCCACACGCTCAGGCGGCAGCGGCAGCGTGGCCGGAGCCCAGGGACCCGTCAGGGCTTGAAAAAGTCAGAAATGATGGCAACCAGGACACTTTAACTATCCTGTGCCACCGTACGGCAAATGGCTTCTTAATGCTAAACGACAAACAAAAACAATGAACTGTGTGACCTGTGGCAGGGAAGGGAGGAAGAAACGGGGGAGGGGAGGAAGGGGTGACACGATCCCAAACAGAAAAGTGCTCATCATCTGACGTGTGAAACGGTAATAAAACCTTGATAATAACACCTTCGTAATCACAATAAAATTATGTTTTAAAACTATCAAAAGAGAATAAAAATGCAAGAATAATACAAACTAGAAAACTAGTCTACATTTCCCACACTGCAATCTGATTTCTCATCTTGGGGACACATAGGAGAGACTGAAGCTTGGAGACACACATCCTTCCACATCCTTCCTTAATTCCCCCAACCCCCTCCCACCACCCCCCCAGGAGTCACAAGTCACCAAAATTCAATGCTACTGACAAATAATGTGTATGAAGTCCCTGTATACACACATGGAATAGAAATGAGTCAAGATGATGTTGAATGAGCATGAGCATTGCTGAATGTGTGGACAGATGAATTTTTATTAGAAGGTACTAAATGGGAGAATGTTAAATGTATATGTAACAGAAAATGGCCAGTCACTTGCTTGTGTTGATGCTAAGTGTAATTCGAGAACGTGTGTGAGAGAATAGAATAAAGACTTCTGAACAAGCCAGTGGCCAGCACTGGGGAAAAACAGGCATACAGCCCCTCTGTGGAGCAGACCCACTCCAGCCCCGAGACTCCACGCCCAGGCCGCCATGCTTATAACGCAGGAAAGAGTCTGCCAGAAATGAATGAACTGGAAAACCACACAAAAGACATCAGTGTCGTTTTTCTAAGGAGAGATATGCACTACGAGGGCACTTTGGGCAAGATGGCTAGATAACAGACCTATAGCCAAGGCCCTATTTGGTGTCATTTCTCCTCCAGAGACATCGCCCAGTGCCAGCCTCTCACAGTCAGAGCACAGTTGCTGACCTGCCATTCCACCCACAGGTGTTTTTATCTACTTAAGATATTAAATGCCTAAACGTCAAGCACAAATGTAAGCATCTTCAAGAATGAATCATTTTAATAACAAACCTTTGCCATAGTTTGGTGATTTTAAGACCAAAAGAAACTGAAGTGGTTTTCTTCCGTGTGGAGCACATTTGTGACGCATGTCAGCTCTGAGGTCCCAGATCTGGAGAGGACGGTGTATCCGTTCCTTGGGGCAAAGCAAACTCAATGCACTCCTGACCCACATTCCACTAAAGTTATTAGTCAAAGTAATAGTTTATTTTTTCACCAGAAAAATAAACCTGATGCACTCAATGTGGCGGCTGCTTGAGCTGCGGTGGGGCTTTGTTTGACTTGAAAGGCACTCTTATTATGAAAAATTATTCAGTAATGGATGAGGAGTCTGTGAAAACTTCCCCCACACAACATTAATTTACCCAGATCTATGGCACTGCCACCCAAAGGGACCACCAAGAGTTATCTTGGGTCTGGCCAGGGCTAGAGGTAGGGATTCTGGGAAGAAGGCAGAGCCCTGGGCTTGCCTTCTGCAGCTCGGACCACAGCAGAGGCCACCGGCCTTGCTGGGGGATGAGGGGGGGCAGCGGAGGTCAGAGCAACTGGAAGAGTACCACCTGCAGAAGCACCAGAGACGAAATGCAGCCCAGCCCCAGCCATGTTTGTTCCTGGGGTACAGTAAAATCTACTATCTCTTCTGGTTTTATTTAGTCGGTCATGGGGCTTTGAAATCTGGGACTGGGCGCTGTTCCTCAGTTCTTCAGCTCAAGGCTAGTGCTCTACCACTTGAGCCACAGTGCCACTTCCAATTTTCTGGTGGTTCATTGGAGATAAGATTCTCAGACTTTCCTGCCCAGGCTGGCTTTGAACCATGATCCTCAGATCTCAGCCTCCTGAGTAGCTAGGGTTATAGGCGTGAGCCACTGGTTCATGATATTCTTTTTTTTTTTTTTAATCTTTAAGTAGTTGTACCAAAGTTGTCATCCAATGGAGCAGTTGATGAATACAATGCCTCTTGACCATTTTGACCCCTTTCAACATTCTCATCCATCCCTCCTCTACTCACCTTTTCCCTCTTAAACATAGCCTGAAATTGGGTTTCATTTATGCCTTGTTTTAAATGGGGGTGAAATTTATGGGGTGAAGCTCCATCGATGCCACCCAGCACTGCTGTTCTTTCACTCCATCTTGAGAGGCATAAGCTTGCCTGCCCTCTCCCCAGCCCCAGCTCCTCCTCCATCGCTGCCTCTCTTGGTCCCTGGGCTGGTGATGGCCTTCCTCCTTTAGCTGAGGGGCCACAGAGAGTACACACTCCTAGGTGTGCTTCCTGGCAGGACAATTAACCACAGTTATTTATCCAGGTTGCTTCTCCAGGGCTTTCTGCACAGCTCCAGGGAGTCCTCAAAGATCAGATGACAGCCGTGTCACAGAGACTCTGCCACGTCCCTCCCTGTGGGTGCCAGGGACTCTCAGAACTGTCCCCGACTCATCAGAGATCAATGGGGCAGTGGCCGGGGTCTCAAGGGCCTGTCCTCAGCCGAGAGACCAGGCTTCTTTTCCTCGGCCCTGCCGTGGCGTGCCTGGAGGCTGCCTGGCCTCCCACACCAACTGTATCTCCAGTGACCTCCACCCTCCTTTGACCTCCAAACTCAGATAAAGTAGCTGGCAGAGTCCTACCTCTTTCTCCCCTCCTGTACAATGTTATCCATTACATATTACATATCACACAGAGGGAGTGAGAGAGAGAGATAATAAAACCCATCAAAAATACTGAAAAGGGAGAGAGGAGAGCAAGTCTTGACTACCACAATGAAACCTCTTTGTACAACTGATTTATGTCAATAAAAAGCCTGAAACTATTTCCCCAAGATTATTTGCTTACAGAGTTAGAATGCACAGGTAGCTTTAGCCTCGCGGCGAGCAGGCTTTGTGTTGGGACCACGAGAGACTCCCAGCCTTGCGGTGAACTGCAGGTGTAGAGGCCCGCCCTGGCTGCCGGGGGCCCTCAGAAGCCCCGGGTTCTAGAACCCATGGTCTGGCCCCGTCCCCCTGTCTGTGACCCCCCTGGGGCACACCGCATTACCTGGGCATGTCTTTGTTTCAGCTTTTGGTTCGGGGCCTTGGAACAGGGACAAGGATCGGGGAAGAGCCACTGTCCTGTGGGGTAGCGTGCTCTTTCCTTCCCAGGCTCTCCTCATCGTGACACTTTGGGAGTCCTGAGAGTTGAGGCTCCTTGAAATGTCTCAAGGGAGGCTGGGAGGCCCCAGGTAGATGTTCCTACCAACACTGCTCTGCAAGAGACCTAGGAGGGAAGGGGAGGGGGGGTGAGGACCAGGGAGGGAGGGGAGGGGGGAGAGGACCAGGAAGGTTGGGGAGGGGGCTGGGGACCAGGGAGGGAGGGGGGGGTGAGGACCAGGGTGGGGGCCTGTTTCAGGCCTAGCTTATTGCACGCAAGAGCCAGTTCAGACCCACGCTGTCGCAGGGCGCAACTTTGAGTCTGCGGTGGCAGTGTGGCTAAGCCTGCTCCCCACCCAGCAGTAAGGGCAGAGGTTTAAGTGCTTTAGTGTTTAGTCATCTATAAATAGTCTCGGCTATACCATTTCTAAACACAATGGAGAATGTTTAGCTTTTCCCAGAGTGACACGGAGCTCCCACACTGCCAGCCACCGCTGCCAGCTCTCGGGCACGGCCAGTCATTAGTCACGATTCTGAATGTTTTGTTTTCTCTGAGACCCGGTGGGCTCCCAGACTCTGCCGGACCAGGACTGCAGCCTCCGGCGCAGGGCAGGAGACAATTGTTTGCGGGGTCGGTGGTCCTCTGGGCCGCGTCTGCCATATTGACATTGCCTGTCACCTGTGTCGCTGTCCAGTCCCTGTGTCACTGTCCACCCCTGTGTCACTGTCCACCCCTGTGCCACTCTCCACCCCTGTGTCACTGTCCAGTCCCTGTGTCACTGTCCACCCCTGTGTCGCTGTCCAGTCCCTGTGTCACTGTCCAGTCCCTGTGTCACTGTCCAGTCCCTGTGTCGCTGTCCACCCCTGTGTCACTGTCCACCCCTGTGTCTCTGTCCACCCCTGTGTCACTGTCCAGTCCCTGTGTCTCTGTCCACCCCTGTGTCACTGTCCAGTCCCTGTGTCACTGTCCACCCCTGTGTCACTGTCCAGTCCCTGTGTCACTGTCCACCCCTGTGTCGCTGTCCAGTCCCTGTGTCACTGTCCACCCCTGTGTCACTGTCCACCCCTGTGTCACTGTCCAGACCCTGTGTCACTGTCCACCCCTGTGTCTCTGTCCACCCCTGTGTCACTGTCCAGTCCCTGTGTCTCTGTCCACCCCTGTGTCACTGTCCACCCCTGTGTCACTGTCCAGTCCCTGTGTCACTGTCCACCCCTGTGTCTCTGTCCACCTCTGTGCCACTGTCCAGTCCCTGTGTCTCTGTCCACCCCTGTGTCACTGTCCAGTCCCTGTGTCACTGTCCACCCCTGTGTCACTGTCCAGTCCCTGTGTCACTGTCCACCCCTGTGTCACTGTCCAGACCCTGTGTCACTGTCCACCCCTGTGTCTCTGTCCACCCCTGTGTCACTGTCTAGTCCCTGTGTCTCTGTCCACCCCTGTGTCACTGTCCAGTCCCTGTGTCACTGTCCACCCCTGTGTCTCTG
Organism: Dipodomys merriami; assembly: GCF_024711535.1. NCBI lineage: Eukaryota > Metazoa > Chordata > Mammalia > Rodentia > Heteromyidae > Dipodomys > Dipodomys merriami. The sequence continues at coordinate 2,397,420 of NW_027204715.1, read as the reverse complement.
TCCACCTCTGTGCCACTGTCCAGTCCCTGTGTCTCTGTCAGCCCCCTTTGCTGCTGCCCTCCTCCTCCCTTCCCCGTGCCGCTGTCCACCCCCTGCTCCTTCGTGCACTCAGGAGTCCTGGGAAGGCCAGGACAGCAGGAATGCTGGTCTCAGGAGCGGGGACGGCACAGAGCGGCCCTCCATGCAGCACATCTTCACAGTAGACGCTGCGCTCCTCCGGATTGGTGACAGGGCACGTAGGCAGGAGCCGGTGTAACCTGAGCCCCTGGGGAGGACACGGCCCTTAGTGAGCCACTGTTGGTGTGGCTCTTCCTGGGGACGTGGCTGTCGGCGTGGCTCTTCCTGGGGACGTGGCTGTCGGTGTGGCTCTTCCTGGGGACATGGTTGTCGGTGTGGCTCTTCCTGGGGACGTGGCTGTCGGTGTGGCTCTTCCTGGGGACGTGGCTGTCGGTGTGGCTCTTCCTGGGGACATACTGCAGCTCCTCCTCAGATGGAAACGAAGCATCTTTTTTATGTAGTGATAATTGCAGTGTTTGCTTCATCCAAATAAAGAAAAATATCACACTGTGATGGAATTTAAGCGATGCGGAGACTTTCATCTCCCAACAATTACACGATACTCTCACATATTAAGATGTAATTAGTGGGGTTGGAATAGTTCCAAATACTGGCTCATAATATTTTCTGTATAATTTCCTCACAGCGCTCTCTCTCTCTCACTGTCCTTTACTCCTCCTCTTCCGGTTATTTTTAGGATCGTATGGCGGATGTTTCATGGCTGGGGCAGGAGCTGTGGGTGCGGGGTGGCCAGCTGGGGCAGCAAGCCATGCCTCCTACAAGGAGACGCCAGGGAAGGGCACCGTGCGCCCAAGTCTCCACCCCCACGGCCTCAGCGCTGACACACACGGAGCGTTCCGTCGTGTAAAATTAAAACCCACTGGAAGAAAGAAACCAATTTTAACTTTAAAATAAAACATCACTGTGCATACTCACGCGACGGTGAGGGGGAGGAAGCCCTGTGCACGGAGTCATGGGGTGATTACGACGTTTCAGGAGCGCAGCAGAGAGGAACATGCCTGCATTCCCTGCACGTGGGAGGCTGAGGGAGAAGGATGGTGAGTTCAAGGCCAGCTGGGCCATGCTGCAAGATGCTGTCTCAAAACACCGGTTTAAAGAAAAAATAAGATAAAATTCAGTCTGCCCGTGCCGGACGTGGGTTTCTGCGTGGAGCTGAAGCTCCCTGAATACCACCCCAGGGACCGGATTCCTGTGTGGAGGCACAGGATCCTGCTCACCTGCTGTTATAGACGCCTTCTGACTCCTTGTGTCTCTTGAGGAAGGGACTCGGTGGTCCACCCTGCGGAAGCAAAGCCGAGCCTTCCTCCTCTGCCGTGCTGGCCCTGCATTCTTCTGTCCTGGAGAAGAGCAGGAGGCAGCCTGGGTTGGCTCCCGCTCCGCGTGCATCCTGGGCCGCATGCCCCCGGCCTGGTCACTCTGCTCCCCGCACCAGTGATTCTTCAGTGGCTGTCAGACAAGGCCCCTGAGCAGGCTGCGGTACGGAGGGGTCTCCCCACCTTTCTGCTCCCCTCACCTTCCTGATTTTCCCTGACCTCCTCCTCCACCTCCCCTGGCCCTGTCTCTCCATCCCCACTTCTCTCCTCCCATCTCCCCTTCTCTTCCAGAAGTGTTTGTTTCTCTACTCACTTAATTCGGTGTGGAGGAAAAGCAGTGATTGGAAAGCCAGGAGCACCACTCTAAAACTCTAGTTCGACCAGTGGCTGATTACGTAACCTCCAGGGAGTCTCGCCAGTTGGAGGGAGATAGCGATGGGCCTCCCTGTGCCCACACCTAGTATTACCGGCTAGCTGGCTGCATCTCCCGGTCAACCAGGTCAGGGTTTTACAAGCAAGGTGTGGAATCCAGGTTCTGAGGAGTCACTGACGTCAGCCACGCTGGACTGAATAATGCAGAGCGAGGGACCCCAGCTTTGCCCAGGTTCAGAGGAAACGCATGGCCTTCGTCACAGGCGCCTGCGCTGCGGTGGAATCTCGGCTAGCCTCTAAATCCCTTCGAGAAGAGCCCTCCTGCACCTTCCACTCTGGCTCCTGCATGTGCACGTGTGCACACGGTCTCTCCTGGAAATGTTCAACTAACAACAAACCTCAGTCCTTTACGCAATGTCATTTATGTTAGAATTCAATACTGGAAGCAACAAAGAATCACTCCGCACTGCTTGAGCTTTCTCTCGCCGAGCAGGAAAGAGCCAGGGCGCAGGAGTGCACTTGGAGGCCGAGGCAGCAGGAGGAGCCTGAGCCTGAAGACCGTGTGGCTCCAAAAAGAGAAAAAGAAAAAGGCTAGGCCATGGTGTGCTGTGCGCTACAGAGCAGAACTCTACCTGGATGGAATGGAGGGATGAATGGAGGGAGGGGGGAGGGAGGGAGGGAGGGAGGGAGGAGGGAGGGAGGAGGAAGGGAGGGAGGGAGGAAGAGAGGGAGGGATAGGAAGGAAGGAAGAAAGGAAGGCAGGGAGGGAGGAAAGAAGAAAGGAAGGAAAGAAGGAAGGAAGGAAGGAAAGAAGGAAGGAAGGAAGGAAGGAAGGAAGGAAGGAAGGAAGGAAGGAAGGAAGGAAGGAAGGAAGAGAGGGAGGGAGAGAGGGAGAGAGGAAGGAAGGAAGAAAGGAAGGAAGGGAGGGAGGGAGGAAAGAAGGAAGGAAGGAAGGAAGGAAGGAAAGAAGGAAGGAAGGAAGGAAGGAAGGAAGGAAGGAAGGAAGAGATGGAGGGAGAGAGGAAGGAAGGAAGGATGGAAGGAAGGAGGGAAGGAAGGAAGGAAGGAAGGAAGGAAACGCAGCCAGTGTGTCCCTGCTGTTGTGCCTGTGGAGGCGTTATGTCCCTGGCCACTGAAGGCGTGCCCTGCAGGACAGCGGTGGGCCTGAGGGAAGGAAGACCTCAGAAGGGATTTTATGGGAACAGTTGCTCTGAGTCCAGTGTGTCTCAGTGTGGAGGACACGTGAGGAGCAGGCGCAGCCCTGTGCTCCTCGGCCTGGTGGCGATGTGGGGGGCTGGAGCGGGCTGCTTCTGCGGGACTCCAGGCGGTGGAGGATGCTCTCCTGAGTGCCCGCAGTGCTGAGATGCTGGGCCGGGTCAGCGTTCCAGGGCTGGGGTCCAGCCTTGACAGTGTGACCTGGGGCTGAGGGCCGCACAGGACATGTGAGTGGTCCTTACAAACTCAATTTCCAGATTTTAATTGCCATAGACAAAAGGCCGGCTGGTGGGCACCGCAGGGCTCTTTAAGGAGTGCTGCAGAGGGTTTTCAAAGCAGCAGCTCAGTCCACCGCCCAACACATCTCAACCACTGTCACCCTGCCAAGAAGCATCTAAAGATAGAGGTGACAGACAAGGTCACCTGCACCAGATTCTCAGGTAGAAAGTGGAGCAATTGGGAGCGGGGGAGGGGGGCGCTCTCGGGAATCCTGCATCTCCCTCCCCGTGAGATGACCTGTCTTCTGCGGTGTGTGTGATGGTTAATGTGAGGTATGGGGGATATTTACTTGCCATGTTAAGAGTTTGTAACAAACATAAATGCATACGTTTTAGTTCTAGCGAAGGACGGTATGAGAAATCTTTCCTGACAGGTGTGGCTTTTCACATGGGAGAGAGGGCTCACGGCCACAGCCCAGGCCCTGAAGGCCGGTCCCCTCACACGCTGCCCTATGCCCTGCACAAACAAGCCTCAAATATCACGTCATGACCTTTGGGGGGCCCTCTCTTGAGGGGGTTGCTAACGAGAGCCTTCGAATTCTATAGACTGAGAATGGAGACTAAATTTATGAAGCAGCAAGAAACCCTTTCAGGTTTTTTTGTTCATATGCTCCAGATCCTCTAGTCATTTAGGCCTTAACTTTTTCCACTTGTGTAACCAAGCATTCATGTGTGAACACCCTTGTTTCCACTTATCTGAGGTATAAAACAATAATTCTCCTGTTATCTAAGATATAAAACAATAATTCTCCCTTTGTGCCCAGCATGCCTTTCCAGATCACCATTGCTGTCTGTGACCTTCTTTCCCACGGGCACACTAACTTGACGTAATATTTATTGGCCTTCTTTGTAGATCAAATATTTACGGCCTTTGTTAATTTACACATGAGCGTGTTTCATGAATTCCCATGTATTAAGTTTTTAAACTATTTTCTGGTTTGTCTTGTGTCTTAATTTTTTGACAAGTGTGCATTCTGCATCGTTAGGCTGTTGACTCTCCACGGCTCCTGCTTTTGCACGACTCCCCTGGACGTGTGTCCCAGCGTGACGTTTCATACCACTCGGGTGCGGTCTGTTCCGGGTAAGGGGAGCCCGCAGCTGTCTGGCTTCCACAGTGTGTGGGCTGTGTCTCAGCGCCCCTCACCAGGCTCTCCCGCCGCTCCTCACGCATGTGCCTTAGTGCAGATGCATGAGAAGGCTTCGGTGGCAGGACCTGTATACTGGGACCAGCATTCATAAACGGCCCTCTGTTCACACCTTGAGGACTCTGAGATTTAGAGCACGTGAGAAAACTCCCGGCGTGTAGAATGCTACTGCACGAAGCCCAGCCTGTCCCCCTTGGTCCTGGGACCTGCAGCCAGGATCATACACAGAAGACCACAGCCAATCTGGACCCTAGTGGGCGGAAACTGTCCACCAGCCTTCCCAGAGCACTCCGTAGAGCACAGGTGCATGATGCAGTTCACTTCTCAAAGAGCTGGGTGGATCGTCACAGATCTGTGGTGTCCAAAAGCCGCCTTTGTCTTGTGGCAGGCTGTTCAAGGGGGAGGCGTTTTCAGTGCCTTTGTAACCAAACCGCCTTGGACCCGTGGCTGGCTTGTCCAGGCACGAATGCTCTCGAGGCCTTTCCACATAGGGCACAGGGAGCCCTGGCTGGCAGAATGCCGCGGCCAGGAAAAGCATGGAATTTAAGGATCCAGGGACGTTTTAGGTTGTAATGATGGTGTTTTGAAAACTATCTCATGGAATTGAGGAGCGGCTCCTTGATGACACTGTTGCACCGCGGCCTGAGAGACACAGGGCTGGGCCTAGTAGCAGCTTCCAATGAGAAGAGTTCGGGGTTTTCCCCTGCTCTGGCTTTTGTGGTTTTGAGATTTTTTTTTCTTTTTGTTATTGTTTTTTTATGCTTGCATAAAAGTGAGGTGGTTGGACATTTGTTAGAAGATTAAGTTACTTTCTATAGAATTACACAACACTAGTGAAGTACACAAGGCAGCATATTTCAAAGTTTCTTATAATAAAGCTTAGTAGCAGAGCACTTATTCTCAAATGAGTTAGCGTTGATGTGTGCATGTGTGTGTGTGTGTATTTCTATGTCACATGTTGAATCAATAGTTCTAAAGTAAGACACAAAACTAAGACAATTCTGATGCAAACCTAAAGTTTAAAGAGTTGTATTATTATTAGGATAAATAAGTGAATATAGGACGAAAATCTGTCCTTCACTTTAGGGTATGTGCTTGCAATCTATAAAAGTCACTTTGCAAATAAACCCTTCAAGAAGCGAATGAGCAGCCGCTGGGAAGCGGGAACTGCAGCGTGTTGGGAGTTAGGACAGTGGCCGGGGGACCTCGGCTCGTGTGCGTGGAGAGTTTGGGGCACGGCTCCCTGGCTACAGATGGGAGCAACCTCACACTGGAACATTTGAGGGAAACAATGCCACTGCTCTTGCTTCTGGGCAGTACAGGCTGACAACTGGTCTTGCAATGCATTTGCCTTAGAGTAGGAATTACAAGCCATCTGGAGGTGGGGCATGGGGCCTGCAAACACAGCACCACTCCTAGAAGAGCCTCGGTGTGCGCAGACACGGGCATCCAAGGGCCTTCTGGTGCAGCGAGTGCCCTGAAGACTCCCGGCTGATGCCCTGTGTGGAGTTGACCGAGAAGGGACCGGGAAGGGCTGCACGTGCCCATCCCTCCCTTTAGAGGAGTCTGCGGTGGAACAGCGTAGTGACCCAGTGGTGATACTGCGGGAGCCTTTTGTCTTTACAAACACTCGAGCATGGGTGCCTTCTGTCAGCAGTGGTAGGTAGACTAAGAAACTACAAGGCCACGTATCGGGAGCCCCGAATGCAGGCGCAGAAACTCAGCCCCTCCTGGCTAGCTGGTGTCTGGGCTCATCTCTTACAGCTGATAAATAAGGCTCAGCTGTCCAGTGAGGTTTGCATTGCTAATGTTCTGGAATTGTTTCTTCTTCTTCTTCAAACTCCCTGGCTCCGGAGGGGTTTCTCTTCTCTATTTGCTTATCCTGATGTTTCCCTTTGCATAAAAAGCAATCCCATAATCCCACGGATCAAAGAGTGTCGGGTTTATTGACTGACTTCCTGGTGTCAGGGGTTACAGCACATTGCCAGACACAGGGGACATCAGGAAATAAAAAAGGTTACAAATATGAAAGCCAGGGATAAAACGCCAGCACCCAGAGAGATCTTTAAGGCTGTGCTAATCAGCTGCAGTAGATTTCGTATGCAGCTCAGTCCAATACGCTGAGCAAGAAAACAAACTGTCCTCCACTCGGGCTGGGAGCTGTAGCCTGCAGAGGGCCGGCCGGGGAGGGGGTGGAGGCCGGGGACCCCCAGGCCACCTCACAGATGGAGCTGAGGGTGAGGTGGCTCTCCATGGGCGAGGCCAGAGCCCTGCCTGCGTGGAATTGGGCTGAGGCAGTCCCACAGGCCTGGAAATGTGCCTGCAGATCATGGCAGAGCCTCTAATGCTGCAGACAAGAGCCGAGAATTTGTCTAATACTTCTGGAAGAATGATCCCAGACACCCATCTTGGCCTCTCGTGCCGATGCGTTGGCTAATCTGACTAAATCCACTTGGTTTGCTGTTAACACTGTGAACAGGGCCAGGCGGCTGATGGACGCATCCCAAACCGTCTCCATACCTCAGGCATCCCTGGTTCTGATCCGCTCATGGTTTTCCACCTTGCCACCATTTGCAGCACCTTGCAGGTGCTCAACACCTGCACATAGTGTGCGCTGTGTGTGCTGACACGTGTGATGTGTGCGCACAACAGCGTGTGCCTATCTGTTGTGTGTGCTTATATATTTGCGTGCATGGGCATATTGCAATGACATGTTCTGGTGTGTGAACTTGTATGTTTCTGTACCTGTGTGTGTGCACGTGTGTGTCCATGGTGTGCATGTATGTGTCATGGTGTGTATGTGAGAGACAGACAGCCTGGAAGAGGGAGCACTCAGCTATAAAGCTATAATTAGGACTTTGCCACGTTTGTGTGCTCAACACAAGCACCAAGGTGGGCTTCTCAGTAGAAGAAGGGCCGGAGCCCCTCACACACCATACCGCTCTCTAGGACCTGCAGGGCACCAGACTCTGCACTTCCAAGTGGGAGCCTCAACCTGCCTGCCTGGCCTCGGCTGTGAGTGGATGTCCCTGATCATGTCCTCTTTCTTCCCTTCTTTGTTTCATCTCCCGCTCCTCGTTTACTCTTTCTCCCTTTCTCTCCCCTTTCCTTTCTCCTTCTTTCCTTCCCTCCTTCCACTCTTCATTCTCCTTCCCATTCTCCTTTCCTCTTTCTTTCCACCCTCATTTTTTATACAGCTTTCCTTCACCCCTTCCTCCCTTTCCCCTTCCTCCCTCTTTCCCACTTTCTTCCACCCTCTTCACTCTTCCTTGCTCTTGGGTCTGTCCAGGCTGCCAGGAGAACAGTTCTGAGCACCCAGAAACCATCCGGCTACTCCAACACTTGACACCATAATCCCATCAATGACAGCACCTGCTGTTCATGAAACTTTCTGCCAAACCCTAGTCCACGGCTGTCACAGAGGGCAGTGCTCATGGGAACGTTCTAGAAGAATGAATGGCCACATGCATGCATGCATCACTAGGGCATTACCATGCCCTATAAATTGATGCAAACATTAACATAAAACAAGATGAAATTAGAATTGCTATCCTATTAATACCTTTCAAATTTGCTGCAGAAAGCTCTAATTTTGATGAAAATTTGCATAACATATGGTGGAGCCTGCTAAATTATTTACAAAGCATTCAATATAAAGGTAATTTAAAACTGTTGATAGAAAATAAAGAGTCAAAATCAGCAACTTGTCCCGGGCTTCCCATCAAGCATGCCCTTGAGTCAGTGTTAACAGGTTAAGGCCCAGCGCACGGCGAACAATTCAGGGCAGCTGTGACTTCCTCTGAGCTCGTGGTGGTTCCCCATGGTGCTGTTCTCTGGTGGAGTGCGGGTGCTGGTGTGTGCTCGTGGAGCGCGGGTGCTGGTGTGTGCTCGTGGAGCGCGGGTGCTGGTGTGTGCACGTGGAGCGCGGGTGCTGGTGTGTACACATGGAGCGCGGGTGCTGGTGTGTGCACATGGAGTGTGGGTGCTGGTGTGTGCACATGGAGCGTGGGTGCTGGTGTGTACACATGGAGCGTGGGTGCTGGTGTGTACACATGGAGCGTGGGTGCTGGTGTGTGCACGTGGAGCGCGGGTGCTGGTGTGTGCACATAGAGCGCGGGTGCTGGTGTGTACACATGGAGCGCGGGTGCTGGTGTGTACACATGGAGCATGGGTGCTGGTGTGTGCACGTGGAGCATGGGTGCTGGTGTGTACACATGGAGCGCGGGTGCTGGTGTGTGCACGTGGAGCATGGGTGCTGGTGTGTGCATGTGGAGCGTGGGTGCTGGTATGTGCACATGGAGCGCGGGTGCTGGTGTGTGCATGTGGAGCGCGGGTGCTGGTGTGTTCACATGGAGCGTGGGTGTTGGTGTGTACACATGGAGCGCGGGTGCTGGTGTGTGCACATGGAGTGTGGGTGCTGGTGTGTGCACATGGAGCGTGGGTGCTGGTGTGTACACATGGACCGTGGGTGCTGGTGTGTACACATGGAGCGTGGGTGCTGGTGTGTGCACGTGGAGCGCGGGTGCTGGTGTGTGCACATAGAGCGCGGGTGCTGGTGTGTACACATGGAGCGCGGGTGCTGGTGTGTGCACGTGGAGTGTGGGTGCTGGTGTGTGCACATGGAGCGCGGGTGCTGGTGTGTGCACATGGAGCGCGGGTGCTGGTGTGTGCACGTGGAGCGTGGGTGCTGGTGTGTACACGTGGAGCGTGGGTTCTGGTGTGTGTACGTGGAGCGTGGGTGCTGGTGTGTACACGTGGAGCGTGGGTGCTAGTGTGTGCACATGGAGCGCGGGTGCTGGTGTGTGCACGTGGAGCGTGGGTGCTGGTGTGTGCACATGGAGCGCGGGTGCTGGTGTGTGCACATAGAGCGTGGGTGCTGGTGTGTGCACATGGAGCGTGGGTGCTGGTGTGTGCACGTGGAGCGCGGGTGCTGGTGTGTACACATGGAGCATGGGTGATGGTGTGTGCACATGGAGTGTGGGTGCTGGTGTGTGCACATGGAGCGTGGGTGCTGGTGTGTACACATGGACCGTGGGTGCTGGTGTGTACACATGGAGCATGGGTGCTGGTGTGTGCACATAGAGCGCGGGTGCTGGTGTGTACACATGGAGCGCGGGTGCTGGTGTGTGCACGTGGAGTGTGGGTGCTGGTGTGTGCACATGGAGCGCGGGTGCTGGTGTGTGCACATGGAGCGTGGGTGCTGGTGTGTGCACGTGGAGCGTGGGTGCTGGTGTGTGCACGTGGAGCGTGGGTGTTGGTGTGTACACATGGAGCGCGGGTGCTGGTGTGTGCACGTGGAGCGTGGGTGCTGGTGTGTGCACATGGAGCGCGGGTGCTGGTGTGTGCACGTGGAGCGTGGGTGCTGGTGTGTGCACATGGAGCGCAGGTGCTGGTGTGTGCACGTGGAGCGTGGGTGTTGGTGTGTGCACATGGAGCGTGGGTGCTGGTGTGTGCACGTGGAGCGCGGGTGCTGGTGTGTGCACATGGAGCGTGGGTGATGGTGTGTGCACATGGAGCGTGGGTGCTGGTGTGTGCACGTGGAGCGTGGGTGCTGGTGTGTGCACGTGGAGCGCGGGTGTTGGTGTGTGCACATGGAGCGTGGGTGCTGGTGTGTGTACATGGAGCGCGGGTGCTGGTGTGTACACATGGAGCGTGGGTGCTGGTGTGTACACATGGAGTGCGGGTGCTGGTGTGTGCACATGGAGTGTGGGTGCTGGTGTGTGCACATGGAGCGTGGGTGCTGGTGTGTACACATGGAGCGTGGGTGCTGGTGTGTGCACGTGGAGTGCGGGTGCTGGTGTGTACACATGGAGCGTGGGTGCTGGTGTGTACACATGGAGCGCGGGTACTGGTGTGTGCACGTGGAGCGTGGGTGCTGGTGTGTACACGTGGAGCGCGGGTGCTGGTGTGTACACATGGAGTGCGGGTGCTGGTGTGTACACATGGAGTCCGGGTGCTGGTGTGTGCACATGGAGCGTGGGTGCTGGTGTGTGCACGTGGAGCGTGGGTGCTGGTGTGTGCACATGGAGCGTGGGTGCTGGTGTGTGCACGTGGAGTGTGGGTGCTGGTGTGTACACATGGAGTCCGGGTGCTGGTGTGTGCACGTGGAGCACGGGTGCTGGTGTATACACATGGAGCGCGGGTGCTGGTGTGTGCACATGGAGCGCGGGTGCTGGTGTATATACATGGAGTGCGGGTGCTGGTGTGTGCTCGTGGAGCGCGGGTGCTGGTGTGTACACATGGAGTGCGGGTGCTGGGGTGTGCATGTGGCTCTGGATTCCCTCACCCAACTGTGCCCCGCTCACAACTGACCACCATGGGGAAGTCCAAACGTGCTCCTCTTAGTGATGTCCTTGCCATGGCTCCTAAGATTAGCAAAAATAGCCGTGACTATATGAGGGGACTCCATGGTGGTGAATGCTAGAGATAAAACAACACCCGAACCCATGCCTGTCAATGGAGACAGCAAGGAAAACTAAATGGAAGCTGTCGCATGACAGGGGAAAGTGGGGTGGGGAGAGTGAGAGGAGCGGAAACCAGAGTGTGTGTGCGTGTGAGACACTTCCGTGTGAGTGGTCACACCACCGTGTGAGCATGTGAGACACTACTGTCTGTGTGACACACCACAGTGTGTGTGCATGAGACACTACAGTCTGTGTGAGCACATCACAGTGTGTGTGCATGAGACACTAAAGTGCGTGTAATCACACTACCGTGTGAGCATGTGAGACACTACTGTCTGTGTGATCACACCACAGTGTGTGTGCACATGAGACACTACTGTCTGTGTGATCACACCACAGTGTGTGTGCATGAGACACTACAGTGCATGTAATCACACCATGGTGTGTGCATGTGAGACACTACTGTGTGTGTGAAATACTATAGTGTGTGTGAAAATATAACAATGTATGTGTGTGAAACACTATCGTGTGTGTGAAATACTATAGTGTGTGTGATAATGCCACAGTGTGAGTATGTGAGTAACTAAAGTGTGTATAATCACACCACAGTGTGTGTGCAAGAAACTATCGTGTGAATGGGTCAACCACATTGTGTACATGTGAGACACTACTGTCTGTGTAACACACCACAGTGTGTGTGCATGAAATACTACAGTCCATGTAATTGCACCACAGTGTGTGCATGTGAAACACTATCATGTGTGTGAAATATTAGTGTGTGTGATAATACCACAGTGCATATGTGTGAAACACTATCATGTGTGTGAAACATTACTGTGTGTGTGAAATACTAGTGTGTGTGATAATACCACAGTTTATGCATGTGAAACACTGCAGTGTGTACATGTGAAATACTAAAATGTGCATGCGAAACATTACAGTCTGTGTGATCATACCACTGTGTGTGCTTGTGAAACACTATCATGTGTGTGAAATACTACACTGTGTGTGATAATACCATAGTGTATGCATGCGAAACACTACCGTGTGTGTGAAATACTACAGTGTGTGTGATAATACCACATTGTGTGCATGTGAAACATTGCAGTGTGTAAATGTGAAATACTAAAATGTGCATGTGAAACTCTATAGTCTGTATGATCATACCACTGTGTGTGCTTGTGAAACACTATCGTGTGTGTGAAATACTACACTGTGTGTAATAATACCACACTGTGTGCGTGTGAAACACTACAATGTTGTGATAATACCATAGTGTATACATGTGAAACACTATAGGGTGTGTGAAACACTACAGTGTGTACATGTGAAATACAACAATGTGCATGTAAAATACTACAGTATGTGTGAAATACTACAGTGTGTGACAATTAACATACACAAATACTGAGTGACAGAAATGTAAAATGGGTAGAGTCTAGGGTATGGGTCCTGGTGGAATTAAGGAAGTGAATACAGGAAGCAGTGAAGAATGAGTGTGCTAAAACTACAGGTGTGAAAGTGGAGCAGTACTATCTGTGGGGATCGGTTTGGGACGGGAAGAGGAATGGAGTATGGAGTAGTTTGGGTAATGCACTGTGTAGGGTGATAGAGTAAGCAATAAAGGTAGGTGGCAGGGAGGGGTAAGGGTGAGAATGTGAGTCAGCTCTTGCTGAGGTTACGTCCCAATACTCGCACTGTAAGCTGAAAGTATCCCAGTGAAACGCAGGTAATACCCAAGCTTCTGTGATCTCCCAGATGACGGGCAGCTGGACGCACACGGCTGCCCAGTGTTGTAGCGAAGCTCACGTTGCACGCCGCCACCCAGGCAATGAGCAGAAGAGGCTTCTACCCAACGTGCTCAGCCTTGCACCTCTGTGAACTAAGGCAAGTTCAACCACGGCAAGTTGGGACCATCTCCATCTCCCATCTCTCACCTTACCCTGCTGGGAATTCAAGACAGGTCAAGGAATATTCGTAATAATATTAAATACTAGAGACATGAAACATAGAAACTGCTATAGGACAGAGGCAGAAAACACTGGAACATATCTGCAAAGGTGGTGACTCTTGAGTAGAACCCGAATAGTTCAACAGATAAGAACAAGCACTGATAAAATGGGGGTGCATTGAAGTTAAAAAGCTTCTGCACAACAAAGGAAATGGTCACAAGACTGAAGAGGGTCTGTGGGATGGGAGAAAACCTTCACCAGATACCCATCTCATCTAGGGCAATCATACCCCAGTGATACAGGAAACTCAACAAACTACTACCCCCTGCCCCCGGCCCCGCCCCACCTGCCCAGAATCAACTGTTCCTCAGACTCTTACACCCATGCTGTGATGGTGGGACTTCATTACTGCTACAAGAAAGTCAACCAGAACCCAGCCCTCGCTCACCTCTGTCCATGACAATAGCCCTCCAGCATACTCATCTAACAGAGCAGGCCTAGCATTCCCAGTGTGTATAACCCCAGGATATGAAGCACAGGCCTAGTTTACAAAGCTATTGCCATAAGAATGGATGCAAGCAGAATGCGAGTCTCACGGGGTCATGCTTGGCAGAGGGCTTCCGTGGGCAGGTAGCAGAGAGCTGGCCACCAGGAAGGAAGTTGAGTGACAGTCGTGGGTTCTGGGGGTGGGGGCGCATCCTGGCTCCGTGGGGAGCAGAGGGGATGACAGACCAGCGCTGGGTCCCCTGATGCTGGGACTACTGGTGTGAACGCAGCCCTGGGTGCTGGCCAGACGGAGGTAGAGACGGCCTTGGGTGAGCGGAGCAGAGCTGTCTGGAAGACGTTCCTTCCAGAAGAGCTGGAGGAGACACCAGCTGTCCACACAGGGGTTCCTGAGCAACCGTCCACTCCAGGGCTGCCGTCCCGTCTGGCCTTCCATGGCAACTTCCTTTAAACCACCCTGACCTCCTTCCAGGGCTGTGACCTGCCCGGGGCTTGTGTGCCATGTCTCCTGACTGAATCATCTCCAGACTAAAGGACTGAATCAGCTGGTCCCGTGGTGGCTTCTGGAACAAGAGCAGGCAACTCCAAGTCCCCAACCTGAGGGGCTGGGGGTCCTGTCTCAGCGGCCTTCCTGGCCTCTCAGAACACAGGAGGGTATGATGTCTCCATTTCTTAAGCTATTGGGTGCAAAGTATTGAAGAGCAGCTCTATCTATAATAGTGTGTGATATCACCAAGTATTAGTGTCCCAGTGGTGCCATTCACAAACCATCCTGAGATCTTTGCATGCATTCAGTGGGAACTGTTTGCTCAGCACTTTCCTTGGGTTTGGACAAGGAAAGAAAGAAAGAAAGAAAGAAAGAAAGAAAGAAAGAAAGAAAGAAAGAAAGAAAGAAAGAAAGAAAGAGAGAAAGAGAGAAAGAGAGAAAGAGAGAAAGAGAGAAAGAGAGAAAGAGAGAAAGAGAGAAAGAGAAAAAGGAAGGAAGGAAGGAAGGAAGGAAGGAAGGAAGGAAGGAAGGAAGGGAGGGAGGGAGGGAGGAAGAAAAGGAAGAAAGGGAGGGAGGGAGGGAAGGAGGGAGGGAGAGAGGGAAAGAGGGAGGGAGGGAAAGAAAGAACAAAAAGAGAAAGGAAGTAGGGAGGGAGGGAGAAAAGGAGGGAGGAAAGAAAGGAGGAAAGGAAGGGAGAAAGGTAGGGAGGGGAGGTAAAGGGTAGGGAGGAAGGGGAAGGGAGGGAAGGAAGGGAAAGAAAAGGAGGGCGAGGAAGAGAGGAGAAGGGAATGGAAGAGAAGGGAAGGAAAGGGAAACATGAAATCGTCTTTTTAAAGTACTGTTGCCAAGAACCAGCTTGAACGTGGGTGCAGAGGTGAGGTGCTGGGAAGACCCCAGGGGCGCGGCGCTCACCTGGGGGCAGATGTGGGGTGTGGGTAGGTCCCCCAGTGTTGCTCACTCTGGAGGAAGTACTCTTCAGTGTGCTTGATAGGGGTCTAGCTTGAGCCTCACTGTTGGGTCAAGACTGGAACAGAATGAGCTTGCTTTCTTCCAAACTCCAATGCTCAAAAGAACAGTACGACATGGCCACTCAAGAGCGAAGCAACGCTTGATCTTGTGCTCTTCTGTTAAAGCCTGCATCTCTGGACGGAGACATCGACACAGCTGACGCCTGAGAAGGAAGGCAGTCTTCTCCCCAATCCAATCAAAAAACAAACCAGTTTTAAAACGGAGCATTAGAAGCTGGAACATAGCTCACACAGCCCTGGATTCCGTTGCCAGCAAGGCAAAACAAACAAATAGCAGTCACTAAATGTGCTGATGCGGAAATCTGCCAGATATTCAATACATTATTGTTTGAGTAAAAGTTCTTCACATAAAATACAAAGTGTGTGAGTTTTGTAATCATAGCTGATGGTGAAAACTCAGATATTTCAAAGGGCTGAAGGACACGGTGGCTGCCAGCTCTCCTGAATCACACATCCCATCACCCAAGACTCCTCGAAGAAGCAAGGCCAACAGGAGCTAAATATGCACCTGACACACTCATACCTATACATACATGTACATACATGCACATGTGTATGCAAAGCTATAAGTTTCATATTTATATATAACAGCACACATATCAGCTATATTATATATTATAAGTTATGTATTACAGATTGATAGATACTTAGATATAGATAGACTATAGGTAATGGATGATAGATTAGACAGATAAATGATAGATGAGAGATAGACAGACAGACAGACAGACAGACAGACAGACAGACAGATAGATAGATAGATAGATAGATAGATAGATAGATAGATAGATAGATAGATAGATAGATAGATAGGTACTTAGGTTTAGATGGATGTTTGGAGAGAGACTCGGATAGAGACAAATGATTAGATGATAGAGAGGTGGTAGGTAAGGATGAATTAATGAGGATGGATGAGATGACTAGGTAGAGAACACAAAGTTTTAGGACCAAGATGGACAGGCGGACAGCACCCACCTGCCTGGGCCGCTTGGTTCAGTTCAGGCTTTCGCAGGTGCCCCGGGCTCTGTCACAGCAGGGAGGGAGCTCCGCTTTGCTTATTTACAGATTCAACCCTAATCCCATTCCAGATTCCGCCGTAACCCCATCTTCAAGTGCCACAGTGGATGTGAACTGCCCTGGCCCACGTGGGCCGTGGGAGGCCTGGTCCAAGGTGTCAGAGGTGGCATCTCCTGGAGTCCTTCCGGAGTGCTTTGTGGGCCCGGAGACCCGCCTCCTCCTCGCTACCGTTCACTTCCTGGCCAGGAGGTGAGCAGAGCCCCACCCACCCCTGCCCACAGGCCTGGGTGCTCCTGCCTGGACTGTCGGCCAACACAAGCCTCCTCTTTATATAAATTAATTATCTCTGGTACTCGTTCTCTCTTCCTTTTCCTGATGTGAAGATTAAACCCAGGGTCTTGCCCAAGCCTGGCAAGGGCTCTGCCCCGAGCCACCCTCCGCCCTCAGGTAGCTCACCATAATGGTCATGTGAGGCAGGCAAGCGTGCCAAGAATCGTGTGGAAACAAGCATCTAAGCACCCAGGCAACTCACCACGTGAAGGGATCCATCTCGTCTGTCAGCACTTAGCATGCTCGGACCCAGATCCTCAGAACAGTACAGCAGGCCACACTCCATCCTGACTCAGCAAGAAAACACCCGAGCCAGGAGCGGCACAGGGGCTGGCCAGAGAGGACGCCGGGCACAGCACCGGGGGCCAAATTCGTGGCTTCCTAGACAGTCCGGCTTGTCCTGCATCCTAAAGGATGAGCCGGGAGTAGGCTTGCGAGTGGCAGAAATGGCCGTCAGAGACCCAGGATGGCCCGTCCCTGTGACCACAGAAGGCAGCCTGGGCCAGGCAGCCTCAGGGAGGGCCGAGGGACTTCACAGGGAGGTGCTGTGGAAAAGGACAGGACAGAGGGAGAATCTGAGCCTGCATGATGCCTGGGATGGCCTGTGTGCATGCGCCAGCTCACAGAGGAGAAGGGGCGTGGGGAGAGCATCCCTGCCTGTGGGTCACACCCACACACACTCCTGGGGTGCACAGATTTCTGTTTCCCCAATTCTCCCACACTGGAGCACTGGAGATTTCACCGCTCCCTCCCAAAGGTCCTGCCTAATATAGAGCCTTCCAATGCCCTGGCGGCAGGTGTCTGTCTCCGTCCTGAGAGCCGAAAGCAGCCTGGGCTGCCCTGCCTTGTTTGCAGGGCCCCTCCGTGGCCTGTGGCGTGTGATCCCCTGCGGGCTGGTGTCTCTCATTTCAGGCACAGACTTTGCCAAGTCCACCTTCCCAGTCACATGTCGTCCCCCTCCATTCCCAAGGGACCTCTTGCTGCCCAATGCTAGTTTTAATTCTCAACTTGCTCTCTGCTCCACAGCCTCCTGAAAGGCTGGAACATTTACTACACCTCATGCTATTGGCCTGCATGCGTGCCTTTGGTTTACTATTGCTGATCATCTAAAACGTTGTTCACCACACAAATGAGTACTCAAAAACAGCGGTCACATGGAAAGCACATGATTATTCTGGAAGTCTCCTGTCTACAGATACCTTCACATTTCACGGGTGATTCCTGGAGGGTGTGTGTCTGTGGACCAATTTTTTAAGTACATAGGTATCCTAAAATTACAATCGCACTCCAACAATGCTGTCTATATTACAATTATCATCAACATAGTCTGAAAATCCCTGCTGTGTATGGACTTGGGGTTCAGTGTGGTGGCAGGATTGTGGGGTGTTTCCACCAGTGTTTCTGAAACTCTGAAAATCTGAGCTTTTACTGGAGTGTACTATATTGATTTACCTTTGGTGATTTTTTTCATCTTCTTAAAAGAAATGATTAGTTTCCGTGTTAAAATGAATAAAAACTCTCCAAAGAAAATGTGTTTTATTCAATTCTCCTAAAAACCAGTACAGAATACAGATTTGTGGGGCTCCGCTATCCCTTCCTCTTCTACTTTTCCACTGAGTGGGAATGAAGCCCATGGGAGTGGCAATACACAGTCCTGAGAAGCAGACCCGTCCCCAGGGCAGTGTGGCCTCCAACACGGCTCATTTCACAAATAACTGGTTGTGGACAGCACAGGCCTCCGAGTGTCCCTCAGGGCAACAGCTCCCAGGAAAGCAATCACACCTCCTGGTTTGGTTTCATCACATAAACAGGGACCCGTTTTTGAAGGTATGATGTGCAGATTAATTGTCCAAAAGGCCAAAATGGAAACTTTCAGCTAGAGCCTTTGGCCACTGATTTTGACTTCCAGATGCAGAGAATGGATTGGTTTAGAAATGTATTGCCAGCAAACACAAGAAAGGGACCGAAAGATTGCGAGGCATCAAAGATAAGCTGAGACATTTTTCTGCCAAACACTCATCCTGTCACTCCAGGGAACGCTGCTTCTAGGGGAAAATGAGATTTTACCTTCCGCAGCAGCCAGGAGTTTTCCTGCTTTATGAAGAAAAAAGGGATTTCAATATCTACTGTTGCTCCTGAAGACTTCTTACAAAACCCCCCAGAAAAAGCACTTGCAAAAGAAAAGAAAGGAAAGAATGCAGTCTGCCTCCTCCAGAAGAAAAAATTAAGAACTGTCAGACGTTTATATCCTGTCCATTCTTGTCACCCTTCATGACTTTCTCCTAGTATAACTCATTCTGGAAGCTTCCTTCAGGCAGACAGACAGCCCTATGGTGCACCTCCTCTATGTTAGACAGCCTTGATGTACACATACTATGTGTCAGACCTGTGGCTGACTCTACTTGCAGCAAACTCTCCACTGCGCCTGTGCAGTTGAGGTATTTTGGAACTGCAGTGCCCTGGGATCAGACACACCTATAACACACTCTGTGTGTCTGTCTGTCTGTCTCTGTCTCTGTCTCTGTCTCTGTCTCTGTCTCTGTCTCTCTAGCATGCGCTTGCTCGCTTGCTTGCTCATTTTCTGTGTGTCTCTGTCTCTGTCTCTGTCTCTGTCTCTCTGTCTCTGTCTCTGTCTCTAGCACGCTCGCTCGCTTGCTCGCTCATTCTCTGTGTGTCTCTGTCTCTCTGTCTGTCTCTGTCTCTGTCTCTGTCTCTCTGTCTCTGTCTCTGACTGTCTCTGTCTCTGTCTCTCTGTCTCTGTCTCTGACTGTCTCTGTCTCTGTCTCTCTGTCTCTGTCTCTGTCTCTCTGTCTCTGTCTCTGACTGTCTCTGTCTCTCTGTCTCTCTGTCTCTGTCTCTCTGTCTCTCTGTCTCTGTCTCTGTCTCTGACTGTCTCTGTCTCTGTCTCTCTGTCTCTGTCTCTGACTGTCTCTGTCTCTGTCTCTCTGTCTCTGTCTCTCTGTCTCTGTCTCTGTCTCTGACTGTCTCTGTCTCTGTCTCTGTCTCTCTGTCTCTCTCTCTGTCTCTGTCTCTCTGTCTCTCTGTCTCTGTCTCTGTCTCTGTCTCTCTGTCTCGGTCTCTGTCTCTCTGTCTGTCTCTGTCTCTGTCTCTGTCTCTGTCTCTCTCTCTAGCGCGCTCTCAGTCCTTCACTCGCTCATTCTCTGTGTGTCTCTGTCTCCCCCTCTCCCTTTCTCTTCCTCTCTCTCTCTCCTCTCTGCCATAGTGTACGTTCTGACCTGATGGTTCACCGCCACCGCTTTCTTCAGAGGATTGGGAACTGAGTCTTGCGGGTGTGGTGAGGCACCTCCTGCTGTCACCTGCTGTCCTGTGTCCAGAGGCCCGATGGTCTTTGTGTTGTGATTCTTCACAGGAATTCTGCACCCTGTAGTCTGAAAATCACTTTCCCGGCGCTGTCCTATCAATGTTGCAGCCGCCTTGAAAGAAGGTGGCATCCCTTCATGATTCCCAAATTCACGTGACAGTCATGGGAAGCCACCTGCCCACGACCCCTTGCCTCCGGTCTGAGCCATTCAGAAGGGGAACTTGGAGCTCCCCCTCTGCAGAGCACATGGAGTTGTGTCTTTCCATTTCTCTTCTGACTAGTTTTAGTGCGCATTTGTCTTATCTGGAGATGAATGTGGTACTTTTCCTTAAGTGGGAATTAATTGATTTCATAATTACTTATTCAACTTTAAGTTTTATTAGTTAAAGACAAATAAAATATTTAGGATAAACTGACAACCTAGGGTATTAAAAATTGTTGACTTTAAAATGTAGCCACTATTGAAATGAACTCCAATAATGGAAGCAATACTATTTTGTTTTTGTTTTTGTTTTGCGTTTTTTTTCCTCCTTTGTCACTGTTTTTATTTCTGTACTTTTTGTCTTGTAGCTAAGTTTGTCTGTCTGGGGGAAGGGGAGGGGAAGTGCAGAAACGGTGAGCCAATGGGAGACCAAATGAGCCGTGATGCTCCTCAGATGCCACGTTGAAATGCGGAGGAGGGAGGTCCGGAGCACAGAACCCGGAGAGAATGAGGGAAGGGGTGACACTGTTCAAATCAGTCTACTCATTGCCTGAGTTAGCAAATGAACCGCTTCATATGCCACATTTACAATAAAATTGAATAAAAACTTTGAAGATATGTATCCACCACGAAACACAGAAATTATATACTCCAAGGTAACGCAACCCTTTCTATCAAAATGCCCAGACCTCTTTACTTAATTCCCTTGTTGCTAGTGTGATGACTTTACACAAAGACTGCACTTTGGAAAGACAGCTGACCGCACTGAGACCGCACAACACAACTGCTACAGACGACTTCCACATACTGACAATCATTTGTATGTAGGCAGGAAGATCATTCTGCCCTATGTAGAGATACTGCTCCCGAGTAGCTCCTGAGGACATCCCGGGGATGCGACTGCCTTCTAGTCTGAAGCAGATGCAAGAAGGTGAATCTGGGGCGTGTGGTCCCGAAAGGGATTTCACGCGAGGACATGGCCAGCGTCCTTGCTTCCCCACTTTAAGCAGCCACCGCTGGCCAAATATGCGCAGCGCAGTGGGTTTTATCGCTTTGGTGAGGTGAGTGCTTGCTCTGGCAACCTCCACTCAGAACCCAGCCCGGCTTCTCCACCACAGCCAGCTCTGCTCTGTGCTCCCGCCCACCACACTTTGACCTGAGCTGTCACGTACGATCTGTCTACCAGCAGCTCCTGTGGTTGAGGGTAGGGGCTACTTCCGACGTGTCACTGGTTCTCTAGCTCCTAGGACAGGCTGTTGCTCATGTTTTGTAACTGGTGGAAATTTAAGTATCAGTCTGTCACTTGGTGACCAGGATCTGGATACAGAATTTTCAGGGGGGCCACAGTTTCCTCTCTGGCGAGCATTTTTCATGCATTCACTAGTCATACGCAGCTGCAGTTGTGCTGGTAATGTAAGCCTCACTGTTGAGTGGCCTGGGCACGCACGCACACACAGTCATTTACATGTAGAAGCTGAGGTTTCCAGAATTTTCTTGCCTAGAACTCTGAGAGAGTCATGGGACCTCTGGGATCCTCTCCCTGTGCTGCACTTCATTTCTACTTACAGGTCCGGTGACGGTGCACGCTCACAGAAGCGTGTGTGGCCACAAGGTCCACAGGACACTTTCTATCATGACTGTCACTACACTACAGACAAGAGTTAATGTGAGTGAACACAGGTGTTTTTAGCTGAAAGGGGAACAATCAGAGATTTCTTTTTTAGAGTTTGAGTAGTCTTAATGATACAAACCCCTCTCTCTGGTGAAGCTTTAGGGAAGAGTGAGCAAGAAGGCTATGAGCTAGGGAGAAGTGGAGACTCTGGCCCGGTGTAAGGCTGAAACCAAATATTTAGTGGTTTAAAATGTCGCTAAACAGGCAACTTCATTTCTGTTTCCCCCACACCACAGCATCTGAAGTCTGTTACGCAGGCCCAGACACAATTATTAGCTCCATCCTCAGATACATTTTTTAAAGCAAAATACATTTAAGCTTCTCTCAAGGGGATTAATGTTCAAATCTTGTATCACTTTGGAGCTCTCTCCGGAAACTTCCCTAAGCTGTCCGTGTTGGGCTCATTTTTTCTCCTTCCATTATATCTGTCAAACTGAGCTCCATCATAAGCAGTCATGACAGTAAGGAAAGAAAAACCTTCAAGATTCACAGCATCAAAGCCCAAGCCTCTCAGGTTCTATCTTCAAGAGCCAAGCAGCAGGGCAATTTTTGTGTTAAACAACCCAAAATGTGACATGTAAGTAAGGACAGATGCTTAACTGTACAGCCAGCTAAGTGCAGTGCACACAAGTAGCACTGGAGGTCAATCTTTAAAATGGTCCCTAATTCTTTCATGACAATATATCGCTTCACCAACAACCTTAACAAAAGCAGTTAGGAAATACCCCCCCCCCGCCCCCCACCATATCACAAAAATCCTGAAGACTTGAGGAATGATCTCATGCATGATATAAGCAGACACTGTGAAAATAAAATCAAGTCCAGCAGAACTGTGAAGAAACAAGAGCCATTGGGGAGGGATTTCCTCCATGGACATGTCAGGCCAGTGTGGAATGACTCACACACAGTAGTGCCACGGTCCCTGTTGTGCTGTGACCACTAACAAATAGACCATGTGCTTTCTCCATTCTACACCCTTGTGTGTATACACAGATGGTCATCTGAGAAGATGATGTCCGATGCAACCAGAATTCCCAGGCACGAGTGAACCTGGAAGATGGGACTGTCCCTGCAGCTGGGGACTGAGACAGCAGGCGCATCACTGAAGACCAGCAGGAGAAGGGACAGGCTTTGTCTACTCAGTGAGTGCACTACTATTCCACCAAGTCGGTGCCAAGTCAGTCAACACAAGAACGGGGAACAGAGATGGGAGGGGGAGACATTCTGAGTTAGAAGGCCAAAGGTTGAGCTAAATGCACGGCACAGTTTTTCTTGAAGTCATACTTTGACTTCAAGTGCATAAAATCTGAATACTCTACAGAGACCATCTTCTCAAAATGAAGAAACAACAACACATGAAGTCATTAAGCACAGCAACTCTGATGCTAAATAATTTTTTTTTTTTTTGGGTCCGGTCGTGGGGCCTGAACTATGGGCCTGGACGCTGTCCCTCAGCTCTTCAGCTCAAGGCTAGTGCTCTACCACTTGAGCCATAGCGCCACTTTCCGGCTTTTTTCTTTTTGCTTATGTGGTGCTGAGGAATCGAACCCAGGGCCTCGAGCATGCAAGGCAAGCGCTCTACCACTGAGCCACCTTCCCAGCCCCTAAATAATTTTATGTAACACCTTTCTCTTTTCTGAAAAATGAGTTGCTCCAAATCATTGCAGCCATTTGGCATTTGCAAACAAGTGTGGAGACCCATGTGGGTGCTTCACACGCATGCTGTGCACGGCCATCTTCCTCTCCACGGAGAAAAGTTCCACTGCTTATATGCCTTATATTCCTTATCATATTCAGAAGAGAAATTATTACCATTTATGGAATCAAATCCCAGCTGGAGGAGGGGAAGGGAGCTACAGGCAGGGCCAAGGATCTGTCTGAGAGACACTGTGCTCAGCCAAATCCTTATGGGGTCTCATCTGTCCCCCTCAAGGGGCCACTAAAGCCCTTCAGATAAGACCCATGTTTCTAGTCATCCCTCTTCTGCTCCGTATTATTCCATAGAAACAAAGGTGACAAGTGACCTGACAATTATACCATGGCTGGCACAGCCACCCCCTCCACAAATAAACATGTTCAGGAACTGAAAGCTTAGGTGATCCCCTGTACTTCCAGCTCATAATGTGGTTGAATGTGCTTTGGAAATTGGCCTCCCTTCCACACCCAAGAGGAGACTGGTGATGACGCGACAGGAGCTCCTGGAGGCTATGGGGCTGTAAACTCCGCTCCCTGCACCTCTGTGAGATGAAAAGATGCGCTCCACCTGTCTGGGCACACTGCAACCTCCCACCAGCCAGTATACAAACCTTTAACACAATCACTGGTCCCTGCCAGGCCCGGGTACTGGCAATTGAAAAACATAAAATCTATATGCTCCTAAAGAAGTTTTTTGTTTGTTTTGTTTTGTTTTCACTTTGAAGAGAGCACTCTGTACAGTGGAAATACAAAGAGACTCTGTACCTAGAGAGGCCTTGTGAGGATGCCACGCAGGCACGTGGGTAAGCAGCAGCCTGGCTTCTCATGGAATGGTGAGGATGGGAAGAATTACACCTAAAATTCAGGCAGAGCAGCCCAAGTGCGCTCCAGCCCAGGTGAGGCAATGCTCTGGCCTCAGCGCTCTCTCCTCTGCAGGGTCTGATGCTGCAGCTGACCATTCTCCCCAATGAGCAGCAGGCACAGGAGAGGAAAAGCTATCCAATAGCATCCTAGCATGCAGTAGTAATCCAGACACCTATGAGGTGATGGATGATGGATGAATAGATGGATGGATGGATGGATGGATGGTGGATGGATGAATGGATGGGTAGATGGATGAATGGATGGATGATGGATGAATGATGGATGGATGGATGATGGATGATGGATGAATAGATGGATGGATGGATGGATGATGGATGGATGAATGATGGATGGATGGATGGATGGATGGATGGGATGGATGATAGATGAATAGATGGATGGACAAATGAATGGATGTATGTATGGATGGATGATGGATGGATGAATGGATGAATGGATGGATGGATAATGGATGGATGATAGATAGAGGGATGGATGATGGATGGATGATATTGAGTAGGAAAGGATACTGCCACATGATGAATTTCCAGTGGTTATAGTTCAGGGACAAGTTAGAACTTCTGTTCCTAGTGCACCATGAGTGAGCGTATGTGTGAGTGTACATTGTGTGTGTGTGCATGTATGTGTGAGTATATGTGGTTGTGCACGTGCATGAGTGTGTGTGCCTGGTTGGCCTGCCCAGGAAATGCCCCAGTGTGAGAGGAGAGTAGCATTCTCTCACGCTGGTGCTGTCCCTGGTAGCAAAGGCAGTGTTGCATACCACCCCTGCCCAGCTCGCTTCCTCACTCCATCCTCTCTCACTTCTGAGGCAAATCTGCAGGAGCAGCCTCTTACCAGCTCTGCCACGGCCATTTTCACCCACACATTGTAGACATTTAAGCATATTCAGCTGCTTGTTCACAAGCACCCGTGAGGATCACCAGATGTGGCTGAGAACCATGCACTTGTCCTGGCGGTCCCTTGGTGTCGCTTCAGTCTATGGAGGTTAATATGATTGTTCCAACGGGTGGTTCTATAGAGAACTTCCAAGAATTGCAGTACATGGGGCTTTCATAGCACTGTACTGCCCAGTTCCTCCCAAGCCAGGGGCCACGGAGGATTGCCCCTGACCTTAGCAAAGCTCCTGTGCTCTAGTGGAAAGTGCACCAGGCATCTGGGAATGTGTATGTTGTTGCATGACAGTATCTGCCCCACCCCTGGGAGACAGTCTCTGGGTCAAAGCTGGGTACAAGGAGGACAGCGTGTGTTGAGTTGAAGAGGAAACCAGGAGCAAAGAAATCTTTGGCACACACTCCAGAGGGGGCTGGCAAACTCCTGTGGGTCCCAGATGCCCTTGGTTGGTCCTGAGCAGCACTACTGCAGGACTGGGGACAGAATTTCCATGGGACACTTGGAGGGGTACTGACTTGGAGGGGTACTGGCTTGGAAGAGTACCGGCTTGGAGAGGTACTGGCTTGGAGGGGTACTGACTTGGAGAGGTACTGAGTGGGTGCATTGATCATTGTTTTTATCATTGTGACAAATCACCTGATTTTTTAAAAAGACCAAAACTGGGTTTGAGGTGAGCTTTCTTTGTGCTCATGGTCTCAGTGGTGCTTAGCCCCACATCTTGGCTCCATGGCTCTGGCCTTGTGCTGGGGCAGAGCATCGAGACCCGGAGCACACTGCAAATAAAAGCAGGGAGAGAGCGGGTCAATGCGTGCCCTTGCTAGCCTTCCTCCTCCTAGACCCTGCCTCCTCCCAGACCCTGCCTCCTACTCCCTACCACCTCCATAGCACTGCCAAAGTAGGGATCCATCCATGGAACATGGGAGGAGGCCACATGTCCAGCCAAGACAGGAGGTGGTACCAGAAGGCCCAGGTGCATCCTGCAAGGGCACTGGCATTCCTCAGAGGCTGCTCCCAGAGCTCCTCGCCCAGGGGAGACCAGGCTGGGCCAGGCTCATCCACAGAGAGGTCCCACTGCCTACGCAGCTCCCTGAACTGCCCACGCACTGCGGGGCCCAGCAGGAGCCGAGGGACTGGGGTTCAGCAAAGCTAGAGCCCTGTTTCCAGTTCTGTCAGAGGTGTGGAGTTGCCAGAGTGGGGAACTCCATGACCCCTGGGAAGCCAAAGACAGCAAGGTTCTGCTGACCCCAGCCCACAAGTAGGTATGGGAAGCTTCTAGAAGGTAAGGGTAAGAGGAATCTACCAGGTGCTGCCCTAGGAAAAGACATCAGGGGGCCCAGACATCAGACCTCAGCTACTGAACACTGTGGCTCACTCCCCGCCGAAGCGTGTGGCTCTCCGGGCTCAGCTGGAGACATCTCATCTCGGCCTCCGGAGGTGTGGGAGCCTCAGTGTGTTCACAGACAGAGACACACAGGAGGTGGAACTTTTACCAAAAAGGCTGCTTCCCATAGCAAGAGGGAGAAGTCATGGTCACGGAATTGATGAGCTTAACTTTTTACTCATTTCTCCCTCTCTGGCACAACTTTACTCAGAGTTACGTCACTGAATAAGGCCCCGGAGTTAAAAGGGTGGACAGCCGGGTCATCATTCTGAACTTACCTTCCTTTCTCCTGTAGACACAAGACGGCCTGTGCCCCTCCCCTCCCCAGCCCCACACATGCTCTCTCTTGAGAGTGTACATTCCTGTCCCACAATAGGTGTGATGGCTTCCCATTTGGTTGACATGGCAACACCCATTAAAAACAACAACAAAAAACATAAGACATGTGGCATTGTTCCGTGGGTCAGACAGGGCAGCAGTTGGCAGTGTATCTCATGATCCTTACCGCACTGAAGAAAGTCTACTACTGCAAAAGGAAAGAGAAAGACCAGGTGCCAGTGGCTCACGCCTGAGATCTAAGGGTGGCAGTTCAAAGCCAGCCCAAGCAGGAATGTCTATAAGGCTGTTATCTCCAGTGAACCACCAAAAACTGAAAGTGGAGCCATGGCTTGAGTGGCGGCCCTGAGTTCAAGCCCCAGGACCAGGGCAAAAAGAAAATCAGTTATTGACCTCACACGAAAGTATAGTCAAAGCAGAACTTTGACAGGAGGTAGCAGTAGCTGGATGCACCTCAGAGAGAAGAAGAGGAAAGAAAAGTCAAGGGGGTAAACGGTGTTGGAAAGATCCGGGTGGTACTTCATTCAACAGAGAGGTCACCCAGGGCTGGGGTCAGGGGCTCAGTCTCTGGAAGAAGGGGAGAAACCAGAACCGGTGTGATAGAAAATCACACATGATCATGTCCAGGGAGACTCTTGAGCCTCTGGCCCCCAGGGGCACACAAAGTCCTTCCAGGGTCCGAGGGAGAGGGATACTCCCACCACCCTCCCTTCCCAGAGACTCCCCTTCACTCCTTGGTCTTGGGTCTTCAGCTCTGCCATCGGCCTCCTCTGCTGATACGAAGATGATTTACAGAAATCCTTGCAGGCAGGTCAGACCCTTCCTCACGCCTCCCCTTCTCACATTTATGTGACTTGGTTCTCACGGACATGGTGGCTCCCATATTTCTTTGTGGCCTGCTGTACTGTGCACCAGTCCCATCCAGCAGCTGGGGCTTCGTGTCTCTCCAGGAGCTCGCAGTATCAACTCTGCCAACTGTGTGGGTAGTTCAGGCTCTCCTGAGGGAGTCCACAGCAGGCACTCACTGTCCAGCGGCTGGGAGCTCTGTGGTGACGGGGACTGGGCTGCTTCCCCCCAAGCTCTTCTCCAGGATGTGTGCAGTGTCTTCTTCCTGTGTCCACACAGTCTTCCTTCTGCATGACCCATTCTCTCATGAGAGGACACTGATTGCATACATTCTATCCTAAAGATGTCCTTTTAGCCAAAATGACTGCCTTAATGCCCCTCATCTGAGGCTTCAGCACTGACTCTGAGCTTCTGCGGTGAGGATTTGAGCATGGGAGCTGGAATTGGGGAAGCCCATCACCTGCCTTCTTCCTTAACTCACAGTAAATACATATGTATATATTTATTCCTAAGCAAGAAATCACCCTGATTGGTTAGAAATTCCAAAATCTTCAGGAAGGGAAGGGCAAAAGCCCTTCTTGCAACCCCTTACGTGGAACAACAAGGAAAGATCTACTCTAAAAAACAATTGCCTCCAAGCAATTTTCCACCCGTTCTCCTCAAGACTGCTCTAATTCAGGTACAAATTTATTTCTTTTATTGCACTTCTGGCTACAAATAACACTGTTATTCTAAAGCCAAATTTTAAAAATTAATAACATATTTAAGTAGAAGACCTTACAGGTTTTAAAAATAAGTTTAAAGTGTTTCCATGACATACAGTAATAACTCTCTGACGTGAGAATTGAACTTCTAGGTCTAAACGGTGCTTCATGTAACTCATGGGGACATATTAGCACAACATTTATAACATATTTCAGAAGCCATGTGAATATTTCATCAAATCTGAAGCAAATAGCTTTCGATCCAAATATTAAAGTTCTAATAGCCGCTATTAGAGTAGGGGCTAACGGAAACAATAAAGCACATAGAAACCAGTCCATTCATCTCCACCCAGAGTGCCAATATTTTCTGAAATTACACAGAGCGCTCACATCCCAAAAGCTCTTGTTCTCATTACCTTGCTTATGTTTACCGTACATCTTTATGGAAAGGTTAAAAACGTTATGAGTAAAATTTAATAGAATATAGCAAGAAAATCTCTAAGAAGGAGAGGAGAGCTATTAAAATAATTGTTCTGATGTTCCAGTTTGGGGTTGTGTGCTTAGAAAGACCGATGGGGATTCTGTGTGTGCAACCATGTCATGGAGGTAAGTTACAGACTGGAAGGATTAAGTGCCAGAATATTGCTCAATATGGTTTACCTTATGGTAAAATGTGATCAAGAAAGTTTATCCAGGGGCTGGTGGAAAGAGGTGTTAAGTAGTTATAAAAACATTCCTAAATTACTTTTCTATAATTGAAAAATAAAAGTTGCATGTGGCCTGTTTTGCATTTATTAAAATGGTATAATATGGTATGTTGGGTTTGTTAATCTCAGATAGGGTTCTACTGGGAAATGTTTGCTTTTTAAAAAATAAATTAAATCTCTACATATAAAATATGCCTGGACTCAGCCTTAAGAATTTAATATATTTTTATGCCCATTACAAATTCACAAATGTGTGTATCAGTGTTCCATGTTTCCTCTTCTTCACGAGGAAAGTACTTAGCTAATAATTCATCACCTGGGGTAAAAGCAAATCAAAGCAACAGCTTATTCCCTTCTTCCCACTTTCTGAACTTGGAATGGCATGCATGCATTAACTACTTAATGTAATAATTATGTCTCTCTTTATTACTTTTTAAACATGGCTAATGTAGTTAACTGGCTTGATGTGGCTAATGAGTTCCTGCAGCCTGGAAGGGACAAGAGCAAGGCAGAGTGGAACCGTGGCAGTGTCCGGCACCCTGACATGGGGGCGGTCTGCCCTGGAGCTCGACCAATCGCAGCCTGCGATTTCCACTGATGTTGCAGTGGCTTGGAGCATGTTTAGAATTTGTAGTGAGGAACTGTCTCCAGTCTACACATACCAGAGGAATGAAAGTCAACAATCACAGGGGCCTGCGCTGCCAGGTCCGTAAAGAACACCAAGTAATCATTTATTTACCAATGCTAGAGAGTTGGCTTTTGTTCTCTGCTCCTCGTTAGTTTAAACTTGATGGCTACGTCTTCCTTGTTGCTGAATGTACTTTGGCAGATGAACTAGCTGAGATTCCCGGAGATTCAGTGATGCCAGTGGGCTCAGCATTGGGAAACTCCACTGAAGGGGTAGATCTAGAGTTGGAGAAATGGCAAAGCCATTAGGAGTCAAGTCTGTGAGCAGATACGGTCACCAAACTAAGGACTTCTGTAAATTCTATTACAAACTCAAAAAATCACTCACATTAAAATGGCACGCTCTGTCCATTGGAGAGGTGGCTCTCCACATGGAGATTTCCTCATGCGGACGCCGATTCCCCGGCGTCGTGCCTCTGTGGACTGGAGGGGCTGACATGGCCAGGGGGCACTCCATGCCTTTTGGGGGCTCAGAGGACTGGCACCCCTCCAGAGGGCACCCGAGAATGACAGCAAGCCACGGCATGAGGCACCTGTATCTCGTCTCCCTGCCGCACTTCTAGGCTCAGGTTTGTTTTCTTTCTGTCTCTCCCCTGGCCTCTTCAAGGATGTGGTAGCTATTTCTCTTTCCTATTATATAAGTCCTCCTTGGGGTTAGTTTGCTTTCCTCACTTTTAGGAGGCCCTTTAAACCCTGTACTATCCTCTGGGTGTGAATAACTTATAACTTCAAAATTCTCCCAACATGTTACGTTAAAAGATGTACTGCTGGAAAAATGGAAAGTCCAGACCTTTTTTAAAATGGCTCAAATATGTGCATGAACATAATGCATAATACAAATACACACTGTATGGTGTTTCATTTCAATTTCAAGCACGTGAATTAAAGCTCTTGCAATGCACACAGCCAACATGCAACCCATGGGGAACCAGTACAATGTGGTGGTACAAGAACCTCCTTCAGAATACATTCTTGCAGACAGGCATCAGTAGCTCACTCCTGAAACCCTTGCTCATCCGGAGGCTGAGATCTGCAGATTATGGTTTGAAGCCAGTCCAGACAGAAAATTCCATGATACTCTTATGTACAGTTGACCATCAATGAAGCCGGAAGTGGAGTTGTGGTTCAAGTGGCAGAGTACTAGCTATGGACAACAACGCTCAAGGACAGTGCCCTGTGTTCAAGCTCCAGGACCAGCACCAGAAAATAAATACGAAAAGTACATTCTCACTCCTCCCCTTCCTCATCTTCCTTATTTCTTGGAGAACAAGCTCAGACAGATTGGAAAGAAGAGAAAATTACTCCCTCTCCTTTTTTTCCTTGCTAAGAGGAGAGTCAAGACCTTACTGGATCAGAGGACAGTGTGGTATCAGCACCGGATAAGATAGTATGCAGAAACTAAAGTTGCCTGTTTTCCCCACAGCTTCTGGGTTCTCCTACTGCGACCCTGTAAAGAAGTCTTCTTTCAAACTTGATTTTACCCCACCTCGGAAGTTTTGTAAGGAAATGAAGGGAAACTATTACAGCTGAAGTTTTCATTGGCTTGGTGGAAGATGAAAAGCTATGGGAGAAAAATGACCAGAAAAAACAGTAGGGCAGGCCAGACACCGGTGCCTGTAACCCTAGCAACTCGGGAGGCTGAGATCTGGGGATCATAGTTTACAAGCCAGCCCTGGCAAGAAAGCCTGGGAGACTCTTAACTCTGCGTAATCACCAAAAAGCTGGAAATGGAGCTGTGGTCAAGTGGTAGAGCACTAGCTGTAAGCAAAAATCTCAGGGGCAGTGCCTAGGACCTGAGTTCAAGCCCCAGGACCAGTATACACACCACACACACACACACACACACACACACACACACACACACACACACACACACACACACACACACACAAAGTAGGGCAAAAGGTCGGAACCAAGGAGGTGTCACAGGCCTGCCTGTGCTTTGTGCTTTGGAGAGAGCTGGTCCACACCTCCAGGTAGAAGGGCAGCACCGCCCCTCCA
The DNA here is from genome assembly GCF_024711535.1 of Dipodomys merriami. Lineage (NCBI taxonomy): Eukaryota > Metazoa > Chordata > Mammalia > Rodentia > Heteromyidae > Dipodomys > Dipodomys merriami. The sequence continues at coordinate 2,365,968 of NW_027204715.1, read as the reverse complement.
AGGCTCACAATGTTCACAGCAAAGAAAGAGCTACCAGATACCTTCCCCGCCACTGCCTCCCCCAACTTCCTGGAGCATAAAAAAATGCACTGTGTGAGGCACCCCCTTAAGGTAGTACATTCTGAATGCTGCCAGGTAAAAGCAGTTCTCTCAGGCTGACATCAGAAAGCCAGCGGTGAGGGCCTCCCAGCAGAGACCTCTTCTCTGGGTGTCTTGGTAGAGGAGGGCCCAGTGAGTCCCATCCATCTGTCTTTGGGATCAAAGAACCTTGCCTTCCCCCAACTTCTTGTGAGGGCTTTCTAATATCCTCCACCCTGAAGCTTTTGTCTTAAAAAGGGGGCTCACTTAGTAATATCAGCTAAAAACAAGCAGTACCATTCTGACCCAGCTCCACTCAAAGCGAACACATCTTTAATAAGGTTGGCAATCAGAAGTGAGCTAGAACCATGTCCACGGCTCAGGTCTTCACAGCACTTGCAAAAGCAGTCTTCACATGGTAGCCACCAGTCTGCCCACCATGATCTTAAAACTATCAGTGGGTTTAAGAAAGAAAGCCATGCGTGTGACTTGTGTGGCTCTCTAGGAATCTTCCTAGTCATAAATTCACAGCCACACCAGTCATGCTTTGAAAGAGCAGCAGTGTGTTCAGTAGCAAAACACAGGAGTCACTGTCCTATGGAGAAAGTGGAAGAATGAGTGTGGACAGTCGGTGAACTATCATCAGACAGCTCAAGCTCACCATCAAACCATCTGCAACAGAAACGGCTCATGGACTCTACCTCCCCACTCCAGGACTCACTGTTTTTCTTTTTCTTTTTTTAAATTTTATTTATTTTTTATTGTGAAAATACAGTATAGAGGGGTTACAATTACATAGGTAAGATAATGAGTACAGTTCTTATCAAGCATTGTAGCCTCCTCCTTTGTTTCCCCTTCCAATCACTTCCCATCTCTAATCCCCCCACCCCCCTCCACCACTCCCCCCACACCACCACCCCTGGCCAAAGTTGTAAAGTTCATTTTTCTACCTAATTACTTGTACATCTCATTGTTGCAATGGGTCCACCTGTATCTTTATTTGTTTTTTCCCTTTCCCTCCACAAATTATACCAACATCAAATACAGTGAAAGCAGGGGTTATACTGTGGGGGAGGGACATACAAAGCAACAAAGAAATCATCTTATAAATATGTTAGAAATAATCGCATGAAAGAAAAAAAACATTTGAATACTTATCTTGGGGTTCATTTCACCTGACATCAACTTATCTGACCTTTTCTGCTTGTCTCAGACATAGACTAGTTATTACAAATAAGGGAAACCATGGGACCTATGTTTCTTTGGGCCTGGCTTACTTCACTTAATATAATTTTTTCCAAATCTTTCCATTTCTTAACAAATGGGGCAATGTCATTCTTTCTGATGGAGGCATAGAATTCCATTGTGTATATATACCACATTTTCTTGATCCATTCATTTACTGAGGGGCATCTGGGTTGGTTCTATAGCTTAGCTATGGTAAATAATGCTGCAATAAACATAGTTGTGCTGGTAGCTTTACAGTCTCGTTTGTGATCATTTGGATAAATGCCCAAAACTGGGATTGCTGGGTCATAGGGGAGCTCTATGTGGAGTCTTTTGAGGAACCTCCATACTGCTTTCCAAAGTGGCTGAACAAGTGTACAATCCCACCAACAATGCAGTAGGGTTCCCTTCTGGCCACATCCCCTCCAGCATCTGTTGTTATTAGAATTCTTAAATATAGCCATTCTAACTGGGGTGAGGTAGTATGTCAAGGTTGTTTTGATTTGCATTTCTTTTATGGCTAGAGAGGTTGAGCATTTCTTCATGTGTCTATTGGCCATCCTTCTTTCCTCTTCAGAGAAGTTTCTCTTTAAGTCTGTAGCCCACTTATTTATTGGGCAGTTGTTTCTTTGAGGATTTGTTGTTGGGAGATTTCATTTTTTGAGTTCCAAGTATATTTTAGATATGAGACCCTTGTCCATTGTATGGCTAGTGAAGATCTTCTCCCAATCCGTGGGCTTTCTATTGATCTTGCTAGCTATGTCCTTTGCCATGCAGAAGCTCTGCAATTTCATGCAATCCCATTTGTCCAACCTTTCTTTGATTTGTTGTGTTTCTGAGTCTCTATTAAGAAAATTTCAGCCTGTGCCAAGGAGACAGAGGGTTTCTCCTATTCCATCCTGTAATGTTTTCAGAGTGTCTGTTTTGACTCTGAGGTCTTTGATCCATTTGGAGTTGATTCTGGTGCAGGGTGATATATAAGGATCTAGCTTTAGTTTTCTACAAGTAGTTAACCAATTTTGCCAGCGCCATTTACTGAAGAGGCTGTCTTTCTTCCATTCTATTTTTTTAGTTCCCTTATTGAAGATTAGATGGCTATAGGTCTGTAGGCTCATTTCTGGGTCCTGAGGTCTGTTCTTGTGCCAGTACCAAGCTGTTTTGATTACTATAACTTTGTAGTAGAGTTTGAAATTTGGTATTGATATTCCTCCAGCACTGTTCTTTCTGTTAAGGATCATTTTTGCAATTTGGCTTTTTTATCATTCCCTAGGAATTTTTGGATTGCCTCTTCTATTTCCTTGAAGAATGAGGTTGGAATATTGATAGGTATCACATTGAATTTGTAGATAGCCTTGGGAATTATTGCCATTTTCACGAAGTTGATTCTTCCAATCCAGGAGCATGGGAGATTTTGCCACTTTCTAAGTTCTGATTTGATTTCCTTTTTCAAGTTTTTAAAGTTTTCATCATAGAGGTCCTTCACTTCTTTGGTTAAGTTAATTCCTAGGTATTTTATTTTTTGTGGGGCTATTATGAATGGAGTTGCTTTCCTGATTTTATCCACACTTATCTCATTGTTGCCATACAGAAAAGCCATTGATTTTTGAGGGTGAATTTTATACCCAGCTACTTTGCCAAAGTTTTGAATCAGCTTGAGTAGTTTGGGAGTGGAATCCATGGGATTCTTTAAATATTGGATCATGTCATCTGCAAAGAGGCAGAGTTTTACTTCATCTTTCCCTATTTGGATCCCCTTTATGTTTGCATCTTCTCTTATTGCTGTAGCATTGCATGCATTCTAATACTAGATTGAAGAGAAGTAGAGAGAGTGGACATCCTTGTCTCATTCCTGAGTTAAGAGAAAATGGCTTTAGTTTTTCACCATTAAGTATAATGCTGGTTGTAGGTTTGTCATATACAGCCTTTATTGTATTGAGGACACATTTTGTTTTTCAAAGTAATAGATCTCACAGGCAAATGTGTGTGATGTGTGAGTGGCCTGACTGGGTCATGGCTGTCTACGTTGGTCCATAAACACCTGCTAAGAAGGAAACAAAATTCAGAAAGTCGTGGGGAAAGGTGGGTTTACCAGTCATCAAGTTGACCATTTGCAATGATCCAGGATGAACTAGAATTTCTCTGGAATTCTCTGGAATGTTCTGTGGAAAGTAGACCTGGGGGCGTGGGGCAGCATGTAACTCCAATTGTGTTCTGTGGGCAGGTATGGATTGTCATGCTGACCTTGGTTAAAGAACCCAAATAATACACAAGATTGTCAAGGATATCCCGTTAGCCACAAAGAACACATCACAGGAAAGCAGAAGTAAATCCTGGACCAGAGATCCTCAGGGGCTGAGAACTCAGGTGTATAAACAATGTTCCTACAGGAAGAGATTTCTGATTCTATAGAGGTAAGGAGAAACAACCTTTGCCCAAGGTTGAAAGGGAAAGTTCTGTCAAGACATAGAATGTTGACATGGTTATCATTTATTCGGTTCTATGGCTATTCATATAAAAGGTTTCCCATTTAGACTCACCCCTAAGAGCTTCATAATGCATCTTGTTATTAGTTCTTGTGAAGAGAAGAGATGATAAATGGACACTAGATTTTGTTGTTTTGTTTTGTTTTGTTTTTTGTTTGTTTTGTTGGTCATGGGGCTTGAACTCTGGGCCTGGGCAATGTCCCTCAGTTCTTCAGCTCAAGGCGAGCACTCTACCACTTGAGCCACAGTGCCACTTCCAGTTTTCTGAGTGGTTTATTGGAGATAAGAGTCTCACAGATTTTCCTGTCCAGGCTGGCTTTGAGCCATGATGCTCAGATCTCAGCCTCTGAAGGGTTAAAGTTTGAGGCAGTGACCACTTATTGCTTGTTTAAGATCAGCAAATTCTGTCTAGCAGAGTAACACGTGGTGGTAATCCAAACACCTGGTTAGTTGTGTGCCTTTATAACCCTGCAAATCTTTAGCTTGGGGCTCTCCTCCTAGGCTCCATTGTGTTGGAGTGTAGGACGAGGCCCAAGCTGCAGCCCATTTAAATAAAACCCTAAAACAGCTGTAAAGTCTAACTCTTGGTGGTCTTCTTGGTGGGGGTCCTGTGACCTGAGCACAACATATTATTGGGGGCTCATCCGGGATCCCCCCAAAGACCCCTGAGACCTCAGACTCCAAAGGTAAAACAGCACTGTTTTTGTTAATTTGTCTTGTCCTGTCATTTGTCTGTCTTTACTTTTGTTTTCCGTTGTGAGCACGGCCGCTCTGATTCGTATTGTGTAAAGGGTTGTCGAAGCGGACACGCTTGCATGACAACCCAGGAGGAACTGGGAGATGTCCCAGATCCTCTTGTGGGGCGGGGGTCGGTTTGGTGTTGGGCCAGAACTGAGCAAGAGGGCCTCCTAACAGAGGCCCAACTCACCCACTGTGGGTCCACTCCTTCGGCTGTGGGGCATGAGTGTGGAACCCTGCCCTGACAGGAGTCAGCGGACCAATTCGGGAGATCTCAACTTCGTAAGCTTTTTAAAATCATAACTGTCAGGCCTGCATGTGTTTTGTTTGTACTGTTTATTGTTTTTTTGGAATGTACTACTGACGGGACTGGAAACCATGGGCACCACTCCATCTAGCCCCCTAGACTTACAAAAAGAAACTAAGAAAGACGAAAAGAAATTGTACCACCCAGTTTCTCAGGGAAATAGCTTGGAAGAAGAAATGTTTCCTCCTCCATACTCCCCTTCCCAGGTTCCTTCTGCAGAGCCTGAGAATGATCAAGAGGAGGAGGGAGCTATAGAACCAGCAGCCAAACCCTCTGCACCTGCCCTTAAAGTTTCTGAGGGGCCAGTCACTCGACGACGCCATGGAATCAACCCCCCTTCTAATACAGCTGTTTTTCCCTTATGCGCCATAGGTCCTGTGGATGCAGGTGGTCAACAGCAACTCCAATATTGGCCATTTTCTACCAGTGATCTATACAATCGGTCCACCCAAAATGCCCCCTTTTCTGAGAAACCCCAGGATTTAATTCGTTTGCTTGAAACTATTCTCTTTATACATCAGCCCACTTGGGATGATTGTAGTCAGCTTTTACAGGTCCTTTTTACCACCCAAGAGAGAGACCGTATCCAAGAGGTGGCCCAGAAACATATCCCTGGCCCCACAGAAGTGCCCATAACGTATCCTGCCCTGATTGCTGCCTATTTTCCTGAGATCTGACCAACATGAGACTACAATACGGTTGAAGGTAGGGAGCGATTCCTCATCTACTGCCAGGCTCTGTTGGCAGGTCTCATGGCGGCGGCTTGCCGACCTACTAATATGGCCAAAGTTCATGATGTTAGACAGAGAGGAAGTGAAAGTCTGGCAGCATATCTTGAGTGGCTCATGGAAGCTTTTAGTCAATATACCCCATATGATCTTGAGACCCCAGAGTCAGCTCAGATGATTATGTTTGCCTATATAAATCAAGCTGCACCAGACATAAAGCAAAAATTGCAAGCTCTAGACAAACTTGGTGAAAAGTCTATTAGGGATCTAGTAGTCGCAGTGGAAAAGGTTTACAATAAGAGAGAGACAGAGGAGCAAAGACAGGAAAGGAAGGAGAGAGAACATGAAATTGAGAGTGAAAAGAGAGACGGGGCCAAGGAAAAGATGCTGAGCATACCTGGTGCACAGATGGCAGCAGTTTCATTCGAAATGGAAAAAGGTACGCAGGCGCAGCAGTCACCACGGACACTGAGATAGTGTGGGCCGAAGCACTCCCCCAGGGAACATCTGCACAAAGAGCAGAACTAGTGGCACTAACAAAAGCCCTACAAATGGGGAAAGCTTCGGAAGAGACCAAACATTTACATGGACAGTTGGTATGCTTTTGCCACCGTGCATGTCCTTGGAGCCATTTACCAAGAGAGGGGGCTGCTGACAGCTGAGGGAAAGACTAAATTTTAAGCCTCATCCGGGCTTTATAGGAACCAACAAATATTGCCACTATGAACTGCCCTGGCCACCAAAAGGTAACTGATTCTATAACCAAAGGAAATAACTTGGCCAATCAGGCAGCTAAGGAGGCGGCCCTCCAGCCCATAGCAGAAGACTGTAGTAGACCCAGGGCCACGAGCTTTGCCTCCTGAGCCTCAGTACTCCCAAGAAGACTTGGATTGGATAAAGAAAATTCCCATGGCCTATAAACCCCCAGACAGAGAAGGAAACAAAGACTGGTGGAAAACTGGTGAGGAGAAACTTACCTTGGCATAAAGATTGGGCAAGGGGATTCTTAAGAGAATCCATTGGGTCTCTCACATGGGAACCCGAAGAGTGCAGGACTTGCTCCAACACTCAGAAGTAAAAATTAGACAAGGAAATCAACTCATTGAGGACATTGTTAAAAATTGTAAAGCCTGTCAGCTCACCAATGCCCCCAATCAACCAGTTATAAAAGGAGCTCGCCTCTGTGGAGATAGGCCAGATGTGTTTTGGAAAGTAGACTTCACAGAAATTAAAACTGGAAAATTCGGATATAAATATTTGCTAGTTTTTGTAGACACCTTTTCAGGATGGGTTAAAGCCTCATGAGACTGCAAACATCGTGGCTAAGAAGATCCTGGAAGAAATACTACCCAGGTATGGCTTCCCATCCATCATCGGGTCGGACAATGGACCAGCCTTCATCTCAAAAGTTGTGACGGGACTGGAAATCGGACTCTAAAAGAGACCCTAAATAAATTGGCCTTGGAGAATGGTACAGACTGGGTATCGCTCCTTCCTTTTGCCCTGTTTAGAGTAAGAAATTCACCCTATCAGCTTGGCTTTACACCAATTATCCTTAGCCTCCAGACTGAATTGCTTGCTGATTTGGATGATACTGAATTTCTGTGTAAGCTTGACTATTTACAGCTGGTGCATAAGAGTATGTGGCCCCAGCTTAGAGCATTATATGATTCTGCTTCTATTCCTCCCCTCCATTCCTTTAAACCAGGGGACTGGGTGTTTGTTCGAAGGCACAACTTCAGATCTCTGGAACCACGGTGGAAGGGACCTTACATGGTGCTACTGGCTACACCCACTGCCCTTAAGTGGATGGCATTGCTGCTTGGATCCACTGCTCCCACGCCAGACCGGCTGAGCCCTTTGCCCTGGACGACCGTGGGGAAACATGGGAACTCTCCAACCATCCTACCCAACCACTCCACATACTCCTCAAGAAAAGAAAAATGGACTGATTTATAGTATGGCTAAGGTCAGAGAGGAACTAGAAAAGAAAAGAATTCATTCAAGATCAAGAGCTGTTGGAGTTTAGTTTGGGGCTGGAGCCACAAGATTGTGCCTAAGGATCATAAGTCAAGGGGGGGAAAGAAGGGTTAAAGTCTTGAGGCAGTGACCACTTGTTGCTTGTTTAAGATCAGCAAATTTTGTCTGGCAGAGCAACACGTGGTGGTAATCCACCTGGTTGGTTGTGTGCCTTTATAACCCTGCAAATCTTTAGCTCGGGGCTCTCCTCCTAGGCTCCTCTGTGTTGGAATGTAGGATGAGGCCCGAGCTGCAGCCCATTTAAATAAAACCTTAAAACAGCTGTAAAGTCTGACTCTCGGTGGTCTTCTTGGTGGGGATCCTTCGACCTGGCACACCACCTCCTGAGTAGCTAAGATGACAGGCGTGAACCACTGGCGCCTGGCTTTGGACACAGTTTTTTGGCTACCAGAAAGTTCTGAGGCTCTGCTCCCTGGAGGGAGATATTCAGGTGTGGTATCAGAGCCGGTCCCACTGACAGTCTAATGGTGGGCACAAGTCTTTCACTGTAATAGCAACTTCCATTAAGACTCTTTATTGCTCGAAAGAGAAGCCACTTCCTCATCAACACACATGAAGCTTGCCAGTTACTTTGCAAGGTCACTGAGGTATCAGTAATAAACTTTATTCTGTTCCCACTTCTTAGTGTTACAAATATCTTTCCCCGATGGAGAAGGCTGGGGGGGGGGGTTTGAAATGCAGGTATCCCATCTTCTCCTGGTGCTGTGAGGTTGGTTGCATCCAGCCTAGGGCTGCAGATGAGTCACTCAGTTTGTGTGTATTTTTCATTCCTCTCACCAGCTCTGAAAGCAAAGCTGAGGTTTACTGCACGCCATAAATATGTAATGTGAAAGCTGTGCTGACTGTCTGGGAATATTCCAGGCTTAATGACAGCTCTCAAGATGGGAGCTTTGCAGATCGGATATCACAGTGGCCTCGGTCGCTGCTCTGAAGAATGTATTTGAATATTTCAGCATCTTAAGCTATTTGCATGCGTCCAAGGCTAAGCCAAGCCTGAAATCTCTGAGTAAGTGCACCTCACAAGCCTTGTTTTGGAATCACAAAGGAGAAAAGTCAAAAAGGGAGACTGACTGGCAAGACTCCGGCAGATAATCAATCCATATAACGTGCAAGAACGACGCCATCAGAAACTAAGCTTCTCCCATTTTCCAAGTCAGGCGCACAACAAAAAGAATCCTGAGTGAAGCACAGTGCCACACAATGTGCAGAAAGCCTTGCTCCAAGAGAGGAAGCACTTTCAGAGCTGTGTCTCTGCCTGCTTTGTGGTAGCGGTGCTCCCAGTGCAGGCCCTGGGTTCCCAAACTGGAAGTCTCTGCCAGCTCACATGACCCCTGTCATGACTAGAAAATCCTACTGAATCCTGTAACTTGTTATTAAATTGTGGCTGTGAGGTGGATTGTATCTGGTCTAATTCTCGTTATGACCCGCTGTGCTTACCACTGCGATTCCCCTCTTCTCCCAGCATGACTTTGTGGTTGATATCATTCCACGTATTTGGTACAGGTGCTGCCAAAAGGGTAACAAGTAAGTTCAGTATTTTGGTAATACTATTAGGATTTGTAGTGCATTTATTGGACCTAAGGTTTAACTTATTTGGGTCTGAATTTCTTTCCTTTGAAAGAAAGTTTCATTTCTGAGACTTAATCCTCTATTGCTTCTCAAAGTTGTGGGGAAAGATAAATTAGATAGGTAAATAAGTAGGTAAGTAGGTAGGTAGACGGATCGATAGATAGATAGATAGATAGACAGATAGATAGATAGATAGATAGATAGATAGATAGATAGATAGATAGATAGATAGATAGATAGAGATAGATAGATAGATAGATAGATAGATAGATAGATAGATGAATGAGACAAGATAGACAGTTGATAGAGCCATAGATAACTAGATTATGGGTGATATGAGGTAGATAAATTTTTTCAGCTAACTAATGCCATGGATTCTACACCACTTTCTTTTAATGTGTATGATCAGTGTGTGGAGGAGTGGGAACATGGGAAGCCACTTCTGAAGGGCTCCACCTCCAGAGAAAGTGTGCTGCTGGGTAAGAACCCCAGGCCGTGGAGACTGAGATGCAGGTGGGCGCTTACGGTCCATGTGGCAGTGCCGGATGGCCAGGTTAGGGAACACGGCTAGGGAGGTCGAGGGAGTCGCTGCCCTAGCTTCACTTAGCCATTAGCAAAACACTGTTCAGCTCCTATTTGACCCTGCAGGCCAGCACGGAGCTCTCCTATGGCAGCCCACAGAGCCATCAGCAGGTGCAGCAGGAGGAGACGGTGTGGCATTGGCCAGGGCTAAACTATGTGGGACAAGCACCTTCGAAAGGTATTAAAGACAGAGCTGTGCTCCCCCTCCCTCCTGTGTCCTCAGAGAGTGTTCTGCGGTCCCAGTGCCTGAGGTCCTTCAGCAGGGTGCCGCATCTGTGTGTTCATCTGAGGTTAGAACGCAAAGGCCCAGAGAAAGCCAAAAACTTTACAGAAGTTAATAAGAGAAGGCCTGGAGTTGAATTTCAACGGGAAGCAATCAAAATATTGAGGTGATAGAAAACAATGATTGAAATACAAACCACTGTATATGGGAAAGGAAGCAGAAAAATCACAGAGGAAGCAGAATACCAGCTGCTGGCATCAAAGAAGAAAACATGACCAGAAGCACCTGGGAAAATTATAAAGCAAGGAGGGCCAAACACACATGTCCACATCCACTCTGTAAGTGTTCAACAAGAGACAGATCTACCAGAGAAGGAGACGGAAGGTCTCGGGTTGAGAACACTCAGAGGGGGAAGCAACCGTGCCAAGCACTCAGAGAACACCTGTCAGAGGGAGGAGGACACCCAGCCAAGAGCAGGAGCCAGCTGTGGTCAGGCTAGACAGAAGAGCAACACAAAGGAAACGATCTCTAGAGAAGTCTACCAGAAGTACACACAAGGGAATGACCAGAGAAGTTAGCAAACATTTTTATGAAAAGGAAAATGTGCTGTTAAAAAAAAAATCATGATCCAAAACGAGCTTTACAACGTCGGTGCAGGGGGGGGGGGGAAGGAGAAGGATTGGGATTGGGATTGGGGGGGAGGGGGGAGGCTGGGAAGGGATGTGAAGGGCAAACAAAGGAGGAGGCTGCAATGCTTGGTAAGAAATGTACGCATTATCCTGCCCATGTAATTGTAACCCCTCTGTACAGTATGTTCACAAATAAAATTAAATTAAATTAAAAAAAATCATGATCTATGCGTATATATTGCTCAGTTTTGCAATGACAAGTAATAAAATGCAAGTAACTGCAAGGACAAATGAATCCATAGGCCGATATGTGCAACCAAAGAGCTTTCCCCTAGGAATACAAGGGAGGCAAAGACGGCTGCAGACGTCGGTACACGACCATCTCCGGGCTAGGAGACACTGACTGGGAAGGATTCAAGGCTGCCGGGGAATTCCAGAGTCAGAGCTACGTTTGAGGAGGTGTATACACTTGTCAAGACTCATCAAGTAAAGGCTTAGGATTTCAGCATTTTGTTGTAATTCAATTTTACTTCAATCTGGAATAAATCAATAGCAGTCAATGAGCATAATTACAGGTTTCCAATTTTAGAAAACCACTGAAAGAATAAAAATAAATTGTATAAGTTTAACCTGTAACTTAAACCTGATTTGTCCATTTAGCAGATAAAATAAACAAGTATGGTAAGAAGATGCAAATAAACAAATGTACTAAATTGCAAACATAAGTTGAGAGTAGATGTAAATCATATATAGAAATAATTACAGTAAATAAAATTTGAAGATGTGAAACTTACCAATAGAAAGGAAAAGTGTTCTATATTGGTGTTTCAAGAATCAAGAAAAATTGACTAGAAAGACAGAAAAGCATATAATGTGGACCTATTACCCACGAAAAGTAAGAATGACAATTTTAACATTAAATAAACATCAGAACAAAAAAATCTTAATGCGGGAAGCAAAAGCTCTAGAGGAAGAATCAGTGCATAACCACTACAACGCCGTATGGCCCAAATACCATGACCTCGAGGACTGACAAACGGGTAATCGACAAGGCCTCAGACAGGGTGTCCACAAAGGGCAACTGCACAAAGAATACATGGCATCTGTACCCAATGGGTGCTTTTCAGCCATTTAAAAGGAAATCTGCTAGGAGCTATGGCTCACACCTGTAATCCTAGCTACATAGTATTCTGAAATCTGAGTATCTGGTTTGAGACCAGCCTCAACAGGAAAGTCTGTGATATTCTTATCTCCAGTTAACCACCAAAAAGCCAGAAGTGGAACTGTGGCTAAAGTGCTAGAGCAGTATCCTTGAGCAGAAAAGCTCTGGGACAGTACCTAGGACCTGAGTTCAAGCCCAGGACTAGCATAAAATAATCCTATTGTTTGGAGGGAAATGGATAAAAACTGGAAATGATTGTGTTAAATGAAACCAGACTAGAAGACAAATATTGCATGTTTTCTTTGATGTTTATGGAATAGAAAGAGAGAATGGTGGGAGAGAGTGAAAGGGTGAGAAAGAAAAATAGTTAGGAAGAGGAAGATGAGCAGCTGTACATGAAGTGGGGCACATGTGGGTAGAAAAGGGGAAAATACAATCTAAATACTTCATGTGCATATATTAAAATATAATCAATATACACTGAAATAAAATACAAAAGACAGCAATGCTCGGGTGGGCATTTCTAGAAGGCAGCCCTGGGGGTAGGTCACCTGTGGAAACTTGTGCCTGATGTCTTCTGCTCTATGCCTCACACGGGTCTTCTTCACTGACTTTGATCTGTAGCCTTTCACTGTGATGAACTGTAGGTATAAAGGTAGGTAGGTAGATAGGTAGACAGACAGACAGACAGACAGACAGACAGAGAGACAGACAGACAGACAGACAGATAGATAGATAGATAGATAGATAGATAGATAGATAGATAGATAGATAGATAGACAGACAGACAGACAGACAGACAGACAGACAGACAGACAGACAGACAGACAGATAGATGGCAGACAGTGCTTTCTGAAGACTTATGCCTCCATACTTGAAGGAGGAAAGACCATGGGTAGAAGCTGTCTGATTAACTTATTCTTATATTTGGATCTAAAAGCAGAGCAGGCTGGGGACCCCTGGGGTTCCTGTGTGTTGGTGCTTTGGGCATGCCTGCAACGAGACAAGTAGAGAAGCAGAGCATGTAGAAACCTTTTTTTTTTAATTGTGAAAATACTGTACAGAGGGGTTACAATTACATGGGCAAGATAATGAGTACATTTCTTATCAAGCATTGTAGCCTCTTCCTTTGTTTCCCCTTCCAATCCCTTCCCATCCCCCCCTACCCAATACTCTCTGCCCCCCCCACACTCCCACCAAAGTTGTAAAGTTTATTTTTCGACATAACGACTTGTACATCTCATTGTTGCAATGGATCCACCTGTATCCCTATTTAAACGATTTGTTTTTTCCCTTCCCCTCCACAAATTATATCAACATCAAATACAGTGAAAGCAGGGGTTATACCGTGGGGGAGGAGCATACAAAGCAACAAAGAAATCATCTTATAAATATGTTAAAAAAACAATCTCATGAAAGAAAAACATTTGAATCCTCATCTTGGGGACTCTTACAGTAATTTGTTATTGGTGGAGCACAAAATTACATTATCACTTCTCTTGTGTTTTATTTTAGTGAATGTCGAAAAATGGTGATAGAATGAATGATTGGAGATTTAAATGAATTAGTGTCTTTCACAGAAAATTTGGAAGGCACCATTTGTTCTTTTAGTCTTTTGTTTCTTAGCTCACTCACTCACTCACTTTGTAGTTCCGGACGTGGAACCGGGGCCTCGCACATTCTACGTAAGCATTTCCATGCGCTCCCATCCCAGCTGCCGAAGCGCTAGGTTTGAACATTCAAGGAAGAGCTACATATTATTAACCATGACTTAGACTATCAGTGAATCCTCAAGAAATGGCAAGGAAATCGTGTCATAAAGATAGGTTTTTGTCACAACAGTGAATAAAACTAGAAATTAATAAAATGTATAACTTCAAAATCGTCCCTATTTTTCATTTGAACAACATATATTTCGCTTAAAAGGGAAACAATAAAGGAAATTGTGAAATATGTAGAACTGAATGACCTATATGGGAAACAGCTACAGTGGTATGTAAAGTAAAATTTATATCCCATAATGCATTTTCATAAGACAGGAAAAATTGGAAACAAATGAGCTAATTGAAGGCAAAATATGTTGGATTTATTATATTAAAAGAGATTGATTTTAATGAAAAACACATGGCCAGAGTTAAGAGCAGATAACAGATTGAATGAATATATTTGCAATATCTAAAACCAACGAAGGACCACATTATCTAGAAAATGTAAGAAATGTCCATAAATCAGAGAAAGAAAAAAAACACAATAGATGTGAAGGCAAGTGATTAAAAGGCAGGTCCCATGCAGAGAACACGGGAAGACTAAGGAGATATGAAGATGCTAGAGTTCATCGATACTACAAGGCTCAGAAGCGCAACAGCAAGATTCCACCATGCAGCCCACTGATTCTCAGGAGCCAGGACAGCCGAGGAATGGGCAGAGGAGGACCCGTGCATGTGGTGATCACAGGTGGCTGGTGACCTCTTGAAGTTAACTGCACAGAATGGGGCCATGTTGGTTGCAGAGAGCAGCAGTTAGGTGGATGAACAAGTTGTTGGGATCTATTGCCTAGCTTGACAACTGCAGTAAAAACATACTGTGAATATCACAACTAGTGAAGGAAGGAATTTCCATTGCTCTCACCACAAAACAGTGACAAGTACTTAAGGTGATACATAATCTAATCTGCTTGACTTAATTGTTCACTTTATATATGTGTGTCCTTATGCTATATTGTGTCCCCCAAAGGGACACAATTATAACTTGTCTACTTATAATAAAATGTAAATCAATGTCAGGTGTCGTGTCTCACACCTGTAAGCACAGCTCCTCGGGAAACTGAGGCCTGGAGGATTGAACTTCAAAGCCATCTCAAGCAGAAAATTCTGAGACCTTACCTCCAAATCAACCTTCAAAAAGCTAGTTTAGAGATGTGGTTCAAGTGGTACAGTGCCAGCCAACAAGCAAACCAAGCAAGCATGAGGCTTTTGACTTAAACGTCAGTACTACTGAAAGAAAAAAGAAAATAAATAAATAAATAAAGCAAATCTGTCACCATAGCACAGTCCAGCCCTATTGTTTCTCTTCTACCACAGACCTGTGCCAAGCCTCATCACTACCCTCTGAGAGGATGTGCAGCCAGCAGACCCTTGGCTTGCCAGGAGCCTGCAAACGGGTCCTGGGTCACAGCTAGCAGATCACTGAGGGGTGGGCAGCTGAGGCAGGTGAGCAAGCTGTTGGCCCTCATCTGGTTGCTAAGTCAAAGGAAAAACTCTACAGCTACCAAAGGGGCAGAGGTCTTCCTAGACGGTCAAAGCGTACAGAGACCCCAAGCCAGCTGCAGGAGACGGGAGTTAGAAGGATCCCAGAGACTGTCCTGCCTCTGAATCAGACTGACATCACCCGAGGCTGCACGCACTGGGCTCCCCTGGTGACCTTGAGAAAGGTCCTTCGGGGGGCCACAGGACACAGGTGGACAGTGTTGTTATTGTCTTCATTGTCCCTTTGCTGTCAGCCATCTGGGTCCTGAGCGCGTCCAGAGTGTACCCACGGCGTTCGTGGGAGGAGTGAAGAGCGTGGAAATCATCAACATGGAGTCACTGGTGTCAACTCTAAGAAAGAAAGCAAAGGGAGTGGAGGCTGTGGAGTACAGGTTCTCAGGCACATGTCTGCACGGTGGCCGCCAGGCTCCACCAGAGCCCCGAGATAGCACAGAGTCAGGTCAGCCTGGCCCTGAAAGTCCTTGTACACAGCCTCTGCCCGGAAAATCCTCCCTGGGTGGAAAATCACCCTGGGTGGAGGACGCCTGGCTGCTTGTCATGATGAACAATTGCTGTTTCAGAAAAGCGAGCATCAGTCCCCTAGCTCCTGAATTGTCAACCCTCCACCCGCCCGGGTCTGTCTGGCCAGCGGGGACATGCTGTGTGGAGTCTCGCAGCCAGCCCGCTCACGGTCACATACATGGCACTATAACCTTCCGGGAAATTCTTTCAGATTCCTCCCATTTCTTCCTTCAGGCTGATAGGCTTCAGGTGGAAAATCAGAGCGCAGGACTTTTGCAACTCCTGCGGCAAACACCGAGGCACTGCTGCACGTGGAGTGGGGGTCTAGAGCTGCCCTGCCTCGTTCCAGACAGGGTGGAGGGGAAGGAGACGCTGCCGGCAGACAAGCCTGGCGCAGGAATGCCTCCAGCCCAATAACTCAGCCAGAGGCCGACGGTGAGCCCACTGTTTAGGGCCAATAAAAAGGAGGGGACAGGCTATAACTCAGAAGAATGCACCTTAATGGTGGTATATTTTTTTACTAGGAACCATGAATTAACTAGATAAGCAATTATAAGCATGTGTGGGTAGAATCACGGTTGTCTATCTTGTTCTAAAGCCCTTCTTTCCACTAAACAAAACCTCCTGAGATGCTGGTAATTATGGAATGTACTAGAATACATACAGTGAAATTTCAATTAATCAAGATATTACAGAAAAGGTGATTGTCCAAAAGAAATGGATTAACTGGTCAGTGGAGGACTTGGCAGAAATTACTTTATATACATCTTGTTAGAAACCGTTCTAGAAAACATTAGCTGTATTTGTTTTCCTCCCAAGACAGCAAGGAATCTGACAGTGGTGTGTAGACACCTCCAAACACCCTGAGTTCATCAAAGGCAGACTGAGAGACCGCCCAAGAGGTAGGGACTCTGAGAAGGTATGACAGTCTGGCAATGGATAGCTCCATTCACATCCCACAACTAGAGTCTTCTTTTTTTATTGGAGAGTCTTCTTTCTTTATCTTTCTTTACTGGAGAGTCATACTTTTTAATAAAATTCAGATTTTTCCCAGTGAGTCTAGGAATGACATGCTTGCTCCTCTCCCTTCAACTTGCCTTACAATTCTTATTTTCTTTTCCCGGTCACTCCTTCTTTTACCCTCTCTGGATATCTGGCTTTGTTTAATGTACATCTCTCTCTTTCATTGATTCATTCTGCAACCTAAGATAGCTACCATGTCAACAGGGGATGTACACATAGGGACCAGGGCCATACACGTGGTCTGTTACAGAGAGTAGTTTCATTACATGTAGGATAGATTTGTCGGAAAAACCAGTCCTTCTTGAGATTCTATGTGCTGCCATTGGGGGAGGTGGTGCAGGTCCTGGCTCACAAGGCCCATGACCTGGATTGAAAGTAGGCAGGGAGCAGAGGAGCCAATGGAAGGCGCTACCTGACCTGGATGCGCAGGCTGTAAATCTCCATGGCCAGAGAGCTGCATGAGTTCCAACCCAGAACATGCACAGAGACGGGTCTTCTTAGAGAATTTGGTGCACATAGTCCCAGCATGAATTCACTGAGGGCATGGTCAGAGCAGCACTGTCCAGAAGCAAGTGAAGATGGAAATGCCCAGGTCCCCACAGGAAGCTCATCCCAGAGACCTGGCTCCAGCCCCAGGCCCCAGGGACATGATGGCCAGCAGGCATGTGCTGACGTCCACTACCTGGGCATCTCCTTCCACCCCTGGGCACCTTCTACCACCCCTGGGCACCTTCTACCACCCCTGGGCACCTTCTACCACCCCTGGGCATCATCTACCATCCCTGGGCATCTCCTGCCATCCCTGGGCACCTTCTACCACCCCTGGGCATCATCTACCATCCCTGGGCATCTCCTGCCATCCCTGGGCACCTTCTACCACCCCTGGGCATCTCCTTCCACCCCTGGGCATCATCTACCATCCCTGGACATCTCCTTCCACCCCTGGGCACCTTCTACCATTCCTGGGCATCTCCTGCCATCCCTGGGCACCTTCTACCTCCCCTGGGCACCTTCTACCATCCCTGGGCACCTTCTACCACCCCTGGGCACCTTCTACCATCCCTGGGCACCTTCTACCACCCCTGGGCACCTTCTACCATCCCTGGGCATCTCCTGCCATCCCTGGGCATCTTCTACCACCCCTGGGCACCTCCTACCATCCTTGGGCACCACCTACCAAACGTCCATCTCTGCAGCACTGTAGCTCCTGCCTTCAGTGTGCCCCAAACAGGACCCCAACCAGAAAGAACCACAGACACCTGCACCAGCCCCTCACCTGGGAAGAAGAACACAGACCCCTGAAACAGTCACAGGCAGAGGAGTTATGGGAGGGAGCCCCTACTCCTAACGTCAGGATTGAAATGTAGTAGAACAGTAAGGGTCTAACTTCGATGTATCCAAAGAGTAAGTGCCCTCAGAAAATAACTTAATACACCATCACCTTACTCCTGAAAGTTAAGAAAAATGAAGGCCTTAGCCTGAAGTTGGGGAGAAATGTGTTCGGTAACTGCCTCTCTCCCTCAAAGGCTCGGCTACCCCATGCTCCGGCTGCACACACTGGACGGGTTTAAGGAGCTTTACATGAAGTGTGGTTTATATTGAATTTCTTTGTTTCTTGTTTTGAAGGTCCCTGAAGACGTGGAAACTACAAAGCATGCCTGAGTACAGGAATGCTGGAACAGATGTTATTCAGGCATCTCCCCATAATAAAGACTTCTAAGATTCCCCAATGCCCAATTATCCTAACAGCTACTCCAAGATTTTCACTCCATGCATGATAAATGCTAAACGCAGACAATATTGACTTGAATCAAACCACAATTATTTAGGACACAGGTGAAGACAATCAAAGGAGACATCTACACCACTGAACACAACCCAATAACCCAAACTTGAACTTACATAGCAGTAGCTAGTCAGGTAATAACTACACAGGAAGATGTTCTCTATGGGAAAGGATCTAATATGATCTTCATTTCTGAATCAAGATGATGAACAGTGGCCATTTGTTTTAAAGCCAGCACCTTCTATTCTACCTCTTGTAGTCAGAAGTTAGTGACGTGTACTTGGGGGAGAAGGGTGTGATGTTAGGTGACTGCTCTGTTTTGAAAGCATGGGTCAAGGATAATCAGAATGATAGTCAAACTGGAGTAATGCGTTTTACTTTTCTACAGTAAAAGTACAAACTGAATCTACAAATGAAGCTTCAGATAAACCCCAGCATGGAAAGGTTTTACATAAAACAGACAGTAGATTTGTGTGCTGAGGTATTTCTTCACTTTCTCCCTAATGTCCTTCCTCTGCTTGCACGTCATTGGATACCTTGCTGATAATATAAAGTTTCAGTGAAAGAACTTGCAAGACCAGGAGAGGACCTTTTTAAGAATTTGATATGTTCCCATCCAAAGCAAATATCTTTCCACTGTGTTCGAATAATACATAAGCTCTAAAACAGAGGCACCCTTTAGCACCAGAAAAGCTGGTGTGAGGGTTGACAAGAAAGGAGACATCTCAAATGCAGGTGCCTTTCTACCTCTTCTGCCAAGAATACCGACAAGGAGAGAAGCATTTTCGGTTGACGATAGGTCTTTGGGTTTATAGATCCAGCTCTACTTGATTTCTTTTTTATTCAAATGTCTTCATTATAACATGTTTGGAACACAGTAAACATTCTGCACTCCTGAGCTCACTACCACTACCATTTAACACACATTAATATTTACCATATTGCATCCAAAGTCTTTATTTTGCAAAGACATAAAACTTGGAAGAACTTTCAATGGCACCATGGAGATTTCTCCAATCCTCTGTACATTTTGCTAATTCATGCCGCTTCCCATGCTGTCTGGGGATAAAATTCTTCTCACAGTCACCTCATAGCCATTCACCTCATAGCTGCTCACCCAATCATAGTCCTCTGTGTACCTGTTCACCCAATCATAGCCCATTGTGTACCCTGCTTACCCAATCATAGCCCTCCACTATATCCCTTCATGTGCCCTGCTCATGCAATTATAGCCCTTCATGTACCTTGATGCCCAATGATGGTCCCCTCTATGGTAATAACAGATAAAGCAGCTGGCCACAGACCCAAGCCGCAATTTCAACAAAACTTATAGAAAAATAGTCAAAGACTGCATTTCTAGGATCCTCAAAGCCTACCTAAGGAAGACTTGAACTGATTAAAAGGCTTAGAATGTCACTAGTGAAAATAATCACAAAGTAAAATCTGCCTCCTACAGCAACCCAGCTCTGGAATTACAAAACCAAAATTTGTCCTGGAGATAATGTCATTAATCTCCTGAGCTGCAGATGCGGACATGGCCCCAGCCCCTTGACCCACAGAAATACAGCAGGGAGTCCTGCAGTCATCTTGGAGATAGAATATTTAGCATAGTAATGTTCACCTTGCTAAGAAGGAACCCCACCTAACCAGCTCTGGGAAATGGGTAAAGAGAAGTGAAAATTAGTATTGTGTTATTATCTTCTCTACTGGGTTTTCCAGCTGTGGAGGCTTAGCAGTGTGGAGGAGCAGGGTTCTAAGCAAAGGATATGATTTGTTCCTCAATCCTCTCTGTGCCTGGAATTTCACTATAACTGCTGGGTGAAGAGAGGGATGGCTTGTTCCAATATCTATGAGATTGTAGGTGTTCAGTATTTATTAAATCAATGCAGCCTTGAAATTTTGTTTTCCTGTTCCCTTTTAGTTCCTCCTATTACAGCAGTCAAAATAGCTGCATTTAGTGTCTCATAACGGTAATTTGAGTTCCTTCAGAGGTGGAACTTGGAGGATTTTAGTTCAAGACTCATCTTCCTAAAAAAGTCTATGACACACCATCTGAATCAATAAAAGCTGGGCCCAGTGCTCTGTACCTGCCAAGCCAGCAACATGGGAAACATACATTAGCAGTTCCCAGCCCAGGCCAGCCCAGGCACAAACATGAGCTCTGTTCACAGAATAACTGAAGCTGAGCACTGGTGGGTCACGCCTGTCATCCTAGCTACTCAGGAGGCTGAGATCTGAAGATCATGGCTCAAAGCCAGCCTGGGCAGGAAGTCTGTCAGACTCTTACATCCAATTAATCACCAGAAAGCTGGACGTGGAGCTGTGGCTGAAAGTGGTAGAGCACTAGCCTTGAGCGAAAAGAGCTCAGGGACAATGCCCAGGCCCCCTGTTCAAACCCAATGATTGACAAAAAAAAATTAATAAAAAATAAAATAAATGAAGCAAAAACATGGCTGGAGATGTTCAACTGGTACAGTGTCTGCTGAGCAAGGACACAGCCCTGAGTTCAACCCCCATACCAATACATACCAATATAAAAAACCCAGAAGGCACAGAAATGGATATAAAAAATAAAAAATGTTATTTTTTTCTTATTTAATGGCACTAGAGATGGAACTCAGAGCAGACACTGCCCTCCCCACTGTCCACCCTGCCTCCATTGACCTAGCCACCTGCCTACCAACACCTTGAGCCACCATGACCTGGGACCCACAGAGACATTCACTCATTTATGAATACCCATTTGCAGTAAAATCACAGAGGTGTATGTCTGACCATTGGTATTTCCCCGGACTGCAAAGAGGTCCTCACATCCATTTCAGCGCACTATATATATGTGGAGAGAGAGAGGGAGACAGAGAGAGGGGGGAAACAGAGAGAGGGAGAGAGAGAGGAAAAGAGAGAAACAGAGAGAGGGGGAGAGAGAGGGAGAGAGACAGAGAGGGAGAGGGAGAGAGTGGGAGAGAGAGAGTCAGAGAGGGAGAGGGAGAGCGAGAGAGAGATGGAGAGAGACACAGAGAGAGAGAGATTTCTAGAAGAATATTTGTTGTCACAGAAATTAGAATGCACTAAGCATCATTTGACAAGAGACCTTCCTGGCTGAACGTGGCCGTGGTTTCCCTCTTCAACAGCAGCATCCCTGAGCCCCAGCGGCTGCCCCAGCACCATGCAGTGCCCCGTCTCTCCCAGCTGTGGCCAGGATGACCCCATTCCTACCGCCCCTGCGGGTGCTCCAGAACTACCACCAGGATGAGGAGGGAGGCTGCCATCAGTTGACCGGCCTGGAGCTCTACCTGTCCTGTGCCTACCTGCCACACCTTACTACTTTGACTGACAGGAGGTGGCTTTGAAGAACTTTGCTGAACATTTTCTTCACCCATCCCATGAGGAGAGGGAGCATGCAGAGAACTGACGACGCTGCAGAACCAGCAATTTCCTGCAGGGTATCAAGAAGCCAGACCACGTGGACCAGGAAAGCGGCTGAATGCAGTGGAGCAGGCATTGCACTTGGGAACACCATGCGAGTTAGTCACTACCAGAGCTGCACAAACCAGCCTTGGGCAGAAATGACACCCACTGGTGTGACTCGTTACCTGACTTAGCAGGTGAAGTCCATCAAAGAACTGGATGACTATGTCACCAACTTGCACGTGACGGGGGAGCCCCTGAATCTGGCGTGGCAGAATATCCCTTTGACAACCACCTCCCCCCTCCCCCCACCGGGAGACAGTGACACCACGAGCTAAGCCTTAGGCTGGTCCCCAAGTCTACGCATGACTTCTGTCCACTGAGGCACAGCATGAGTGCTAGGGCTACCATCACCTTTCCTGTAAGTCGTACCGGACTATCCGAAGTTCTTTTCATTTGTACCATTCCTTCAAATAAAGAAATGTGGTGCCTTAAAAAAAGAAAGAAAGAAAGAAAGAACACACTGCATGAAACTGATTAAAGAACACATGCGCTAACACAGGCTCACAGCTCCAAGGCAGAGCAGGAAGAAAATGTGCAAGTCACAGAACACAAAGTCAAGTGGCATCTTGTGCATGAGTTCAGTCTCCAAATAATAAAAATGAGACCTCTGTGGCTGAACTTCTGGAACAAGAGGAGAGAGGGCTGCTGCTGAGCCATGGACCCAAGAAGAGGGGTGGAGCGTCACACAGAGGGTGACAGCACTGGTGTTTACATTTCTAACACAGCAGTGTGGCTTCGATTCATTTGTTCCCATTCAGTTGTATTATATGTACTTTGGGGACCCTATGTTACATTTGATTAATAAGTGAGTAATAAAGGTATCAGTTATTATGAATACAATGCTCAATGCTTCACTGGAAAAACAAGAAGACAGAAGAAAAATAATTAGAAACTATATATATTTTATTTATTTATTTATGGTTGTGGGGCTTGAACTCTGAGCTTGGGTGCTGTCCCTCAGCTCTTCAGCTCAAGGCGCGTGCTCTACTGCTTGAGTTACAGCACCATTTCCGGTTTTCTAGTGGTTTATTTGAGATGAGTCTCATAGACTTTCCTGCCTGGGCTGGCTTTGAACCATAATCCCCAGATCTCAGCTTCCTGCATAGCTAGGATTACAGGCGTGTGACACCGACACCTGGCTTAAAAACTATATTTTTAATTGTACTTCATTGTAAAGATGTTGTACAGAGGGGTTACAGTTCCATGAGTAAGGCAACGAGTACATTTCTTGGGGAGCATTGCTACCCCTTCCCTTGTTGTTCTCCTACTATCCCTTCTCTTAAGATGTTCAGAACCAAAGCAGAAAATCATAGCAAATTCACTGGAGAGCATTGAAAATGGGTTGTTCAGGGGCCAACAGGGCTGGCGAGAAGCCCTGGTGATGAGCACAGAGGGCTCTTGAGGAGCTGAGCAAAGTCTGAAGAGGAGATGGCTATCCTGGGCTGCCTCCTTGCTGTCTGCAGAGAAAGCTCCAGGGCCGGAGGAAGGGAGGGCTCCTCTTCTGGCCAGGCCGGGGAGAAAGCCTCCTCATGGAGCGCTCTGTCCCTGTTGCAGACCCACAGCCTGGAGGTGATAGACAGCTGTACCCAGTTAAAATGTCAGCGTCTGGGGCGTGCAGGGGACGCGGGGAGGCTCGGCTGAGTGGGACACATCATTCCAGCACTTCCCTGGGTTTGTGAACCTCATGACATTTTGTTAGCAAAGCTTTTCCCCAAGCAGCCTGAGTGGAGGTCGTGGCGGAGTTTAGAAATGTCTCCAGGGTGCACGGGGCTGACTATTTATGGGTGGATATAGCAGAGCCCGATGGAATCCTGGTCTAATCTTCCTGCCCTGAACTTCTTTCTGTGACCTGAGGGCACATGGTGGAAATCTATTAAAAGAGCTCCTGATGATAAAAAAAAGAAGTTGACATTTCACTTGGTCAAAATTGAAACCCAGTGAGGAAAGCCTCCATCTCTGACGGGCGCGATTTACCCAGCAGCGCGGGGCAGCTAGGCAGGCAGGGCCCGTGGATAGGGAAGTGGCTTGCCCTCCGCCCGCACGAGGCAAACCGGGCCGGGGAGCTGCAGACGGCAGAGTCTGTGTCCCCCGCACTGAGACACAAAGGAAAGCTCCACCGCTGGACACATGAATGCCACCAACGTTTGTAGGCCATGTGTGTGACCTCAAGTCTGGACGACCCCAGAGCCTCACACTTAGAAAATGCACAGGTGAACAACCATGACCCACACGCTCAGAAAGGACAACCGCACGGAGCTGTGTGCGTGGTATTTTCCATGATGCCAATGTTTCATTTCCACTCGCCCTGTGGAGGGAGCTACGCCTGTCTCCCCTCATCACTGGAAGGGAGGGGCAGTGGCAGGCATCCGCTGCCATGAATTGGCAGGCCGAGGGGAGGAAGGGCCAGCGGAGCCTTGAGCCCACCCTGTGGAGAGTGTCACCTGACCCAGCGGGCCCTGGTGATGAATGAGCCGGCCGGCTTCCTGGACGCTTAGAACAGCTGTCCAAGAGACGGACTCTGCCTCCCGTGATACCAGAGGGAAGTGGAGATCCCAGATTCTCCAAATCTCTCTCTCTCTCTCACACACACACACACACACACACACACACACACACACACACACACACACACACACACACACACACACACACACACACGTAAAGTGGCAAAATAGGAGTTAGAGAGAGTACACTGTGGAGGGAAGGGCAGTTCAACGAGGTGACCCCGGATCCAGCTGTGGTATAACGGGAGGGGTTTGTGGTGATCAGCGGTTGACCTTAGGGCAACTTGGGACCCTCACCCGGCAGAGTGCTGGAAGGGTCTTCACAAGGTCTCCATCTTGAGGTTTTAAGTACATGAGATGCAACCAGTGTGTGTGGAGCCTTCAGCAGGAGTTTGTCTCTCAAGGCCGGGCTGAGGAGGCAGAGGGCAGCTGGCCAGAAGTTTCTGTGTCCCTAGAGAGAGAACTCCTACCACCAGCCGACCGCTAACCACCACCAAGGAGGAGGGGCCGTACCTCGGGAGGTGCTAGGAAGGCCTGAGGCTGGCGATGTCTTCCAGGGTGAGTGGGGAAGGGGCCCGCTTCGGCATGCTTTCTCTATAGCCGACCTCAATTCTCTGCATGACAAGGGGGAGTACCTGTAAGACATACAGGAGAAAAGGAGGCTCCCATGGATTGATACGAATAAGGCTCTGCAGCCGTAAGCATTTTTAGTGTATTACATAGAGTCTTCCACAGTGACTGGTGCTGCTGGCCTCTCCATGGCTCTGGCTCGGCCTTCCACACTGCAGTACCATCAGTTCACAACACTTACGGTCCTGAAGACTCTCACCAACTTCCCTTCATCCCAGGGAACCAATGCAGTTGAGAAACAACGACAGATGCAGCCACGTCCATGTTGCTTTTGTTTTGTTTTTAAAATCCTACATGATTAAACTGCTAACACTTGTTAACATTTATGGACCTGGTCCATGACTCGGACCCAATGCGTAGATAAGCAGCTACCACCAATCTCATAGGAAGGCACCACTGGCCCATTTTACAGGTCAGAGGACTGACTCCAAGAGCTGACGGTCCGTGCCACGCGGCACCTGGCAGCACATGGTGAGCTGGCGCCAGCATGCAGGCGTGCACAGTCCGCCCTGGCCTGCATATATGATCCTGCATGTAATGCTGCAACACAGGCCTGAAGCGAACCTCACTGCCTCTCACAAGAATTGCTTGTGATGAGTTAAAACAGGAATCATAGTAAGCACCCCTCTCCCGAGCATGGCAGGTCAACTTGAATCAACTTGAAACTGAAACAATTGTCATTCATTAACCCAAGTGAGCCTAAAACAACTCTTGCTCTGCCAGAATTAACTTGGAAAAGAAAGCAGTTATGAAGATCCTCAGACCGTTTCTAAGCTTCTTGGGTTACCCAAACAGGAAAGAAAATAAAGTTTAAAAGGAAAACTAACACAAGTTCCCTGGAAGCACTAAAATGCAAAATAATTCTCCTGCCCCCAAACCCTGCTCATTGGACGTGTTGTTGACTCTCTCTTTGTGTCAACAGACTTGAGTCCAATTAAAAAGCCATCAGCCAACCACCCACGGAGCATGCAGACTCACAGACATGAGGCGGAATGGGCCTTCACCAGCTTTGACTCAGAAAGCACAAGACCTGGGAGCAAGGATAGAGCAGAACGAGAAGGAAGGGGATCTTCACAGAGTCCTCCTCCTTCCTCCTCAAGGTTAGCCCCAACCTCCTCTGAGCAAGCGAGGACTGAAGAACTCTCGCATGTGTCCTTACAAGCCTCAGACTCGGCATTTATGGCCCTATCCACCGAGAGGGAAATGAGGCCCAGCACTTTTCGTTGTCTGGAGTGGTGGGCCAGGATTTCGGCCAGAGGCCAGCTGCTTTCTTCCGCTTTGTTGCTCCATTTCTGAGAATGCTCATCTATAGGCAAAAGCCATACCCTAACATTTAGTTTACATATATCTTCAAATGTTCAACATTCTTAATCGTAGAAGACATGCAAATCAAAATTATATGCAGATTTCATCTCACCTCAGTCATCAAGGAAAAGCCAGCAACAAAGGCTGGCAAGGATGCAGGAAGAAAAAGAATCCTCGTGCACTGTTGGTGGCGAGGTAAACTAGTACAAACCATGACGGAAGTCAGTCTGGAGGTTCCTGGAGAAACTCGAGATGGAGAACCAGGCAGAGCTGCTCTTTCACTCAAGCATATACCCAAAGGAATGTAGGTGAACGCACAGGAGAAACATCTACATGCCCACGTTCGTAGTGGCACTATTCACACTAGCTAAGCTGTGGAATCACTCTAGGTGAAAAAATATGGTACATATATACAATGGAGTATATTTTGAGCAATCAAGAAGAATGAAATTATGCAACTTGCGGGAAAATAAATGGATCTAGAGGTCATTGTGTTAAGCAAGATAAACCAAGTTCAGAAAGGCAAATAAATATTGCATGTTTTCACTCATAGGCAGACTCTAGACGTAAAACTATAATAATAATATATTGTGATTGACATGATTGTCAGCAGTTCTTTTGGCAGGCAGTCAGTCAGTGGAGGAGGAGGACAGGAAGGAGTGAGGGGGTGGATATAATAGAACCACATTTTTTATAGGGACGAAAATAGCACAATGAGACCCACCAAAATCTGCAAAAGGAGCAGCAAGAAGGAGGAGTTAGAAAAGGGTAATATTGAAGTACATTATACGCACATTGTAAATATCACAAAAATTTCTTTGCATAAAATGTAAATATAATTTTCAAATGACATCTAATATATACATTAAAAAGTTGAAAATCTAATTTTCAAGTTGACTATGCATATATGTCATCTTTCATTTTCCAAGGTACAAATTGCTTGACTGGCAGATCCGAAACTCACCTGGTTCTTATTTTCCCACCCCTGTTCTCAAGACAGAAAGAATTCATGAGGCACCTGGTTTGCAGGTCTGGAAACACTTGAAAGCAGAAGAGGCCTCTGCCCTCGGCACCCTGATGGATTAAGTGATCAGGAGAGAGACCAGTGGCCGCTCCAGGAGGGAGACGGGGCCGTCTTGGGGAGCTGGCTGGACAGGCCAGCAGTGGACTCCCTGTGTCCACCATGGGCTCACCACGGGGGCCCAGCGCATGAACCATGTGAGGCCAGCCATCTAGCTGAAGCTCTGAGAAGGTGTGTGGAAATGCATCTCCTGGGAAAACAGAGAGCAGCCGTCCCCAGCGACACTGCGGGAGCGGCTGCAGCCTTGCCTCTGGACCTCAACCCTCCTCACCTCCTCACAGACCACTCAAAGCTGCCCCTGCCCTGCCCTCCTTGGCTATCACTTAGTCCATGGAGCACTTCCTATTTAAAACACTCCACGAACCTCTTAAAAACATTCAGATCTTCTGTTCCTGGAGTCAGCCCTCTAGGATTGTGATGATAACCTGTAGGCCAGCTCACAGATGGAATGCGTTTAGGGACTGCACACGGTGATCAGGAACAGAGAGAACCATCTGCAGTAATGGCAAACGTTACTGGACAAATCGCCCCCAGCAGCACAAAGGGTTTCTGTGGGAAAAAATCCAGCTACATCTAGAATCCATTGAGGGGAACGAGCAGACTGAGACCTCCAGGCTAAGTGAATATTGGAATTGCTTGATTGGTTCAATTAAAGAAATTTGTGAGCTGAGTGTTTTATGGAGAGGACAGGTGTCCATCAGAGGATGTGGAGCTTCATAAGGCAAGAGGAATATATGTCCAGTGACCCAGCCATAGTACAGCACAGTGATCAGAAACCCCCCGAGAGCAGAGCCTCTATGTTCTCTTCACAAATTCAGGATAAAGAGTTAAGGTGGTAGAAAGTCTGGTTCCTCTGATTTGATCACCTGACTACATACATCAATCAAGCATCACATTGTACACTGTAAATACTAAGAATCATAAAAAATATTTTAAGATGTCTGATAAAACAAAAAAGAAATAGGAAGAGGGGAAAAAGCCAATGGGATAGTTGAGCGCATCAACATGGCCAGCAATTGTTGGAGCAGAAGAAAACTCCAGCCCCGGTGTGTGTGCTTGCTCATGTGAGTGATCCGCTTTGTAAAAAGGTCCACGATAATGAACGCTCACCACTAGGAAGACTCATACGTCAAGTTCACTTGGCTCGCAAAGGCATTTGTTGGGTGTAAATCACTGGGACAAATGTGTCCAGCAGATCTGGTTCTGATTTTCTTTATCATAATTCATCGTGTAAGTATGCAGGAATCTCTCCTACACTGCTCATCTGCTCACGCTCCAGATGTGCAAGCAGGCCCAGCGTGAGCAAGTGTGGGCCCGAGTGGAAGGCAGCCTGCGACTGGAGGGCTAGCCTCCAGCCTCATTAGCCTCCATCTCCACCTGTAATGTGCACAACTTGAGTCGTAAACACTGTTCTCATCAGTCCGTAGAGAACTTGCTTCCTTTCCGCAGGTCCACCTCTGTGGGCCCATTGAGTTTTCTTCTGACTTTCTTAAGTTACTAGACACGCTGGACTCCTGCTATACTTGTGACAGTGGGCAGGTTCCATGTGTGCTGCATAGTCACTGGGTTTTAGATCTGGGACTTCTCAGGTTCTGTCTCTGAAACTCCTAGATGGCTAAGTCCTGGAGGGCGTACCCAAGAGGAGTGTGATCCTCTCTGTTGATCAGCTGCTGTGGTCAGTGGCTGCCGAACTGCGGAGAACTTATCTGAAGAGAAGAGCCACCTGCTGAGGATCTGCATGTGTGTGCATTCTCCACCCTTGCCGCCTCCTATCTGGGATGGATCCTTGCTGGCTGGCAGGCTCACAGGGCAAGGGCCTCCTCTGTGTGGGCAAAGGCAGCATGATGCACCCTTCAGCCCCCACTGCCCTGTCCTTCAGCGCGCACAGGGAGCTTCACAGATATGTCCACTGCAAACAGCAAACCATTCTCCCTCCCTTGAAGATCCAAAGTCAGAAGAAGTTGGGACAACGACCATCTCAGAGCCGCGGTCCCTCTCAGAGATGAGAATGTGCCCCACGTGAGCACACGTGTACACACACACACACACACACACACACACACACACACACAGCTCATTTTATAGACAAAGACACACGGTGAGTACCACAAGACAGTGTCGGTGTTGGGTCCTGAGAAGCAAGGCACCAGATGGGCCTCGAGCCCACCGCACCGCTCTCCAGCTGCCGGAGCTAGAGAAGATTTCTCTAGAAATCCACCTGAGTAGGCTGTGGATGCTTCAGTTTTCTGCCCGGAAGTGAAGGTCAAAACCACTCCTGCACAACTGCTCTGAGGTTTTCACCAATGCAAATGCAAAAGTGCTCTCAAGTGGTAGGTGTTTACTGAGCAACCCCTGGTCTGCCTGAATGTACAGCCTTCCCACCCCATGACCTTGAAGATCTGTTCTGCCCATTCCACCTGCTGCCTGCTGGCCTGCTGGAGTTCCTATTTCTCCACCTGTAAATTCTGGGAGGCAGGAAACAATGGCTATGCCTTGGGATTTCAGAGATGCTATAGGGAAACAGCACATGGCTGAACTATGGCGGACATTTAGTGAATGACAGCTGCAAGCATCTTCTTTCTTCGAAGGAAAATTCCATTCAAGATGGATTTGGGGAAATGTTTCATTTCTTTATGCACTGTGGAATAAGCCAACGAGACTCACCACTATGGGCCCTCGGGTAGATGAGGGGTTCTGTGAGAATTCGTCAGCGTGGAGAGCGCGACCAGCCGCACCAGGCTCTGAGAAGACCCAGCTGACCTTGCAGTGACAGCCTTGCAGATTTATGTGTTCTTGCCAACAAAATCAAACCATGGGATAGGCTTTAAACAAGGCATGATGAAGGAAGAAGTGCTTTGCCAGGGTCATGACGGTGGTGTGTACTTTCCTGAGGACCTTCTTGACAGCGCTAACATCATAGAGAGTGTGTGTTGCCTTCAAATGGGCAGAAGGAAATTCAACAAGCAAATTAGGCATCGAGGAGGAAGGAATAAACAGAGCTGGATTATATTTCAATTGTACTTTGGTTTCCTAAGCAAAGGAGCCCCACCTACCCCCACCTTCGTGCCCTTGCTATTATCTGGAATGAGCCACAATCTGTAGGATTGGTCTGATCGAATGCTAGTGTTTTCCGATTGAACCAATGCTTCCCAGAGAAGCCAGTTATTGAGAGGACTCAGCGGCCCCCCTCCTGCAGAACCGGGAGAGCAGCCCGCTTTAATCCTCTCCTGACTGGCAGCCCCCCAAAGCTCTAAATAATTTAACAAAAGACTAAACTTCTAACAGCAGAGGAGAGACATGCAGACGGAGCCTTCAAACAGGTAAGCAACCCCAGAATGCAGATGACACCCCGGCCTCCCCCACGAGCCCCACCGAGCAGCCCACACCCGGCTCCGTCCCCCCATGCCCCCTTTCTCTCCCTCTCTTGAACCCTTTCTGTTGCAAACAACAATCCCAGGGGTGTCCGAATGCTCCTGTTGGGGGTTTGTTTATAATTTGAGATATTAAAGCTGAAAGAAAGCGAGAGAAGAGAAGTCAAATGGTTGCTGGGCCTCCCCTGTTAGACTTGGAAGTCGGTGTGGACCACAGGGGGCCATGGGGCTCCAGGCTGTGCCAGAGCAGGCGGGGGCGGGGAGCTGCTCAGCCAGGCCCCTATCCCTGAGATCCAGCTCAGGAATTCCCTGCCACCACCCTCTCCCCACGGGTAGCCCTGTGGGTCTCACACCTCTGCCCTCTTGGGTCTGCGCTGTGTGGAGTGGGTCGTGGCTCTGTCCTCTCGTGGTCTGTGCTGTGTGGAGTGGGTCATGGCTCTGTCCTCTCGTGGTCTGTGCTGTGTGGAGTGGGTCGTGGCTCTGTCCTCTCGTGGTCTGTGCTGTGTGGAGTGGGTCGTGGCTCTGTCCTCTCGTGGTCTGTGCTGTGTGGAGTGGGTCGTGGCTCTGTCCTCTCGTGGTCTGTGCTGTGTGGAGTGGGTCGTGGCTCTGTCCTCTCGTGGTCTGTGCTGTGTGGAGTGGGTCGTGGCTCTGTCCTCTCGTGGTCTGTGCTGTGTGGAGTGGGTCGTGGCTCTGTCCTCTCGTGGTCTGCGCTATGTGGAGTGGGTCTTGGCTCTGCCCTCTTGGGTCTGTGCTGTGTGGAGTGGGTCGTGGCTCTGTCCTCGTGGTCTGTGCTGTGTGGAGTGGGTCGTGGCTCTGTCCTCTCGTGATCTGTGCTGTGTGGAGTGGGTCTTGGCTCTGCCCTCTTGGGTCTGTGCTGTGTGGAGTGGGTCGTGGCTCTGTCCTCGTGGTCTGTGCTGTGTGGAGTGGGTCGTGGCTCTGTCCTCTCGTTGTCTGTGCTGTGTGGAGTGGGTCGTGGCTCTGTCCTCTCATGGTCTGTGCTGTGTGGAGTGGGTCATGGCTCTGCCCTCTTGGGTCTGTGCTGTGTGGAGTGGGTCGTGGCTCTGTCCTCGTGGTCTGTGCTGTGTAGAGTGGGTGGTGGCACACCAATGAACACCCACATGACCTCGGTATCCAGCAGTGTGACAAAAAAATCAAACAGAAGCGTGGAGGAATCTAAGACACAGGCAAAGGTCAGGGGAGCTGGCAAGGGGAGATGGAAAAGAAGAAGTGGACACCGGGGAAGCGGGTGAGAAGCGCCAGCGAGGGAGCAGCCAGACCCCCGGGAGCCTGGGGGCAGAGGAGTGCGGGCGGCGAGGAGGGGCTGGGAAGGGAGCAGCCCACTGGAGACCGTGGGTTCTCTCTTGCTGGGTTTGGCCCATGAGTGCACTGAGTTACAAAGCGAGGTGGGTGTGTGTTCGGGCCAGGAAAGGGTGAAGCTGGCTCGCACAGACACTGCTGGCGGCGGAGGAGGGACACAAAGCACCTTTCCTCTATACAACCATCATCTACCGTGAGACCCCAGCAAGCACAGCGCCCACTACCAGACCCCCTTGTTAAAGTCTTTAAGTAGTTGTACAGAGCAGTTCCCATTGAGCAGAGAAGTTTATGCTTATGCTGCATCTTAATCAACATCACCCCTTTCAACACCCTCCCCCTCCCTCCCCCCCCACCCCTCCCCTCACTCTTCTGAATTTTGTAGGATAGAAATGGTTTCTTGTCTGGATTCCCCCCTCTCCGCCCGTTTATTCCTCTCACCATTTCACCTTAACACCCCCCCCCTTCCCTTTCAAGTACTCACTTCCCGGTGTTCATTTTGTTAGACTTTGCCTTTTTAAAACACTCTACTGTGTGAGTTCTCCCTTGAATCTGCCGTATCTTGGCCAATGCATTTGTATACACTTGCATACCACGCGAGGTCTTGACTCACAGGTTTGCAATGAACAGGGACGCTCTTCTGGAAGCTTTCAAGGAGCTTCTCCACATAGGAGCTTCAGTGGGTAGGGGAAGTGTGGTCCTCCAGAAAGATATGGGGGGCAGAGGCCTACTGCACCCCACCTGGCAGGAGGGGAACCTCACCTGGCCGGTGGAGCCTGTCTCTGGTGGCTTCCTGGGTCTGGCATTGCTTGCTCTACCCCAGCCCTGCCCCCCCCCACCCCGCAGGTGTCCAGACCCGCGGTGGTCCCAGCCTTGACCCATTGGGCTGCCTTCCAGCCTCCCTGCCTCCCCCAGCATCCAGGGCTTGGGGGGGGATCTGGAGGGGGAGGAAGGAGGCCAGAGGACTTGAATCAGCCATTCACGGTAACATTGTTTTTTAAAACCATGTCATCTCGGTTGATAACTGCAAGAGACTTGAGAATGTTAAGAAAGTCCAAAATTTATGAAAACAAACTAGAGGTTTATAAAAAAAAATGTACTCCAAATATCAACCCTATCTATGTAATAACAGAAACCCTGGTTTGGTGTATCCAATATTGTTTGGACAAGATTCAATTCTATTTTTAGGAGATTTCAATTTCCTTTCCCATAAACTCTATGAAATACAGTATGCGCCGTATTTACGGTGACCCCTTCTGAAGAGTGCTACACTTTTGGACCCTTTAATATTTAATAAGCCTAAATGAGAAGGCCTTCCCCTCCGCTGCGCAAATAAATAGATAGCGTGACAGTCGCTGGAATGAGGCCAGGGAGCTTGCCCGCCTCCCTCACCCCTCACCACCCGAGGCCGCCAGCCCCCTAAGAAAAGCTCTCCTAGGACAGTTCTGGGCAATAGAGACAATATTTAGGGCCATGTGGTGATCCCATTCAATTTATTTCATTGACAAGACTTATAAATAAGAAGGCATAATTTCCAGAAGCAATCATGGAATTTACTATGCAAACTACAGGCCACAGCCCTCCTTCTCCCCCTCTCCTCCTCCCAGTGCCCATGTAGACTCTTCACCCGTGATCGTTTTATAGCTCTTTGCATTTTCAAAGCACTCTGCAAAATTAGCCAATTTGTTCTCAGAGAGAGCAGGTAGCAGTTTCGGCAGTGAAACAAAACCAACAGGCCGCATCTTTCCACCCATGCAGTGGGTACAGATTCTGGACCAGCCCCAGAATCTGTTTGTTTTCCTTTCTCGTTTGGGCAGGACTCAGGGCCTTGCATGCTGCGGGGGGGGGGGGGGGGGAGAAGATAGGGGAGGTCCCCTCTCATTCTTGCCCAAGGCCTGCCTTGGACTAATAGCCTCCGCTAGCAGGGCATGGGGTCAGTGTGGAAAGGTGGGAGGAACCTGTGGCCACTCTAAGACTCCTCTGCTCTGAGCAGGCAGCAAGCCTCAGCCAGAAGACAGGGGGCAGGTCCAGCCCATACTTGGACCACAGTGAGTGCCCCTAAGTTCTCCCTCAGGTCATATCACAACCTCCAAGAACCACACGGGCTGTTACACCCTCACATGTAAGACCTGAAAGCTTCCAAACAGCATTCATTCTGTTCCAGCCTCAGGAACATCCTGGCCTCTCCCTGGGCAATCCAAGTGTACTGCTACCCCAGGCCTTGGCACTTGCTTCTGTCTCTGGGAGATATCTCCCTTCAATTCAATGCATGTCAGGACAGATCAAGGCTTTTGGAGGGCAGGGGTTCATACCAAGGAACAGAGTACATCATAGCAATGGAAGGATAGGCATAACAGTCAGAATTTATTTAGAATGGCTCCACAAAACAAATTACCAAGTTAAAAGCCAGGTGATGGGGACCAGGATGTAGATCACGGTATCTAACATGTCAATAACATGTGTCAATCCACTACCAGATAGACTGCAGTAACCCCTCTCCCCACACATGCCACTTCAGCTGCTGAGTGCCTGTGCCCTGTTTTCTGTCTTCTACACAGATGCTGAATTCGCACTGCAGGACAGAGGTCGGGTGTTGATGTTTGCAGTGAGGAATGCTCAGAGCTGCAGCTCCACACCGGGGTCCTGGCTCCAAGCAAAGGCGCAGGCCTGCACCCTACCCCAAACCTGTGTGGTTAAACCCTGCATGGATCTGTCCTCGGTTCTAGAAGAAAACACAGGAGAGGAGAGAAAGAAACTGTGTCTACTGCTATGGGATCCTGACAGTACTAGAAGAAAGAAGGGGCAGAAGAGGAACTCACCAGGCCAGATCTCATGGAAAGTTAAAGAATACCACGGTGACTTGAGGTGAGTCAGGACACAGGGTGTAATGGGGCAGGGGTGGAGGGTCCTGGGTGGGGGTAGGGTCGAGGAGCAGGACACCTGAAGGGTGCGGTAAGATAGGCTCTCACGTGTAGATCAAGTTTCCAGCTGGAGAATGGGCTGCAGAATTTCGGTGGCGGGGGGGGTGGTGGAGAGGAGGGTGGTAGTAAGTGGACCAAGCCATGGAGCAACATTGAGCTATGAGAACTGTGAGGTCTGCCCGGGCCATGCAGGCCCTATGCGGACACCCCCCCCCCAACCTCCTGGCTAAGCTTCTGCCCAGTATCTGTGATACCTACGTAACTGGCAACCCTGGAAGCAGTCACCTCTGCCCCTCCTGCTGGGTCACATCCTGGGCCACCTCTGGTCACACCTCCCATCTGACCACAGGAGGGTCCCAGGCCCTGAGGTCACATCAGGATCCAGTGTAGCTATACTTTTCCCCCACCTTACCACACCTTTTCCATCCCTGGCCTAGATAAGTCCTGGCTGGGGAAGGTGGGGGGTTGGGGGGCACCCCTTTTCGGCTATGTCTCTCCACCATGCACGGCAGCGGCAGCAGTTTGGTAAATAAACTTCTTTTCCTGCCTGAATACCGTGTGGTGTTCTCTTCATCGGCTAATAAAACCTACCTACTTACTATACCTTACATACCATGTTTTTATGCTAGGGAAGCAGATGTAGGCCAGGAGAGCCTCTTGTGAACTTTGGTTAACTTAGACATTGCTAGAGTCACCAGGAATCAATACTGTATCTGGACTAAAATGGTCATCACATCTACCAAGTTTTGTCATTGCAGAATATTTGTTGCTCAATTCTTGATAAGGAGCAGGTAAGCTCTAAAAACTTATTTCTATTTGATCTCCTTGTTGTTTTAATTGGAAATAATAAATGGTTTTTGTGGCAAAGATTACAGTTCAAAGCCAGCCCAGGCAGAAAAATCCCCGAGACTCCCATCTCCCAACTAACCAGCAAAAAGCCAGGCTGGGGGCATGGATCAAGAGACTCTTACCTCTAATTAACCAGCCAAACACTGGAAGTGGTATTGTAACTCAAAGTGGTAGAGCGCTAGCCTCTAGCAGAAGTGCTCAGGGACAGTGCCCAGGGCTTGACCCCATGGTTTCCCTTATTTGCAATAACTACTATATGTCTGAGATAAGCAGGAAAGGTCAGACAAGTTGATGTTAGGTAAAATGAACCCCAAGATAATTCTTCAAATGTTTTTTCTTTCTTGCAATTGTTTCTAACATATTTATAAGATGATTTCTTCGTTGCCTTGTATGTCCCTCCCCCACGGTATAGCCCTGTTTTCACTGTATTTGATGTTGGTATAATTTTTGGAGGGGAAGGGAAAAAACAAATTGTTGAAATAGGGATACAGGTGGACCCATTGCAACAATGAGATATACAAGATGTTATGTTGAAAAACAAACTTTACAACTTTGATGCAGGGGAGTAGAGGTGGAGGTGGGGGAGGATGGGAAGAGATGGGAAGGGGAAACAAAGGAAGAGGCAGCAATGCTTGATAAGAAATGTACTCATTATCTTGCCCATGTAATTGTAACCCCTCCGTACAGTATTTTCACAATTAAAAAAAAAAAACTCCATGAACACCAACTGGGATGAGCCATCTGAGTTTGGCACCATATATAAGGTGTATTAAATAGGTAGTTTTCATTAGGTAGCTGAAAAAGAGAACACCATGCACTATTCAGGCAGAAAAAGACATTTATTTACTGAACTGCTGCCCCTACCGTGCATGATGGAGAGGGTTGGCAGAAAAGGGCGCCCCACCCCCGGCCAGGACTTATCTAAGCCAGGGATGGGAAGAGGTGTGTCCAGGTGGGGGAAAGGTGTGTCTGCACTGGATCCAGATGTGACCTCAGGGCCTGGGACCCTCCTGTGGTCAGATGGGAGGTGTGACCAGAGGCGGCCCAGGATGTGACCCAGCAGGAGGGGCAGGTGACTGTTTCCAGGGTTGCCAGTTACCTAGGTAACACAGATACTGGGAGGAAACTTATCCAAGAGGTATGTAGGGGTGTCTGCCCCAGGCCTGTATGGCCAAGGCAGATCTTGTAAGAACAAAGCAGATTCCCATCATTGACAACAGAAGGTGCTGCCCAGAAGAGACCGGGCCACCCAGGGGTGGGTTGAGGGTCGGGGGGGTGGGGACCACACAGAGAAGAGCCGCTTCTCCCACGAGATCCCTGCCAACCCCCAGGAGAGGCTCCCTGGCATCCTGCCCTGCAGACCTGGACTTCTCTCCAACGCCAGGTTTTTGACACGTGAAGGTCTTTCTGGCCCCAGAATCCTCATAGCTGTCCACCTCAGGGTGGATCTTCAGAGGGTGTCCAGACTCCTGGTGTGTTACCATGCTCATGTGTTCACTGACACGGCCAGCAATCCCTGGCCATGGCCCTCCGGAGAGGCCGCTGCTGGGCTCAGTGCAGGCAAACAGGCTCCCCAGACCCAGTTCTAGAATGCCCAGGTGCAGCGAACGCCTTCTCGGCCAGCGAGGAAGAACGACCACCACACCAGGAGTCTTCTCAGATCACACTTTATTGGAGAGCCTTCTTACTTGTAGGAGAGCTTGAGCGCGAGAGAGAGCGCACAAAAAAATGGCTGCTTATATAGGGAATAGGGACACGTGTCGTTCTATCATTGGTCGTCTGCCTTTCACCGTCACCAAGTGCCACGGGATTGGCTGGGGACTCTACGTGGCTCGCGCATGCGCAAAGCCCAGGACCCACCGTCCCGCCAAGCACTGCCTAATATGGAGTTGTTTACCTCAACGCTGGAAGGGAGTGGGCGCAGTCTAATTGCGTTCGCCCCGGCTCCCCGCAGTTCCCCCTTTTTGTTTTTTGGCGACAGGTAAGAGTAGAGGTTGGGCCTCTGTCTAAAACATTAATGAGAGGACCTTGCACTGGTCTTCGCCTGAGGGGCGCCTTCCCCAGTGATGACCAGGCCCGTCCGATGCCTTTTTTGCAGAGGTGGGATCTTGGGCATCAACCCCCACTTGCAACCCAACATGCTCTTCTTGAGGAGATGGTCCTCCTCAAGTGCAGTGCACTTGCCTAGCACCCTGTCCCAAATTGCAAGTTGCATACCTGTCCCGGTGCAATGGGATCCCCTGATCCCTCGGGGTGCTAAGGCTATGCAGGATGGTAAGGCTTAATTGCCTCTCAGGGCCGACAGCCAGATCTGGGGTGAGGATCCATTCTCCAAAGCGGCTAATGCTTGCTAGATAACAACCTTGTCCCTTCTGGTTTGGGCTCGAAGGCGACAGACCAACCATAGGCAGACCACGCATCCTCCCAGGCAGCAGGCTAAAAACATTCTGACTCCCACCCGCTCTTTGAAAAAGGAGACTGCAGAGGAGATCCAAGACTGGAGTCCCTCCACCAATCCAGGGTCCACTCGCGTTGAATTCATGGTCACAATGGCAATCCGCAGCTGATCCAGCATTTCATCAAACTCACCAGTCCAGTTACCTAGAAGATAACTCGACAACTGTTTAGATAAGTTTGCAGCTCGGGTAAGGTTATCATACTGAATGCTTGTCACACATAACCCCTCATACTTCCACTGACAGCCAAGCTGAGCAATTTGCCAAAGGGTGTCCACTTGTTCCTGGACAAGATCAATCCTTTGGTTGACCACCATTAACCTTCCTCGCAACTGAGAATTAATGCCCCTCTGAACTGGACCCATAATTTGCATTTGTCCATTGATTGCACGCAAGTCATGTAGCAATCTCCACTTTCCGGATTTCCTTTTTATTACAAAAATAGGAGTATTCCGGGGGGGACCAAGATGGCGACGGGGCAGTAGGGAAACGCCACAGCTCTCTCCAACCAAAAAGAGAGTTCGAGTTCCAACGCTTAATCTCCCCAAGAGACCGACAACAACAAAAAGACGAACACTCAGAGAAAAACCAGAGGCGGAGAATAACAAAAAAGAAAGAGGAAAAGAATTTCAAAACAGAGAAAAGCGAAGACCCCTCCCCCAACCTTTACTGGCCGCGGCAGCGCGCCAAGCCGCCGGCCAGCCGGCCCGGCGGGGGCTGTGGGAGCCCCAGAGAAACAGCAGAGACACAGGGGGCCACTTTCAGAACATCTGGTACTGGTTTGCAGAACAGCAGATCACCAGGAACAGAGAAACCTACCAGCCGGGAGTCTCCACGAGGATCCCACCCCCACCCCTCACTCTCCACCCGAGCAGAGAGGCTCCATCCCGCCAAAGTCGCTCGGCATCAGCAGAGTGACAAAAGGACCTGCGGCAGACCACCCGGCCCGCCGGATCGCGATCGCAACGATCCAGCACTCTCCACCCGAGCAGAGAGGTTCCATCCCGCCAAAGCGGCTCGGCGCGACAAAGGGTCCTGTCTGCAGACCACCCGCCCGCCCGATCACGATCGCAACAACCCGGCGGGGTCACTTGGGCCCCAGAGGTACCGAGAAGAAGCTGCCTGAGCGTGGACACTCTTGACCCAACAGCTTCGACAGAGGCAGAGACAGAAAAGAATCACACAGAGCCACCACCGCCCAACCCAGCCCGGATTGCAACAACAACTGACGACCTACACCACACAGAAACAACCAGCTCCAGGGTGAGTACCCCACAGGGGAAGTGTATCCCTCAAGGGAGACCAGAGCTGGAGGGAATCCCCAGACCCTGACCTAGACTCCCTACCCCAGCACCCGGACCACAGGACCCACTAAAACTGGGAACTGTTTGAGAGCTCCACCAGCCTGTGGAGCACACTCAGCTGGCCAGGCTAGAGCAAGAGCACCCCTGGAAGGGAGCTTAAATGCCCAAGCCAGGAACAGCGCCCCTGGGTCAAGACTACCAACAGTAGAAGAAATTTGAACTGTGTCCCCCAGGCTGTATAACCTAGGGGGTATACACATCAGCACAGGCCTAACAAGCGCGCTCCAGGCTGGGGCCGGAACCAAGCCCGGGGATCCGGCGCCCGAACAACACAACCAACTCCTCCCAATTGAAGTAAAAAGCTGAGCATACGCCTCAACAGAGGGGAGAAAACCAGGAAACAACACTCCCCCGGGAAGCACGCCTGTGACAACAAAAGACCTGGAGGCCCAGGACAAGAGAAGCCCAAACCCCACCAAAACTCCACCCATATACCCTAGACTGGGAATTGGGCAACACAGGCTGCCAGCACCTGATAGTAAGCAGGAGCTCAGACTGTTAAGGCGGCTCAGCAATAGAGTGATAGTCTTGGATGTATGAGGCCCTGGATCTGATTCCTCAGCATCACAAAAGCAAAAAGGGTCAGAAGTGGTGCTGTGGCTCAAACGGTAGGGTGCCAGCCTTGAGCTGAAAAGCTGAGGGACAGCACCCAAACCTAGAGTTCAAGCCCACAACCAGCCCAAAACAAATAAACAAAAACACATCAGGAGCCCATAGCAGACTCCAGCATTTGGGAGAGTGCATCCAGAGCATCTGTTCTTCACAAGAGCACCCGTAGGAGCAAACACAAGCAGTCTAGGCTGCTCAACCCTTCCAAAGGCGGGAACTGTCAGCAATCTACAGCAGAGAGCTGAGAATCCTAAGTAAGTCAGAATAGCAGCTGGAAATAGGCTCCCAACAGAACCCAGATCAGGCACAGACTCTCTCTACCAATACAGAATCAGCAACCAAGCAAAGACAGACACACCAAAACAAAATTGAAGAGCAGTCTCCTGAACCTCCATGCGAAAATCACAGAGAAAAATCACAAGGTTTACTACCACCCAGGACAGCAAGCTCACCTCAAAAGCCAGCAGCCACACAGGGGAGAGCCCCAGTGGGAGCAAAGCAGGAATGGAAGACAAAGGCTACTTCCAAGGGTTGCTGGAGGCAATGACTCAAGAAATAAAGCGAGAAATTTATCAGAAATTGAAAGAGCACAAGGATGAACTATCCAAAGAGATACAGGGTATCAAACAAGAGATGCATGCAAAAATAGAAGCTGCACAAACCTCAATAAGAAGTGAGATAAACGCCAAATTAGAGGTAATGCATACCTCATTGAGAGGTGAGATCAGTACTCTGAGAACCAACATTGAATCCATAAAGGGATCCATTTCCTCCATGCAAACCACAATAGAAGCCACTGTCAACAGAGTGAATGAAATGGAAGGTCGAGTGTCAGATACAGAAGACAGAATACACCAACTGGACCAAAAAGTGACAGATATGGAAAAATTACTCAAATTAAACCAAAGGGATATTCAAGAGCAAGCAGATAATGCTAAAAAATTTAACCTTCGCATAATTGGAGTGGACGAAGGTGAGGAATTCCAGAGCAAGGGAATGCAACACCTATTTAACAAGATAATCAATGAAAATTTTCCCCACCTCAAAAATGACCATCTTAACTACATCACAAAAGCTTATCGAACACCCAACAAGCAAGACCCCAGGAGAAACACTTCTAGACACATTATAGTAAAAATGATAGATCTGAATAATAAGGAAACAATCCTGCATGCAGCAAAAATGAAGAAGGAGCTATACTACAATGGGAAAAAAATAAGAATTACTGCAGATCTCTCCACACAAACAATGAATGCAAGAAAAGCCTGGGAAAGCACCATACGAGCCCTGAGAGCCAATAACTGCCAACCCAGACTGATCTACCCGGCAAAGCTAGCATTCACATTTGATGGAGAACTGAAAACTTTTAATAGCAAAGAAAAACTAAATGAATACATAAACATTAAGCCAGCATTACAAAGAATTCTAAGAGGGGGGACACAACCTGAAGAAAGCAGCCAGGAACTGGGGCCTGCCCCAAACAGGCATTACTCAAAGTCTAACTGAGCAAGCACAGGAGGAAAGGAAAAAAGAAAAACTTAGGAAAACGGAATGGCAGGGACAACAATGCATCTCTCTATACTTTCTCTTAATATAAATGGGCTGAATTCGCCAATTAAAAGAAAACGAACTGAGGACTGGATAAGAAAACAAGACCCATCCATCTGTTGCCTTCAGGAGACCCACCTCTCAGCCAAACATACAAACAAACTCAGAGTGAAGGGGTGGAAAAGGATCTACCAATCAAACGCCCCCAGTAAGAAAGCAGGTGTAGCTATCCTGATATCTGACAAAATAAACTTTTCATTAAAATCAGTACAGAAAGACAAGGACGGACACTACATATTAATAAAGGGAACAATCCAAGAGGAGGATATAACCATCATCAACTTATATGCCCCAAATATTGGTGCACCCAGATATGTCAAACAAATGCTCTCAAACTTACAGAATAAAATAGATCCCAATACGATAATACTAGGAGACTTTAACACACCACTCTCACCAAAGGACAGGTCTACCAACCAGAGGATTGGCAAAGAAGCTACCGAATTAAGAGAGGCCATACTTCAAGCGGAATTAACTGACATCTACCGAGTATTTCACCCTAAAACAACACAGTACACATTCTTCTCAGCAGCTCACGGAACTTTCTCCAAAATAGACCATATCATAGTTCATGCAAGGAACTTAAGCAAATACAAAGGGATCGACATAATCCCCTGTATCCTATCTGACCACAGTGGAATCAAGCTAGCTCTCAATAACAAAGCATACCGCAGAAATTTCTCCAATACATGGAAATTGAACAGCACACTCCTTAACAATGCCTGGATAACAGAAGAGATCAGAGAAGAAATAAAGCACTTCCTACAACTCAATGAAAATGAAAACACCTCACAAAGAAACTTGTGGGACACAGCAAAAGCAGTCCTGAGGGGCAAATTTATTGCCCTCAATGCCCACATCAAGAGAATGGAGACAGACCAAGTAAATAACCTCATGTTGCAATTAAAACAGCTAGAAAAACAGGAAAAAATGGAACCTAAAGCTACTAGAAGAAGCCAGATAACCAAATTAAAAGCAGAGATTAACCAATTAGAAAATCAGAAAACCATAACCAAAATAAACCAAACAAAAAGCTGGTTCTTTGAAAAAATAAACAAAATTGATGGCCCATTGGCTAGATTAATTAAAAAAAAGAAGAGAGGAAACCCATATTAATAGGATTAGGGATGCCACGGGAAACATCACCACACGTACCCAAGATATCCAAACAATTCTAACAGACTACTTTCAAAAGCTATACTCTCTAAAGGAAGAAAATCGGGCAGAAATGGATGCATTTTTAGAGAAATACAAGTTGCCCAAACTGAGCAAAGAAGAAGTTAACCAATTAAATAAGCCAATATCCTATAATGAGATACAGGAAGCTATCAAAAGTCTTCCAACAAAAAAAAGCCCAGGACCAGATGGATTCACAGCAGAATTCTATAAGACCTTTAAACAAGAACTAATACCCATACTCCTCAAGCTCTTCAGAGAAACAGAGAAGGAAGGAGCTATCCCAAACTCATTCTACGAAGCCAATATCACACTCATCCCCAAACCAGGCAAAGACCCAACCAAAAAGGAGAATTACAGGCCAATCTCCTTGATGAACACAGATGCAAAGATCCTTAACAAGATTCTAGCTAACAGAATCCAGAAACACATAAAAAAAATAATTCACTATGACCAGGTAGGCTTCATCCCAGAGACACAGGGATGGTTTAACATACGTAAGTCAATAAATGTAATCCAACATATCAACAGAGCCAAGGTCAAGAATCACATGATTATCGCTACAGATGCAGAAAAGGCCTTTGACAAAATTCAACATTCATTCATGCTAAAAGCTCTGGAGAAAATAGGAATAGAAGGAACATTTCTAAAAACAATAAAAGCCATTTATGACAGACCAATAGCCAATATTATACTTAATGGGGAAAAGCTACAACCAATTCTCCTAAAATCAGGAACAAGGCAAGGATGCCCACTGTCTCCACTCCTCTTCAATATAGTCCTAGAACCCTTAGCCAGGGCAATAAGGCAAGAAAAAGATATTAAAGGGATCCTCATAGGAAAAGAAGAAGTTAAACTATCCCTTTTTGCAGACGACATGATACTATACCTCCACGATCCCAAAAACTCCATCCCCAAACTCTTAGAAATCATAAATCACTTCGGCAAAATAGCAGGATACAAAATAAACCCACAAAAATCAGTTGCCTTCCTATACACTGATAATGTACAGGAAGAGAGGGAAATAAAGGGAGCAACCCCATTCACAATAACCTCCCGAAAAATAAAATATTTAGGAATTAACCTAACCAAAGATGTAAAAGAACTATTTAATGAGAACTATAAAAAGTTAAAGAAAGAAATTGCAGAAGACACTAGGAAATGGAAAGACCTCCCATGCTCCTGGATAGGCCGACTTAATATAGTAAAGATGGTAATACTTCCAAAACTAATATACAAATTCAACGCAAT
This sequence comes from Dipodomys merriami, assembly GCF_024711535.1. Classification (NCBI taxonomy): domain Eukaryota; kingdom Metazoa; phylum Chordata; class Mammalia; order Rodentia; family Heteromyidae; genus Dipodomys; species Dipodomys merriami. Next base: position 2,321,716 of record NW_027204715.1, on the reverse strand, counting down.
TCCTATTAAAATCCCAATGACGTACATCACTGAAATACAGAAAACAGTCCAAAAATTCATATGGAACAACAAAAGACCTAGAATAGCCAAAACAATTCTAGGGGATAAAAACAATATGGGAGGGCTATCCATGCCGAACTTCAAACTCTACTACAGAGCTATAATAACAAAGACAGCATGGTACTGGCACAAAAACAGACCCGAAGACCAATGGAACAGAATAGAAGATCCAGAAATAAATCCACAGGCCTACAGCCAGCTGATATTCGACAAAGGAGCCAAAGACATACAATGGAAGAAACACAGCCTCTTCAACCGCTGGTGCTGGGAAAACTGGGCAGCCACATGCAGAAAACTAAAAGTGGACCCCAGCCTATCACCATGCACCAACATCAACTCAAAATGGATTAAAGACCTTAACATTAAACCTGAATCTCTGAAACTACTGCAGGACAGAGTAGGAGAGACACTTGAACTAATAGGCACAGGAAGGAACTTCCTGTGTCCCAGGGTCACAACAAATTGGAGAGAGACTCGACAAATGGGACTACCTTAAAATAAAAAGCTTCTGCACAGATAAAGCTATCGCAACCAAGCTAGAAAGACAACCAACTAATTGGGAAAAAATATTTACCAGCAATATATCAGACAAGGGGTTAACATCCTGTATATACAGGGAACTCAAGAAACTAATCCCTCCCAAACCCAACACACCAATTACTAAATGGGCAAGGGAACTAAAGAGGGACTTCTCAAATGAAGAAATAAAAATGGCAAAGAAACACATGAGGAAATGTTCATCATCCCTGGTGGTGAAGGAAATGCAAATAAAGACAACCCTGAGATACCACCTTACCCCAGTCAGAATGTCCCACATCCACAAATCAGCCAACGACAAATGCTGGAGGGGATGTGGAGAACGAGGAACGCTATTACACTGCTGGTGGGAATGTACACTCATACAACCACTTTGGAAAGCAGTCTGGAGGGTCCTTAGAAAGCTAAAGATTGATCTCCCTTACGACCCAGTCATACCACTTCTAGGCATCTACCCTGAACAACAGGAACCAATATACAAGGACACGTGCACCTCCATGTTTATTGCAGCACTGTTCGCAATAGCTAGGATATGGAAACAACCTAGATGCCCCACCACAGATGAATGGATCCAAAAATTGTGGTATCTATACACAATGGAATATTATGCAGCCATTAGAAATGACAAAATAATGGCATTTGCAGGGAAATGGATGGAGCTAGAAGGAATCATGTTGAGCGAGGTAAGCCAAGAACGAAGAGACAAACAGTACATGGTCTCCCTGATAAGTGGATGATGAATCCAAAATGTTAGGTGATATGACAAAACTAACAGGACTTAAGAAACAAAGAACTCCCACTCATCTGGTTGAACCACTACTAAATATCCCCATGCTGCTGATCACATATATGGTATATAACATATGAGCACCGTTATATATTACAGACTGTGATAGACAATTTGCTCCAGGAAAGTTAGAATGAACTTGTGACTTTAAATGAGCATCATTATTCCACAATACTGTGAATTTCCGGAAATTAAGTAATCACTTAATCACGATCAAAAAAAAAAAAAAAAAAAAAAGAACCTTGGGGAAGGGAGGGAGGGAGGGGATGGTAGGGGGGAAACAATGGAGGGGGTAACAATGTTCAAGAGGAAGTGGAAGTGTACTCATTACCTCACTCATGTAACTGTAACCCTCTGTATAGTATCTCTACAATAAAAAAAATTAAAAAAAAAAAAATAGGAGTATTCCAAGGAGAAACAGAAGGCTTAAGGTGCCCCAGTTCTACCTGTTCTTGTACTAGAGTTTGAGCAGCAGCAAGCTTTTCCGAGGGCAGTGGCCACTGAGGCACCCATACTGGATCCCCCGTCTTCCAAACTATGGGAATGCCCGCCCAGTGGCCGCTATGAAAAACCCAGTCCCTGTTTGTCTAACTTTTGTTCGTGAGTCTATGAAACTTGAATCTTTCTACTATCTTACTATATCAATCAAGAAATTCAAAACACTTAGGATCCAATTAAAACTAATCAAAATTTGTGTTTGAGTTATAGGAAACTTACATTCAAAATCAACCTGAATCCAAGCATTTTGGAACTTCGAAAATAAAGTCATTAGAAAGCTCACAGCAGAAGAGTCAATTTAAGAAAGGGAATTATAAGCTATTACTGGCCTACTGAATTTAAAGAATTTCTAGCTTTTATTTCTAATTAGGTATGAAAGAAAATAGGCCTGCAGTTTGGTTATGTTTTGTCCAAATACAATGCTAATTTAATAGATCCTTTAAATATCTAAATGCTAGTTACAAGGTATGACAATGATGAGCAGTAAAATATAACTCTTTCAAATATGATTCTCAGCGGCCCCTATGAAAAACCCAGCCCATGTCTATCAAGTTTTCGGTGGGCATCAATAGGCTCTTTACAGCCTTGCAAGTTTTTTCCCAGTCCTTGCCCTGGGCAGTAGCCCATTTGTAACATCATTTCCTTTGAGGTAGGGCTCCCGGACACTATGAACCAAGGAGCTACAATGTTGCATTCCTCAAGGAACCTCCGTAAAGTATCCTTTTTTAACTTTAGTCCTTTTGAGCGAAGCAGCTCTTCCAGGGCCAGAAAAATTGGATGTGACGTGGCAGCGCCCATCTTAGTTGTTTTTTTGTTTGTTTGTTTGTTACTTTCACTTTAGGCCTGTATTTTATTTCTTCCCAAGTTTCCGCTCTCTCTTTTATCTACCGAGACGAGCAAAAAATCCCTCCCGCTTTTATCGCGGATCCCCTCTTACCTGGGAACTTACCCCCTCTCTTGTCGCGGATTCCCCCTTTTCCTGGGAATTTACCGGTGCACCACCCTCTCCGTGTGTTGAGTTCTGGCTCCTGTTCAGCCTCTCGCGTGGGTCCCGGGTTTCGGCACCACTTGCAGCGAACGCCTTCTCGAACAGCGAGGAAGAACGACCACCACACCAGGAGTCTTCTCAGATCACGCTTTATTGGAGAGCCTTCTTACTTGTAGGAGAGCTTGAGCGCGAGAGAGAGCGCACAAAAAACATGGCCGCTTATATAGGGAATAGGGACACGTGTCGTTCTATCATTGGTCGTCTGCCTTTCACCGTCACCAGGTGCCACGGGATTGGCTGGGGACTCTACGTGGCTCGCGCATGCGCAAAGCCCAGAACCCACCGTCCCGCCAAGCACTGCCTAATATGGAGTTGTTTACCTCAACGCTGGAAGGGAGTGGGCGCAGTCTAATTGTGTTCGCCCCAGCTCCCTGCACCCAGGGGTGGCTGACATCCCAGCCTCTTCAAGGAGGCAGCCCTCCCCTCCCCACACCGCCCAGCCCCATTCAGGGCACTCAGCCACCTGCCTCCTTGCCCTCTTCCCCGCCTCCTCCACCTCCCTCTCCCCCTCCCCCTCCCCGTTCCTCTCTTGCTCCCTCTCCCTCCACATGCCCCTTCCCCACATCTTTCCTCCACTGTACATGGTTTATCCAATGTGCTCATGGTTTACATAAATTCACTGACTGGGGGCTTCTCCAGGAGGCCTCCAGCTCCTGTTCCTTGCTGAATCCTTAATCCAGAAGACACTCAGGCAGCTCTGTGGGCCAGAGGGGGTGACTGGACCCAGCTCCAGAATACCTTGTTGTTCCTGCCCACTTAGCCGGTCATGGGTACAGGTAACACCTTGTCCACAAGCTGTAATGGCATCAGAAGGCATGTCTCTGCTCAGTCTGCCATCTGCAGCTGTTGTGTCACCTGCGGAAGAGTTAGGGTCATCAAAGCATAGACAGAAGCACAGCCAAAGAGGGCATTGGCAGTGATGGGCACAGGCTGTGTGAGGTGATGGTATTGGGGAAGGGTCTTGGAAAGAGCTGGGAATGTGGGAGCCAGGGCAGGAGAGCATTGAAGGTAGACACCTCCCTGGCCCGGCCAGGGCCCAAGCTAGTGGAGCCAGCGACATTGCTCCGGGGCCGGTTGATCTCCCTGCAGCTGGAAAGCCAGTCTGCTTCTTGAAGGGCCCCGAAGGACCTGGCCACTTGCCCAGCAGAGAGCAGAGCTGAGGTTCAGGAGAGCTGGCTGCCCAGAGCCAGACTTCTGGAGCCATGGTGGCTCACACCCACAGCAGTGGGAGGAGGTTGCTGAAGGAAGTCACTCAGGCTTCCAGACAATCAGAAAGGCAGGGCTTTGCTGCTCATACAGACGGGACAAATGCTGCACAACAAGCTCCCCACCAAATGTGCAACGTCCTTCAGAAACCCTCCAGAGAAGAGACAAGTTCCACCCAGAGTTCCTCAAACTTACAGTCACTCTAGGGCTTTGCCGAAGCCTTTCTGAGCTTCTAGTCCATCTGGGAAGTACCCCTGGCACTCAGGCTGAGGGTCGGGTGCATTCCAGGAAAACTGTTATTAAGTTAATGGTGCATACAACAGCTGTCACCACCCTAGAATTAAGGAGATGTGGTATTTAATTCTCCACTACAGTTCCCACCAGAACACTCTGAACAGAGTGTGAGACGGACTGGTGTGTGTGTGGGCCTCTGGGCTGACCTGGGACCTCGGGATTCCATGATCACCAAAGAGACCTCCTCCCACCCAGTGTTCGTGGCTAGGAGGTGCTGGCCCAGACCTCCGTCTCTGAAGCGCCTACACTGATTTTGCAATAGTAGTTAAAATAGGGTTGTTTCCCAGCTTCCCTGCGTTTCCCCCAAACATCATTTGGAGCTCTTTAGCTTTACTTTTTCATTTCAGCACAGGATCCAACAAAGAATCAAGTAGGATCTCAGCTGCACGTGTCTGCCTCCTTCTCTCCTAGATCCCCTTCATGTATTGTTTTTCTAGTCTTGGCATTTTTTTAAAATAGTTCAGGGGAAAGTGTCTTGGAGGATTCACAGCTGGCATGTCTTTTGTTTCCTCCTCATTAGACTTCACTTCAATATTTTCAGCAAAAAATTGGTGGTAAGAAATATACTGTGGCTCCCATATTGTCTGGTTGTCTTGGCATCTTGTATCTGTGCACAAGAGAGGGCTGGCAGGTGTCTGCAGTGGCATTTACAAGGGAACGAAAAGGAAAGAGGGAGAAAGGCCTGTATGACCTACATCAAGTGACTCCCAGATTAACCAAATATCCCAGAGGAAAAGGATAGATGGTATGCTACTAAAACAAATAAATAGGAAAACAAATCTGCATCTAAAGGCATGAGGAAGACACAGTGGGAGCTAAAGAAAATTTCTTATACGAAAGGACAGGGGGGCTCTGAGATGCACAATGATGTCAAGACTTCTTTAGGAATCCCTCCCCTTGGCAAGTGCTTTTACCTTTGAGCCATGTGAAGTTTTCCTGGTTGAGATAGCAAAATCCCATGGAAAGCAATCACGCCAGCTACTGGGGGGATGGAGATGCGGTGGGGGGGGAGGGTTCATGCAGACTGCTGGAAAGGGAAATGGGCGCAGCCATTTTGCAAAATGCTATGGAGATTTCTCAAAACTCTGACAAGAAGTGTGACCACAGTAATCACAACACTGCCCATGGGTGGGCAGTGAACAAAAGGAAGCCAATGACTTGAAATGTTTGCATTTCACATTCTCTCCAGCACCATCCACATTGTCAAGATACAGAATCCAGGTCCACCCATGGATGACCATTCAGGAACAAATGAGAAAGAAGTCTGGCTGTTGACAGGATGAAACACGAGGACATCATACAAAGTAAAGTAAGTCCAAGACCGATAAAGACCAGGACCACATTTGTATGTGGAATCTATAAAGGTCAAACTCTTAGAAACAGAAGAGTGGCTTTTACCAGAGATCGAGGGAGGAAAGGAGATATATTGGTCAATGGGTACAAAATGTTCCATTACAAGATGAGTGAGTCCTGAAGACTTAATGGACAGCATATGGATTACAGTTAAACAGGACGAGTTATGTAAGTGAAATTGACTTAGAGGATAGATCTTAAATCTTTCTACCCAATATGCCTTACTCAGTGAGGTCGTCAAAGTGTTAACTCCATCGTGATGATCGTTTTGAAGTCGTAAACATACATCAAGTTATCAAGGTTAAGTGTTTACAGTGTTATCTGTCATACCTCCCTAAACTTTTTAACAAAAGTTAAGATCATAAACAAGTTGAAAATGGGATAAAACAACAAATTCTCTCCTTGAATTCATTAAGCGGTGGGTGTGACTGCAATCCATGGGCAGCACACATGATGATCATCTTGTGGCATGTCAGAATGTTTTGGCCAAGTGCGGGCGGTGTGTGCGCACTGGTGGTCTCATAATATCTTGTTGTCTGGTGACACCATCACTATCTTGGTTTGGTAAGTATGCTCTCTGACGTAAAACCAGTGGCAAAACTGCCTAACAGTACACTCTCAGCCTAGGCCTTGTTCTGAGATTGTAATTTGAGCTGTCCTTGAGCCATAATTGCTTCCTGCAGCCACTCCCTACAGGCAGCTCATTGCTGGTGTCACAGCACTCTTGGGGCAGAACCGAGACCCTCTGAGAAAGGAATGGGTGGTGGTTACCATCAGAACAGAAGCAGGGATGGGGAGAGAAGAGCCAGCATCTGGACACTGGTGGATGCCACATTGCTTCCTTCTTTCTCAGAGCATCGCTTCAGGTGACAATCTGGTGAGCAGGCCCACTGGACCGCATTGGGCAGGACATTCAGTTTGGTCTTAGGGAAATTATAGCTCCAGAAAATCCAGTTAGCATTGATTTTGCAAGGCCGGGTTGGTCATGAGGGTAGGAGAGGGGTGTCCAAAAGTGACCCCAGCAGCTCCAGGTCTCACAGACAGCTGGTGGCAAGGCTTCAAGCTCTGGGCTAGGGAAGGTCACTGAGAACAACACAAGTTTCTCAGGCTTTGCTTTGTTCCAACACTCTGTATCTGTAACAACTGTACGGCTCCACGCAGCCAACTGTCACAGGAATGCCATTTTATCTCAACAGATGTGGCTAGAAGCAGATAAGTGGCCCCTACTGAGAACGGTAATGGGCTGATTTCCTGGGCTCTAAATCTCGACAGAGCGTTTACTCTCTGGATTCGGATGAAGACCATGAAAAATGTGCAGACTCAGACATCTCCATTAGACAGTCAGTGGAAGCCTGTGTGGAGCAGCACTTCTACCCTTCCACTCACTGCCCCTTTCCCCACTTGGACAGCTCAGTGGCACCATGGTGACTGGCCTGTCCACTCCCTGCCCTCTCCCCGCTTGGACAGCTCAGTGGCACCATGGTGACTGGCCTGGTGGCAGGTGAGATGCTCTCTTCTCCCTGAGTCCTGACTGGGTTTTAATGAAGAGTGAGATGCTGGATGTGGGGTGTGCAAACTCTCCTGTATCTTTGTAATTATAGCCATAATTCACAGCAGGTTGCATGCCCCTAGGTGTGCTGATGTGTAATGCAAAGAACAACCTGCAGTTTCTAGATTGCAACATACCTGGGTACTCATCCAGTTTAGCCCAGCCCTGGCTGTGCTTGGCCCTGACTGTAGTGGGAGAGCAAGGCCCACTTCCCATCCTCTCGCTTGTCTTGTGGAGTTTTGTAAGGGTGGAACAAGACGCTAGGTTAGGGAGGAGAAGACACATCTGGTACAGAAGAAGCGAAGCAACCTGTGATGTTAGCTCTCTTCCTGTTTCGGAGCACAGCTTCTGGGGAAGCCAGGGTAAAACACATAATAACCTCCTCTTCCTAGTTAATAAACTCTTCCTAGTTAATAAAGCTGGAAAAACAACTTGTAAGAGACCCCTTGGTTGTACATTTCTGACTCAAAATTTAACCCATGGAACAGACAAAACCCACCAGAACAGTTTCTTGCCGTGCAGAGAAAGTGCATCCCAGAAGTGTGTCTTAGTTACTCTTTGGTTTCGAAATGCTGTGGCCAGTCATCTACTGCCTGAAGTAAAATATTAACTTAATTAAAACATAAACCTCATGATTAGGAGGTGAGAGTTTTGACCTATGATGTGACTTTCCAAACCTTCATCACAGTAAGCTTGCCCCTATTCTCCTCTTACCTGCTGCAGGAACCCCACTGCCCCAGCCCACGGCTTCTACCAGGAAGACGACGTCAGTTTAATTCTCCCCGTTTCCTGCCACATCCTACACCCTACAGCAGTTACCATGGACCAATGCTTCTAAAAGATTATGTTGGGAGAAAAAAAATCATAGGCTCTGTGTTAGAAATAGTCACTGTAACATTACACATTCCAGGAAACTTTAAGGTGAGAGTATTTGAAAACCAAGGTCTAAGGTTGCTTAGAAATCCAGGGCTGAAAGTTACAGATTGAGATATTAACTGCTTTGTCACTCTGGGGAATTCCTCAGAGCACCAATCAATGAGGCCTGGCCATGCTTCAATATCCTCCCTAATGGAGTCATCTCAGGGGCGCGCCTGCCCCAAATGAAAGAGTGGAAACGCAGTGGCGACTCTTTTGTCACGCATGATCATAAACTCCTCCAAAGTGACTATAGAGGGATCATGGCCCAGCAATGGTGGTGGTACCTTTTCAAGGACATTTCCGGTATTAAAATGCTGGATTCCGTCCCTGCTCGTGGACCCCAGCATGGGGGCTGCTGCATACCTGTGTGGCAGGAGGCAGGCCGATAGACACTGCCATGATGGCAATCTTCACTTTTCTAAAGAAGAAATCTGCAGCTAGCCTTTGAGCTCCAGGGCTCTGAGGTCAGGGCCACGTGGAGGGAAGGTGAGTGGATTCAGTCTCTCCGTGTCCTGGGGGTGGGTGCTGGGCTTGTTGACTGATCTGGAATCCAGTAAGGACCAGTCAGGGTGCAAGTGGGCTTTGGGTCCAGGCAGCCTGCTCCAGGGGCCTCCGCAAGGCCTCGGGGTTCAAATGTGGGTCCAAGGGGCCTGAAGGAGCTGGCGGGGTGGGGCAATGGCTCCCAACTGTGCCGTCTGCTCAGGCCTCAAGCCACCCCTCCTCCCCGGGCCTTGGCACGACCATCAGGGGTCAGGCTCTCCCCCTTGACAGATCAGCTTACTCACCCGTTAGATGGTACACCCCTGTTGGAGCCCCTGTGAAGGCTCAGCTTCCTCCTGTCCACAGTGGAGTTCTGCACCCCTACACCAAGCAGGGGGGGGAGGCTGCCACTGCTGCCCCAACTGCAGTCCCAGAAGCCATCCTGCAGCATCGCTGTGAAATCCCAGAGCCCAGTGAGCTGCTCAGGTCTCGGAGGAGCCCTGAGAACAAGCGGCTGAGAGCAGGCTTGAGCAGAAGCTCAAACACTTGCCCGTCAGAGGGGATGTTCACTTTGCTTTCAGATCTATTACACATTGGTTTTGACCTTGTATGGTTTTTAAAAATCAGTACATCAGAAGAAACTCAGGTCTGGAATGGCTGCTTGGCAAAGCGCTTGCCTAGCAAGCTTAGCGTGCGGGGCTGGATCCCAGCACCAAGAAGAAATCTTAAGGGAACCTCGAAATCCCCACCCGTGCTTGGGCAGGGCAGCCTCACCTGGGGACGAGGTGCTCAGGGAGCCAGCCCTGCCTCTCATCATTGTCAGCTGGGCGGGAATCCTTGCTCATCTGCTGGGCGCTCCCCTGCCCTTCAGTGGGCAAACATGTTCCTCCCCGAAAGCAAGGCAAGAGTGAATTGCTTAATTGGAGTGAAAAAGTGAAAACGTTCGATCTGTCAAGAGGCAAATGTCTTCAGTGAAAGGTGGGTGGAAACGAATGAAATAAACTTCAGGTGAAAAATGGATCAATACCCAGAGGGCTGGACGGTGTGCATGCAGTGTCCACGCTCTTCCTCTGCAGCGTCTCCTAAGAGCCACGCACAGAGGATACCAAGCGGGGATGGTATTTAATACCCCACCTCCAGCCCTGTCCTGCCTGTACCTGCGAGGACAATGCACAGGCCTCGGCGTCATTAGCCGACCAGCGCCACGCTCAGCACCAGCAGTCTGGACCCCACGCCTAAAACCAGGGCAGGTCCTGCAGAGGGGCCCTCCTGGGAGGGCTGTAAGGATTTATATTTAGGGTTACCACTGAGTGAAAGCGCGCTCAGTCCAAAATAGGATCCCTGTTCCTTCTGTGGTTTTTCCCAAGAACACACTGGGAGAGGTGCCAGGCACTCGCTCCAGACAGAGCAGCAGCCTCCTCCTGCCCATCAGGAGGGCGGGGCTTGGTGGAGGATCCGGGTTCCACCAAACACAGAGTTTCTGTGTACACAGAGGGAAAGAATCCAATGGAAAGCTCAAGCATCCTAAAAATTAAGCTCATAAAATATTTTTGAGCAAATGACCCCGCTTTTAACAGCTATTTACTGGCTTTTATAGCTCAGTGTTAACCAAAGTCATAAAAATATCAGGACTGAGGTTACACAAAAGTACCAGTGTTGTTGGTTTTTTTGTTGTTTTTTTTTTAATGTTCACTACCAGAATAACAATGCATGCTTGCAATGTTCAGTTGAGAATATTTGAATGTCTTGAAAATGTGTTATAAATTGTTGTCCAAATTGAAAAGAGTTCATCAGAAAAATAAGATGCACGGCGTGTCTCCCGACCACCTCCTCACACCCCCCACGTGTCACCCAGCTTGTGGTGGGAAAGCAAACTTTTCATGGTCTTCTCCTAGCATTCATGGCAGCCGATAGACCATCTCAACAGGGAGGGTTCCTGTTCTCTGGGACTTTCTGGCAGATTTGAGCCACTACTGGTAATATGGTGGACAGAAAATAAGGGTAGAAAATAATGCAAAATAATTTGTGGCAAATAATGGAAGATGACCATTCTTGGCTGTGTTAGACCACTAACTCCTCACTGAGAGCCTTTGTTTGAGTGATTTTGTATATTAATAAGCAGAGCACTCAGGGTAGAACTGACCAGAACCCCTCATTCCTGAGGTCAGAGTAATGAGGCCTCTGCTTGATCCCCTAGAACTGACTGCTCTCCACAGTGTTTTGGTGGCACCCCACGGAGAAGTCATGGGACTCCCTTGTCTTCTCCTTGGCCCTTCTAACTCCCCCAGAAGAGAGACTGTGTAAGTAGAGCATAGCCCAATGCTAGACAAGCTTCTGTCCAATTGTTTGATTGATGGCTACACAACTCATGGCTCAGTGGGCGACCCAGTGAGATAGTAACCGCCCAAGCCACTGGGACACGCCTGTCCGGTCAAACAGACTTCCAGGGCTGTCTGCATGGTTAAAGCAGTGCAGAGCTGTGCTCACCTGAATGACTGGCCAGGCCCAAGCTCCCTGTTCTCAATCGAGCCGTGCCCATGTTTGTGGCCAAAACATCCCTGGGAAGCTGTTGAGAGCTAGGAGCTGTGCACCAGATCTGGTCTGGAAAAAATCCAAAACGATCCACGCTCCACCCACCAGTGTTCTTAGGAATCCGGGGAAGTATGATGGGGTGGATGGAGAACGTTCCAGATTCTTGTCTCTGGGTCAAGGGCAGTGAGCTCCTGAAATGTCTTCCAGAAGGACAACGCCTTTCTGAGGCCCTCTTAGAATCGAACCCAACCTCAGACAGATGTGTCCAGAGCCCCGAGCAGACATGCTCACACTCTGCTCCAACAGTCCCGGCCGCAGAGACCCAGGGCTCAGGAGAAGCCATGCAAGCAAGGCTCTCTGAGGCCTCCCAGCCCGCCACGCTGGGCTGAGTGTTTGCCTAGCGGGTCTTCCTCTCTGTTTCCTCCCTTCGCTTGGTGTCCGAAGAAGGGGCTCACCACAACCCTGAGGACAGCTCACAGCCTCCGCACGGGATGCAAGGCGGGCTGAGAAAGTCCTCTTATCCCAGCCTCACACACCGACCCGGAAGACAGGCAGCCCCCAGGGAGGGTCGCAGCCCTGCTAAGGAAGAGAATCACGTGAGAGTGACGCTAGAAGGTGGCCGCTGTGGGTGGAGCCGGTCAAGGGTTGTGGGTCACGGGAACTCTGGGACAGAACCAGAAGTGGGCAAAAGAAAAAGTGCGTGTGCACGTTTTGGCCCAAGTAGACTTGGCTTGATTTGAGGAAGCAATCTAGAACCTAAGCAGTCTGGTGGGATGGGCTGCCTGTCCTACGGACCTGAGAACATGCAATGTGGCATGCAGCAGGACCCAGCTGCTCATCCATTTCTTAGCAGAACCTCCAGAGAGGATCTTGGGGCTGGGACTCAGTGGTCACTACAGAAATCTAAGGAAGTCGGGCCTTCCCACATATTCCTGGGTGTGAGACCAGGACCCTGCAGCCACAGGTCTCCCAGATGGAAGCTGCACTCCTGGAAGGGAGAGGAAACCCACACTCTACACCAAAGCCTCGCTGCCAGCGGAAATGGTACTGAGCGGTGCCAAGATCGTCAAGGTCCGGGTGGCCTGGCTGTGCCCACACCCGGGGCCTGGCCCTATCCTCAAACCTGTGTCCTTGAGCAGGAGGAGAATGCATGTGGCTCTCAGCCAATCGGGTTTTCAGCCCTGCCCTCCAGCCTGTATGTGTGTTATTCCCTTTAGTAAAGAGGGTATTCACAGAGCAGAACTGCAGGACAGCTGGAGACCAATGACAGTCGAGTCAGGAGACTACTTTGCCAGCTTCCTGTTTGTCTCCTTAAACCAACAGAGAAAGCCAGCGGTTTTCTGAAAACATCCCGGTGGCAGCCGATTTCCAACTTCTATGCACTTTCACAGGGCTCTGTGGCCCAGTTAAATGTGTTTGGCAAGTAGCAGAGAAAACAGTTTCTTTCTCAAAGCCTGTTTCTGTAACAGGTTAATGCATCGTACTTACAGAGCACAGTTAACATTTACGCGAATGCCTATGTTTTTGTGCAAAGCGAATTCCTTAATTTAAGAGCCACTTTGGCTCCAGGTCTGCCTTTCGGTCTCCAGCTTTTCAACTTCCCTCTCGGCAAGGAGCTTCCTCCTGTTTCATGCCGGTCATCTCCTTTACAGCACGAGCATCAGGGATCCGAGGCCTTCAGCTCCTGTCCAGACAACGTCCTTGGAGACAAGGTGAAGACATTCAAACGCCCTTGGCAAACGGCCCCTGTGCATGGAGAAGCAGAAATGACCTGTGCTTGACCATCAAGGACCTGGAGGTCTTTCTGCCATCATAAAGATGGAAATATGATTAGCAACTTTGCTTCCACTCTGTCTACTCCGTCCTGGCGCTCCAGTCTCCTGAGTCCTGTGGTAGGATGGAGACCCCTCCACCATCAACCTCAGGATGAGGGACAGGGCGGGGTCAGGTGGTCCTCCAGGATGAAGAGCTGTGTCCAACTTCAGCCCTGGAGGGAGGAGAGCAGCCAGAGGCCCCCACCCAGACTGCGGTAGCCTGAGAGTTTGCCAAGATGTTACCACTTAGAGGCAACACTTTGAAGAGCAATTTGACTAAATCCCTTCATCATCATTTTAATCCCTCTCATGAAAGACACACAGATGCCACTGGCCACCCCGCCAAGAGCTTTCCACAGCGTAAGCTTGGCAGCTTGACTTCAGTCTGGAGGGAAGTAGAGGGGAGGAGACTGTTTCCTTCCCAACACAGCCTCCCGAGAGCATCCTCCCCCTCACGGACTCCCAAGAAGGGCGCACCCCTACCACCTCCTTAAGAGACGTGTCAGACACCCACCTCTCCCTGGGGCCCTGGGACAAGAGTTAGGCATTGTCAGAGAACAACAAAGTGCTAGAAGAGTGCTCATAATGTTCATTTGAAGCTGTTATTTTAAGCACTCCCTCTAATATTTATTTTTACTTTAAGGTACTGAGATGTTTGGGGCTGGGACAATTTGACTACTAATTCACTGCAATTAGATCCCGGCTGCCCTGGGTGAGGGACTACTAGCCATCTGCCTGTCCTCGTGCCAACACCAGCTGTTTCAACACTTCTCAGACACCTTGAGGAGGCTACACACAAAAGCGCACTCTCCTTGCAAACAGCTTACACAGGACTCTTTGCCACTATAAATCTTGGCACTCTCTAGATGACCCTGTGTCCATTCTACCAGGCCCAGCAGAAGTCTCTGATTGGTATAAACATAGCCTTTCATTTGCATAATAGAGCTGTGCCATGATTGGTGCAAACACAGTCCTTCATTTGCATAAGGAAGTTTTCTGGAATTGCAGCCGGAACCCAGTTATTCCTCCACTACCTGGCTATATGAGCAGGCTGTTTGGTTCACTTTGTGGGCAGCTGGTAATTTCCTCCTGTGCTGCCTCCCTGCTGTTAGGACATTAGATAAAGACTTTCCATCCAGTGGTCTTGTCCACTTTTGTAGAGCTGGTCACATGAAAGAGGAGGAGGAGGACGAGGATGAGGAGGACGAGGACAGCTGGGATGTCAGGTGAGACACCAATGCTGGATGCAGGAGCTCTGTGCACTGGGGAGAGAGGGGCCAGGAGGACCCATGGGAGCCCCAGCTGTTCCTGCAAGAAGCAGACTCACATCCCTGACTCCATCACTGGGCAGAAATGTAGCCCAAGAGAACAAAGGAGACCCCAGGGCCAGTCCCACAGTGGGTTCTCAGCGTATATTCCTTAAGGTCACGTGCTAGTTAATCACACAGCAACGGACCTCTGTGTCTCCTCAAGGCTGTGTTCCTCTAAGCAGCACCAGAGATCCATTTCTGGGTGAAGCAGTCAGTGGAGGAGCACGGCCCACTGGGCTCATTGTTTTGGTAACAAACACAGCTGTACTATGGGGTGGTTGGCTAGCAGAGCCCACAAGGAACTGTGCCATTTAAGAAATCAAAGTTTGGAAAATAAAAGGGAAGTGTGTTCAAAGATACACTGTGGGTCTAAGTGGTGTGCAGAGGAGGAGGGTGATGTCCCAGCCGGGGCAGAGTCCAAATATCCAGGGCAGGCTCTTCCCAGACAAAACCATACCCAAGGCAGGCCCTGCCCACACAAAACCAGAATACCCAAGGCAGGCCCTACCCATGCAAAACCATACCCAAGGCAGGCCCTACCCATGCAAAACCATACCCAAGGCAGGCCCTACCCATGCAAAACCAGAATACCCAAGGCAGGCCCTACCCACGCAAAACCAGAATACCCAAGGCACTACCCATGCAAAACCAGAATACCCAAGGCAGGCCCTACCCATGCAAAACCAGAATACCCAAGGCAGGCCCTACCCATGCAAAACCAGAATACCCAAGGCAGGCCCTACCCACGCAAAACCAGAATACCCAAGGCACTACCCATGCAAAACCAGAATACCCAAGGCAGGCCCTACCCATGCAAAACCATACCCAAGGCAGGCCCTACCTGCACAAAACCAGAATACCCAAGGCAGGCCCTACCCATGCAAAACCAGAATACCCAAAGCAGGCCCTACCCATGCAAAACCAGAATACCCAAGGCAGGCCCTACCCATGCAAAACCAGAATACCCAAGGCAGGCCCTACCCATGCAAAACCATACCCAAGGCAGGCCCTACCCATGCAAAACCATACCCAAGTCAGGCTCTATCCGCACAAAACCAGAATACCCAAGGCAGGCTCTATCTGCACAAAACCAGAATACCCAAGGCAGGCCCTACCCATGCAAAACCAGAATACCCAAGGCAGGCCCTACCCATGCAAAACCATACCCAAGTCAGGCTCTATCCGCACAAAACCAGAATACCCAAGGTAGGCCCTACCCACACAAAACCAGAATACCCAAGGCAGGCCCTACCCATGCAAAACCATACCCAAGGCAGGCCCTACCCATGCAAAACCATACCCAAGGCAGGCCCTACCCATGCAAAACCAGAATACCCAAGGCAGGCCCTACCCATGCAAAACCAGAATACCCAAGGCAGGCCCTACCCATGCAAAACCAGAATACCCAAGGCAGGCCCTACCCAGAGTGTTCTCATGGAGAGTACGCTTTTGCATAACAGTCCTGTAGAGAAACTGCATGAGACCTTGGAGAATGGCTTTGTAATGAGCTCCCATATTAATTTTAAGAAATCGGTATGATGTGCTGCTGGCCGATTATAATGTAATTCTGTAATACAAATTAGAGCAGCCTTCGATGTCTTTGAAATGTAGTATGTTCAGAATGGTGCGTGCAGGTTAAAAGATACTGATTCAGAACGCCAGGATTTACATGAAATTATCACACAGGCTTTGATAGAGCCCTGAACTGATTCAAAAGAGCAAGTTTCATATGAAGCTGCCTCATTCCCTTTGAAAGCACCTTGATCTCCGAGCAGTCATCTATTAATTATATTACAGATAAGGTAAATAAAAGTGTGCAATACAGAGATCACAGCCTCCTTTCTTCTGGTGGAGGCGGAGGTGAGGGTGCTGTGAAGTCCGCGGCAGCACGGAGGATGAAGACGTCCATGACCAGGAGGCTGCTTTTGTTTTGACACGTGATGGGAAGATCTGAAGTTCCCTGGCTGACAGCCACGCTGGAAGGTGGCAGAGGGGCCCCAGCGAGGACCAGGGCCTCCCGGGGAGGGGAGCCCTTCCCTTGGGATTGCTGGCATTGTTTGCACTTCAGTAAACTTCATTTTGCAGTGGCTGCGGGCTCAGCAGAAAGCAGAGCTCCTGTACGTATTGTGTAGCACTGGCCACTCACAGCCTGCCCCTTCAGGGCGCCATCTTCCTTGTTGACAAGAGACCATAATTTACAAAACAGCTTTTTAAATTAATTATGTAAATCATGCCACAGGTCTTAGCTACTGCCTTATCCCACTCAGGATTCCATAGCACTTCTTCATCCATCCGCGGGGAAGCTTTCCTTCTCTCTGTTCTGGAGGTCTTGAGTATAGGGTTAAGTGACAAACCAACCTGGTGTCTAGTGAAGGGCCTGCTGTGGTGTGGAAGGATCCCCGGATTTGCAGGTTGGGCACCTAATCCCCAACCCAGCCATGCAGAGAGCTGACCGGGTCACCCTCGAGTGCACGGACACTCAGAAGAAAGAAAGCAGCCTTCTCAGTGGGGTCTACTGCGGCCCTCCCTTCTCTTTGCCCTGAGTTCCCACCCATCATCAGCTTTGGCTGCAGACTGGCCCTCAGGTTGGGTCTTCCAAGTCAGGACGAGGCTGTCCTCTCTGTGCTCAGAGATGGAACTTTGTTCTGTGTCCTCTGAGCAAAAGAGCTAAGAGCCCCTTATAAGGAGGATTTCACCATGACCTAATCGCTTCTTGAAGCTCTACCGCCCAATGCCAACACTTGGCGCTTGCGATTCAAGCAGTGATGCGGAGGGGACAGAGGTCACTGCAGACAGGGCAGAATGACTCTCCACCGTGGGTTGGCATGGATCAGCAAACACTAACACTCACCCTCAGATAGCACACTGGGTTATGAGGTGTTTCCATGCCTACTGGGATTAGGAACTCTGGATCTAAAATGTTAGGGAAATAAAAGCCACACATACCCCTCCATCTATGGAGATGCATCCTAGTGTCTTTACTTTACCCCCAGATTTAAGGGATCATCTGTCTTTGGGAGACATTTTGATTTGGGCCTCAGCCATGCCCCAAACTGGCATGGATTCCAGGTGTGTGCATCGTCCCAAGGGACCTCCTGGTGCGGTTACACAGGAGCCTGCCCCGCTAGGAGCTCAGACCTGGCCTTGAGACTCAGGACGCACGGCCGCACCTGCTGTCTGAGCCTGCTTCAGACCTAAAGCTCATGCGCAACAGAAATCTACTGTCTCCTGCTCTGGTATCCGGACGCCCAGGATGGAGGGGTGCAGGACCTGCTGTTCTTGAGGCCTCTTCCATGGCTGTGGCCTGTGGACACATCTCCCCACGTCCTCCTATGTGCCCTGCCTTACTCTCCTTTCCTGACAAGGATTCAGTACCTGTCCTGGCCACCCCAAGGACCACGTTTTAACTTAGCTACCCCTTAAAGGCCTGCAAGGGCAGTCACATGCTAAGGTCCTGAGGTCCCTTTAGCCTTTGTGCTCTGGGTAAGGGTGAAGTTCCAGGAGGGGTCCTGAACATGGGAGGGTCTCGCCTGAGCCTCTCAGCAGCCTCAGCCCCCCCCCCCCCCCCCCGGCGGAGGCCTCCAGGAAGGGTGCAGAGCCCCTGTCCTGAGGGCAGTTCCCACACAGCCCGAGGAAATTCTGATTTTGCCTGTTCTGGTGTCTGCTGCTCTATCTAGAGTGAACACTTGCTTTTGATTCTCCTGTTCTTTTTCTTTTCCTTTTTTTTTTTATTTTTTCGGTTGTGGGGCCTGAACTCTGGGCCTGGGCGCTGTCCCTCAGCTCTTCAGCTCAAGGAGAGCACTCTACCACTTGAGCCACAGCGCCACATCCAACTTTCTGCTTATGGGGTGCTGAGGAATCAAACCCAGGGCCTCATGTATGCAAGGCAAGTGCTCTACCACTGAGCTACCTTCCCAGCCCAAAAGAGTTTTTGGGGTTTTGTTTTTTGTTTTGGTCAGTCGTGGGAATTGAACTGAGAGTCTGGGTGCGGTTCCTGAGCTTTTCTGCTGGCACTCTCACACTTTGAGCCACAGCTCCACTTCCTCCTGTTCTTGACTTTATACACATGATGTACTCATCATTTGGTACATGTGCCTGTACTGTAAACAACCCTGGGTCCCTTCTAGGAATAGATGGTAAGGAGTGGATGCACACCTGCTGTACTGCACCCATGGAGAAGCTCAGTTCAGGTCCTTATTTTTAACTCTGACCTATGGCCTTTTTGATTGCCTTCCACTTGACACATGTTGCAGAGATTTCCAGAAGACTCTTCTTCCTGCAACAGGCTGGGAATGATTTGTCCTCTTATGCAGAGGCTTCCTGACCGCCCTGGGCAGACCCTCTGTGAGGGAAGAACAGAGCCGGAAGGCCCTGGATACCGGATCAAAACCACTGCCCGTGGCCAGGAGAACAGGTCTCAGGTTCCTGGACAAGGGTTAAAGATGTAAGATGTAGAGCCGATTACGGTAACTGCATTCATATGGACTGGCAGAGTCAGAGGAAAAGTGTCCCCGAAGTACTCTGTCAGGAATAACTCGGGGCCAGTTTTGACTATGTTAACGCACAAAGGAAAGAAAGTCAGGTGTTTGCCAGGATAAGAAGGAAATAAAAGCTTTTTATGACACTTTCTTAGAAAATTCTCAAGCGAAGACTAGTGCCGGCACAGGAAGCCCAGGGAGCAGCTCCTGACCCAACCACGGTCCCTGCACACGGGTGTGAGATTAGGGCAGAGCCACGGCCAGCACCAAGGAAACAACAGCACTGGGGGTGAGGATGCGGGAGGAAGGCACCCCCTCCCCCACCCTGCTGGTGGAGAGAGAAACAACTCTGCTGCAAGGAAATCAGCCTTGGCCGCCCCCACCACAGCCAAACCAGAGCCCCGCACGATCCCGCTGTGTGTCCCACCCGTCCCACACACGAGGATATAGTCGAGAGACCTGCATGCCTATCGCTAGAGCAACACTGTGCACAGTAGCCAGGCCGGGAAGCCCACCTAGCTGCCTGTCATCTCAAGACTAAAGAAAGGCGACGGGGCACATACACACAATGGAGTATTATTCAGCAATAATGGAGACTGAAAATGGATGGCACTGGAGATTATCATCTTGAGGGGGATAAGCCAAGTGCAAAAGATAAAAAAGTCTCATGTTTCCATAGACATGCAGAACCTAGAAATCAAAGTATTAATAATGAATAAAATGACATGATGGTACAAGGGTGAATGACGGAGGGGAACCAGCAGAGTGAGGAGGAGAAAGAGAGCATGCTTGGAGAAAATGAATGTGATCAAGCACACAGTGTGCGTGTGTGAGAAGAGCAGGATAAGACACCAGCAGCTGCTGAACAAGGGGTGGAAGCAGGGAAGGCAGCTAAGAAAAAGTGCAGAGGGGGTGAATTCAGTCAGAGCACAGGATGTGCACACATGCAAATATCACAATAAGACCACATTGTGCAAGTGGTTGATGCTAACAAGAAGGGAGGAAGGAAAGAGGAGAAAGAAAGGGAAGGGAAGGGAAGGGAAGGGAAGGGAAGGGAAGGGAAGGGAAGGGAAGGGAAGGGAAGGGAAGGGAAGGGAAGGGAAGGGAAGGGAAGGGAAGGGAAGGGAAGAGGAAGAGGGAGGGCAGGAGAGGAGAGGGGAATGCAGTCTGTGAAGGCTCACCACGCTCCCTGGCATCTGAACTACACACCCTGAGTCTCCCTGTGCAGAGATCAGGAGTAAGGAGCCCCCTCCGCCCCCCCCCTACTGAACCAAGTTGATAAATGAACTCCAATGTGGAGACCTCCTTCTCCAGGAGCAGGGTAAGGAAGCCCTTTAATTGGCTGTCATCTTCCTGAAAATTAAGAATATTAAAATGAGACAATGACTACCGAGACAGGGCCCAACTCTTCCTTGAACTTGATTCTCTCCCTGTAAGCCCACCCTGAGTCACAGCACACAGATCCCAGAATGCTGCTCACTCCTTGTTATCCAGAACCATCAGAGACCGGCCGCTCCACCTCCACCAAAGAGGGAAGGTATTCAGACCTGGGGCAGGTGGAAGGCCCTCCTGAGGGCTGGGGCATGGCCGGGGCTCCTGGCCCAGGCCCCTTGGGCTGATTGAGCTACTGTCTGCTTTGCATTCAAAGCTGCTTTGGACAGATAGCTTTTTGTTTTATTTATATGTTGTTTATGCCCAGACCATAATGATAAACGGCAATAATTATCCATTTGTAGCTACAGAGAAGCCAATTTCATAAAAATTTGTTTAGCCCACTATTAATCCTGATCTTCTCATTAGGAAGAAGGGGGAAATAAAGCTAAAGCAATTCTAGCCGACTGTACTGGACACCGATGAAGGGAGCTTTATAATCTGAAAGCCTTCTGTTATCAATGCAGCAATGACATTTTCGATTGAAAAATCAATTTTTCCCCTTCGCTCCTTTTAACCTCTCGTGCCATCTTCCTCCGTTGCCTGAGTCCAGATAACATAACTCACCATGAAAGCCGGACAGAGACGGCCTGGAGCATGTCCACAGGAAACTCAAAGCATCTAGTCATAGAAGGACTCATTTCCCTCCAGCTCAGGCTGCTCAGCCCCAGTAGCGCCTTTCAATTCTCCTTATTAACGCTTACCATTCCCAGGGTAAAAATAAAGTCAAGTTGTGGGTGCTAATAATGCACAAAGACATAAGAGCTACAGGCTGCTGTGAAAGAAAGGGCTACAGCTCTATTAGCCAGACGCAGGGCCAGCCTGGATGCATGCTGAGGCGTGGGTTCTGCGGCACACAGCGCTCACAGCATGGCCCCTGGGCTGCACGTGATTGTGAACGATCCAGGCTTTTCTTGATTTAGCCAGAGGCCGAAAAGGAGTCTAAAAAAGGCTGAGGCTGCTGGGCGCTGGTGGCTCACGCCTGTAATCCTAGCTACTCAGGAGGCTGAGATCTGAGGATCGCCGTTCAGAGCCAGCCTGGGCAGGAGAGACGGTGAGACTCCTATCTCCAATAAACCACCAGAAAACCGGAAGTGGTGCTGTAGCTCAAGTGATAGAGCGCTCACCTTGAGCTGAAGAGCTGAGGGACAGCGCCCAGGCCCAGAGTTCAAACTCCATGACCGACAAAAAAAAAGGGCTGAGGCTGAAGGCACCTATCCCAACAGCTTGAGATCCAAGGTAGACATACGGACACCTCCAGCCAGCCACAGCCTGAGCCTCACCAAGACCTGCCTGGCCATTAGAGCACTGTGCCCAGGGCCACAAAGTCCACGTCCACCACACCAGAGCCACAAAGTCCACGTCCACCACACCAAGGGCCACAAAGTCCACATCCACCACACCAGGGCCACAAAGTCCACGTCCACCACACCAAGGGCCACAAAGTCCATGTCCACCACACCAGGGCCACAAAGTCCATGTCCACCACACCAAGGGCCACAAAGTCCATGTCCACCACACCAAGGTCACAAAGTCCATGTCCACCACACCAAGGGCCACAAAGTCCACGTCCATCACACCAAGGCCACAAAGTCCACGTCCATCACACCAAGGGCCACAAAGTCCACGTCCATCACACCAGGGCCACAAAGTCCACATCCATCACACCAGGGCCACAAAGCCCATGTCCACCACACCAAGGGCCACAAAGTCCACATCCACCACACCAGGGCCACAAAGCCCATGTCCACCACACCAGGGCCACAAAGTCCACGTCCATCACACCAAGGGCCACAAAGTCCACATCCACCACACCAAGGGCCACAAAGTCCACGTCCACCACACCAGGGCCACAAAGTCCACGTCCATCACACCAAGGGCCACAAAGTCCACATCCATCACACCAAGGGCCACAAAGTCCACATCCACCACACCAGAGCCACAAAGTCCACATCCATCACACCAGAGCCACAAAGTCCACATCCATCACACCAAGGGCCACAAAGTCCACATCCACCACACCAAGGGCCACAAAGTCCACGTCCATCACACCAGAGCCACAAAGCCCATGTCCACCACACCTCAAAAAACCACCAAGTCCACATCTACCGCACCCCTGTAAGGGCTTCTCGGCCTCCTCTGCCCATCCCCAGTCCTGACCCAATAATATCCCCTCTGCTTTAGCCTTCCTGGGAAGCTACCACACAAGGTGTTCAAATGTAACCTACCATCTGTAACCCAAGCCACTTAGTGCCTCTGCCCTCAGCCTCCTCAGCTGTAAAATGTGAGTCCTGAGGCACCCACTTCCCGAGCATGAGTCATGTGGAACCCACTTCATGAGGCTCCTGGGATGGTGTGGTGCGTGCCACATGCTTCTAGCTCTGCCACACAGGAATCAAACTGTCCAAAGTAAGTTAGACTCTCAGGCTCTCCAGCTCTGTCCACAAAAGGGTTGTAATCTCAGTGGTGTAAACGGCAGTTCTCTGGCAGTCCTGGAAGCCAGAGCCCTCAGTCACGTACTGGCAGTCTGGGGAGGGCCAGAGCCCGCAGCCCACGGACTGGCAGTCTGGTGAGGGCCTGAGCTCTGGTTTATGGACGGCTGTCATCTGGCTGTCTGGTCACGTGGCAGAGAGGACCAGAGAACCTCTAGGATCTCTCACAGAGACGTAAGCCTGCCATGCAGGCTCTTCCTGTGCGACACATCCGCTCCCCTGGGTCACAGCTGTTGATGTCTACACATGTATGATTCAACAGAGGAGCTGGGGGACCCAAACATTGGGAGCAATCATTCATCGCTGCTGTGTGCTTGATTGTGTTGTGGCTTGAGCAGAAGACCGATCTTCCCGTGTGAGGAGTAGATTCTTTGCACTTGCACCCATGTATGCATTATTTCACAAGAAGCCACCACTGGGGGTTCATACTCCCAGGATTGTCACTTCATGAAGCCCTCCCTGGCTGTCTTTACAGATGGCAGTGAAGCAGGAGGAGTTAAATGGCCTTTCCAGTAATCCAGGTGAGTGCAGTGGTTGACTGGACCAGGTGTATCTGAGGAAGTGGTTAGCCGTGGTCGTTTTGGACATCCAGGAAGTCATGCCACGAGGCCTTGCTGCTAGGCTCTGGGAAAAAATTAGGAAAGGAATTCGAGATGTCTGTTAAGCATCCATCTCCAGATGGAGATTTTTCTATTCATTCCTAAGGAGAGAAGCAGGTGAAAGGAAAAGAAATCTGCAACTCCCCTCGGGGACTCAGGTTGAAAAAGCGCTGGAAATACTGAGTAGGCCACACAGGCAATGGGCAGAGAGCAGGCTTTGGGGGCTGTTTCTGGAGTCATCTGCCATTTGTGCCTTCTACAGGGATCTGAGTGGGAGAGCTCACCCAGAGAGATGAAGAGCACTGAGGAGGTGACCGGTGAGTCCTGCAGAGTGTGAGGATGGGGAAGAGGGAGCCCGGGGGCAGGGATGGGGAAGAGCGAGCCCGGGAGCAGAGAGGACCACGAGACAGCAGCACCTCCAGAGCCAGCAGTGAGAGCTGTCTGAGCCGTCACCTCCTGCGGCTCGCTCCCTGTCCCAGGCACCCCAGGGCCGCACGCAGGTCGTGGCATAAACAGGCTGTTCACAATCAGCACCCGAAGCTAGGTGGGGCAGAGTCGGGGTTTTCGCCACACAGTTGTGTGCTTGTGAGTGTCCTGAGAGTGTCCGCTGGGTGGATTTTCGTTTTTGCGTCATGGGTTATTGTGTGCTCTGGGTTGTTTTTTCCTCTGGTCCTCCTTTAATCATTTGTTTTTTGTGTACGGGGATTTGAACTCAGAGCTGCACACTTGAGCCACGTGTGTAGTCCTTAGTCTGTGTTTTGTACCACTGGAAAGATAAATATGTTTCCAGTCACCTTGCTAAATGTTTGGTTTCAATCAAGACTGTGAGGAGCGAGGTGAGCACCGCAGGGCCCACCCCTTGGAGGACGGAGCCACACGGACACCACCTTTCCTGACAGGCTCTGTGCACGCACCTTTCCCCGCACCATGCGGGGCTCCGCGAGGGTCCAGGCACAAAGGCAATGGATCCACGAAACGCTCACAATGGATTATGACTAATGTATTCTCAAACATGATCTCTTAAAATAACTAACAATGATGTGGAGTTGACCCCGTGAATTCGCACAGCCCAGGACCTCTGTCTTTACTTGACTTCATGACTGGCATGAAGTGAACAGAAACCTACTACGTTAGCAATGACCGGAGGAATTTATAGAAAATGGAGACTCTTATCTGTAGTTAAAGCTCTTTATAAAAACATTTCATAACCAAGATATTAATTTGTTGAGCCGAATCACCATCATCTCTCTGAGACACAAGGTCTCAGGACTCCGGGGCTAGATGACAGCAAGAACCTGGCCCTGACACTGTTTCTGTCACAAGCAGACAGAAGTCCACAGCCCCTCGATGCATCTGTCCTACAGTTTCAAGTGTTGGGCTCAGGATGCATGTGTCCAGGGCGAAGTGTGCTTATGTCAGCGGCCCTTCAACACCAAGTGGTCTCTGCCATACAGAATTCTCTAACATTTGCATCCGATGATGAATGAGATCAGAATTAGATTGAAAAGCAGTCAAGAATTCATTGTATATACCATCAAATTCAGAATAGTAAGGAAAGGTGTGAGTGAAAAAGGGGTAGAAATATTGAAGGAAATCACACTGATCAAGATGCACTGCATTCATAAACTGTTTTGCTAATTGACAACCCCTCTGTACAGTTACTTAAAGGTAATAATAAAAATAATTAAGAAAACACGGGAGGGGACGGGTGAGTGAGTACAGTCAGAGTGCTTGAGTTCATGTGAGAAAATGGGACAGGTTACAAGGGATGAGGGAGAGAAAACGCATCATCCGCATGAACTGACACGAACTGGAATTCCTTTGTAAAACTACTTACAGATAATCTTGCAAAGCAACTTTAAAAAAGAACACAAAAGAGAAACAATTATTCCAATACACCTGGAAAAGGAAAAGCAGACACTGGGAAAGTAAGTTCGTTTTGCAACAGAATGTACAGTGGCTTCGGCTTGCCCCACAAAGCCTGGCCTGGAGTCGGCAGTAGGACCGTCAGTGCTGGACCGGTCAGCTGGCTCACGAGAGCACACAGGAGCACAGGTTTGGACGGGAGGCCATGCTGCCCGTTGGTAATGGTGGCGGGTGCTATCTGGTTCTCTTGCCTAGACTGAGTAGGGTGTCAGGCCCTGGAAGCCAGGATTTAACAGCCTTCCTTTGAGGACAGTTCCCTGCTTCCAAGAAGCTAAGAACGGATCACACACGCACAAGTGATTGGAGCCTGAGCCTTCCTCTCTCCCTTCCCTTGCAAATGTCGTTGGAACCATGGTCATCAGTATGTGGAAAGGAGAACCTCTGGACACACGCAGGACTGTGGGACTCCGCATATGCCCTGGCTTCTACTTCTCCAGATCCACCAACGTCCTTCTCCCTGGTCTAGAAACTGTGATGTCAGGGTCATGCTATCTTTGGAGTGTTTCTTTTGGCCTCACACCTCAGATGTCTGAAGAGGAGGAGCCTCACTTTTTATAATAATTCAGGGTGAGAGAAATAGTCATGGGACACAGCAATTAGAGTTCACACAAAATTTAAGGACATTTGTTCTCAGCAAGCGAAACTTCAAGTCTCCTCACACTCCTAGTTTCTGCGGGCTGCAGCTTAAAGTGAGGAACAGAGGGGGACAGCCTGGCGTGGCGGCCACACCCTCCCCCTGCCCAGCAGCTGACCAGGGGTGACCTGCTCATCAGAGCCTAAGGGAGATGAAGTTTTGTTTACCGCTGGGGACTCAGTCTCCTGTAGAAACTGTTGAACTCGGAGTGAATGGATACCTGAAAGACAGACCATGATGAGAATTCTCCTGAGAGTTCTCCATTGCAGATGCTTTCAAATCAGGAGTTCTGGTACGGTCCCTGTCCACATGCAGGCAATGGCTGCCCTGGGCCAAGCTGACAGAAAGCCAGCGCCAGCCCTCACAGCGAGGTGAGCCGCCGGTGAATCCCCCAGACTGATGGGTGCGAGACCCTGCCCGAAGGCACAGGCTTTATTTTGGCTCCTGTTGGCAGAGGCTGCAATCCCTTGCTCCCAGGACCATGCAGTAGAGTAGGCACAACCCTCAGTGCTCTGTACCTTCCTTCCAGGCCCCCCACCCTGTGGTTTCTACCCCCTCCCAGCTGTGTTCCTCCAGTGGATTGGACATTGGTTAGGTCTAAGTCCTCATGATTCAATCGGCCTGGAAAACCATCCAAGGTATTCTCCTCATCTGTAGACACCCCTCGCCCCCATCAACCTGACAATCAACACAGACAGCAAGATGCATCCTCAGAAAGTCTGCTGGGTGCTTCGGAGGTGGGGGTAGGAGGGAGATGTCACTTGATGATTGAAACTTTTCTGTCACTGAAAAGAGCTGCAGCTGAAATCAGGGAGCCAAAGGCAGGCCCCAAATATGGCCATTTCCCTACCTCCCCTGACAGCTACAACACCGGCCGGTGACTGCTCCTCGCTGTGACCAGCCGCCTCATAGCCATGAGATCGTGAGCTCTGAGAGGTCACCCTGATGGCTAATGCACAGGTACCTGGGAAAGTCAAGGAAAAGAACTGTCTGCTTCACAGAGCATAGCTATGTGGTTTGCTTTCTTTTAGAGGGAAAGATTGATGGACTATGGGCATCACCTAATGTTCTTTTTTTTTATGGTGTATGGTTTAAAAATATACTCCTGCCAGGCGCTGGTGGCTCATGCCTGTAATCCTAGCTACTGAGGAGGCTGAGACCTGAGGATCACAGTTCAGAGCCAGGCTGGGCAGAAAAGTCCGTGAGACTCTTATCTCCAATTAACCACTAGAAAACCAGAAGTGGTGCTGTGGCTCAAGTGGTAGAGCACTTGCCTTGAGCTGAAATGCTGAGGGACAACACCCAAGCCCAGAGTTCAAGCCCCACAACCGACAAAAAAAAGAAAAAGAAAAAGAAAAAATATATACTCCTAAAGTGTTAGTATTTATTTTATGTCCTGTTATTAGAACACACATCTTGGACTCATCCCGAAAAGATGAGACAGAAACAAATGGTTGTAAGTATTTTATAGTGACCTGAATGTAGCATCAGCTGTGAGAATCATGACGTGGGATTTCAGTGGAGAGATAAAAGGCGGACCGCATGCCGCACAGTCTTCCTGGCAGATGCGATTGTCAGAGGGACGCTGGCATTTCCTCCAACTTGGATGTGAACATGATTAGCAAGGAAAGTATGCTTTGTTCCCTGCCTTCACATGGTCTCAATATTGGCAGTTATCGCTTACTTATATTTTTAAGACAGACTTTACCCTGCCCCATGTGATGCAGCCGAACATACAACCACCCTTCATAAATCTCCAGACCCACAAGCTAAAAATAAGTGTGTGGATCTATGCTTCTCCTTTCTCCTTCGCCCAGCATCTATGCACCCATACACGCATTCCTACGTACACATAAATAGCTGGTTCTCTCTGTTGGCTCCCATGATTCTCAGCCCGACCACCTTTCCTCTTTGCGCCAATACCCCCTCATATAGCAACCCACCCACCCCCAGACACCCATTAATTGACTGCAAATGCAACTTTATTGCAAAATGACTGCAGCATTATTAAGCAACTGGATTTACAGGCAATAACATAATCAATATAACATTAATATAGCACATAATTAAATAAGAGTCCTACAAGGACCTGCCTGTCTACTAAAATATAGAGGCCTTAATTGTTTCCACCAATGGCATTAGCAGGGCTGGAATGGGGAGAGACTAGAAACCAAACTTGGAAGAACATAGCTCCTCGTTCTTATGTTTAGGTGTTTCATCTGCAGTACACAGGGAGTGAGCTGCAGCCCCCGGCTCCCTGGGTGCCCCCCCTCCCTTGAGCCCTGGGGGAGGAGTCACGGAGCTGACCGATGCTCTCAGGAAGTGTCAAACAGCAAAGGCAAAGGGCTAGTGGTGTCTAATCTGTTTCTCTACCAGTAGGAAAAGGCCAGTGGTTCTTTCCCATAGAAAGAGCCATATCTGCTGAAAAATGAAGAATTCAGTCTCGACAATAACCTCGGCCCACCTCAACTTCTGGTTGAACACTTGTGCCACAGAACACCAGAGGAGGAAGAGAATTGCCAGGAGGCATGTACCAGGTACCGGCGGCCATGCTTGGTCGGGGAGGGGTGGTCAGGAGGTAGGCAATACACAAGGGGATCCACATGAGGGAACTCTCCACCAAGTCCACCATCAGCACAGCCTGGGAGTCTGGCCCCACTCAGGGTGGGGCTGAGCCGGCCATCTGTAACTTAGTGTCTCGGCCTTACCACCACCTACGCTTCCACAAATCAGGTATTTAACTTCGGCCATCACTTCATTAAAGGCACAGGATGACCTTGCCAGGATTCAGACGGTAGTGAGGGGAGATGGCACCGTGAGCATCCTGACACCCCTCACGAGGGATGTACGCGCCCAGTTCCAAGGTCAGTGAAGCCCCCTGGGTATGCCAGAGCCCTCCCAGGCTGGGCCTGACGTAGGGAGCTGGTCGTCCGATTGTGACGGGTGTGCATCCAGCCCTGAGAAGCAGACGACCGAGGTCACCACCCCTGGCCCTCTGGCCCCTGCTAGAGACCTTATGAAGCTCCTTCCTCTCTCTGTGTCTACCCAGAGACCATGGGGCCTTAGGAAGCTTCTGCTCCCTTATGGAATCCATTTCCTCACTCGTAAGATAAGGTGTATTCATTCATTTATTTATTTTGTCAGTTGTGGGGCTTCAACTTTGGGCCTGAACACTGTCCCTGTGCTCTTCAGCTCAAGGCAAGCACTCTACCACTTGAGCTACAGCGCCACTTCCAGTTTTCTGGTGGTTTGTAGGAGATAAGAGTCTCATGGACTTTCCTGCCTGGGCTGGCTTTGAACCACAATCCTCAGATCTCAGCCTCCTGAGTAGCTAGGTTGACAGGTGTGAGCCACTGGTATCAGCATGAGGTTTGTTTTTATTTTGTCTTCTCTTTTGGTACTGGGGACCGAACCCAGAATGTTGCACTTGCTAGGCAAGTGCTTTGCTACTAAGCTGCATCCCAGCCTAAGATAAGGTTTTGAGGGCTCTATAAGGTGGCAAGAGGACTTTGGTATAGGGCCTCTTCTCCTGGTACGTGCAGCTGGGCCCAGTGATCAGTGAGAGAAAAGCAATTTTTCAGGGCTTCATGACTAAATTATCGGGTGATGGACCAAAACAGCCAAATGCATTCTTTTTTTTTCTTTCTGTGTTTCTTTCTGTTTCTTTCTGTTTCTTTCTGTTTCTTTCTTTCTTTCTTTCTTTCTTTCTTTCTTTCTTTCTTTCTTTCTTTCTTTCTTTTTCTTCCTTTTGTCGGTCATGGGGCCTGAACTCTGGGCCTAGGTGCTGTCCCTCAGCTCTTCACCTCAAGACTAGCCCTCTACCACTTGAGCCACAACACCACTTCCAGCTTTTCTGCTGCTGGGGTGCTAAGGAATCGAGCCCAGGGCCTCATGCATGCAAGGCAAGCACTCTACCACTGAGCCACCTTCCCAGTCCCACCAAGTACATTCTTATCTCTCCTTCTGTCCTTTCTAGACCATCCATCAACACACACACACACACACACACACACACACACACATACACACACACACACACACACACACACACACACACACACACACACACACACACACACACACACCAGTTGCCACTTTAAATAATCACTAGACCAACACTGTACCAGAACCAGGAGGAGGTGCAGCCTTGCTGGTCGGTGGCACCACTTCGAGAGCTGTCCACAGCTCACACCTCCCCCCAGCTACCCCAGCCCTTGCGCAGTTCACTTGCTCTCACAAAGCCTGGGGACCAGGGACCTAGAGAAACAGAATGGACACAAAAATCACAACAGAGGAAGGATGCAAAAATCTACCTTTTCTTATCTTCGTTTCCTCTTTGGCATCAACCATCCCCTGTGACATCTCCGGGGCCTCTGCCAGCCAGCCCAGGGCTCGGCAGGGTTCCAGTAAGGCTGCATCTCAAGTCAGGTCTGCGGAGTCCCCTTGGTGGGGTCAGATCCCGTCCTCGGGCTAGAGACTTGAATTAGCAAGTTAGGGTACCAGGAGTAGATCACAAACAGTACTGAAACTCACCTGGATAAACAGAAATACACACATGCATGTGCATGCACACACACATACACACACACACACACAACAATGGATATACTGGAGACCAAAACAATTCCAAAAATCTACTGCTAGCCCCAATCGTAACCTCTTGTGATTAAACAAAACAATAAAATGCCTAATGTTTTAATTCCCCAACACAGCAATGCCTTCTTCCTCTGTCCCATAGAAGAGATTTCCTGTCTTCTCCTTGAATGATTCTCATGGGTCGTTTCTGGAAGTGCCTGAGACTTGTCCCGCTGGATGGCTCTTGTTAGAATGCTTCTCCTTACAAGACTGAGTTCAGCCTTCATTTCCATCTGCAGCAGTACGAGCTCCAGCCTCTCAGTACAGGGAGACTCAGCCACTCCTCATGAGTCAGCACTCTGAGTGCAATTAGGTCATGTCAGCCTCTTCTCACTGCTGATGTACAGTATTCCTAACCAGCCATCAAAAGGATTTTGGGATAGGACCCAACATCACTCCTGTCTACACAGAAGCTCTGAGCAAAAGTAAGTCTCAGAACTAAAACACAATGGGTCTCTGGATTGGACACAGGGAATTAGAGAAAGTCAACTTAATAGTCATTGTACTCAAAGATGATGTAGACACTGACAGAGAACGGGACAAATGGTGCATGTGTGTGCAAGGAGGGTGTGGCATCGATTGTGTCAGTGGTTGATGATCGGTTGATTGTGACACCAGTTGTGTCACTGGTTGGTTGTCTGGTTGTGTCTCCAATTGTGTCATTGGTTGTCTGACACCAATTATGTCACTGGTTGTGTGGTTGACTATGACACTGATTGTGTCATTGGTTGTATGGTTGACTGACATCAATTGTGTCACTGGTTGATTGTGTGGTTGACTGTGTCACTGGTTGACTGGCAAATGGTTGATTGTCCTGTGAGGTGGGCCTAGCCTGTTCACACCTGAACTTCCACCCCCCACACCTCCTTCCCTGCCCCCACTCCCTGAGCCACACAGACACACCCTGACTGTAAGCTCACCAAAATCAAATGTCCAGGCAATTCCCTCCATTAGTAGTTTCCAACATGTCAGAAAGCAAAGCCCAGGCATGGAAACCACTGATTCTCACCATCCCTTAATTCAGAGGGTAGATGTACGTGACAGCCATCTGCCAGGGGTCCGTGAGTGGCAAGCCCCCAACATGGGAATGGCAGTTTTACATGTTTAACACTCTTGCAAGTTTCAGAGTTAAAGACTTGGAAGCACAAGATCGATCGGTGTGGGGACCATGAGCTTGAGCTGGGATGTGCCTTGCCAAGTGGGAGGGGAGGCTGGAGAATGGGTTGGAAGCCCTTGGGGAGGGGCAGATGCTGCACACCAAAGCCATCCAAAAGAGCGGTGGGCCTCTGATCGCGGGAAATCTACCAGAAACACGTGTATTGGGCCCAGCCCCTCAAAATTTGTATGGGTGTACCCAACTACAGAGTCTTTGAATACCTCAAACTTTCTGAAAATATTTGGGGTTCAAAATGCAAGCTTTTCAGGGAAAACCAAAGCCATATGTCTCTGATTCATTCGTACTTAGCTTATCAAAATGTTTTCTTGTTGCTTTGACAAGTATTTAGTGTCCAGGAACTTTTTGAGGTTTCCTTACTGAAGTCTTTTGTTTTTGTTCTTGTTTTCAGAGCATCGCTACCTTCCTTCTTCCTGCTGGGAGCTGAAGGAAGGCTTTGCTGCCACGGACACGAGGGTATGGGTCTGTGGCTCTGCGTAGCTGGGACCAGCCTCATCTTCAGGGCTGAGGGATTTGTGGGGTGCAGCAGGATACAGTGCACCCAGAAAGTTGTCCTGTGGCTAGCACAAGTTATTCTCAACATTCAGGATTAATTTTCTTGGAATGTCATAAAACCTCTCATTTCCAGTTCAAATGCTAATTAACCTGAAGCCTGGGTGAAGGCAGCCAGTTCCACAGGAAATGGCCTGGCCTAGGCCCACAGGGCTCCCCAAAGGCAGGTTTCTGAGCTCAGGCTCTTGGGATCCACCCTGGCTAGGCAATCTGGGCTGGTTTTATTTTCTCTTTCTTGCTTTCATACACAAATTGCTCTCCACTGAGTTACCTGAGGTTGCATTTGCAAATCCTACCCAGCACTGCTGAGCCAGGAGCCAGTGTGCTGACCAGGAGCCTGGAGTGGAAGATAAGTTCCTGGTACTGGGGGGGGGGTGGGGGGGGATGGGGAGAGACACTAGGAAAATAGCAGTGCTGATCCCGGAGGGAATAGCACCAGGTACCGGACAGTCACCAGCAGAAACGCCCCATGCCAGAACAGAACAAGGACAGGGCAAATGTGACTTCAAAGACTAAGAGATTGGGAATACGATGAAATGGTCTGAATCCGGAGTAGCCTACAAGCTGGTCAGGATTTCGGGTTCATCTTCTGACACAGCAAGGAGAAGGAAGGAAGGAAGAAAGGAAGGAAGGAAGGAAGGAAGGAAGGAAGGAAGGAAGGGAGGGAGGGAGGGAGGGAGGAAGGAAGGAAGGAAGGGAGGGAGGGGAACGGAAGGAAGGAAGGAAGAAAGGAAGGGTCTCCGGGGTTCATGCTTCCCAGGGAACAAATCAGAGCATGCATGTCCTGGTCCTCAAGACCTGCAACCTGTGAAACATACACCACCAACAACCGAGTCCACCAGTCTGGCCACCCCGTGTCCCCCTGTCCTCCCTGCATGGAGGCCACTGGGGACAGACCATCCTCTGGGGAGGGTCATAAAGCCTTTGGAGTCAGCCTGGGGAGCTGAGATCCCCGGCCTTCTAGTTGATAGTGGGTCGTTCAGCCGGGAGCCATCTGCAATTCCAGCCCTTGCTCAGGTGGAGATGCCACTCAGAAGGAGCGGGTGAAAGCACACATGGATAGCAGTCAAGGGAAGGAGGGCTAGCTTCCCCAGATTCAAAGTTGCTGGGCGCCACCTTTTTCACGCCCCATGTATTACGACATTACTGGACCTATACAGATGTTAATACGCATTTGCCTTGCTGGCTTTCATTTTAGTTTTTTTGTTTTGTTTTTTTTTACAAGTCACCACAGGATGGCAAAGTTGGGGGGAAAATGCATCATTCTGATCAACAAGACCCATCTGTGGTAACTGCACACAGAAGCAATTAATTTCCTGGTGATATTTTTACACTGGGGGCCTAGTGTGGGTCCCCATTATATAAACACAAACTCCAGAAAGCAACTGCTGCCTGATAAAAAATAAATAAATCAGATTGTACAGGGCTTTTTGGCTCAGAACTGCTACAGGCTATGACTTGTAATGAGGCGTCCCAACACTAATTATCAAGCCTATTAAAGAGAACTGTGGACCTTGTAGTAAAGTGCACATTGTAACCCCGTGAAGGAAGGGGGCCTGGGGACTGGCAGCCTGGCCTGGCACGCGGGGTGGCCAGCATGAGGATCCTAACACAGGAACAATATTATTGTGTTTGGCAAATTGATAAGGATAACTCTGGCGGGGAGTGGGGAGGGGAGAATCATTCACACAGCACAGCTGTCCATGGAAGATGGGTCCCAGAAACTATCAGGAACAAACCTTGCCAGCATCGCATTTCATTATTAAACTTATTCTGAGTCTTCGCGTTCTAGAAGCAATATTTCTACGTACTCTTTCAGGAAGGTAGGGGGGAAAAGATTAATAAAGATGTTAGAACGCTGAGCTGCTATGAGATCTGTTTAATTATTCCCCACAGGACTGCCCCAGCAATCCGCTGACATTTAGCCCCGACCTTGCAAATCCACAGTAAATATTAATATATCAACTCAAACAGGCACCGTTGTTTTATTGGTTCCCGGAGCTGGGAGAGATTCGCCACAGCGGTGCATGATAACGCGCAGAACCGAGGAGGATGGCCGCTTTGATTTCACCTTCTGCTGCGCACATGAGCAGGAAAGCAGCCACAGAAGGGGAAGCCAGGGCCCTGCTGCAGCTGGCCTGACACTTCAGATGGCTCCCTCCCTTTGTACAGCCTGCTGGAGTAACCCCCAAACCACCGTGGCCACAGATTAGAAAGCAGGAGGACCCGAGCCTGGAGAGGACAGATCTCACTTCCATATCTAGGAGAGTAGAGATTTTAATAACTGGGGGGGGGGGCTGTGCTTTCCCATCAAACCTGCCTTCCCAGGGGCGTGCGTGGGCCCAGAACCGTTCCTGGCTGTGGCACCACAGCTGGGCTGAATTCAGTCTTTCCCCCTCCTCCTCCTCCCGCCCTGCACCTTCTAACAGCCTCCCAATTTAGGTCTGCCTGAGGTTCTAATCTCAATGGCTGAGAATCGATAGGGTTCTTGTTGAGTATGTTAAGGGAAAACCCCAAAACAAGAACTGCATCTCATTGTTGTGAGGGGTGTGTGTGTTACATGCCCACATGTCGGTGGTGATGGTGGTATTTCGAGTGTTTACCTCTTCTCTTTCAGTCCTGCATACTTATTATTGACGTAACAATCATGAAGATTCTGAAGGCCTGGGGGCTGAGCACCTGCCCCGGGGGAGCTTGGCCTCCCACAGCTCTTGGGGGTGAGCAAGAAGGAGGCCGCCACATTGGGGTTTCAGATGTACAGTGCAGCAGAGCTAATGCGTGATTAATTTTATTCATAAAAATGTTAATCACTTCATTGTGAGATCTTTTTAACATTCAGGGCAGCGAGCACCTTTTTAATTTCTCTTGCTCACCGTCTCGCAGATGTATTTAATATTTTCAGACATTGCTGCAGCTATCCAAGGCACTAGCAATTAAGCATACGTTTAAATTTCGATAACAAGCAAAGCAAGCGAAAGTAGCACAAACAAACAAACAGGCGACCCAGGGGAGACCTGGAGACCGAAAGGCAGGAGGAGTTCAGTGACTCTTTACCTTCTGGAACAACCACCTCTTACAGATCCGATGGGAGAAATCAAGATGCCTTCTTCTCCTCTGCAGAGGATCAAAATGATAATTTGTATAATAACAAAAGGCCTTCAGGACTTTCTGCCGGTGGGCCCAAGGGTTCGCGTGCCAGGGCCAGGCAGATCTTCCCTGCTCTGCCCTGCCCTGCCCCTAGCTGCAGCCCAGCCACAGGGTCCGCCCCCCAGCCACGCCCCCCCCCCCCCCCAGCCATCATGCCCAGGAAGCCAGACAAAATGATTAAGGTCAGACACCTTAAGCATCCTCAGAATCCACACCGTTGGCAGAAAGGGCTACCACTTGGGCCACCAAGTGACTGCTGAGCCGCTGTCCATTGGTCAAAAACACTACCCTGGGGTAGATATGGCTTCCGAGGGCCAGGGGCAGGAAACTGGGAAAAAGTGAAGCCCTGAGCTTGCGGCTAGCCTCCCTCACCCCCCTGGGGGACTCTCTTTGGCCACCCCTCTTCTTGGGCAATGCTGGGGTTTCGGGCTTTCCACGGGGCCTCCTCCCAGGGGAGACCCCAGGTCAGCTCCCGAGCTTCAGATCCTTTCCTCCAGGACTGCTCCTCCACCGAAAGTCAATATTAAAACGACATTCCAGGGTAGTTTAGACACGAAGGAGAATCTCTTGGTGTATAATACGATCTGTTCGGTTAAAAAAAAGAAAGAAACCCCTCTGTGTCCAACTGGCAAATGGATTAAAACATTTTCATAGGCTCGGGAAAGAGTGTGGCCCGAGCTCAGAGCTCCTGGCGCTGCCTGCCCCTGGCCTGAGGCCTTGCCCCGTCCAGCGGCAGCGGAGTGCCAAGGCCGCCCGGCAGCTGGATGGTCTTTGGAGCCATAATGAGAGCGCCTGCTCCGCGGGGCGCGGGGGAGCGCGGGGGGGGGGGGGCGAGGGGGAGCGCGGGGGTGCGGGGGGCTTGGAGGCTGCTGCCTGGCGGGCCGGCCCAGGCCTCGGTTCAGCCTCCGCTCTGGGGTCAGAGAGGCTCCAGAACACACCCCAGCCCGCCCAGAGAGCCCCTCGGCACAGGGGCTCGCCCGCCCGGGCTGCCATGGGGCCACCCCCTGGCTCCTCAAAGTCGGGATCCCCTTCGGGCTTGTCCCCCACTTTCGGATCTTCTCCGATCCTGTCGGTTTCAGAAGCAGATTTTGTGGGTCCGAGTCGGTTCCCACAAAACGCAGTTTCTGCTCCGGAGCCTGGGGAACAGCGGGCAGCCGGAACGGGGAGGGAGGAAGGGCCGAGCCCGGAACTGAACTGCGCAGCCCAGTGTGGAAACAGAGCCGGGGAGTGGGGCTGCTCCCCGACATTCCGGAACGGCCCTGAGCACCCCGGGGTGCCGCAGGGGCCTGGATGGCCCCTCCCTTCCTTCTTCCCTCCCTCAGCTCCCCGCTCTCTGAAGGACGACTCCAAGTTCGCCCGGCATGATTCATCTGGAGGTGCGCCTCGCGCCCCTCCGAGCCAAGGCGCATATTACATTAATCAGTGTCAGACCACGAAAACCGAGATATGAATATGAATTCTCCATATTGTGGGAGAGATAAATGTGCTGGTGAATATAATTGATCTAGGGAAGGAGGGAGGCCGGGAGGGGGGAGTCTCCAGGCAGTCACCCTCAGGCCTGGCCAAGATGGGAGCAGAGACCCAGCTAGGGGTCGGCTGGCTGCAGCACCCCCAAGCCGGGTGTGGAGGGGTGGGTGTAGCGCTTCATTCTAACAGCTCAAGTCTTCCCCAGGACCAATTGCTTTGGTGTTGGAGGCATCTGTGGAGAGATGCAACGGGTGCACAGCCCAGTCTCCAGACACTGACATCGACAGCCAAAGCTGCAACCAAGTGCTGCAAACACTGTTTTTAAACCTTGACTAAAAATTCATTTCTGTCTTTTCATGGGAGAAACATAATCAAGAGGCTTGTGCTCTAACTGTGTACAGTGAACATCTGATCTGAACATCACCATCGGATCACCATGCCTAGCCCACCAATCCCTGGGCCTGAGCTCCTGTCTGGGTGATGGCCTAGCCACTGTCGCAAGGCCCTCCACTTTCATCTGTAGAAAAAAATTAAAGATAAATACGAAAATATGCCAGGCACCCATTGGTTCAGCTGTAATCCTAACTACTCAGGAGGCTGAGATTTGAGGATCCTGGTTTGAAACCAAGTTGGACAACAAATAAGCCAGAAATGGAGCTGGGATTCAAGTGGTAGTAGAGTGCTGGCCTTGAAGGGAAAAGAAGCTCAGGCCCGGAGTTCAAACCCTATGATGGGCTTGTACACCACACACACACACACACACACACACACACACACACACACACACACACACACACACACACACACCAGAATGGAAGTTTAGGGGTGCAGGCAGCAGACACCATCTGGGACCATCCAATTACAGCAGAGAAACTGATTTTTTAAGTAACCTACATACCCACTGCTCCCCGCAGCTGCTCAGAAGGGCTTCCTGAGCAGCCTATGCCGCTGGAGACGCCAAGCTTCATTCATTTTAGGAGAGGATGTGGCTGATCAAGGCATTTTCTAGGTGCAACCCGGACCGGAGTGCTAGGCCCATTTGCCCCGTGTAGGTAAGGTGGGCAGAGGCCACACTCGGGACCTCCAAAACGGAGAGGTGGAGTTGTGGCCACACCGGAGGGCTTGCGGCTGAGGACAGACAGCGATCCCGCCGACCTTCTAACAACGCACCACCGCAGGGTTCTGGACACACTCTCTTCCCCCAAGCCCCAGAAGACTAGCCTCGCCCCCCACCAGCACCCCGTCCCCGCCCAAACAGACGGACTAAGCGGGCTACCCCTGAGCACCAAGCTGGCCCCGCAACCGCCAGCCCAGGCTCCGACCCGCGGAATCACGAGGCGACACACTCCCGGACTTGGCCCGCGCCACGGAAGCCACGCAGGACGGATCAGACCCCATTCTGCTTTCGGACCATAGAGGGCGCCTCGAGCACGTCCATTCCGACCGAGAAACTGGTTCGCCGCGAGCCGGCCGAGCCTGCGGCCCACTCGGTCCGCGCGGCCCGGTCCCTCGCGGCCCCATGCACCCCACTTACCGACCGCGCCCCTCCGCGCGCCCCTCCGCGCGCACTCCGCCGCTCTTCCTCCACCCCGCAGACAGGCAGAGGACCCAGCCTCGAGGAGGGGGCGCGCGAGGGGCAGGGCGGCTCTAGCGGGGTATTTCCTCCCCCTTCCCTCCACCCCCCCCCCCCCCGTCCCCGCTTCTCTTCTTTCTCGGCTGGCAAAGGCACCGGGGCCACGACTTTCCAAAGACCCAGCAGCCGCGCGGCGGATGCAATCACGGGAGCATTTGGGTCTCAACCCGCCGGGAAGGCGGAAGACAGCCTGGGCGCGGCAGGGACCGGGCGAGCTCCGGGAGGGAGACTCGGAAGTGTGCCTTCCCAGGACGCGGGATTTTTCAGCCCGAATACTCAAGAGCAGTTTTTTCATGTCTGCTTTCGTAGTTGCTACGAATTCCACGATCGTCCGTGTCCCCGGAGCCCGGGCTCCTCGGGCACCGTGCGCACCCGCTCCCGGCGACAGGGCGCCCTGCCCCGCGTGCACCCCGGCGCGACCAGCCCGCCGCCTCCAGCCGCCCCTGCCGCCCCACCGCGCCGCCCAGCGCTTCCCAACGCCTCCCGATGCCTCGGCCCTCGCCCGGCTTCGCCCTTCGGGTGATTGATTGTGGCCCGCTCCGTGTGCTCCCCAAGCCCCACAGCAGAGGACGCACCGGGGTCTTAGGCACCCCAAAGCCGATTCTCCCCTGTCTCACCGCCCGTGGCAGACACTGCCCCCTCGCTGAGCGCGCAGAAAACTTCCCAGGGCCCCGCTTCCCCTCTCGTGAGAAGCTAAAGGGAGTTCTAGTTCCTCCCAAGTTCTTAAGTGACTAAAAAATACACCTAAAGCAGTAGTCCATACTGCATTATTTCCACGAAGTCAACCCTAGGCCGAAATGCC
The DNA here is from genome assembly GCF_024711535.1 of Dipodomys merriami. NCBI lineage: Eukaryota > Metazoa > Chordata > Mammalia > Rodentia > Heteromyidae > Dipodomys > Dipodomys merriami. The sequence continues at coordinate 2,282,360 of NW_027204715.1, read as the reverse complement.
CCGCTCGGGCCCGGAGTGAGGAACCGGCTTCACAAGTTCTCCCTTGGGAGCTTGGTTGCAAATTCTCCCCAACCCCCATTTTTATCCACTTTAAAGCATCTTTTTGTAAACTGCCTAAAACTAGATTCATTTACTCCTCAAAGAAAAGCCTGCTCCAGATAAATAACTTAAGTGCGCAGTTAGAAAGAATTCGGCTGTCAATAATAAATGGCACGGGAACAATGTAACAAATTCAACAAAAACAATCACAACCAAAAGACTTCGGCTCCCTGGGTGGGAACACTCCCCGCAAGGACCGCGGGAGAAGGCTGGCCAGGGCTGCTCCCCCTCTCCCCCCTCCCTCTCCCTCTCCTCCCTCCCCCTACCCCCTCCCTCCCTCTCTTCTCTCTTCCTCTCCTCCCCTCTCTCTCTTTACCTTCCCCTACCCCCTCTTACCCCCTCCCTCCCTCCAGCCCCCGGCCCGGGTTTCCAGGGTCCGAGTTCAGCATGCACAGCAGCAGAGGAGCACTGGGCATTTCATTTAGTTTATTAGACAAAAATATATGATTTAGACAAGTTCGCTGACGCGCTATTTACAATCTGAAATCACTATATACAGAAAGGAAAAAGAAAAAAGGAGAAGAAGACACAAGCACGTGAGGGCATTTACCGGAGCGTGGAGCCCGCCGCGGGCCGGAGCCGCGGGCAGAGGCCGGGCCCGGGCCGCGCGCGCCGGCCGGGTGAGGAGCCCGTCTGCAGAAAGCGATGATGAGTCGTTCACGCCGTCGTCGTTGTCGTCGTCGTCGTCCTTGTCCTGTACACCAGTCTGAAATACCTGTCTCCATTCCTCCCGCACCCCTCCCTCCCCAACGCCTCCCCCCACCCCTCGCAAAAGCAAACGGAGACCCTGCATCAGGCGGACGGGAGGGCGGCTAGGATCCGCGGCGTTCCCTCCTGTGGAGCCAGCGAGCTGCGGGGGAGACAGGGAGGCGGGAGAGGGGTCAGACGGCCGACGGGCGCTGGGACCCTGCTGCCCCGCCGCGCCCGGGGCGCGGCCCGCGGGGCTCCCGGCTCCGGAGAAATTCACTCCTCCGGGTCTCACTCAGCCTGAGGCCCGGCCGGGGCGCCCCCGACCTCCACCCCTGACCCCCCGGAAAGCCTCCGACACTCACTTGTCGCGTACCGGCTGGAAGGGCGATTTTAGCTGCTGGGCCGGCGAGTCTGGCGTGGGGACGAGGTCTCGCTCTGCTAGGGAGTGGACAAAGCAGAGGGTTAGGGAGGGGCTGTTGGGAAGGATCGTGCCCGCTGCCCACCCGCTCCCCCCCCAGTCGCTCAAGTATGCCAGCCAGAGCCAGGCTTCCCCGCAAGACAGGCCCGCGGGCGGAGCGCAGCTCTCCAGGCCCCAGGGCTTCAGCCCGGCTGGGCACATCCCGCCACCCCGGCCACGGTCCCCGGGCTCCACTCCCAGCGAGTTGGCGCGGTACCTGGAAGCGCGGGGCTGCCTCGGGCTGAGGCCTTGTCCACGTGCAGCGCCCCTGCGGCCACGGCGACCGGCGGCTGTGCGGGCGGTGGCGCGGACAGGTGTGGCCCGTGGGGCGCGGCGTGGGGCGCGCCGACGCCCAGGAAGGAGCGCATGTTCAGCAGCGACCCCTGCGCCAGGAAGGCGCCGCTGGTCCAGTTGGAGAATTTGCCGATGTGGCAGGTGTACAGTCCGTGGCTGGGCAGGAAGGCGGGGTGCTGCAGCGGGGCGCCCGCGGCGGGCCCGTGCGTGCCGGGATGGCCTGCGGGCGGCGGCGGGGACGCCTTGGGCGCGCCATCGGGGCTCGTGGCGGTCTCGGCCAGCGACCAGATCTTCGGTTTGCTGTTCGGTGCACCCTGCAGGCCGCCGGTCGCGGCGCCGCTGGGGCTCAGCAGGCGAGTGCTGCCCGGGTCCGGGGTCTCCTTGGCCAAGCCCAGGGGCGAGTCTTCGGGCGCGAGCAGGTCGGCGGCGGCCAGGGGGGAGCCGCGGTCCCGGGCAGGCGCGGCGGGGGCGGCGGGCGCTCGCGGCGGCGCTTCCGTCTTGTCCTCCTCGTCCTCGTTGCTCTGGTCGCCGTCGTGCTCGTCGATCTTGTCGATGTCGATGCTCTCCAGGTCGATCTCCTCGTCGTCCTCGGCCTTTTCGGGGTCGCCTTCCGTGTCGCTGCCGAAGAGGGCGCCGTCCTCCGGGTCCTTGCTGCGCGCACCCCAGGTCACCTTGTTCTCCTTCTTGAGGCGCCTGCGTGCGTTGGCGAACCAGGTGGAGACCTGCGTGAGGGTCATCTTGGTGATGATGGCCAGCATGATCTTCTCGCCCTTGGTGGGGTAGGGGTTCTTGCGGTGCTCGTTCAGCCAGGCCTTCAGTGTGCTGGTGCTCTCGCGCGTGGCGTTCTTGGGTCGCCCAGGGTCCCCATATTGGAACTGGCCGTATGGGTAATAGGCCGGCGCCGTGTGGGCCGCGAAGGTGGCCGGGTGCGCCCCGGGGTTATCCTTCAGTTCATATTGCGAGCCCTGAGAGGCCGCGGAGCGCGAGGGAAGGGGGAGGAAGCAGAGAGAAAGAGAGCGAGAGTGAGTTCCGCAAACTTGGAGAGGGGGGAGGGGGCAGATGCTCCCGCAGGCTCCAGAACCTCCCTGGTACCCGCTCACCGGACACCCCCAGGCTTCTGCTGGGCCGAGATGACCCCAACCCAAAGGACCCCCTAGTACAGGGAGAGGGGCTGTCAGAGCCAAAGTGAGCCCGGGACCGGCTTCCACCCATTGCGGAAATCAGTTCGGTTCACTGTAGAGAAACTTCTAGAAGCAGGCCTTTTGCAAAAAGGCACAGAATCTGTGCTTCTCCACTCCCACGCCATCTCCCTAAGCCCCTGCGACCCCACCGACCCCACCGCTAGAGCTCACACCAGCGGATTTCCACGTTTGTATCAGGATAGCTAGAGGGGAAAATCTCTGAACGGGGCTGAAGACACAGTTTTCCAAACAAGCAGAACCCAAACGCAGGCACTCCACCCCTTCCGCCCAGAAGGGGGTCAACCAAAATAAACCAGCCCGCTTTCTGGGGATCTAATTCCACCAGCAATTTAAAAGAACGAATTCTTCCAAATCAATCTGCAAAGAATGGTTTGCCCGCACTCCAAGGTCTGTAATGGTGACAGGTAATTTAAAATTTTAATCCTGGCCATCACCACCACCAACAACAAAAACACCGTTTGTTTTTTTAAAATACAAAAGGGCTTATCTGGTAAAATATTAACACCAGGCCTCCAAGCAGCTGGCTGCAAGGAGGGAAACTGGTTCAGTTTCCTGGGCCTCTCTCTTCTCCTTATCTCTTTAAGTTTGACTTTGATCTGGAGAGAGCAAACACAAACTGTTTGCAGGCATTTAGAGGGGATGATTTATTTGCAATCAATATTCTTTTTATCATCAGTAGTAAAACACAGCAAGTCAAATTATCCCATCAGGTTTTTTGGTAAATAACATTTTATCTTTCTAACAACCTCATTAGGCCTCATTATTACCATAAATTGCCCAGACAGACGCTCGCTTACAATTTTATCTTTTGACTTCCAAATACCCAGTCATCAAGGCTTGGAAACCTAGGCCTAGAATGGAGTTTTGAATTTAGTTTTACTTTCCAAGAATTGGCAGGAGACCTGGGGGGGAGGGCACAAACAGCTTAGGGAAAAAAGTTTTTACATTTTCCCTTCAGTTAAAAATATTTTTAAATATAGCCTTAGAATATTTTTTTAAAGATCACCTTCCCCACCTCATCGTGTGCTGATCTCCCTCCCTCCCCCACAAACACAAATTCGGCGTTCCCAAATGGCTAACATCTGCATTCAAAATTTCTGTGAAAAACCCGTCCTCCACTTAACAAGAATTGTGTTGTTGTGTTCGCAGTGGGGGCTCGGGACTCTGGGAAAGTTGTAAGTCCCCCACGTCCCCGACGGCTTAGTCGGGTGAGGGAGGCCGCACAGAAGTCCCCGTGACCAGAATTCGTTTTTACTTCTCCTTGCAAAACGTACTCGGCGCTTTTCAAATTATTATTAAGATTGTTTTGTTGTTGCGACTGTAAAGAAGACATTCCAGCTTTGTGTCTGCGGGGAATTCCTTTGGAAGGGACTCCTTATCAGTCTCTCCTCTCGGGCATTCCGGGGCCAGAACAAAATGGGAACCGATCTTTCTGGGTAGTCAGTGCCCTGCAAGTTAGCTGAGGCGGGGTTCCAGAGAAACTGGCTTTCTGGCAAAACTAGAAGAAAAAAAAGTGTCGGGGACCGGCCTGCCTCTCTCCTCCGGCGGCGCAGTCTGAGAAGCGTCGGGGAGAGGCCCGGCCTCTTCCCGGGCCGCGAGCATTCGGAAGCCCCGGAATCGCGCGCTCCAGCCGGGCGCCCGGGGTTTAGGGGGGAGCTGGCTGCACCCCGTCCCGGCGCCCCCCTCCCCCCGCAATTCCCCAACAGCCCGAAGTTCACACCCCGACATGGCAGTCGGCGCGCGGAAAATGGATGGTTTGGACCGGCGGACAGGCCGGGGCCCGCGCGGAGAAGGAAGTCTGCAGCCCCCGTCCCTCCCTCTGACAGCGGCCGAGGCCGGCACCGGACGGCGGGAGTGTGCAGCCCGGGGACGCAGGTTTCCCCGAATCCACCATGATGCCATCTGGGCAGAGAAGCGCTTCTCTCTCGGGGTCACCGCGAACGAAAACTTGGGTAAGTTACAAAAGTGCAGTTGCGCCGCGTCCCCGACGCCGGTGTCAGCGCCACGGGACGTTCTGAACCCCAGACCGTCACACACACCGTGGAGAGCCCCTCCGCTCCGCCGGGCGTCCACGGCCGGGGCTACTTGCACGGATCCTTCCAGGCTTTAAAGAATCCCCTCCGGCACACTCCGACGCAACTATCCCGATTCTGCCAAAGACAGAAAACCGACTCTTCCAGGCTCCGCTTTGGGGTTTGTGTGGTGGCTGTTTTTTTTACCAAAAAAAAAAAAAAAAAAAAAAAAAAAGCCGCCGAGGCCGAGCGAGCGGGGCCCGCGCGCCGGAAAGGGGAGGGGGGAGCCCTGCTCTAATGCGCGGGGCGCCCGGGCCCGCGCGCCCCGGGCCGCCCTCGCCCAAGAGCCCCGGCCCGGGGCCGATCGCGTCCCTCCCGGGGCCGAGACGGCCGGCCTGGCGGACCCCCGCCCCCTCCCGCCCTCGGAGCCCCCCTCTCGCCCCGGCAGCCGCGGCCTAGCGCGCCCCGCGGGACCCGCCAGCTCCGGGGCGGCCCCGCGCACTCACCATCTGCGAGAAGAGGCTGAGATCGGCGGCGTAGGGCAGGAAAGCGCTGTAGCCGGGCGCGCCCGCGTACGGCCCGGCCGCGGCGTACATGCCCAGCACCGAGCTGACGGCGGCCGCGCCCGCGCCCGCGCCCAGCTCCGCCGCCCCGGGCCGGCCCGACGAGGCGGCGGCCGCCGCGGCGGCCGCCGCGGCCAGCACCCCGGGGCGCTCGCCGCCGTAGGCGCCGGGCCCGGCGGCGCTCAGGTACTGCGGGTAGCCGAGCTGCGGGAAGGACATGGCCGCGGACGCGGCGGCGACGGCGGGGGAGCGGCGGGTTCGCCGCGCGGGGCGCACCGGGCGCGCTCAGCCGGCCCGGGGGCGGGGGGCGGGCGCTGCTCCTCGGCCCGGAGCTCGCTGGCGCCCCGGCTTCCCGGCTGCGCCCGGCTCCGCGTTCGCGCGCCGACTGCGGCGGCCGCGCTCCGCTCGGCGGCGGGGCTCTCGGACACAATTTGAAGCGGACGCTTTGATTGGCATCCCCTCGAGCGCAGGCCCCGCCCCGCCCGCCCCCCGCCGCCCCCCGCTCCGCCCGCCCTCGCGGCCGCGCCCGCCCCTGCCGCCGAGCACGTGGTGCCCCGCGCCGTCCCGGCCGCCTCCTCCCGCGGCGGGCGCGCGGCCGCGCACCGTTCCCCGCCGGCCCCGCCGCGCGCCCCGGCGCCCCGCGGTCCGACGCCCGGCGGGGCGTCCGGGGGCCGTCCCCCCTTTTTTAAAAAACAAAATGCACCAGGCGTCCGCGCACCCCGGGGCTGGGCACAGACGGAGGCCTCTCTTCGGGGCCGAGCCCTGCCCGGACACCGACAGGAAGGACACCCGGCGCCCTTTTTCTGCGCCCACATTCCGTCTCGGCGACCCCTCCGACGGGTGGCGGGTCGGGGCCCCGGGGAAGCGGGAAGGGTCCGGGCCCTGCGTGCTCGTCCACCCGTGAACACTTGGACCGGGGCCGGTGATCCGAGGCCCTCCCGGCGGCCCGGGGCGTGGAGACGGGCCGAGAGAGAGGCCGCTGGCTTGTCCTCGGATGGGCAGCTCTGGGACCCGCGGAGGAGATGCCTGTCCAGCTCGGGGGACGGCGCGGCCTGGCCTCGGCCCCGCTCGCGCCCCTCCGCCTCCGAGCTGCCCCGCTCCATCCTCAGACTCCCCGGCGGCGCTGCTCGTCCAGCCGACGCCAGGGTCGGCCCCTCCGCCAGACCTGGCCCCTGCGTGCGCGGGACGGCCGTCCCGGGCGCCCTGCCCGCCGGGATCCGCTGGCCCTCGGAGGACAGAGGCAGCCAGGCCGCCGCTCCGAGTCCCCGCCGTGCCTCCTCGGGGTGCCCGCCAGGCCGTGAGCCCCAGACGCGGGCCCAAGCCCTTCGGAAGGCTCCGGGATGAGGGCCGGCCGAAGACCCTGCGCCATGGGGAGCGGGAGACCCCAGCACCCCCACTCCCTGACCCTGGAGATGTGCGGAGTCTGCAGGCCCCGCACCCCCCATCATCCGGAAGATTCGGGTTTCCGGGCCAGAGGACAAGACATTGAACCGCGGCCTATAATTAGCCACAGTAAGGACCCTAACAGTAATTACCCATCACCAGCTCCGCAGTCACGGGGTTCTGCCTCTGAGTTAAGTCTTTTGTCCATGCCCCACCCCGAACCTGTCCCTGCACACTTCAGAACCCCCGATGGGAACGCTGGGGCTTTTTTCTTGCTTTGATAAACGCGGGAGCGGGGAGGGGAGACACCAAGAGCTCCAGTCACAGGAATCCTAAGTGGGTTCCCACCCCACCTCTTCACCTTCAACCCCCAGATCAGTCCGCCAGCAGCCGCCACCGCTGCTCTCCTCCTTACAGCCCATAACCCAGCGCTGCAAGCGAGAACTAGGCCGACCACACCAAGGTACCAAGGTGCGTAGCCAACTGCTTCAAGGCAAGGTCTGAGTGAGACTGCCCCGCGGGGGGGGGGGGGCACGAGGGGAGGGGCAGGCAGGGACACTGGCCAGCCGCCTGGGCAGCCACGCGGATGGCCCACCCACCCGCTGCCCCCTCCATAGCCCTTCCCCCACACCTGCAGGTCAGCTCAGGCCAGGGAAGTGGGGAGGGCCTGCTAGGCCCTACGTGCTGTGGTAAGAAGACCGGACGCCAGGCCTAGAATGTGCAAAGCCGGGACTGTGGCTCCTCTGCCAAAGACCAAGGGAGATGACCCCTCCCCCCATCTTGAGAACCAGTTCTGGGAGGTCTTCAGAGTCTTCCTCTTCAGCCCCTGGTCCCAAAGTTCGAACCTAGTGATAGGAGAGGCGGAAAGCGAGGGGGAACGTGAGTGGGCGGAGGGTTCCACGGGAGAGGAGCTGGGTGTCTGGAAGCCTTGGGCTTCCATCAAACGCTTCCTTACCAGCGCCGCCAGGGACCAGGGAGGGTCATCCTGGTGACCCCGGAGAGGAGAAGACTGGGGGTTGGGGCCTCCATAGCCTTTCAGGGCTCCAGGTTGTGGGGCTCCACCTGCTGGGGCCGCGGAGAAGCAACGCACCCAGTCGTGCGACAGTTGGGTCCACAAGCCACTAGAGACACTTCTCATGGCCCGCGCGCACACACGCGGCAGCCCCTCACTTGGGCGGGGTGCCTTTGCAGGCCGGCCCCTCCCCTCCACAAGACTGCCCAGGCCCGGCCTGCGGCCCAGGCTGTGCCCTGTCAGACCCAGGGGTCGCTGTGGTCAGAGCTGCACCTGATGGGCCTGCCGGGCCATCCTGGAAACCCCAGAGCCTTGGTTCAGACGCCCCGCAGGAAGCCCGGCCCGCGCAGGGGCGGGCAGGGGCGGGCGGAGCCCCCCACCCCCGCAGTGGCGTGGAGCCCCCCGGGCAGTGGCGCGGAGCCTCCCCCCCCCCCCCCCCCCGCAGTGGCTTGCTGTGAGCGCCTCGGGAGGGGGTGAAGAGGCAGCGAGGCCTCTTTTGGTGACCAGTGCCTTTTGGACCAAGTTGAGTTTTAAGCCGGTTTTCAGGTTTGCTGGAGAGTCTGCTGGTGGAATGGGGACCATTTCCCAAGAGGGAGAGCCCTGTAGGTTTCAGAGTCTGCCTCTCTGCTAGGAGACTTGACAACCCAACACCAGCCATGGCGCCATTTTATTTGATTTTACTTCCTCCGAAACCTGTCTCTACCGACTTCCAGGCTTGGGAGTGGGGCACTCCTCAGTGGAAGGCGCTGGTAGGGGCGCCTTGGCTCCTACCTGGCATCCTGGACTGCACTGCCCCTCTCCTCTGCCTTTCATGGCTGTTCTTTGCTCTAAGGATGTTCTGGCCTGCGCTGGGTGGGCTGCAGCCCTCCACCCCAATATGTGCTCCGGTCATGTAGGATTTCACGCTTTCCCCGCCGGGCCTGGTGCCACCCCACTCCACCCATGGTGGAGTAGACTGCCCAGGGCTGCGGGATGCGGGTACAGGCAGAGCACACTGCAAGGTAACCTCGGATAGAAGCATCCAGAAGGAATGGACGAAGCGTCATCAGATGCCCGGCGAAAAATCTTCCACACCACACAAGAGCCCAGACAGCAGCTGAGTCTAAGCTGGGAAGCTGAGGAAACAGGGTCAAAGGCTGACCTGGGTGCTCCGTGCTCTGCCTGGGGTGCCACCATACCACCACAAGGAAGGGAAGCGCAGGAGGAAGGGCAGTGCAGGAGGAAGGGAAGTGCAGGAGGAAGTGCAGGAGGAAGGGAAGCACAGGAAGAAGTGCAGGAGGAAGTGCAGGAGAAAGGGAAGTGCAGGAGGAAGTGCAGGAGAAAGGGAAGTGCAGGAGGAAGGGAAGTGCAGGAGGAAGGGAAGTGCAGGAGGAAGGGAAGTGCAGGAGGAAGGGAAGTGCAGGAGGAAGTGCAGGAGAAAGGGAAGTGCAGGAGGAAGGGAAGTGCAGGAGGAAGGGAAGTGCAGGAGGAAGGGAAGTGCAGGAGGAAGGGAAGTGCAGGAGGAAGGGAAGCACACGAGGAAGGGAAGCACACGAGGAAGGGAAGCGTGTGCACGCGCATGCAAATATTTTATAAATTTCCCCTCAACCGGCCATCTCCATTCAGCTTCAAATGCGATCGCCAGCGACGGGAGGAAGGTTTTTCAGGGTTTCTAATTCGATGTCACAGACGGTTGCTTGGGACAGAGGCACATTCTCCCTGCCAGCTGCACTTGTCTTATTTGTTTTCCCCCACCGTGTTCCTGCAGGGCCTATTGTGCAGTTTTTAATTAGTTTGTGTTTGTATTTCACCCGTCCCAAATCAACGCCGTCCTGGAGCAGGGCGATGTAAACCGTGGCAGTACAGGTGTCGCTGCTTGCTCCTGCACACTGGCAAACGCGTGTCAGACAAATGAAAGCCGGGCTGTCAGCTCCCAGAGCCCAGAGTCTCGGATCAAAGCCAGTGGGGACCTCTCCCTGAAAGCAGCTCCCAGTGCCAGTAGAGGAGCTGGGCAAAGGCACCGAGGACAAAGTGATTCTTAATTTCCTCAAGCCTCGTGGTCTTTAGGCTGGTACTGATGCAGGGTCACTTCACATCTGGGGTCTAGGGGACCCCAAACTGCTCCCTTGGAGAAGTGTGGGATGCTGCTGGATGCTTCCAGAGAAAGATGCTGAGACTGCCCAGATCCCTACAGCTAACCAGAGAGCCGAGCCGGGAACTTACTCTGAAATCTTTACACGGGAAACCAACACCTACTACACACACACAGACACAGACACACACACACACACACACACACACACAGACACAGACACACACACACACACACACACACAGACACAGACACACACACACACACACACACACACACACACACACACACACCGTGTTTCATGTCTCTTCCTTCTTGAAATGACCTCTGCGGAAAGTGTAAAGCCTGTAAATCCATCCCATCCCTGCAGCCACAGGGGATTCTTTAAAAGCTTTCTTTTCTTTTCTTTTCTTTTTCTTTTCTTTCTTTCTTTTTTTTTTTTGAGGAGTAGAAGATTGTGCATCTTTAACTAGGGCACATAGAAATTATGATTCAACGGCAGTGTATATTTAATTAGAGTAATCTCACTTGAATTTAATTACCTAATGAATTATTTGTTTAAAAGGTAGAACGTCTTGTTTGCCAAGTGCTAGGCAGACCTCTGATAAGACGCGTGTTGTGAGGACACTGCACTGTGAATGCAGGTTTGAGGTTTATGCTTGGTTAACTCTCCTGTACAGTCTGTAACAGTTCCTGTACTGCAAACAAAACCTAGGGTCTGGGGGACTGTGAGGTGGGCCGGGAGGGGTGGACCAGCAGAGGTGGGCGTGGTGTTTTTCACAGCGGGCCGAGGCTCTCTTGTTATGCACACAGGTCCCTTTGCAAATTAAAGTCCTCTGACTGTTTGTGATGCAGATGTCGCTTCTTCCAGGGTTTTTTTTCCCACTCTGTTTTATTTCATTTCATTTTGAGGGTGGGTGTTTTTTCCTCCTAGTGTTAGTAAGAACCCTTGTCTGCTCCTGGATTGGTTCTGTGGTCAAGACTGATCTTGAAAAGGTGCATCTTTCTGGCACCTTCACCTGCGTACCCAGGTCCTCTCCCAACCCAGGGTCTGTGGGGCTCCACACTGGCAGCCAGGAGTCCAGGTGGGGGGATGGGAGCTGCCGAAGGACAGGCCTTGACCTTCACCCTGAGATCCTAGACTGGTACAGCCTCATTTCCACCTGCTTCCAACAGCAAGAACAAATCAAACCCAGCCACGTCACCCTCTGGGGGAGGTTCTGAAGCTAACTGGTCCCAAGGACGCCCACACTTCCCACCTCGGGGAAGGGAAGGGCAGCCATGGAGCTGGGCAGGAGATCCCGCTCCGGTGGTCTTTGGTGCGGGGCCTCTCTGGGCCTTAGCGGGAGAAGAGCTGCTGGGATAAGCCACAGGGGGCCCAGTGGGCAGAGCACACTCTCCCCTCTTACTGAAAATAAAAGAGGGGAAGAAATAGGAAGCCCTAGGATCCACTTAGCTGGATTTCACTGTCATTTTCATTGATGCCTCATTAATCAAATGCTTTAATTGCAGGTGTGGGCACAGTGTCACATACTAAAATAAAAAGCCCGTGCAGCCAAGCAGGAATGGGCTTATAAGAATACAACCTTGATAAGAATGATTAAATTTTGTTTCTTTTTGGAATTCCTGATTTTAATTGTAGCTGTATAGTCTATTCTAAACTTGTTGCTCTGACAACCCATGTGATTAAGCTGTAATATAAAGTTGATCACATTTAATTATAGTTACAGCAACACCCTCTCCCCATGAGCTCAATCTGCGTGAACACATTTTAAAAGCTTATTTATGAATTTACTTAGAATATTCTTCCAAATAACTGATAATAACGTGCAGAGAGCTGAGATGATAGTGGAGATTTCTCAGATCTGACAAAAACCCAAAGACGATTTCCCAGTAAAACCCTCAGAGGAAATGATCCTCGTGGGAAAGAGGAACAGGAAAACACCAAACAGCAGATTTGTGTTTGACACTTCCAAAAGTGTTTGAAATCTAGACCAAGCAGTGATTTGACTTCCTATCAGTTCTCAGCCATTTTTATTACTAATGACAAAAGCAAGCCAGCTTACTAGAAATCCATTTAAAACATCTACTGACAAATGTGTGCCCCCAAAAGAGAGCGTAAGCAGAAAGTATAATGTATTCTTGGTGTCCTCTGTGTCTTTGTTCACCTGTGCACAGATACGAGCACATGTGTGTGTGCTGGGGCTTGAACCCAGGGCTTGGGTGCTGTGCCTCAGCGTTTTCTCCTCAAGGCTAGTGCTCTACCAATTGAATCACAGCTCCATTTTTTTTGGCTTTTTTGGTTGTTAATTAGAGATAACATTCTCACAGTCATTCTTGTCTAGTCTTGACTTCAAACTATGATCCTCAGGTCTCAAACCCCTGAGCAGAGAGGATTAGGGATGTAAAAGACCAACCCCAAGAGGGTCATAGATTGCAATCCCTTAGACCTTAGAAATCAACTAAAAGTTTCTACTGACAGTTCCTGCATTCAGCAGGAATGATGGAAATTCAGGAAAACCTCTAGTGTCTATCAGCATTTCCCCAGCCCATTCTTACAGAAAAAGTGTGAGGGTAGAAAGTGGATCTAGGGGGAAAAAAGTTAAAGCAAAACAAAACATCCCTGCCCAGGGCTCCTTGGTCTGTCTGGTGACTGCCTGTCACCCTATCTGGAGCGCAGCTGCTCAGTGTGGAGCTCTGGGATGGGGTCCCATCAGCTCCATCCTGTCCCTAGTGCTGGAGGGAATGCAAAGTGGGGTGTCAGACCTCCAGCCTCCCAGGATGATTCCAGCTCTGGGGGCTGAGTGTGTGTGTGTGTGTGTGTGTGTGTGTGTGTGTGTGTGTGTGTGTGTGTGGTGTGTTCGAGGGTGCATGCATGCTAGGGAAGGTGGGAAGAGCATGGGGGAGCAGAGATAGGGGAATGTTGTTTTCTGACAGCCATACTTGCAAGACCAAGCTGATGCACACAAACGTGACATGCCTGTGACCAAACAGGAAGCTAATCCGGGCAGAAGGTCCAGGGGAGACCTCACCTGTGGCCCTACACTTCTTAGTGTTTGTACCGCCTCCCCGCGGCTCTAGCCTGACAGGGCTCACAGCCTGCCAGCACAGGCCTCCTGCCTCTGGCCACCCAGCTGCTGTCTTTCAACATGGAAACCCCATGACTGGGGTCACTCTCTTGGAAGAACTGAACAACCGTCAGGCCAATCATAACTTCTCTTTTCACCTAGGATGTTTGTTCACTGGCAGAGGCTGGATGAGGTCAACCGCTGGGTTTAATGAGGGGCCCCAGTTCTGTGTGGAGAGGGAATTGAAGGACTCTGTCCCCATTCTCTTTGAGGGAGGAGGCTTTCTGCAGCCCTGGTCATTCCAGAGGTGGGCTTTGAATCTGTCACCTGCACCCTCTCCAGCCTCAGGGACAGGAGTGGTCATCTCTCAGTCCTGGGAGCATGGGGCTCAGGCTCCAGGGCTTGAGAGGCCTGGCTTCTTCGAGGGCTCTCTCCAAGCCCTGGGCTGTACCTCTGTGCATGCACACCCCCCCCGCTGTGTATCCAAATTTCCTCCTCTCATAAAATGCCAGTCAGATGGGATCAGGACCCTTCAAGGGTCTGTTTTGAACCCAGTCATTGTTTTGGAAGCCTTATTTCCAAATGCAGTCAAATTCTAATGCTTTGGATGTAAGAGCTTCTGCATTGATGGGGGGTGGGTGTGGTGTGGACCTCAACCCCTAACACCAGCGCATCTCCATCCCAGACAGCACTGTTCCGCATCTGAGCCCTCAGCAGTAATAGATCTATCTGTTAGTTTGGGCCTGACAAGCAGCTCTGGAGTTTTGGGATTCTTTTTTGTCAGTGTTAAACAAAACATTATGTTTAGGAGGATTATATTTTTTACCTTAAAATAATTTTAATACTGATTGTTATTAAAGGCTAAATTTGCCATCCAGATACTGTCTATCTGAGTAGAAAAGAATCCGTTGCATTTCTAAGGTTTATAGCTCATTTGAATTAAGCACATTTGAGGAAATCAATTCATTCCCCCACTAAGTCTACTTCTGCCCGATGACCCCCGATTACCAACAAGCAGGTGGGATGCCTATGTGCCCCTGGGGAAGCATAGAAATCTGTCAATTACACTCTCCTGATGTCATTTCTGGCGTGAAAATTCCCAGCTTATCATTTAAGTTCCCACTCACTGGGATTTGCAAACGAATCTTTATATAGGAGAGTTCTCTTGGGCCCCCAGCATCAGGGAAACTGGGTGGACATTAGGCTTGTCCAAAAAAGAATTGCCACTTGAAATTAAAATAAAAAAATCTGAGTCTACCGCTGCCTCTGATCAGCGACTGAGCCTCACTGCCGACAAATACATTATCACGATGGCGGTGACAGGAAGGAAAGAATCAGCGATCATTTTACAAGCTGAAGACTTGGTGACATTATCTCTAGGGTTGAGTTAAGTGGTTTGTCTAAGGTCGCTGAGCAAGTGTGTAATAAATCCAGGATTAGAACCTCGGCACCCTGTTCAGCAGGCTGCATGTTGGGCCAGGCTTGTTGATCCCTCCTAGACCTCACCGCCGTTCCTGCCCTCTGCCCACGGGAGACCAGCTGCTCCCCGCCCAGGGCCCAGCACAGCGCAGAGCACACAGCCGCAGCCTCCCACCCTGTCCTTCCCCTGCTTCATTTATTCACTTAAGCTTCTGTGAAGGGCCGTTGTAAGAAGCCCGCCTTACCTTGTGCTGTGGGGGAAGTGAAAATGAACTAGACAGTTGTCCAAGTGTCTCCAAAGCGCAACACTAATCATTTGTAATTATTATTTATAATGATTCATTGTTCTTCAGGGCAGGAAGAGGGGCTGGGACAGATACCAGCTAGCGTGCTGTTGTCCCAGTTTTTAAGTTACCCTCGTCTAACTTTTGTCCTGTGTGACGCTAGGGTCTCTGAGCCCTGGGTGGGGCTCTGCCTCCGCCAGCGGGGAGGACCCTGCCGTGCCTTTCCCAGGGATCTCTCCGCTTGCCCCATCACTCCGTGTGCCCCAATCAAGCGGGCACCCCACTGCCCGGGAGGTCAGAGTGTTAGCGTCTGCTGTCCGGAGGCTGGACGTGCAGGGCCTCTGTGTCCTCGGGCTGGGCGGCCTCCCCCACTGCCATGGGGAGAATCGTCTGTAGTCCTGGTGTTAGCTGGTGGCCTCTATATAGTCTACGCTGGCCTCGAACCTGTGGATCTCCTGCCTCAACTTCATGGGTGCTTGGATGGCAGGCGTGTGCTAGTACATCAGGGGAAACTCACCATTCTTCAAGGATGCCATCCCCACCGGCTCCCAGCTGTCCAGCTCAGAGTGCATGGCCGGTCACACCCAAGGTGGCTGTTTTCAAACTGGGTCATAGGTAAGAGACGCAGAACGAAGCTTGCCTGCGTACATTCCCGGAGCACACAGTCCCACCCACAAGATCTGGTTCAGGCTTCTTTGCATTGGAGGCATGATGGCCCCTCACGCATAGCTAATCTGAGCTAATAAATGAACACTTCTTCACACGCATTGCCTCCATCCAGGTAAATGGCGCAGCTTCTGCCTCGGTGACACATGCTGCTGAGGTGAGTCTGTTGGGTGGGGAGAGCCAGGAAGGAGCTCAGGCTTGGACAAGGGAGTGGGCTGGGCTGAGAACATGAACGAAGAGTTCCCTGGGCCTGGGGTTTGAGCACTAG
This sequence comes from Dipodomys merriami, assembly GCF_024711535.1. Taxonomy (NCBI): domain Eukaryota; kingdom Metazoa; phylum Chordata; class Mammalia; order Rodentia; family Heteromyidae; genus Dipodomys; species Dipodomys merriami. The sequence continues at coordinate 2,266,872 of NW_027204715.1, read as the reverse complement.
GAGCAGGACAGGACGGAGGCTGGTGGGCCTGTGGCAGGGGCAGGGGGCGGGGGGGGGGTCAGGCCCTGGGCATGGCTGGCTAGTGGCAGGGTAGACACAGGCTCTGGCTGTCCATAGCTCCTGGTGGTCGGCAAAGGGAGGGGAGGGGGTGCTTACCTGTCAGAGGAAGCATGTGGGATTTCTGGTCCTTATCTTTGGACAGAACAACTCCACTCTTCTCACTTTACAGGTTGAATGTCAGATAGGATTTTGGTTGGACAAAAGATTTTTGTACCTTAATACAAATCTGAAAAAAAATCACATTCCTAGCGATTGGGATTAGATGAGCAATGATGTGCAGATTTCTCACGGGGACCGATGGCATGGTAACACGTCTCTTGTCTGGGATCAGACTTGAAGGCTCTTCTCTCGGTCTCTATATCCATAACGTATTCTAGAAGCTTTAATATGACATATGAAAGGTTAAGCAGAAGTCTGGAATGTCTAAGAGGACTAGGGAAACAGTACAATCAAAGGAAGTTACAACTGTTATCATGATTGCTATTGAGGAAGGTAATATACTTGCAAGCTACGTCTTGGAGCAAAATATTTGGGCTATGATGCTTCACAGACCAAGCGCACTGGGTACTTTTGCACCATGGGACCAAGCAAATGGTTTGGACCCGAGTTCCTGTGAATCTGACCCTGCTTGTTTAGCCAGTGCTGTTGGGAGAGCGTCATGGGTGGGAGTGGAGGGTGGGGACTCTTCTCCAGCCCGTGGCAGATGCAAAGGAGACACAAAGGAGCAGACTAGACGGCTATTAGTGTGGCCCAAGCCTATAGTGCCAGCTACGTGGGGAGCGGTGCTGAGTTCAAGCCTGGCTCCTAGAAAAATGGCAGTGAGGCCTTATCTTCAAATCAAAACAACAGGGTTAGGGGCCTTGCTTAAATGGTAGTGTTTGGCTGGCATGGATGATGCCTTGGTTTCAACCCTAGAAATGAAAACAAAAAATAAAAGAGAGAGGAAGAAAGGAAGAAAGGAGGAGAGGAAAGAAGGAAGGAAGGAAGGAAGAAAGGAAAGATGGAAGGAAGAAAGGAAGGAGGAAGGAAGAAAAGGAGAAAGACAAGGTGAGAAGGAAGGGAAGAAATGAAGGAGGGAAGAAGGAAAAAAGAAGGAAATAAAGGACAGTAAAAAAAGGAATGAAGAAAGAAGGAAGGAAAAACAAAGGAAGGAGGGAAAGAGGAGGAGAGAAAGAAAGAAAGGAAGGAAGGAAGGAAGGAAGGAAGGAAGAGAAAGAAAGGAAAGAAAGCGTGTGGGGGCCTTCCTCTTGGGAGGAAGAGAATGTAAAGGAAGGAAGTATAGATTTGGGACCTTGCTTAACTTTCAAAGGCATACCTCCCAGTGACTTCCTTCTTCAGTTAGACCCTGCCTCCTAAATTACCCAGAACATTCCAAATTCATGCCACCATCTGGAGACCAAATGTTAAGCACATGAGCTAGGGAGACATTCCATACTCAAACCATAGCATTCCTGGACCCAAAGGCTCCCGGTCCTCTCGTGACAAGAGATGCATTCAGTCCTTCTCCAAGAGTCCGTGCAGTCTTCCAACTCCAACCTTGTTTGAGGTCTAAATCCAAAGTCTCCTCTGACATTCAAGGCAAACAGCCACGAGACTCATGCCTATGCCCAAGATATAATGGCACTGAAGAAATATTTCCCTTCCAAAAGGGAGGAACAGGAGCAGCCTAGAAAGGAGGGGTGAAGCCAGAAAGAGTCTGGAACCTCTTAGGGGAAACGCTCAGCCCACAGCGGCATGCCTGGTTTCCCAAGCTCTTGGGACTCATGGGTGTGCCAGCCCCGCCCCTGTGGCCCTGAGTTCTGAACTCACCAGGCGGCCTCTTCATCCGGCCCCACTGGCTCCTGCATCTTTCCTCAGAAGACATTCCCTGCTCCTAGCACTCCAACATCCTGGGGTCTCTGCTGAGGCAGTTTAGGCTTTGGCCTCTCAGTGTCTTGCTTTACCCTTGCAGGGTCCACCTGCGGAGAATCTGACACTCACGGCTACCCCCACACACACACTGTCTTTAGCAATGTCAGGGGCCACCTCTAAGACCCAGTAACCCCTGCATTTGGCCTGCTTGCCAAACCAGTGTCAAGTCGTTTGGTGACACCAAAGCTCGCTTCCAGCTTGAGCAGAAGTCAGCACCCTGGGACTGGGGCTGCAGCCTGGCTTTGAGAGGCAGGGCTGCAGGCTTGAGAAGACACTCTCTGGGCCGCCCAAGGGGCATAGGCCCCTTTGATGGGAAAGTCATGCAGATCCGGGCAGGGTGAGGTCCAGCTGGTTCCCGAGGCCGCCAGACGCCTTTCTCATGGTCCAGGTCCCAAGTGCTTGTCTTGTCTTTAAACAACTTTGGCTTGCTCTGGTTCTGGGCAGACAGAGGGCTTTCTTAATTCTCTTGCTCTGTCTTTTTCTCCAGAGTCTTACTATCAACCTGGATTAAGACAGCCAGCAATCACCACGTCACCGTCTGAATGCAGTGCTAGACTCAGTCTAGCACTTTTAAAGTCAGCCTTCCACAAAGTTTCAAGACAAAATGTAGACAAATGCTTTGGTAGAACGCGACACAAATGCTTTCAAGTACAATTCCCAGTGTTGTCCACATTTCCCCCGAGACCTCGCAAGCCCAGGCTGGGCAGTCCACATTGCCCGAGCTCTGGCACAATCACCGCTCATGCTCTGCCCGCAATATTCCAGGCCTTCTCCTACAAATCCTTCCTACAAAAACCAAATCCAGAGAACCACATAGCCACAAGGAGTCACAGCAAAGATTGCGATCTTCCTTCAACATTAGTTTCTTTTGCTTTGCTGAGGCTGAGTACCTGTCATAGACAACTTACGGGAGGAAAGATAGATTTGGGCTCCTGATCTCCTGGGATTCCATCCACCCTCCTGCGGTGCTGAGCCTGTGGGTCAAGCATCCCTCAATTCTTGGACAGGAAGCAGAGGAGAGCAGGCTGCAGTCTGGCTACAACCTTCAAAGGCGCTTCCTGTGCGCCTGTCTCCATCAGCCAGGTCCTGTCCGGAGGCTCTCCAAAAATAGAACTCCCGGCTGGGGAGCCCAGGAGTTTGTTTAACCCATGAGTTTGTGGGAAACAGTTCCTATTCAAGCCGCCACACGGAGGTGTGAGTTTTACCTGGGGTGGGGGAAGGATGCTGTGGTCGGAAAGCACAAGGCCTATTCTCTGCGCCCAACACCAAGACTCCTGGCAGCCTGGGGCTGGAACGAAGCCAGCCATGTTTCTGGGAGCTAAGCTAGCTTCACCACATCGAGGAGGAAGGAATGGGTGCTGGCGCACATGGAGATGGAGGAGTTTGGCGTGTGAGGGCTACGTGAGGTCTGCTCCATGGCTTCGCCGGCGTCTGCCTGTACCTTGGCAGGGTCAAGGGAGCAGGATTGGCCGGCAGGACCCACGGCAGTGTGCCCCAGCTGGGTGTTACCATCCCCCCAAGCGACCCAGGACCCTCACAGAGCTCTTGAAACAATGGGAACTCGCTTCCCTGTGTGTTGAAAACTTGAGATCTCACACATGCACCCCTTGGACTTTTGACCCTGGTTGTTCAGTGAGATGAGCCCTGGCGACCAACCACCGTGAGCAAGAGCTGGCTGAGGCGTGAACGTGATTGTGGGCTGAACGTGAGTTCAGAATGACCTGTTCACCAAGTGCAGGGTGGGGGTGTAGTTGGGGGGGCGCAGGGGAGTTGGGGGGTGCGTTTCCAGAGGAGAACTCTGCGTGCGCAGCCCCCAGCCCAAGCAGGCTGTTTCCCATCTTTGACTGCATGTGTGTAAACTCATCGCTTGTCCCAGAGATGAGCACCTACTTACCACCACTTCACATCTCCAGATCATGGTGATGACTCGAGGAAGGCTTCCTCTGAACCCTTTCCTGACCTGTCATGTCCTGGGGCAGTCCAGGCCTCTCTGCCTTTCTTTCTCACACCGCAGAATCACGGTTTTCATCTTTGCAGATCATGCAACGTCAGCGGTCAGACGTGTGAATGGAAATCTCATTCTGACGTGTCTTGGTTCGGCAGTGATTCTGTGCTGTCTGCGTCACAATTGATCAAATGAGAGTGAGAGAGGCTGCCAGCGTCGGTGGGGTTTAATTAAAACTGCCCTCATTACGGTCACCAGAGGAAAGCGGAGTCCTTTTGAAATGACTTCAATGGCTGTGGCCCACTATGAAATTCTCAAATTTTCCACAGTTAATTACGCTCTGAGTGTTCGGAGTGACTTCCGTCTGGGAATTCAGAGGTGCGTTTGTTCAAGGTGCTGTCGGTGTGTGAGTGGAGGGGAGGGAGAATCTCGAGGGGGGGGGCAGGAGTCAGGGCCTCTGCATGGCCGAAAGTCAAACTGAGGTGTGTGGCGGGCACAGTGAGGGTACTGGCTGACTCAACCGGAAAGTCCAGACACTTAATGTGTAACAGGTTATTTCAGCCACTTTAAGAGCTCCCGGTAATTTAACTTTGATTCCCCCCTGCCACCCCAGTTCTGGGGCTTCATTGGTAGTGTTCCTGTAGTGTGGCTTTTTACTAATTATTTTGTAGAAGAAGTCTCTCACACTTCTCTTGAGAGCTCAGGCCTTCCCTCCCCCCAGAAGTGAGAATTATGGGTGTGAGTAATGGTTCTTGGCTTTAACTTTGGCTTTTGGAAAAACAGAACACAACATTATTTCATACTATTTCTCCCACATTTTGAATTTTTGCTGTCACAATCTATCTCTTTTAATCATGTGATTCCTTCAACAAGTTATTCTTATAGTTATCATATATAGTTATTATATATAGTTATGCATAGTAATTATATATAGTTATCATATCTAGTTATTATTGTAACAGAGTGCTTTTAATCCCATTTCTGGGGGTGTAAGCGATCCAACAGCACCTTGCATTATTGGAGCATTGCGTGTGTGACTGCTCGGCCGCTGGCGGCGCTCTGACAGGAGTCTTCCTGTTGCTACCATGGGACAGGCTTTGCTTTCAGCTGGAAGGACTGCATTTCTAGCAGGATCAGTGTGGGTACAATCAAGGCCTTCAGTTGTGTTGTCTGGGGTCTTTTTCTCCTTGGTTCAGGATGGTGAAGTAGTGTTTTTGGGGTGGGTAGCATTTTTTGTTTGGCAGTTTTTCTCTTTTTTAATGCTCTCTTGATTTTTAAAAATTATCTTTAACCTCTTTTGTACCAGGTTTACCGTTCGGCGTGTTGGTCTGTAAGTGTTATGCATCTTGATTGATAGCAGCTTTGTCATCCTCTCTTAGTGTGATAGGGTGTGCATTGATTATCATGACTGTGTTCACTGCCGTCCTTCTCTCCTACCGCTAGTCCCTTCCCCTTGACCTCCCCATCTTTCACCTCAGGTATCAGCTTCCTAGTATTCATTTTGTTGGACAGCAAGTTAGTTTTACTAGGGAGACACACCCCTGAATTCTCCCCTGCAAATACCATATTTTGGTTTGTACACTTGCATCCATATTGTATGTTTACTTGTATATTTATAAATTGTATCTACTGCTCACATACGAGAGAGGACGTGTGTCCCAGTCTTCATTTAACATGTTTCTTTCCAAGTCTTTTCATTTCTCTGCAAATGATGAAATATCGTTTTTTCTAATCGTGAGTAGAATTCCACTGCATGTATATACCACATTTTCTTGACCCATTGGTCCATTGGAGGGCATTGGCTATGGTGACCAGTGCGGCAGTAAAGTGCGCAGGTGTTTGCACTCTATCCTGGTTTGTGTTCTTTTGAATGAATGAATGCCTAGGAGTGGCATGGCTGGGTCACAGGGTGGTTCTAAGTTTAGCTTTCTGAGGAACCGCTCTGTTTTCCAGGGTGGTTGCAGCACTTTACACTCCCAGCAAACGTGGATGAGGGTTCCCTGACCCCCATTCCACACTAAGATCAGTCCGTTGTTGTTTGTATTCTTGATGATGGCCATTCTAACAGGGGTGGAGGGCATCTCAGTACTGTAGCATTTCTTCTGTGGCCAGAGATGTTGAGCATCTCTTCATGTGTCTGCTAGCTATTTGTTTGGCAGTTTTTTTTCCATTAGCATTCTGAATACAATTCCACCTCCCCCTGGCCTTATGATTTCTACTGAGAACTCAGCTGCTCAGTGTGCTTGGCCTCCTTCATGTGTGATTTGCTTCTGTCCTCAGGCTGTTTCCAGAATCTTCTTTGTATTGATCTTTGGCAGTTTCATTCTAATATAGAATGGAGTAGTACTATTTGAATTGTACTTGATTGGAGACCTTTTACCTATACCTGGTATTTATATTCTTCTCTAGGTTTGCAAAGTTTTCTGTTACTAAATTTTCAAAGTAACTTTTGTACTCAATTAATTTTCTCTACCCTGTCTTGAACATCCATGGCTCATGCCCTTCCTTCTTTTATTGCTGTCCTATATCTCTTATAAGCTTTCATTTTTTCATTTTTTTCTTTTTCTGACTCTATTTTTCATGAAACTTGCTTTTAAGTTCACAGATTCCTCTGCTTCATCAACTTCCCTTTAATTCCCCAAATTGTTCCTTTTCTATTTGTCTGTTGTATGTTTTAGCTCCATGACTTCTGTTGATCTAATGTCCATTTTTCTAAATTTCTAAATTGTTCCTGTGTCTTTACCTGAACTTTGCTGAGCTTTCTTCAAACAGCTCACTTGGACGCATTGTCAGACAATTTACACATCCCCATCCACCTCTGCTGGCCCGGTTGGTAGCACCCCATTGGGTGTTCGGGGAGGGTAAGCCTCCCGGGTCCTTCTGCATCTCCGTGGCTGGGCACTGACATCTGCCTAGTAAGATGTGGGTGTGTACTCCCGCTTTGCCATCTGGCTTTATCTGGAGACAGGCAGGTATTCTATGGCTGGCTCTCTGCTGGGCTAGGAAGTCTGTATCACTGCAGCTGACCATCATGCAAACCGGAACTCTCACCATGGCTGCAGGTTCCCACCCAATCCTGGGATGGGTCTCAAGACTCTGTCCACAGGGCGGTCCTAGAGACCAGGCACAGAGGTCTATTCAGCACCAATGTTCGCCAGCAGACCCGATACTGTCTTCCCAGTCAAAATTCCAGGCTTCACCTTTCCCCCCCCTCAGGTGAACAGTTCTTTCTCCATGGTTTTGTCAGGGGTCAGGGAAGGAGTGACAAAGACAGTGTAAATCATCCTTCCTGTCCCCTCCAGACACCTCCTCTTCTCATCACGCTGTAACCAGGCACCGTGCTCTCTCACCTTTGCTCATGTGCTGGCATCCTCCCAAGATAACACGCGTCCAAGCTCAAGCCCCTGCGGTACCACGGTGAGGGTACCACATGGGCTACAGCCAGTAGTGCCCACCTCAGTGTGCATGCAGAAATCTCCCTTCCACTTGGAGTTGATTTTTGTATATAGTTTGTTAGTTGGTTATATGGGTCTAATTTCATTCTTTTGCAAGTGATGTCTAGTTGTTAGGATTTTTCAAATTGTGTGTGTGTGTGTGTGTGTGTATGTGTGTGTGTATGTGTGTGTGTGTGTGTGTGTGTGTGTGTGTGTGTGTGTGTGTGTGTGTGTGTGTAATGAGATCAAGGCTTAAACTCAAGGCCCATGTGCTGTACCTTAGCTTTTACACTCAGGGCTGGTGCTTTACCATTTGAGCCATAGCTCCACTTCTGGCCGTTTGGTGATTCATTAACCTTCTTATGGATGACTTTGATTGCAATCCTCAGCTATCAGTCTTCTGAGCAGCTAGGATTACAGGTGTAAGCCACTCATACCTGGCCAATATTAAGTTTTATCTAAGGTTGGAATTTTTTTTCTTTTCTCTTTCAATCTCTTCTCCTAGTCCTCCTAGTGTGTGTGTGTGTGTGTGTGTGTGTGTGTGTGTGTGTGTGTGTGTGTGTGTCTGTGTGTCTGTGTGTCTGTGTGTCTGTGTGTCTGTGTGTTTGTGTGTGTGCACGCACATACCCAAGCAAACCTTGAACACACTGGTACTGGGGCTTAAACTGATGTCCTCACCCTCTTCATTAGCTTTTCACTCAAGGTTGGCACCCTACCACTTGAGTGATAACTCCACTTCTGGCTTTTTGCTAGTTAATTAAAGTTGAGACTCTTGGATTTGTTTGGCCAGGCTGGATTCAAGCTGTGATCCTTAGGTCTCAACCTTCTGAATAGCTAGGATTACAAGTGTGAGCCCCTGGCACTTGGCAAGTTTAGTTTTTCTGAAGACCAGCCACATTTTCAGGACATAAAGAATGATTATTAACAAGTAGAATACATAAATCTGGAAGGGAGCCAGGACTAACTGATGTCTCATTTTACATGAGAATACAGAAGAATGGCATCCCTTTTTCACTGAGATGGAGAGTTTTCTTTCTAGACTTCCCAATCCTACTCCATCCTCATATCATAACCTTTCATTGATGTATTTGGCTCTGTGGAATACACATTTCAATTTGAAAAGAAAATGTGTTTGTTTTGTGTGAGTGTGGGTGAGTCAACGTGTGTGTATGTATGAGACAGAGACAGAGAAAGCAGAGAGAAATGAAGTATATGTAATATAAGTAAAATAGTTTAAAACATATTTGGAAGGTTTCATAGTTAAATGAATATGATATGATTATATTTGAAAAATAAACAATTGCTTCTAAAACATTGTTCCAACGGCCATGTCGAGCAGACCTAGTGCCTCCAGCGGAAGCTAACAGTGCCCAAGATGCCAGCTTCCGACCTCCACAACCAGCAGGTCACACGGGAGCACCCTCCACTGCAGCAGCTGCCCCGTCCCGGGGCCTTCCTGCAGAGTCTGCAGCCTTTCTTGATGTATGACAGTACCTTCTTGAGGTTAGAACAGAAGAGAAAACATTGAGAAACCGCCCTGTAAGCCAATTCTGCCACTTTCCTTTTATGTGATTCTTTATATTCTATTTTTGTGTCTTTGTTTTGCCTTGTTCTGTTTTGCGTAGTCCAGCCCAAGGACCGGTCTTGCAGAATCCTGTATAAATGTGGGTTTTGGATATTAGTGTTCTCAAGCCGAGCTGCGTCATGGTGAAGTTTTTGGTGAATTCTGACATGGACCTGCTTCCCAGGGTGGACTGGGCAGGGCTGAGCCTGCGGTGGAGGTGGCCAGCAGAGGCCACCTCTGGGCCCCGCGCCCAGACACACCTCCTGATGGACAGAGGGAAGTTTCCCACCGGTGGGATGTCCCGGGTGACTCATCTGTTGCTTATTTATCTAAAAATGGACACCTACCTCCTCAAAGAGTTACTGTGGAAAAGTAGAGTCTGTGATTTATGCTTTGCTGTTAATTGAGACTTTGCTTGTTTGGTAAAAAAAAAAAAAACATTGAGTAACGGTTTTGGAGACTGTGTCAAGGCAAGAGCCTTGGGGTGAAATCTGGGGTCCCTACTTTCAGAGCTCACCTCTCCCCACCATGTGCCTGGAGGATGTCCATATTCTGCTGGCGTGGAGGCTGATGGATCCGACCTGAGTGGGGCATGACAGCCCGTGAGGGCTGGGGAGATGTGGCAGGGCAGAAGGGTGCCACCCTCCGCCTGGGTGTGCCAAGCCCGCCCGACACCTGGGACAGGGTCAACTGGGCATCCCCTCTGCTTCCATTCCCCAGCAGCTGGTAAAAAATAAAATAAAGTTTAAAATTTATGTTAGTCATCACAAGTTTTGCATAGTCTTCAATTTCAGAGCCCTTGCCTGGTCTTGCGGCGTGGGGGGGTGGGGGGTGGGGGGTGGGAGGGGGAACGGGGAGGAGCTATGTGCTTCAGGTGGCAGGGAGGGAGGCCCATCCCGTGACCTAGGGGCCCATTTTTGGCTGTGGCTGACAATTTGGGGGTTAGGTGTCAGAGAAGAGGTGCGGGGCCAGGAGAGGAGTCCCTCTGTTCTCCAAATGTGTACCTTGCTGCAAGACAGAAGGTCACCATTTCTTACTCCATCAACTCTCATGACGGGTATTGATGTTTGGGATGTTTTTTCCCCCAGCTATTATGATTGCAGAAGAGTCCCAGTGTGGAGGTCTTCATCCTCTCCAGCAATCAAAGAGTTAATGTAGGAGCCAGAACTAACAGGTAAACTAAGAGGTAAACACAGCTAAGGCTGCGTGGAAGTGGAGCCCAGTGGCCAGCAGGACTGAGAGTGATACCACCTGTCCACTGGACTTCCTGCCACCACTCCTCACCCAGGGCTGTTTCTGAAAGACATACTGGTGCGTGAAGAAAGATATGCTTACTGAAGTTTTTTGGTTGAAAATAATTTAGGTGCATTTAAGGAAATGCAAAAGATCATACAAGAGAAATTTCCATCTAGTCAGACAAGATCTTAGGCAAGAACCTTCCGTCTTTTTGGTTGACAGGCAGACATGAACATAAAAATTAGTAACATATTCTTTGTATCTAGACTTTGCAACAAAAATACTCACAAATGTTTCCTTAGGTTATTCAATATTCTTAAAATAAGCCATCTTATCAGATACCCTAAATCTATTTAACCACTCTTTTTTATTCTTAGAAATTGAGTAGATTTGAGAAATTCTATAATTCTAATCAATGATGCTATTGATAACTATGTATCTTAATCTTTGAGTGGATTCTCATGTGTGAGTGTCTGTGAATGCATGTCTGTGTGTGTGTGTGTGTGTGTGTGTGTGTGTGTGTGTGTGTGAGAGAGAGAGAGAGAGAGAGAGAGAGAGAGAGAGAGAGAGAGAGAGAGAGAGAGAGAGAGAGAGAGAGAGAGGAGTAATGGGACTTGAACTCCTAGCTGGTGCTGTACTCTAGAACCACATTTTCTATCCGATTCTTTCTCTGTATTAGCATGCATTAGTTTTACAAAGGGGTTCCAGTCAGCTATCTACATACATGCACACCCTGTATCAACCACATTCTCTGATTGTTCCTCCAGTTAATTCTTTAAAGAACTCTCTAGAAATAAAATTCTTGGAAGAAAATGTGCAATGCTCTTTTAAAAAGCCTTTGAATAAATAGTATCAACTTTTCCCCCAGTTATGTCAATAAATACATGTTCCACTTGTTTCTGTGAGGATTTCATCTCTTCCTGTGATCACTAATATTATTTTACTGGACAAATATCAAGATAAATATTGCATATGTAAATGCTAGATAAAATTTGTCATTAGCAATTTATTAAAGTATTGTTTTCTTACCTTTGTGTCAACAAGTTATTTGAAATACTGGTAGTGTGTGGACCAAGATGGCAGCCTCTGCTACATAGGACTATAGGACAGGAGTAGAAAAGCAAGAAAAGAGAACACTTCACTGTCCTTTCCAGTGTCTCTGAGCACATATCAAGTCTCCAATAGTCCCATGAAGCTGTGGCTTGAGTTAGCACAGGTCGGGAGCCTTCCTGAACTCAGAGTTCTACTGGACAGTGTCTAAGATGGGATGTGGGGCTGGGCTGGAGGACACACCAGGATCCCCAGACCATGACACTGGCCCAAGGCTGGGTCTCTTACTGCTCGCAGTAACCCAGAGCACTTGCTTGGCCATGTTCCAATTCCCCCAGTGTCTCAAATCCTTCCTTCTTTAATGGGAGGACTTCAAGATTCTCCATATAAAGAAGCTAGCAGCTCCTCTGAGGACAGCTTCCATTTGGGATTTAGCTATCTGCACAAGATTGCCCTGTATTATGGTAACTCTAAGAAACAGACTTGCAGTCTCCTCTGACAATGAAAACTCAGGTGGTGGTAAGGTGACAGGTATTTAAGATACCAACACACTCTTGAGGGGTGCTGTTACTTAGTTTCATTGAAAACAGGTCTAGTGAGCCCATGTTTTCTAGCCATTGAGTGACGGCAAAAAGAATTCGGTGGGGAGAGCTACTGGGTGTGGCTATGGTGAGATTATTATTAGTGGCGTATGTACTCTTCTTGAGGTGTGTGGTTCAGAAGGCTGCCTCTCACTAACTGGAAGGGTTTTGCGTGGTGACAGGTAGGCACTGGAGGACGTAGACTCCCCTTCCAAGCTGTCTCATTATCCTACCGACCTGCAGAGAACAGAGGCTGGGGTGAGGCTCCTATCGGGTTGTTTAGCATTTTGCTTTTAATTTTTCATTACAACTTAATTTTGAGAACTTCACATGTGAAAAAGCTCTCAAAAAACTCTTCAGATCTGTCTTCTAAGGAGAATAGACTTTCCTTAAGCTTTTAGAGATCGGATGGCCTCAAATTTCAGTGTAGCCATGGACAGAAATATACACATCTTCCAGTTTTCAGTGGCATGTTAACCCTTGGCCCCTGGGGTGATGCTTACGCTTCCCCGCCCCAGTCACTCAGTTCTTGGCTACGTCAGGAGAGAAGGGCAGCCCCTCTCCCCTGTGTTAATCTTTGAGGAGAGACTAAGAGCCTGGGGCTGGAGGGGAGGAACATCTGCATAGGTCCAGAGACGGGGGGGGGGGGGGGGGGGGGGAGGGGGGGAAGGAGAGAGGGGGGGTTGCTGCTGACACAGCCATAGCATGATAAAGAGCAAAGGGATTTTGAATTGTTTTTACTTTATCAATTTTCACCATCCACAGTTGTGTAAGAGGGCTTTCGTTGCGGCATTTCCGCACACGTGTGCAAATAGCCCAGTCCAACTCCCTCCCTTCACTCCCCCAAACTAACACAATTCCAACAGGTCCCACTGTTCGATCTGCATGTACGTGGGGGAGGGATCCTGACCGTGTTCACCTTCACTCACAGCTTTGATAACGCACCACACCCCAAACAGACCCCATCCTGCTCTCCTGTCTTTTTGTTTGGGGTTTCAGTGAGGATTAATTGCACTGAGATTTCACTCAGATATTTCAGATATATGCATATTTATCACACTGGGCTCAGAGAACTTCGTGTTTTTACTGTTATGTTGGATCAGAGAATTGTTAAGCTTCACAAGGTTTCTGGGGCCTTTGTGCCTTTCATAGAAGACGAGCACATGACTTCATGGGGGATAATTGGGGTGGGGACAGCCAGACTGGATAGATGGTGGGCCAGGCCCTGGCGCCCAGGTGCCGCAGTACGGCGGTGCCATCCGCGGGATCCTCTCTCCTTGCCGCATTGGAAGCTCCTGATTTGTAACACCCGCTGGTTCACACTGCTAGTTGGAGAATCCAGGAGCCTCTCCATGCCCAGAGAACTGAGATGGCGGGTCTCCTCCAGGACTCATGCAGGTGAGCTGTATTTTCAATCATTCTGGTTTTGTTTGGTTGGCTGCTAACCCTGAGTAGTTCCACACCTTTGCCAACACGTTGATGACACTTAGATTCCTAATCCTGGCTTGGGGTGCACTGTCAGGAGGAGGTCACCCCGCCTCCAGCATCCCTGCTGGTGTGGGATTCCCTCAGCCTGAACCAGAGCCAAAGATCTCCACATCCACCATCCCATGTGGCTCTGGGGGAGGGGCAGCTGCCTTCAAGCCTGGGTCTTAAGAGCAGATAGGGCAGTGGGGGGGGGGAGGGGCACAGAAGGGAGCCAGTGAGGCCCGAGGGCACTGCCCTGGTCCCAGGCCCGGAGAGGGGGATGTGTCTAGAAAACCACCTCAGCCTGTTGACACAGAGCCGGAGAACATTCTGTCTCCAAGGAAATACTCTTCAGATTCTTCATGCTTCATTAAAGAGTAGGAGAGTATTAAGCCATTTTATCTGAAATCTGAAGTACCCAGTGAGTAGAATAAATGTTTGACTTTATTTTTGTGGTGTTGAGAGATGTCTTTGATTTCTAGCGCTTGCTAATCTTTTAGTTTTCCTGAGTACAGGTAATTCTATTATAAATTAACAAGGGAAAGCAAACCAACAGTGGGGTTTTAATTGTATATAATTACTCGGAATGCCAAAGTATTTTACAATTGAGATAATTTGCCTGAAAGTGTTGGTATTTAGTGAGTAGAATTTATGGTAATTCCCTTATTTTTCCCCCAACTGCCTACAGATCTTTATAAGGAGGAAATAGAAGCTCTAAGAATTCTGAACTGAAACAAAGTTATACATGAAAGTAAGTGCTTAAAATGTATCTGTTTGCCTTTGTTTCAATAGGAATCCAAAACAAAGTTAATCTGATCAACCCAGATCAATAGAAAAGTGAGTGAAGATTCGCATTTCTTTGAAGCTGGTAAAGGCAAAGAAATAATCCTTCCAAACAATGCCGGCCTTTAGTTCTCAGGCTGGGGCGCTGAAAGCCGTTGTGCGGGGGGATTTGCTGGGTTTCAGGTTTTCTCTTGGAGGGTCCAAGCAGGTGCAGTCACGGAGGCAGACTGTCTGCGATTAGTCCTTGCCTGTGCTAGCAGGGAGAGCGCTATTAATCCAGTTTATGCATCTGATAAAGGCGAGGTTGCTCGCAGTGGCCTTCCTGTGGGGTGCCTCTCTGTAGCATGGCATTTCTCCTTCTTGGGGGGGGGGGCTGTTATCTAAACAGAGAAGAATGCAAACAAGCCCGGGCAAGTTTGCTTCCAAATCTGCACAGCCAAGATTCACCAACAAGATTCTAACCTAGCCACCAGGCGACATGCCCGGGGCAGTATAGGAACTGCTAGGGCACAAGTGTCCATTTGGAAGGCAGAGGATGCCAAGCCATAGTCAGTCACCGCCAGTCCCGGACCTGACCTTCCAGCCACATCCAATCCAGGGAGGTCTCTCGCAGGATCCCAGGCACAGGGCAAGGCCGCTGGCCCCGTCCTCTGCTTCTTCCTCATCTTAGGTGGCCTGAGAACAGCCATCTTAAGGGACTCATCCACAGCAGTGGCCCAAGACAGTGGCCACAGGCAGTCTGAGTGTACCACGCAAAGGCTCCCAGCGGGGTCTCACTTCAGGCCCCTGGAGGAGGTGTGGAGGAGACAAGGAGTGGGTTTCCTCCATCAGACCCATCCTGGTGCAGCCCTCTGCACCACACCGCCCTGGGCGACAGTGGATCACGCAGTGTCCCTTGTGTTCGCTGGTCACGGTGTGCAAACACTTCCCAATGCCATCTTTTACAAAGACCGGTTTTCTCATGCAAGGTAGCAAGTGACTGTCACGTGACTTACGAGAAGCAAGTGACTGTCACGTGACTTACGTGAATGGCCACCAGGCAAGGAAAGACGCGAGCCTTGCTGTGCCAGTCACAGTGTGAGAAGCAGCCTGGAGACTCCCTGCCTCCGGCCTTGGCCATGACGTCCCACAGAAGGAGTCCATCACCTCCCCGATTTGCCACCAGAAAAACGCCGCCGTCCAACTCAGTGCGGACGGGATGGAGACTTGGAGCCAAGCCAGCTCAGGAGGCAGAGGCAGGGTGGGGGGCACCCATGGTCAGCGGGAGGGGGGTACCCATGGTCAGCGGGAGGGGGCACCCATGGTCAGCGGGGGGCATCCACGGTCAGCAGGGGGGGCACCCACGGTCAGCGGGGGGGATCCATGGTCAGTGGGGGGACATCCACGGTCAGCGGGGGAGCACCCACAGTCAGTGGGGGGGCACCCACGGTCAGCGGGGGGGCACCCATGGTCAGTGGGGGGCACCCGTGGTCAGCGGGAGGGGGGGGAGGGCACCCACGGTCAGCGCGGGGGCACCCACGGTCAGCAGGGGGAACACCCACGGTCAGTGGGGGGCACCCACGGTCAGCGGGAGGGGGACATCCACGGTCAGCGGGAGGGGGCACCCATGGTCAGTGGGGGGCATCCATGGTCAGCAGGGGGCACCCACAGTCAGCGGGAGGGGCACCTATGGTCAGTGGGGGTCATCCATGGTCAGCGGGGGGCACCCGTGGTCTGTGGGAGGAGGGAGGGCACCCACGGTCAGTGGGGGGCACCCATGGTCAGCGGGGGGCATCCACGGTCAGCGGGGGGACACCCGTGGTCAGCGGGAGGAGGGGCACCCATGGTCAGCGAGCGGGGCCTCTTCAGAGTGCCTCCCACACAGGACCGTGCACTTCTCAGCCCGGATCGTGAGTGGTCTGCCGTCTCCCAAGACTGCGCTGGTGCTCAGTAAATCCCTGCTGCACTGGCTCAAGACTTGACCGCGAGGTCCAGCGTGCTCACACCACGCAGCAGTCTCCCCCAGGCAGACGGCCAGCCTGTGCGGGCGGCGGCGGGGCGGCTGTGCGGCTGTCCCTGAGCCAGGAGCACGTTGTAGACGGCGCGCACAGTGCGGTCCCCTGCTGCCGCTGCTTCTTTACTTAGATTTCCTCAGATTTCAGCGAGGTTGGCCCATCCCACACCCCCACAGCTCACCAAGGTCCTGCGCAGCCCGCAGCCGCCGTGGTTTAGACTCGACTTCTCAGCCCACCTGCCTGACTCACCTGTGGTCAGGCTTTGGGTCTCCAAGGCTATCAGGGTGTTTCTCCCCCTCCCCCTCCTCCTCTTCCTCCTCCTCCTCTTCCCCTCCTCCCCGTTCTCCTCCCCCTTTTCCTCTTCCTCCTCCTCCCCCTCCTCCCTCTCCTCCTGTCTACAGACATTCCCCAAGGAGCGGGGCAGGCAACGGTCGCCCTCTTTGCCCAGGTCTGGACCACTTGGGTGCAGAAGGTGAGTCAGTGCCCCACGCCATCTATGGGGCTGGTAGCTCCTCCCAGACAGCGGGACACCCCTGCTTCACATGGAGTGGGCAGATCTGTGTCTGGATTATTCTTTCTGTCTCTGAGGTCATCACTGCCAGTGTTCATGCTCATGCGAAGATAATAGTGAGAGCTTGTCAGGCAGGAGCAGCTGAAGGCCTGCTCACACCCGAGCCTGGCTCACACCCGAGCCTGGCTCACACCCGAGCCTGAATCACACCCCAGCCTGAATCACACCCCAGCCTGGCTCACACCCAAGCCTGGCTCACACCCAAGCATGGCTCACACCCCAGCCTGACTCACACCCCAGCCTGAATCACACCCCAGCCTGACTCACACCCCAGCCTGACTCACACCCCAGCCTGAATCACACCCCAGCCTGGCTCACACCCCAGCCTGAATCACACCCCAGCCTGGCTCACACCCCAGCCTGGCTCACACCCCAGCCTGAATCACACCCCAGCCTGAATCACACCCCAGCCTGGCTCACACCCCAGCCTGGCTCTCACCCCAGCCTGGCTCACACCCCAGCAGGTACCTGCTCTCTCCTGTCTTTTCAGCTTTGCATGTTGACCTTCCCGGGTCTCAGACAATGCTATTTCCATGGAGCCTCCAACCTGTTTTCTTTTTTAATTTAAATTATTCTCTGGGTTAAATGTCTTCTTCTTAGCTTGAGTCTTTCCTTTTGAACTGCACGTTTTCTTTGTTGTGCACAATGAATGCTCCGGAGTCTACGGAATCCAGCGTGGTGACTGTGCCGTGACCGCCAGCAGGGGCAGGGCACTCTGACTGACAGGTGGGGGACACTCTGGCTCCTCCCAGTCACTTCCTGGACTGGAACCGCTGTACCCCACCTGAATAGTAAGTTATACATTGGCTTCTCTTCCAGGTCTGGAAGAATGGGGCATTTTCTTAGGGCTCTCATGAGCCCTGGGCTGGGTTTTTTCCAGACAGGCTGATGATCAACCAGGAGAAAGCACAAAGCGGCTGCAAGACCCACTGACCTCGTCCTCTCCAGAGATGGGGTGGCCAGCCCCACAGGCTGCCCGTCATCTCTGTGTGGAGGCCGGGCTGACCCTGCCCTCTGAGGGTGGACATGTGGAAAGCCGCCTGGAGAGGCCCAGGCCTTCCCACTGCTCCCTGGACCAGCTCCACGCCAGCGGCTGGTGAGGGCCGGAGCGAAGCATCCTTCGTGGTGGCTCTGATCTCTGCTAGGTGGAGGAAGTGCCTGGACCACACAAGGTCTGGTTTCTGCATCATGGTCTTCAGTGCACACAGTCTAGATGGAAGTTCCCCAGAGCCTCTGTGGATGGAGCTGAGCCCTCGGAGATCAGGCCATAAGAGGAATGGTGAAGAGTCCCTCCTCTCTGAGCAGGAGGCTCCCTTGGGGAGCACGATGTCCTCCCAGGCCTGCGCCTGTGTGTCCACGCGGTCTCCTCCTCTAATGCGTGAGCCTCGGCCCACACCAAAGCACGCCAGGCTGAGGCTGTCCCCGCGCTTTTGCTCTGGGTGACTTTTGTGGAAACTCAGGGGCGGAGGCCTGGGTCTCACAGAGCAATCACCCTGGAAGGACCGCAGTTTTAGGGACTCAACTTTGCATCCCTAAGCACGTGCCTAGCACCAGACCACATTCATTCTTTATGTACAAGCCAGAAGTGCCCCTCGATGCTTCTTTACGGTAGCTTCCAGAGCGTCTCTTCTAGACAAGGGTAAGGGGTTCCAAGTGGTGTACACTTGTGTGGATCCCATTTGAAACCGGACTGGGAGGTGCGTTTCTCCCCGGACATTGCAGGCTCTTCAAGTCATAAAAGGAAGACTCCTGGCTCAGGGTGCAGTGTGCGTCTGTGTGGGGTCAGTGAGGGGGAGGCACATTAGGAATGAAGACGGCGTCGGCTGAGGTTCCAGGTCTATACACACGGGTGAATCCTGGAGAGGACTTGCTGGGAAGCAGATACACCTCCAGGATGCAGGGACTTTGCACATGCTCAGCCTTGCCAAGATCCAGGAGCAGATAGAGTTTTCATAACTAAGTATGATGTTCAATGTAGGCTTCATGAACATACCATACTAATTTATGGGTTTTTTTCTGGTATGTCCAGGTGTTGGATTTGTCAAATGCCTCTTCTATGTTTATTGATTGATCATGTGATTTTCTTCATTAATCTTCTGATAGAATATATTATATCAATTTAATGCTCAATGTTGCATTGACTCTGCCAATCTGAAATAAATCAATCTTACTTAATCACGGTATATAATTCTTTTTAATGTAATGTTAAATTCCAGTTGCTAATATTTTTGAGTATTTTTCCCACTCTGTGTATGATATGTTTGCCATAGTTTTCTTTTCTCATAATGTCTTTGTCTACTTTTGGTATTTTGTAATAACTTCTTTATAGGATGAGTTCAGAAGTATTCCCTCTGCTTCTGTATTATAGAGGAGTGTGAGGAAGACTGTATGATAACTTCCTTAGTTCACCCAGAAATTCACTTGAGTCTCTTGGTTTGTTTTGAATCATTCTTAAATATTTATTCAATTTTATAAGGAGAGAGAGAGAGAGAGAGAGAGAGAGAGAGAGAGAGAGAGAGAGAGAGAGAGAGAGAGAGAAATGATGATGATGATGATGATGATGATGATGATGACGATGATGATGATGATGATGATGATGATGATGATGATGACGATGATGATGATGTTCTCTGAGCCATTGGATTCCTGGTTTGCCATCTGATATTCCTATGAAGTGATTTCTCAGCTCTTGTCATTTTAAATATTTCTTTCGCCCCCATCTCTCCCTTCATGGAATTTCCACTACACTTGGGTAACTCTCTTGCAGGCATTGCTCACTGATTTTTCTCCTGTCCTTTTCTCTTTGCTTCACAGTTTCCTTGTGTCTATTGATTCTCCTCCAGTCTCTGTCATGTCCAGTTGACTAATGAGCCCCGTGAAGGCGTTCTTCAATACTGCCACCATAGTTTTGATTTCTAGCATTTGAAAATCCTTCCTTGTGATGTCCACCTCTCTGCATATATCATCCTCTCTTCTAGCATGCTATCTGATAAGCCATTACAATTCTTGGCATGTTGCTCTGGGTGCTATTCCCCACACCCCCTCCATCTCTGAGTCAGGCCTGGATGCCTGCTTGTGTCTTGTGTTGTGGTTCGCCTCTGTCTTCCTGGGTGTGGTGCTGTGTCTACAAGGAACTGCTGCAACGAGGCCTCCAGTGGGGTGTGGTCACCCTGGGGTGGCAGGTGTGTTTGGCCACAGAAGCAGATCAGCCCTGCTGGGAGTGGGCGCGACAGGTGGCTCTTGGTGTCTCTGGCTTCCAGGTGAGGCAGGCCTGCCCGGGTGGGTGGACTTCAAGGCTTCCCTTGCCCCATGAGGAGGGCAGGAGCTGGATTGGCCATTCCCCATCCCCCAAGGTAAGTCAGGCTCTGATAACCTCCCTGTTGGTCAGGCTCTGGGTGACCCTTTCTCCCAAGGTAGGGCCTTGTTAGGAAGAATGGAATGTTCTAGCATTTCAATGGAATCATTGGGGATTTCCCCTGGCCCTTACCATGGGGCCAGGTCTGGCTGTTGGAGGTGGGTTTCCTTGAATGGGGGAGGGGGCGGGGGGAGGGGCACAGGCGGCGGCCTCCCTCCATCTCCTGCTTTCCACACCGGCCCCCACCAAGCTCTCAGTCTCCCTCATCATCCTCAGGCCCTGCTGCCGAGTGCTGGCTTCTGGGGCGCTGCTGGCCCTCAAGTCCCTCTTCAGTCAAGTGTCAATCTCTGGGCCCACTCTTGTCTCTTCTGTTCTGAGGCAGAAGTGGGCTCTGTGATCTCAACTCTCTGAGCAATCTAAGAAGAGTTGTTGGATCTTCAATTTGCCTAGACGTCACCTTATTGCCAGGATGGGGTTACTACCCTAAACCCTGTGCCAAGAAACCACAAGCCGCACCCATGCTTTAGGCTTGGTTCTGCTGGGCAAAGGAACCTTCCGGGAGTACAGGAGGCCGCAGGGCCGGCCTGGGCCGGAGGCAGGGCTGCCGATGCATGTCACCAGCAGGAAGCTGAATGGAGGGGCCTGGCAGAGCTGTGAGCGGCAGCCCGACTGCGGCTGGTCCTCCACTTTGTGCTGCATCTGAACAGCTTGAGCCTTTACTTTTGGCAGCCTTGGGCCCAGCGAGCTTCCGACTTTCCCAGCATCATGAAGCCATCCAAGGTCAAGACCAGAACCTGCCCGTCCTCCCCTTCCGTCTGCGCCTCCTCTCAGCCAGTACAGAGGCTGCTCTGCCTGAGGTTGGGGAAACGCGGCCTCCGGACACAGCGCGCCCTGGCTGCCCTCACAGCTGTGTTTCCTCTGCAGGGCTCCACGCTCTCCTCTGTGAAACGAGCCTACCAACGGCCCTGGTGCGTATACGGGCACACCCCCAGCAATGCCATCGGGCCACCAGGATGGAGCAGGCAGCAGGGATGTGCAGTGGAGATGCAAGCATTGGCAGGTCTGGCAGGCAACTCGGAAAGTGATTCCGACACCAGAGCAAAGGAAAGACCTCGTCTAAGAAAGACCTGCCAAAGCGGGCATGCCAGGGGCAGAGGGGGTGACTCTGAAAGACGGAGGGCAAGAGCAAGCGTCAATTCAGCCACAGCTTGAAGACGGAGGCTCTCAGAGGAAGGAAAGTGCACTGTGTGAAGCCCTGCAGACACACTGCCCGTGGCCGGTGTGAGCGTCCAGGCCCACCGCAGGGGGAATTTCTGTTCAGCAAGTTCTGGCTCCAAGTTCACAGGGGAATAGATGCCGACAGGATCACCCAGGCAGCATTTTCCTGACTCCTCTCTTTAGCTGGGTCCTTTTGTTCTGCTTCAGAAACAATTCTTTCCTCTCAAGCAGATAAATACAAGCTAGGGAGTTTTATAGGTAGGTTTTATGTCATGCAACTCATTTACTGTTGGCTAAGATTAACAAGCTGCCATTGAAGGTGCTCCTCGGGATTCCTTTGAGAGTCTCCAAGTCTACAAGGTTTCCCCTGCATCCTTCATTTTAACCCAAGTTTGACCGACTCCTTGTTTTAAGGCTTAAGCCTCCAATAATAAGTAAATGAAAAGAGAATATAGCAGTTCCCAGGTCCACTTTACCCCACAAAGGAGGAAAAGGACTGACTAGAGATGGCTTTGAAACTGAGGTGTTCAGGCTGCCTGGATGGGAGCACTTTGTGGGGAGTCTGCGATTAGACAACACTCAGGCTCTACATGATCGTGTTCGTGAAAGCAGACTCACCGCATGTCTTGCTCTGTGCGTGCTTGGGGCTGTAGGCTGGGCTGAAGGAGAGACAGTCTATCAGCAACCAGGAAGAGAAAAGAGATAATAACGACAGGACCAAATAAAAAATGTTATTTATCACTGCTCTGGTGTCACCAGCCTGTTACTTTATTGTTCTTGAGAATAATGGGATTTATGAAGCCCATTCATCCTCTAGTCACATGGAAAATGCTACATTTTAATGATGAAGAGCGTGTCTGAAAATCCCACATGCACAAGCACCTGAAAATGAGTTACAGAACTCCTTTCTGAGAAAATCTGTCTGTCGAACCTTCCAAGTGCTGCCCCTTTCTTGGTAACTCTGATGTTACAGTTGAGAAGCAGCAAGAAATACAACAGCTCAATTTAGGGAAACGTGAACATTACATGGCATTGGTGAAATCCCAGACACAAAGTAAAATGAAAACAGCTGGGGATGCAGAAATTGCTGTGGGCAGTGGGAGGCCATTTATCTCAGAAAGTCAAGCAGGAATTCTGGGCCACACTGACTGGCCTGCATCTGGGCAGGTTGCAGACCCATGCAACTTGCTAGAGCACTGAAAGTCACGTCTCTCTCCCACTCCAATGGAGCCACTGGAGCGGGGTGCAGCGCCGGCTAAGGGACCAGTCTCAGACCCAATATTCTTGGACATTGCAAACCAGAGAAATGGGGGCCCCAGTGCCAGGATGCCACCTGCTGCACAATCAGTACCTCCTGTGGCCTTGATACCTCCCTAGATATCTAGCACAGGGGCCCTGGTGGCTGGAACTGCTGGCCGAGGGGGACTCATAATCTGAATGGTTTTGTTGGGGCAATGAATTTTTCATTGCCAGGCTCTTCTCCTTGCTAGGATCAGAGAGCAATGGTGGGGCTTCTCATTGGCATATGCACATCTTTCTTATCCCACAGGTGTGGGGTTTGCTGGGAGGGAGGAAGGGAGGCAGGAGAAGGGAGGGAGGGAGGGAGGAAGGGCAGATGACCACTGCTTCTTAGAGACAGGAGAAGCCAGACCCTGGTGGTGGGATGCTGGGCTTTGCAGACATGCACATGCACACAGTCCCCAGCTCTGGCTTTTGGTGCTGTTCAGGAATGTCAGAGCCTCCCATAGAGAACCCACCCTCCCGGCCCACGGCCGGGCTGGAGGTGGTTTGGTGGGTCCCTCTGAGTGCATGGCGGGGCCCACGGCCGGGCTGGAGGTGGTGGGTCCCTCTGAGTGCACGGCCGGGCCAGAGCCTCCCGAGAGCCCAGCTGCCTGTCAGGCTGCCGTCAGCGGCCACTGCACTGTAGCCCAAGGCAACCTGGCTGTGGGACGCCCTCAAGCCCCAATTAGAAGAAAAACATTGCCCGGGAGAACACGGAAGATAAATATGACTTGTCTTTCTTTAATTAAGTTTGATCGGAGGTTAGTCTGCATCCAGGGAAGCCAGCCCCAATTTTCAGTGTGGTTTGCAAACCAAAGGAAAGCCATCTAAAACCACAGGAGAACACAGGCCTCTAACTGAGGCCTGGGGATCAGCCGGCCTGTACCTTCAGGCTGTTCACACAGAGCGAGGTTTACACAGCTCCTACGGACTCAGACTCAAACTAGAGGAGATCCTCGTCTTTTCAAATTCCCCTTCCTTCCTTGAAAGATGATCCCAGGGATGGAGCGCCTTCTCCCAGCCACCTACCCAGGTCCTGTAGTTCAGCCCACAGCCTGAGCCTTCTCACGCCTCTTCAACCACGGGCAAGCCAGTGCCCGAGGGAGGCTGACCTCCGGGCCCCTGGCCACGAGAAGGGGTGTGGTGCTCACCTGCAGAGGCCTTGGTTTAGCCACCAGATAGAAGTATTCCAGGAAACTCCATGGAGCACCCTGCAAGCACTGGTTAATTTTTATTTTATGTGGTTTGAGCACAGAGCCTCCTGCTTGCTAGGGAGGTGCTTTACCACCTGAATCACAAGCAAAGACCTTTTATGCTTTAGCTATTTTTCCAGGAGGGTCTTGAGGTTTATTTTTTCCAGGCCAGCCTCCAACTATAAACCTCCTACTCACTCTTCCTTGTGGCTGGGATGACTAGATCCAGTTTCCTTGTTGAGATAAGAAACTAACTCACTTTTTGCCCAGGCTGGCCTTGAACCATAATCTTTCCCATCTCTAATTCCCAACTAGCTAAGATTGGAGATGTGAGCCACCATGCCAGCCTCTTTAGTGCATTGAAAATATATATATATATATACACATTTATTTGCTTTTTGTCCAAGGATGGAAATAACTGTTTAAGACATGAAAGCAGGTCAAAGCTAAGTGTCACACGCCTGCAATTCTGCATTCAACTGCACATAGAAATGCATAAACACCCAACTGCATGGGGCTGAGGAAAATCCCTTTGCAGACACTAGGTCCTGTGGGCGGCAGGGTGAACACCTGCCCAGCCTTGCTAGGGCCCCTTTTACAATCCCCTCCTCTGTAGCAGTCACCAGACAGCCTCTCTGAGTGACCTTGCCACACTGTGCACCAATGCACACATGTGTGTTTGTGTGCCTTCATGTGATGATATACACATGTAAGTACATACATCGACACAGGCATGGGTATGTAGACATAGAGCGTCAAAATTCCTTATCTTAAAACCCTCAAGAATATGCAGCTAAACAAAAGCACTAAGAGCCATGATTATTTAACCGCGTGTCAGGGAAAAGACCATTCCTTCAGTCAGTGGAGCTGGGAAAACTGAATGCCAACATAGGCCAGACTGACACCTGACCTCTGTCCCTAACTCTACACAAAAAGTCAGTCCAAATCAGACCAAGGCGTCATCTGTGAGACCTCAGAGGATGAAAGTTGTGAAAGAAAACACAGGGGAACACTTCCAGAGGATGAAAGTTCTGGAAGAAAACACAAGGGAACACTTCCAGAGGATGAAAGTTCTGAAAGAAAACACAGGGGAACACTTCCAGACACTGGTGCAGGCAAGGATCTTCTCAGGGAGATTCCCGAAGCACAGGATCGGAAGGCAAGAACTGGCAAATGGTTCCATCAGACTAACAAGCTCTGCCCAGCAGAGGACGCATCCAAGAGGAGGAGAGGCCGCATGCAGAATGGGAGACAACTTTTGCCAACTGCTCTTCTGACAGAAAGCTAACATCCAGAGCATATCAGAAATTCAAAAGGCTCAAAAACAAAAATTAAAAAAAATTACAATCCAATTTAAAAATGAGAAACGGTATGAAGAGAAGTTTCTCAAAAGCAAAAGTTCAAATGGCCAATAGATTTATGAAAATGCACCGAGCTTCATGAGATCTAAGGGAAATGCAAATCAAAACCGCAATTCCATATCATTTCACTCCGGTTGGAATGGTAATTATTTAAAAAATGAAAATAATAGTTCTCAGAAGAATGTAGAGGAAGGGAGCCAGCCAGCTGTCCATGCCGAGAGCGCTGGGTACTGCCGGTGGGAATGCAAAGGAGGGCTTCCACTATGGAGGTCAGGAGGGAGGGGCCTAAGCCTAAAATCAGATATATTGTAGGATCCAGCCATCCATTACTGGCCATATATCTGAAGAAAGTGAGCTTAGCACACCATAGGCACACTGGCCAAAGAATGCATGCTTTTTGTGGTGCTGTTCACAATAACTAAGACAAAACCAGCCTATAAAAGATGATAAAAAATGTATATGTGTCTGCATGCAATGGAGTATTATTCAGGCATCAAGAAGAATTAAGTCTGGTCACCTGCAGCAAGATGAATGGAGCTGAAGTGAAATCAGCCAGACACAGAAAGAGAAGTATTTCCCTTTCTCTCACACAGAAAAATTAACAGATGCCATCCTGGAGTAGACTGGTGATCACTAGAGATTGGAAAGGATGTGGGGTTTTGGAACATGGGGGTTGGATTTGAGTAGTACATTCCTTTACACATGCCTAGAAATACATCAATTCCATTTATAGCTATAATTAATGCATGCAAATAAAAGTTGAAGTAATTTAAAAACTAAAAATAGATCCACTAGCTCTTTCCCTTCTGATTATGTCGAAAAGAAATAAAATCAACATACTAGAGAGATACCTGTCTGCCCATATTTATTGAAATTCTGTTCACAGTAACTAAGATATAGAATCAACATAGGTTTCTGTCATTAAGTAAAAGGATAAAGAAAATGTGTGTATGCAAAGTGGAATATTCTTCAGCCAACATGAAGAGTGAAACGCTGTCATTTCCACAAAAGGGATGGAACATGCTAGTTACAGTGAGAAAAATATGTCATGTGTTTTCATGGATGTTAGAAAATGTCAACTTGATACAGAATAGTGATTACCAGGGGCTGAGAGGATGGAGGGAAGGGATTGGGGGTGGTTGGATAATAGAAGTAAAATCAGTTAGATGCCAGATGCTGGTGGCTCATATTTTTTATTCTAGCTACTCAGGAGGCTGAGATCTGAAGATCTTGGTTCAGAGCCAGCTCAGGCAAAATGTCCTTGAGACTTTTATCACCAAAAAGCTGGAAATGATCTCAGAATATCACACAATAATCACAAAAAGCCAGAAGTAGAAGTGATAGAGCATCAGCCTTATGTGAGAAAGCCAAGTTGAGAGTGTACGGACCTGAATTCAAGCCAAGAGCTAGTGTGCACACACCCCACAGATGGACAGGAGGAATAAGTTCCATTGTAGAGATAAGGAAATGGAAATGCTAATTACTTTGATTTGGTAAGAACATCATACCTCATATATAATGTATTGCATTTTCAAACCGTACTCATAATTATGTACAATTATTTTGTGTTAATCACTTTTTAAAGTTTGAGATGTAAATTCTAGCTACCCTGATTTGATAATTACACACTGCCTACGTGCATGCAATCTTCACACTGCACCCCATAATGATGCACAATTAAAACACCTAGTAAAAATAATTACAAATTGAAGGATATGTAGGTTTGCCACTATTTCATAGGGTTTTTATCCTCCCAGCTATGAAGAAATAGGTCTCATTAATTTTTCTGTGTTGGACATTTTTCCCTTCCTGTAACAAACTTTGACGGGCACAACATGTTATTCTCATACAAGCAGGCTAGGATAAGTTGTCCTATCTAGAACATTCTCATGCTATTCGGAAGCCAATGTGGTGTAGAGAGGTCAGTGGAGCAAATGTGTGTCTATGCATTGTGTGTGTGTGTGTGTGTGAGTGTGTGTGAGTATACATGGAATGTGTGGGAGCCTGTCTATGCATATCCATGTCTATATGAGTGTCTATATGTTTGCACAGCTGCGTGAGTTTGTATGGTATGCATGTGTGCAGATGTGTGCACAGGTAAGAGGTTTCATTTCATGCATACCAGGGTTTCTTTCTCCTTTTCTGCACATGGGATGAATTTCTTTTCCAAAGATCAGGCCAAGCACATGGAAAGGATGAGTTG
Source organism: Dipodomys merriami (assembly GCF_024711535.1). Lineage (NCBI taxonomy): Eukaryota > Metazoa > Chordata > Mammalia > Rodentia > Heteromyidae > Dipodomys > Dipodomys merriami. Next base: position 2,239,665 of record NW_027204715.1, on the reverse strand, counting down.
GAGTGTTCTTTCATTCCAGAAGATGTCTGTATAGATCTTCAAAGCACTTGTCATACTTTTCCATCTACACCCACCGCATGGAGATGGTCACCTTTCAGGGAGCGTTCTTGGCGAGAAGACAGAGTGACAGGAACAGAGATGAGGGTGTTGGCCCCACTGCCATTGGGGGCGATGCTGGGCTAGAGCCGGACGCCCGTGCAGGGCGGCACACACGGGAGCCTCCTGCCCCCCTCCTCCTGAGAGGGTCAGGGCCCTCACCCTTCTTCCCACCTGCTTTACAACCGTCTCCATCCTGGACTGCTGGAGCCTGTCTTTGGGGCGCTGCTCGGAGCTCTGTGTGCTGTTGTATGCAGCAAGCGGCATGGATGGAGTGGACGGCAGTGGCCTGCTTCACTCCACGGCCCAGCACTAGAGCTCAAGGACTCAAGTCTGACACAGGAGCCGGGCCCAGGCTGCCAGTCAGCCCTCACAGCTGGCTTCGCAGAGAGTACCAAGGAGCTTCTCACTGAGAATTGGTGAGCAGGATAGAGTCAGGCGCGGCTGGGTGCCTGACCCCAAGGGCTGGTGTCTCTCTCTGGATCAGCAGGAAGCCCGAAGCTGGTATGTGGGATGCTCTTTCCAGAAGCCCAGACAACTAAAATCTTGCATGGAGGCTAGAAGAGGTCTGTGAATGATATGTGCTTACGACGTGTGGTCACATCTTCTCTACCTTACGCCTCAGCATTGTGGAAGAACTACACTGCCAAATGAATTAGTCTGTGTGGAGACATCCAACTCAGGCTGGGTGTGTATTTCTCAGAAGGCAGCAGTGCCAGTTTTCCCATCCTCCAGGCCTTTCCTCAGGCTGAGGAGCCAGAGCCCCGCTGAAGAGCCACAGGGAAGGGGATGGCCCAGAGACCCCAACCTTCCCCAGCTCGTGGAGCTCCTCAGGGGTCCTCACCAATCGCATCTCCCTTCCTGAGGGGGGTGACAGGCTGTGAGGCTCCCCACACCCCTGCGGGAACCACACCCTACCAGGGTGCCGTCCGCTGGAAGATGAGGGCAGTGGAGTGGAGTGGGAAGGCTTTGTTTGGACCTGGCAATATTTTCTCAGATAAACTTCCTATTCAGCTTCTGTGACATGCAGAATTGGACCTGGGCAGACCACGCCCAGCACAGCACAGTCGCCACGGGCACGGGGCTCAGCGGCACAGACTGGCCAGGCCGGGGGCTCTTATCGATGACAAGCTCCGAAGCACCCGGATTCCTAATTGAAGGCCGTTGGTGAGGGGGAGCGGGTGCCAGAGGCATGAGAGAATTTCCATGGATGCTTGTCATGGTCTAATGAGCTGATCTGGAGTGGATTCATCCAATCCTCTGGCCCCAAACCGTTTTCATGAATGGTTTTGGCTTTCGTTGGAGGCATCTGGCCAGAACTTGGTCTTAGCGATCACGGAAGCAAACAGAAGCCTGCTGAGGCCGACACGGGACAACCATTCTCAAACAAACCACACCTTCTCTGGAGAAGATCCACAGTTCTAGTCCGACGTCACCACGCCCCACACGACAGGAATAGCACACTGGCCACAGTGACAAGCGCAAGAGGCCCAGGGGAGGCATGCCGTGTCAGGATGGGCGATCTGGATGGACGGGGGGCTCTGGGCCGCAGTCAGCTCGGGTCCCGCGGGCTGGGGTGCAGTCGCAGGTCAGCGGTGGCTGACTGGGCACAGTACCCCGTCTCCTCACCCTGGTGCGGGTGGAGGGCAAGGGAGAAAAACAGCGGGCTCCCTGGGGGGCCGGCTGCCAGTCCTGGCCCTGCACAGACGGTACAGGGTGGACCCAGGGGCTCAGCTCCGGAACGTTCCATGGATGCTGTATGGCAAGTGTGGCCCACGGACAGGGAGAGACTCCAGACTGGAGTGGGGCCCAGAGGCTGGGGGATGGTTGGGGCTGCGGGGCCTTCCTCATCCCCCGGGGTAGCGGTCCTCCGGACCTCAGAGTACCTTGCTCTCTCTCAGGGCCTGCCTGGCGACCCAGATCAACAAATGGCCTTTTGGTTTTGGCTGGTTGACAAGGGTTTATCTACCTCAGAGCTTCTGGCACTTGGGGAGGGGTGATTTTGGGAAGGGAGAGGGCCTTGTCTGTGGGACACTTGTCTGTAGTATCCTGTCTTTCCGCTACTCAGCACCCAAAGGACCCCTGGTGACAACCGACACATCTCGGCTCCTGGTCCCATCAGGTCAGAAGCACTGTGAGGACCCAAATGCTTCCAAATTCATAGAGCTCACACCTGTGACAGGCAGAGAAGATGAACAAAAGTCTCCGCCATAGGAAACATGATTTGAATGCTGCACACACAAACCTTCGTTAGCACGAGCACCTTGGGGAAATCAACGGCGGCCTGTTTTCACCTTTCCCCTGTGCAGGAGTCTCTGTTCTAGAGAGGAGGGTTATTTTTTTTTCTTCTTATCTTTTTTTATTGTGGTCGTGGGGCCTGAACTCTGGGCCTGGGCGCTGTCCCTCAGCTCTTCAGCTCAAGGCTGTGTGCTGTCCCTCAGCTCTTCAACTCAAGGCAAGTGCTCTACCACTTGAGCCACTTCCGGCTTTTTCTGCTTCTGTGGTGCTAAGGAATCGAACCCCGTGCCTCATGCAAGGCAAGCACTCTACCATGGAGCCACCTTCCCAGCCCTAGAGAGGAGGTTTTGACCCGAGCCATGGCTAGAAGTGACAGGTCACCAGCCGCGGAGGGGTGAAGCCCGGCAGGGCTGGGCAGAGCCACGGGGGTGGGGTGTTGCTGGTGTGTAGAGGGTGGAGTTGGACTCACAGAGGGGTGGGCTGCGTGCTGTGGCAGGGCTGCAGGGGGCTGGGGGGAGGGTGAAGTGGCAGAGAGTGCCAGTGAAAATGGAGGAGCACGCTCCCTTCTCACCACACCCCGCCTTCCTCATGGTGTCTCCTCCATCCACACCACTGTCCTCCACAAGGAGGAACAGAGCAGCAGCGAGGCCCACTCTCCTGGCAGGGGGACTGGGCAGGTGCTGGGTAGGTGGGCAGGAGAATGGTAAGGGGCAGGAGAGCTGATGAAGAGTAGCTGAAGACTACAAGGAGACTACAAACTGGTCTCTCCCTGCGGCTGGGGGTCTGGGACGGGCCTCTCCTGGCCTGGCCCTCCGGCCCACACTGACAAGCTGAGAGTATATCAGATAAACAAAGCCTAAAGGGCAGAGTGCTGGATAGCATTCGACTTCCAATTTAGGTCAATTTACAGTGCTCGGGTTTCAGTAGCCCCAGGGCAGGGCCAGGTCTTCAGACTAGGCAGGGGCTCTACCAGTTGAGCTATATCCCGAGCTTGACTTCTATTTTAGCTGCTATGCTAAGACAAAAAATCTCGAGGTGTCCCTCAGGCCATGTGGGGTCCATGTCCACACCAAGGTGGACCTCAGTGCTGTGAGCTCAGATTTGGTTCTGGGACCTTGAGAGAGAAAGGTCCTGGCAGGGCAGAAGGTGGGACAGGGTGATTAGTATTTACTCCAGGTGAGAATTTTCCTGGGTGGGAACTGAGTGAAATTATTTTAAAATTCTTTGCCAGCCCAATAAAACTTGTCCTAGAGCAGGATTTGAAACCTAGAAGAAAAAAGGCAAAACAAAACTAGAAAGGTTCCAGGAGCTGGAATTCCAGCCTTGGTGGCATTCCTGAAATTCCAGCCCCAGGGCTGGTCCTCTCCCTCTCCCTGGCCCTGGGGAGCATCTGCCGATCCCCGATCCTGATCCCCGTGGGCCTGGGAGGCCCTGGGAGGCCTAGGCCCCTAGCCCAGGCAGGGGCTATGTTCTCTCCTTTGCTTTGTGCCCCTTGGACTCTCCCTTAAGAGGGAGAGCTCCTGACAACCCCCACAGAACTGAGTGAGGTTATTCAGAACAAATGGAATGAAACTTTTTTTCCCCCTCTGATCAAAGCAGAACTCTTTTTGAAGTTTTGCTATTTGATAGAAAGTGGCTTTCATAACAAGCTGATATATGAGCTAATAGGACATAAAGATATTTTATTAAACTGCAGACCATTATTAATATTGCATTTTAACTTGAAAGAAATATGTAGAATGACACCACAAATTAATTAGATTATTTCATCGTTCTTTTACATTACAAACTTTGATACACTCGCATAGATATATAGGTACATTGATAAAAAGACACAAAGACAAACAGAATTTTAATGAGTGAGAAGCTTTTATCTACTAACACTTTGTGACTTAATTTTTTCTGTTTATTCTGCCTATTGATTCCAGTTGAAACCTGCTGTTTTAATGTTGTTATTGATATTCTCTCTGGATTTCCTTCTAATTCTGGCATTGATATTACCTTGATCGGATTTAGTTTATTTGAATTGCCTGTAGGTTTTGGTCTCTGGAGTTTTCCACTGCTTATAGACATGCAAAGGTAAACCTCTCTTTTTATCTAAAAATCCTTGAGAGACTCTGAAAGATACAGCGTTTCTGAGAACATTAAAAAGCAAGAGACAAGAGTCAAAAGGAATCTGCTTCTCGGCAGTTTCTTCAAGACTTCATTTTTTCTCTCCCGTCTGGACCCAACCGGCTGGCTCACATTTGCAAATTGGGAAGGAAGAAAGGGAGTGTTTGTCATGTTGTCCTAAGAGATTCACACATTGGTCTCTAGACTCTGCCTTGAAGCCACCAAGTTTTGCAAGAGAAGAATATACACAGAAATGTGATTTTGGCAACTTTATTTCTTTAGGAAAGAGGATATATACCTGGGCATTAATTTGAACCATATGAAATTTCCATTCCTTACAGGTCACACAAAGCCAGAGATGGCTATTTTGTCCAATCTGACCTAACATGAGTAACTCTTTTCTAAGGTGGAGAAAGTGTAATTTTCCAATCATTAACAATGGCAAATATAGCTGGGAACTGGTGGTTCATGCCTGTAATCCTAGCTACTCAGAAGACTGAGATCTGCAGATTGTGGTTCAAAAGTAGCCTAGGCAGGAAAGCTCATGAGCTTCTTATCTCTAATTAACCAGCAAAAAGCCATAAGTGGATCTGTGGCTCAGGTGATAGAGTGCCAGCTGAGGGACAGTGCCCACTACCAGCACACAAAAAAGGGAGTAGGGCTAAGGAAGACATGGATTGAATATAAATAGAAATGAAGGACTTTGGGGGAAAAAAAGAGTGTTGGAGGGTGGGAAAGCCATGCGGACCAAAGGCCAGTGATACAATTTAACCTAATCTATTGCTAGTTTTATTATTTTTATTCAAAATGTGTTATAAATTCTCAAGGGAATAAAGAGCACAGTTAAGAAAGCAATTGTTCTATTACACTGTGAATAGCTCATTGCTATTGACAAGTGTTGTCTAGATTGAGTTGGTTCAACCAGCTGGTCCTTTCCAACGCCCTAAAGACTACTTTGTATTGGGTTTCCTAACCTGCCTTCCTTCCTTCCTTCCTTCCTTCCTTCCTTCCTTCCTTCCTTCCTTCCTTCCTTCCCTCCTTCCCTCATTTCTTCCTTTCCCCTTCCTTTTCCTACTCCTTGTTTTGGTGGTACTGGGGTTTGAACTCAGGGCTTTGTGTACACCAGGCAAGTACTCTACTGCATGAGACACAGCCATAGCCCCTTTTATTGCTTGTTTTTCATTTTTGAAACAGGGTTTTGCATCTTTGCCCAGCACTAACCTCACCCCATGATCATCTCGCATAAGCGAGATGCAAACCTGGGACCACAGAAGTGACCCACCACAACCAGAGAGAGGACATGGAATTGTTCTAACACCTCTGTCTTTGTGTCTATCTACCTAGCTGTCTGTCTGTCTTTCTTTCTCATTCTTTCCCCTCTCTGATTTGCTTAGGCTTGAACTGTGAGATCCTAATTTCTGTCCTAACTCCCAAGTAGCTGGGGTTAAAGGTATATACCACCACATCTAGCCTTCTAGTTTCCAATTTCAAAGTACTTTCTTTCACCTCAGTATTTGTACCCTACTTTTTATTCTTATAGTTTTTTTTTCTTCTTAAATAATATTGAAATGGAAACACTAATTAAAATGCTCAAAGCTATGAACTCAGACAAGCTGACTGAGTGGGGTCATTAATGATTTCTTCCTACATTTCCAAAGTAGTCAATAAATTGCTTTCTTTTTTCTGCAGTTATCAGGGACTTTGAAATCTACTGCTCTGAAAAGTCTCAAAGGTGCTTCGGGAAAAATAGAGGCCTTTCTTTGCTTAAGGGATGGGGCTCACTTCACAAAAATAGGAGGAGGAGGAAGGGGCAATCTGTTTTCCTCCTGTGATTCTACCGGTGTGATTCTGAGTGACACTATGTCCAGTCTACTGGTGTGATTCGGAGTTACCACAGTGTGTCCAGTCTACCAAGAGAATCCTAGTTTGCTAAAAAGCTCTGAAAGCCAGGAGCTAACATTCCAGGAAGAAGCCCTGCCTGGTGTTACTTTATTTATCAGAACACCTCATTGGTCAGGTCCCACTGGTTTCCCACCACTGGGGAAGCAGCTCATTGGCTAGACTCCACCAAGGAAACAGCTCATTGGCTAGACCCCAGAGGGGAAGCAGCTCATTGGCTAGACTCTGCTGGGGCAGCAGCCCATTGGCCTGCTTATTGGCAGCTTATTGGCCAGGCCCCAGCCTGCCTGGTAAGTGTGAGGCCCTGAGTTCAAACCCCAGTATTGCCTGTGAGTAAATAAATAAATAAACATAGAGAAAAATTGGAATTTTGAGAGAGACACAGAGAGAGAAATTGTTGACCTTCCAAATTTTCATTCCAACCTTACATGCCTTGACAACTCAAATAGCCCTCAAAGTTAACATGTTAAAGATGTGACCATATTGATATTATCAGATACTATTATATGGGAAAATTTAAGACTAAATGCAAATGCTAGCTGTCTAGAGTTTCCATGAGTAAAAGAGCTAATAGTAGGATGATTCCAGTTAATATACTAGGGGCATGGGCTGCACTCCTCTGTCTGAAAAGGGGAAACCCAGCTAATGGGCAGGTGACATTTGTGAATCCAGCAAGGTACACACATATGGTTAAGACAGTGGCAGTGGCTGTTATTTTGACCTGATCCAACAGAGAATTTCCTCCTCAAGATCAAGGGAAGGTAGTATTTAGAGGGCCACTCATACCTGGGTCGAAAATTTAAGACATGAATTAGCCCCAGATAGTTAATGACATGTTACAATGGAGCAAGTAAATGATGCATGGTAGGAGTCCACTCACCTCACATGAATAAACCCTCCACAGCCCTCCAATGGACTGCCTGCCGCTCCTTATGTTTCCTTCTATGCGGTCAAGGAGGCAGGAGAGAGCAGCAGGGCTGCAGGTAGCGTGAGACCAGCCAGTTCTTCCTTTCCATGGCTGGCAGGCTTGACCAGAGCCAGTGTTTCCTTTTTTGATCAGCTTCTGGTAGGAATGGAGCTGAGAAGACAAGAGGCTGTGATGGCAGCTTTGGGTCCTCCAGCCCCTGTTCCTTTCTTGGCCTGGACTTGAGGGCCCACTCACAAGAGCTCAGGAGGCGCTGGCATGACAACCTGAGAAGGGTCTTCAGGATGGAACTGTCCCAGGATTGCTTCATAAACAGAGGGACAAGTACTCTAGGAGAGAAGAGGCTGCACCGGCACCCAGAATTTGGCTGAGCTCAATGTGTGTGTGTGTGTGTGTGTGTGTGTGCGCGCGCGCGCACGTGCTCGCATGCGTGCACATGCATGTTCGTGAAGCAAGATGAGATTGGTCTTGGAATCCATATATGGAGTGAGCAGTTGGCCCTGCTGTTGGGGACAGCTCCTCCAATCTGTGGAGGGCCTGCATGGAGCAGGCAGAGGGAGGAGCTGTTGCTCACTGCACCTGTCTGCTGGGCTAACCTTGGCTCTCTCCCACCATTTTACTGGATTTGGGCAGGGTTGGCACCTAGTTGAGATGTAGCTTTCTAAGCAACCTCCACTTTCCCACACCAATCACATCACATCTGTGAGCGTGTGTGTGTGTGTGCATGTGGGCATTGGTACAGGGTGTGCACAGGGTGACAGCATGGTGGGGAGCTGGAACACTGACATTGGCCTGTTCTGTGACCTCAGGCTCCATTTCCACAACTAGAGAATGTGAGTAACATCTACAGCTCATGGGGCAAGTTGTAGAAACTCCTAGAAGATGATGCACAATTAACACATTGATCTTTATAAGAATACAAAGTTGATTAAAAGCTACATTTTCCCAAGAATGTCAACACTAATTTGGTACACATGTTCCTCTAAAGACAACTATGTCACGAATTCAATGAATGTAGGCCTTTCACGTGTAACTTTAGGTATTAATTATCTGCTCGGGTAAGAGGCATTGAGGACTCCAAATAGTCTGCGCAAGTTAAGCAGCCATCATGTCCTTTGCGTCATGAGTGGAGGATACCAATGCTACAATGCATCTTTTTTGTCCATTTGTTGATGTTTGCAGCACTTGGTTTCGAATCCAGGACTACGGCATGCTGGTGAAGCATGCCACCACTGAGGCACACACCCCAAAATTCCAATGCTGTGGAAGGGGGGTCCCTGAGCCGAGTCTCACAGCAAGGGGGCGGGTGTGGAGCTGGAGCTGCGGCCGCAGCCTCCATCCGCTTCTCGAACTTTGCCTCTGGCACCCCGCACCCAAGGCAGCCGCTGGAGGGCTTCATGTAGGCCCTCACGCAGTCCAGTCTGCTGGTTCTTAACATTTGGAGCCTTATGGTGCTGCAGTGAAATGAAGAGGAGTCGAGGACCCAAATCCAAGGGTGTGGGAAGATTCTGAGGGTGCCGGGAAAGCGCCATTGCACTGCTTTTTATTTATTTGTTGATTTTTCTTTTGTAAATGACATTGAAGGCTGAATTTCCAAGACCAAGCTGGTCTGAGCCTGTGCCAGTTGCTCTCACAAAGACCACAAAGCCGAGTGGGTGTCTTTCCCAGCGCGAACTCACTTCCTCCTGGAAGTGGAGGCTGGAAGTCCCAGTCAAGTCTGCGGGCCGCTGGCGCAGAAGGAGGCTCCTGTGCTGCTCTGAGAGGCTGGGCTCACCCCGTGTGTCGCAGACACAATTCTTCTGCTCTTAAGGACCCCCGCCAGAATGAATCAGAAGCCATCTCCAGCTAGGCGCCGGTGTAATCCTAGCTACTCACCAGGCTGACATCTGGGAATCACAGTTCAAAGCCAGCCTGAGTAGAAAAGTCCATGAGACTCTTATCTCCAATAAACCACCAGAAAACTGGAAGTGGTGCTGGAGCTCAAACGGTAGAGTGCTTTCCTTGTGCTGAAGAGCACAGGGACAGCATCCAGGCCCAGAGTTCAAGCCCCATGACCGATAAAACAAACAAACAAACACCAAAAGCACAAAAAATATACCAGAAAGCCACCCCGATAACCTCATTTTATTGTAATTAGCTCTTTAAGGCTTATTTCCAAATATAATCTCAATGCTGTGAGGTGCTGAGGAGCTCAGCATGGAGATTTAGGGAAGACACAATTCAGCCCACAGGGAAGCTCATTTTTTTTTGTCTTTTTCTTTTCCAGGGCTCAAATGCAACTGGAGATGGACAAGCTGGTGCTCACAGGGCCACCTTCCCTGGCTTTCTGGCTTTAGTGGAAGAACACTTCCCTAACAAGAGGCCCTCGGTTCAAATCCCAGCGTACCCACCCCTCCCAAACTGAGGTCCTTTTTCATCCGAGTTGACCACTCAAAGGAGATGACCTCCAGACCCTGCCAGTGATGACAATGTCCCTGCCGAGCAGCCCCCTCTGCGGGCACTTGGCTGTGAGCACAGGGGTGCCAGGCCGTGCGCTCGTCTGCAAAGCGCTGGGGGTGGAGGCAGGGCACTGACGTGAGGACACCACCAGCCTTCGGAGCCAGCTGTGCAAGTGGGGAGGCCACGTAGGACTTGGGTGCCAACAGGTAGTCAATGGTAGAGGCAGGAGTGAAGATGGAGATCGAGGAAGGAGGAGGGACCAAAGAGGTGCAGTGGCCAGCCAGAGGAGGAATGGCAGGAGAAATGGCAAGACAGGCCAGCTGGAGGAACGGCAGCAGGCATGTGTGGGCTGGAGGGCTCCCTGGGCCTCCCCCCCCCCCGCCCCCTGGCTCCAGGAGCTCTGGCGTGGCTGCAGAGGATGATGGAACCACACACAGGGAGACTGAGACTCTGATGCCTGGACGTGGATGTAAAGGCTTCCCTCCGCTCCGTTGGCCAGCATGCCGAGCCTGTTTCCCCAGTACTGGGTGGCGGCTCTCCCACGCCCTTGGGGACTGGAGCTGCGGGAAGAACCCCCCTGCCGGTCACCCTGCATGGCTGCCAGCAGCAGGGCTCCTTTCAGGGATCCTGATGCCGGCCCGGGGTGTGAAGCAGTCAGCCTGTGCTGGGGGGCTCCGAGGGAAGGCCTGGCGCATGCTCTTCCTCCACGCCAGGGCAGCCGGCGTCCCTGGTGTTCTGTGGCTTGTGGCAGACTCTGGTCTCTGCCTCCTTCTGTGCACGCATACGTGCTCAGCATGTGTCGCTCCTGGGTCTTTTCTCCTCCCCTCGTGATCTTGTGGCCGCTCATGGCTAAACAACCTCCTGAGTTTCCTCTGCAAAGACCTTATTTCCAGGTAGGGTCCCACGCACAGGAGCCGGGCACGCGCGGTTCCACCTGCCACCTGCGAGACACAATTCAGCTGACAGAGTGCATCAGGGGGCCCCGGATGGAAGCACAGCCCCTCGGTGCCCTGTGGCTTCCTACTCTATCCCTGAGCACTGGCCCTCCACACGGACATGTGCATTTGGTCAAGTTCTGAGCCCCACCTGCTCTCAGCAGGCGATGCTGAAGGGTCCCCTGTATCACCCCCCCCCCCCCCCGGGGACAGCAGAGCATCTGTCCCATCCATCTCTGGACTGCACTGGGAGACCGTGTGTCCTCCTCCTGGTGTTCTCTGCACCTGGGCAGCGCTGACACGCTCAGAAGAGGGACCTAATGACACACAGAAAGCCCAGATGAGACCCGCACAACTGGGGCCCCGGTCAGGTCCTGTCCTGTTACTTGCCAGACAGTCTGCTGGGGATTTTTTTCTATTTTTTCCTCCCACTGAAAGACAATTTCTGAGCCAGCCATGGCCCCTCTTTCAAATCCCCTTCTCAGCTCCATCAATCTTATTTCAGGAGTAGGGTTTTAAAGCATCTATCTTTTGGCCTTGAAAATCCGCTGGGATTTATTTTAGGTGGAGGGGGGCGGAGCCATCCAGCCTAGAGCAGGGGCTGTGTGGGGAGAGGCAGGGGCTGTGAGGGGAGAGGCAGGGGCTGTGTGGGGAGAGGCAGGGGCTGTGTGTGGGGAGAGGCAGGGGCTGTGGGGGGAGAGGCAGGGGCTGTGTGTGGGGAGAGGCAGGGGCTGTGGAGGAGAGGCAGGGGCTGTGGGGGGAGAGGCAGGGGCTGTGAGGAGAGGCAGGGGCTGTGGGGGAGAGGCAGGGGCTGTGTGGGGAGAGGCAGGGGCTGTGTGGGGAGAGGCAGGGGCTGTGTGTGGGGAGAGGCAGGGGCTGTGTGGGGAGAGGCAGGGGCTGTGTGGGGAGAGGCAGGGGCTGTGTGGGGAGAGGCAGGGGCTGTGTGTGGGGAGAGGCAGGGGCTGTGTGGGGAGAGGCAGGGGCTGTGTGGGGAGAGGCAGGGGCTGTGGGGAAGAGGCAGGGGCTGTGTGGGGAGAGGCAGGGGCTGTGTGTGGGGAGAGGCAGGGGCTGTGGGGGGAGAGGCAGGGGCTGTGTGGGGAGAGGCAGGGGCTGTGGGTGGGGAGAGGCAGGGGCTGTGTGGGGAGAGGCAGGGGCTGTGTGTGGGGAGAGGCAGGGGCTGTGGGGGGAGAGGCAGGGGCTGTGTGGGGAGAGGCAGGGGCTGTGTGGGGAGAGGCAGGGGCTGTGTGGGGAGAGGCAGGGGCTGTGGGGAGAGGCAGGGGCTGTGTGGGGAGAGGCAGGGGCTGTGTGTGGGGAGAGGCAGGGGCTGTGTGGGGAGAGGCAGGGGCTGTGTGTGGGGAGAGGCAGGGGCTGTGTGGGGAGAGGCAGGGGCTGTGTGTGGGGAGAGGCAGGGGCTGTGGGGGGAGAGGCAGGGGCTGTGTGTGGGGAGAGGCAGGGGCTGTGGGGGGAGAGGCAGGGGCTGTGTGGGGAGAGGCAGGGGCTGTGGGGGAGAGGCAGGGGCTGTGTGTGGGGAGAGGCAGGGGCTGTGTGGGGAGAGGCAGGGGCTGTGTGGAGAGGCAGGGGCTGTGTGGGGAGAGGCAGGGGCTGTGGGGGAGAGGCAGGGGCTGTGTGGGGAGAGGCAGGGGCTGTGTGGGGAGAGGCAGGGGCTGTGGGGGGAGAGGCAGGGGCTGTGTGTGGGGAGAGGCAGGGCTGTGGGGGAGAGGCAGGGGCTGTGGGGGAGAGGCAGGGGCTGTGGGGGAGAGGCAGGGGCTGTGTGGGGAGAGGCAGGGGCTGTGTGGAGAGGCAGGGGCTGTGTGGGGAGAGGCAGGGGCTGCGGGGAGAGGCAGGGGCTGTGTGTGGGGAGAGGCAGGGGCTGTGTGTGGGGAGAGGCAGGGGCTGTGTGTGGGGAGAGGCAGGGGCTGTGTGGGTTAGAGGCAGGGGCTGCGGGGATAGGCAGGGGCTGTGTTGGGAGAGGCAGGGGCTGTGTGGGGAGAGGCAGGGGCTGTGTGGGGAGCGGCAGGGGCTGTGAGGGGGGAGAGGCAGGGGCTGTGTGGAGAGAGGCAGGGGCTGTGTGTGGAGAGGCAGGGGCTGTGTGTGGAGAGGCAGGGGCTGTGTGGGGAGAGGCAGGGGCTGTGTGGAGAGGCAGGGGCTGTGTGGGGAGAGGCAGGGGCTGTGGGGAGAGGCAGGGGCTGTGTGGGGGGAGGCAGGGGCTGTGTGGGGAGAGGCAGGGGCTGTGTGGGGAGAGGCAGGGGCTGTGTGGGGAGAGGCAGGGGCTGTGTGGAGAGGCAGGGGCTGTGTGGGGGGAGGCAGGGGCTGTGTGGGGAGAGGCAGGGGCTGTGTGGGGAGAGGCAGGGGCTGTGTGTGGGGAGAGGCAGGGGCTGTGTGGGGGGAGGCAGGGGCTGTGTGGGGAGAGGCAGGGGCTGTGTGTGGGGAGAGGCAGGGGCTGTGTGGAGAGAGGCAGGGGCTGTGGGGAGAGGCAGGGGCTGTGTGGGGAGAGGTAGGGACTGTGTGGGGAGAGGCAGGGTCTGTGAGGGGGGAGAGGCAGGGGCTGTGTGGGGAGAGGCATGGGCTGTATGGGGAGAAGCAGGGGCTGTGTGGGGAGAGGCATGGGCTGCAGGGGGGGGGCAGGGAGAGGCACAGGCGTGGGGGGAGCCGGCTGCTCCATGTCCTGGTTTCCTTCCCCAAACTCCAACTGGCCAGGCTCATGAATGTGTGCAGGGGCACCTAGCCGGCCTCGTCAGCTCCTCCTCACCGTGAGCCGGGGCCCTTGTTAGTCGCCACAGCGGCCACAGAGGCCTTCATGCTTCTGGTGGCACAGCGAGCGGGGTCGGCTCTCAGCACCTGGCCTCCTACGGCCTTCTAGAGTTTAGGGGCTCCTGTTCCTTTTCACCCCTTGTCTTCCAGGCTTATTGAGAAGGACAAACACAAGCCATGTGCATGCGGTGTGCAGCACAGTGTTGTGATTGACACACACACGTGGTGAAAACATTGTCATAGGGAAGTGATGCACAGTATGACTGACGCTCACAGGTGTGTGTGTGTGTGTGTGTGTGTGTGTGAGTGTGTGTGAATGTGTTTGCATGTGTGTGCATGTGTATGAGTATGGTGGGAACCCTCACTAGCTCTTTTCTTAGTGGATATCAAGTACACAGCACAGAATTATTAACCAGTCACCAATGGGTAACTCAGACCTGGAATTTTCTACATCCCTGCAAATCTGCACCCTTGGCTGGAGAGCCCTTCTGCCCTCTTCTTCTCGCGAGCTTTGTTGAGAGCAAAGCAAAACCCCCAGCTCCTCTCGCTCCTCCTGTAACCACACAGTCCACACACGACTCTTCTGCAGGAGCCCTGTGCTGGGCAGGGCAGCCTCGGGTTCTAGTGCAGCCACTACATGATGAAGTGGGAGACCCAGAGGACCCCAGAGTGTGAACTCCTCAGAAGGGAGCTGTAGGCTGGGCTTTAGGGCAGACTCAAGTTGCCCAGCCCTGAGCTGGTTGGCACTGGTAGCCTAGCCATTGGCCAGAAGGGTGAGTTCTGTGACACTGGAAGGCAGACCCCAAAATGACACGTGAATCATCCCAAACCACTGCAGCCTATGCTTGGCTTCCTGGGAAGCATGGCGGGGGCCACAGTGCGGTGGCCGATGCTAACGTTGGCTGCTTCCTGAAGGATTTACCACACGCTCTGCAGCTAGCAGCCACACAGCTTCCTCTCCTCCTCAGTGAGCCAGAACATTGGACTCCAACTAGGGCATCTGGCCTCTCACTTAGATGGCAGGGAGAGTGTGGTGTGAGCAGAAGTTGTCACAACTATCTTTCTCACTCATATGTTTTTATGACAAAATTAAAAGCCAGTATGTCTTTTATGGGTATGTATCACTGTTCTATGTAGAAGCCATAAAAAAGCTGATTTCTGTGGCCATAAAAGAAATGAAAATCAAAGCCACATTGAGATTATACCTCCTCCAGTTACAATGGCCATTATCAAGAAAACAAATAACAGTAGATGCTGGCAAGAATGTGGCCAAAAGCAAACACTACTATATGGTTGGAAGGACTGTAAATTGGTTCAACCACTTTGGAAAGCAGTGTGTAGGTTCCGCAAAAGACTATACATAGAGGTCCCCTATGACCCGGCAATCCCACTCCTGGGTATTTACCCAAACGATCACAAACAAGGCCACACTAAAGCTACCAGCACAACCATGTTCACTGCAGCATTATTTACCATAGCTAAGATATGGTACCAATCCAGATGCCCCTTAGTAGATGAATGGATCAAGAAAGTGTGGTACATATACAATGGAGTTCTATGCTTCTACCAGAAAAAATGACATCACCCTGTTTGTAAGGAAATGGAAAGATTTGAAAAAATCATATTAAGTAAAGTAAGCCAGACCCAAAGAAACATAGGCTCCATGGTTTCCCTCATTTGTAATAATTAGTACATGTCTAGGATAGTCCTAGAAGAGGGTCACAATAGCTCAATGGCTATGTACATATGATCATATAAGATGATAGTAAGGGAAATGAACTCCAAGATATGGAAGCAAGAGGGGTTTTTTTGTTGTGTTGTTTTTAATGCACTCTGTGAAGTTATTTCTTTTTTCTTTCATTTTTTCCCTTTGGTTTATCCTGTTGTTACTGTATTTGATTTTGGTACCCTGTGTCTTGTGTATGTATATGCTAATCTGATTTGGGAAAGGAAGAGGGAATAACAAAATTGTGAGACAAAGAACAAAAGGTGAACCAATACAACTGTGATTCTCACAAGATAACATGTTGGAAATGAACTTTACAACATGGCAGTGGTGGGGATTGGGGGAGAGGGAAGGTGGGAGAAAAATGAGGGAGGGTAACAATGTTGGACAAGAAATGTACTCATTACCTCACATGTGTAACTGTAACCCCTCTGTACATCACCTTGACAATAAAATTAAATTAAAGAAAAAAGAAAAAAAGAAAACCTACTATGACAAATTAAAGAGAGAGAGAGAGAAAGAAGAATATCCCAAAGCACAAGTAACTTGTTCTCAGATTTCATTCTGTGTCTCATCCCCTCCCCCCATGTCCCCCCCCTCAATGACTGGCATTAGATGTGATTTTTGTCTGTGGAAGCCGGTCTCTCACCAGCCTGTTGCAGGGCATGTGCTACATGAGCGAGGGCACGGCTTTGGTGAGCCACGAACAAGCTTTCACCCTGCAGAGCAAAGATCAAGCTCCAAAGATCAAGCCAGGACTGGACTGCCTACTAGCCTCTGGAAACTTCTATCATCAGACTTGTGTCAGCAGAACCCTCTGTGGAAGTGAACCCAGCTCGCTGCCTTCTTATGGGAAAGGGTGATCTGATTCTCCAGCGAAGGCTGCCCTATCCAAGGGTCAGCCATCCTCACAGCCCAGGGCCACCCATGCCCCAGCCCAGTGTCCCACCCCCAATGGATACTCACTACACACTCCCTTGATGATCCTGAGGGAAAGGGGGGTGGCCCTCACTTACATGTGGACACACCCCGGTTCAGAAGCAACCCCTAGAAATGGGTTACCTGCTCTTGTGTTCACAGGTGGTGGGTGTGGGTGGAGTAAGTGCAGTGGCTGTGGCCTCTCCCCAGGTACTGGCGTGTCCACGCACAGAGCGATGTGGGGCAGGCCTGACCCTGGGCTCCTTGGCTGGAGAGAAGCCAGCTATGACGGGTCTCTCCCAAGTGAAAACTTGCCCCCATGGATAGGCCTGCTTCTTTTTTATTTAGACCACTTGGTTTTTCCAGTGTCACCCAGCTCCCATGCAGTGTACAAGCCTCTGGCCCGGCATTTGGCATTCCTGTCAGCACTGTGAGGTCAGATTTGTTAGCGCTGGAGGCTGTTAGGCCATTATCAGCCACTGATGCCACTCCAGCTGTGAGGCTAATCTGGATTCAGGGGGAAGCAGGTCTGATCTCCGGCAGTCACTCAAGTGCGCCTGCGTACCACGGCCAGCAGCAGCCAGGCTTCTTCCCCATCTGCAACAGCACAGGACACAGGGACAGCCCACCAGAACCACACAGGAGGACACAGGGACAGGTGGATCAGAACCCACACAGGAGGACGCAGGGACAGCCCACCAGAACCACACAGGAGGATGCAAGGACAGCTAGATCAGAACCCAACCACAGCCCCTGGAAAACTAGCAGTCTTTTACTGCCCCAAAACCAACTTCCAGGACTCAAATTTAAGTGCATGGTTGTTGTGTGTGAAGGGTACATCATTCCATCTATAATTCATGATTAATAGTGAATTATTCTAATGGACTTTCTCTTTTATTTATATTTTATCTTTCCATTCTGGGAGTGGAGAAATGCATCTATCCTACAGCGTTCGATTACCTCCTCCATGGTTGTGGGCGTTTTCCTTTCTGCTGTACAAACTCTGAGCTAATTAAGAGATAGAAATTTCAGGAGGAGGATAGAGGATACACGCCGTGCTTTCCTTCCTTTGAGTGTGCTTGGAGATTTTTTTCCCCATAAGTGTTCTTTCACACACAGAACTATA